>NC_134026.1:29442649-30127649 GCF_964204645.1 Tubulanus polymorphus | reverse complement strand
AGCCGTCCATTTGCTGTTGTGAATATTCAAACTCCGGCGCCTGCATCAGAAAAAACATACGTCGTTCAACCATTGTCACATTCGCAATGTAGCACAGATATAAGGAGAAGGAAAAAGGTAAATCTAATTCTACTCGTAAAAATCTCTCCTAATTGTCTCGAGGTCAGGAGAACTCGGATTATTCCATCACAGAGTGATGATAATATAATGCGTAATATATATTTTATATTTCTAGTTTGTGAATCATTCAAGTCCTATAACACTTGAACCATTAGTCTCCCAACGAGCTGCAATATTATCTGTGATGATGCGTTTACCTACCGGGGATGACGATGAATTCACGCCACCGGGACAGAGTGGTATATGCATCGCCAGTACATTAGCTTCACTCAGTAAGTATCATCGCATTTACACAAACCTTCGTTTAACTCTATTAAAACATCTCATCTAGCTATCTTTACTATCCTTATTTCAGATAACAGACGAAATAGTCACGAATCGAAACCTGAAAAGTTAAAAAGGAAAAATCATCCATCACCGACATTACCGGATACGTGTATTTAGCACAGACTCTAACTGTACAGTTATTGTATACCGCGCTTCTGTAAATTCTATTATTTATTTGAAATTAATGTTTTAATTGTCGTTATTCACTGAAATTCAGTGCGAATTTGACGACGATCTTACAGTATTATGTATAACACTTGTATATAGTGAGTCAACACAGGAACACACGTGTGAATCATTGCTGTCTTTTATTCATATGTTTTATGTATTAAAGACCTCGTGTTGTATTTTTGCTGCACATGTGTTTTTGAAATTTAGTATTATCGAAGAGACTTATTTACCACCCCTTCCCTTCACCTTATTATGTATGATTGTATATGCTAGCTTTCGTGTGAACAGGTTTCTATGTTAGGAGGAGTACAGTAGAATGTAACACATTGTGGTCACTATTGTACGCACAAGTGTGCATGCAGCAATTCCTATCAAAATGCTTTGTCTGAGAGAAATATTTAGTAATTAATATATTTGCTCAATCATCTTTCACCTTATATCTTCAAATACACTATGGTGTGAATGTAAATGTTTTAGATTGATTGCTATGACATTTATGATATTACAATAGACTAGATTAGATTCTTTTTACTCGATCTTATCAAATCCTTCAATTTTACTCGTTTTACCGATGGAGTTTGTGACGGTATAATAATGATTTATTGTGCTATATTAAACGTGCAGTACGTATGAATGATTGTCCGTAGGAATATTGTGCCAAAATGATTTGACGTCATGTATTTTAATAAACATATCGAGGAAAAACTAGAAATAATTAAATCGTCAAGTTTTTTGTTCGACTTAACTTAAATAACATGAGTGAGTGCAAACATTCCTCGTTGTCTGTACTTAATGATAAACTGATAAACCAAGCTTTGTTTGTTTGAGTCTTATAACAGTATTCTTTACTAGTAGATAATGTTAGTATTGACCGTGCCATAGTAATATGATGATTGGAGTTTTCTTTTTCAAAATCAAAGTACGTATTTGAATCATGCGCATGATTCACGCGAAAGCGAATGAAAAACAGTGTAGTTGTGTACGTATAACTAACCCACCCTGTTTTGTATTATGTACTTGTATAACTAATTCATGTTTATTTGTAAAAAATTTTGAAAATTTATGTAATAAAAATACTTGATATATATAGAAATAAGTGAATTATGTTTTTGTTCTAATCACCATGGTCCATTTTCACATTCATAGAGTTTGGTCTAAATTAACGAAGCAATGGTCGGTGCAGTGACTAGTCTGAGTCCTTTTCCTAAACCTTTTGATTGTGAGAGTTTTTATCAGGAATTTTCAATCATACATATGCTCAAGGCCCAGTTTATTCGAGTACTGAATAGACTGTTGTATAATGCCTGTCAGGAGGTATCCTTGATGTAATGGTAAAGCAATTTCTCTAGAAATGTTTGAAGATGCTCGGATGACCTCCTTATTCATCACTTAATGGAATCACTTCAAACTGCAGACCAACTTCCTACCTCAGAGAGCGAGAGGGAGGCGGGGGAGAGAAATAAACCGAATTCATTGAACGACTAGACAATTTTCTTCTTCAATACATAAATCAAAAATAGAATTTATTGAAAATAATCTATTACAATAATCAAACAAATTCATCAAAACATTCAGTGCAGTTGATAAGGGCGGGTGGTCGTGGAATCTAGGTTCACAGGTAATCTCTATTTGGAATCTATGGTTCTATGAGAATATAAACAAGTTCAAGACAGACTCAAATAATCAATTTATCAGTTCAGACTAGATCAAACAATGAATAATATTTTTAGTGATTCATGCAAATGAGATCGTGATAAATTAAATAAACATAAAAAATGTCATTTTCATTTTAAAATGATTTCCTACACCTAAAAGCAACAACAAAACTCAAGCAACTTAAATTAAAACCATGCACATGAATAGATAACTCAGTTACAATTCTACTCCTATCCTGCACATTTATGACTCTTCCTTATACATATATATCCTTATATATATATAGCTAATACATTATCTTTGAAGCTTATTGATTGATAGGCAGTACAAACAGTATAGTTGGAAGACACCTAGATAATATGACAGATGTATATACGGTAATGATAGTGATATCTCAGTATTGTTCCATGCATGAAAATATGACGCATGAAAAATATCCACAGTAGAAACACTGGTCATGCCATATTCCTCATAAAATCTATCATCGGTTAGCCTGATTGAGATCTGTTGATGTTGAAATTATGCCAGCACAAAACTGGTCTTTCCATCTTTTGTTAGAAGTTGTACAAGGCTTCCGTTTTCAGGACGTTCTTTATTTTGAATCCAATTGTAGAACAATCTACAAAATATTTTAAAGAATATTGCAGAACTCAAGACAGTTTGAAAAGAAAATTAATTATAATCACGTTTAAAACTTTATCTTAATCATCGAAATATCTGGGTTGTGTTAGAGTTGAACTTACTCTGCAACAGTGTCTAATGAAGTCCAGGTTGATGTATCTGCATCTCCCATCCATTTACGATTCATCGGTGTATCCAAAGTCACTCTAAAACAACATAGCACATTGATATAATGATATGATTTCACTAAAGATCTTTATCAGTCATTCATGTGGTTTGTAGGAGATACTTACGGTAGAATTGCTGCGACTAATGATTTTTCAGGTAAGCCTCCATTTGATTGAGATAAACTGTGAACTAATTGGTGGACTGCTGCCTTAGACATTCCATAACCAATCATACCTATAATAATATCATAATTCTGTATTAATAAATGAGTCTGATAGAAAGAAAATAGGCCTATTAAAAGCTGTTCATTATCTTTTTTCATGCATGAAGGGACATACATGTGTAGAAAATCATCTCCATAGAGAATCGGCACTATTCAATAGAGAATCTGCACCATTCTCTCCTACAATACCCTCCCTGGTCACAAAATATTGCAGCAACATTATAACACTGCAGCTGATTATTATGCATTGGTTTGTGATGGTTTTGATTGGTATCGTTAATGATGGATGCTGTGTGGAGTGTGTTGTAGCAGCCCACGCTAAAATCAATTCCCTATTTCCTGAATTACGCGGCACATGAAAAGCCGTCATGAAGTCAAACAGCAGCCATGCATGAATTTACTCTGTAGGTGTTCCTTACACTGAATATGAATTCTCATTAGAGAAACAGGTATAATCCATTAACTAAACATCGAGGCTGAAATAATTGCAGTCTATGTATAGGGCCTATATATGTAAAATAAAGAACCCACAATAACAAAATTTTCAATTTTTTCAGATGATTTTTCTTATGAAATATCTCTTTAAATTTGATATATCGAAAACACCAGTGAAACAGATTAACTTTTTTGCTTCGTCTTTTTAATAATAGTATTATTAGTCAGTGTATTTAAAGAGCCCGCCTGGTATCCACACGATTTGATATATTGAAGCTACTAACCAGCAGTTCCTTTTAAAGCTGGTTGAGCACCTGTCAACTGTAAAACACCTCCTTCTTTCAAATGTTTACTTGCTAAACTTGCTGCAATTGTTGACGTCCATACACTCTGTTTCCACATCATGTCACAGCTTTTTATAAAATCTGTGAAAATTATACTAATTTGATGATTATTGACTCTATAGAGAATTGAATAGTGTTAATCTTCATGTTCAAGTTTCACCTTTGCTGCCAGCATTTCCACCGGCCCATCCACCAGCTACACAGAAGATAGCATCTAATTTTTCCCCAGTTAATTCTTTATCAACAGCTTCTAAGACGGCTTTCTCTTGATCCTGCCATGATTCTGAGGGTTTCACAACACAATTTACGCTGGCTTCTTCATTTGCATTTAAATCAACTGACAATACCCACTGTAAAATATTACAAATTCTTTAGATTAACTGCACCAATAATTGGACACACCAGTTTATTTTTTTGATTTTAGGAAATCATTGTACAAATGTGTTTTCTACTAATTTTTTGGATGTAGAAATATTAGTAATGTATTCAATTCTTCAGCAAAACAGATCTGCTAAAATATCAGACCCGTTATCATAATGTTCATATCAAAAAAGCCATTATAAACAGGTGCAACTGCACACATGCACAAGACACATTTATCATTCAGACACTGGAGCTGGAAAAATTTTTTTCAGGCTTATTAGATATAGAAGATTTTATCTGTTCACAAAATGAAACATTAGTTTTCACAACCATTTTCATACATTCCAATGTTCATAATTTTATATAGAATGACAAAGTTCTAGATAGGCATGAATTTGCACAAATCATCAAATTAATTAATTAGCCTAAAGTTTTCTTCTTATTTGCCAATCCTCCGCTGCAATAAATGTCTTTTCTATGGATCATTAGAATTCAAGTGCAGGCATATTTGTATAAAAAGGTTTTGGGTTTGCAAGTTAAAATCTATTAAGAGTAAGACAAGTCTGGACAGAGCCCGATCACCGGTCAACAAATTCTATAGTATTCAGTGAGTGTACCGGTCGTGTCAATCACTATTTTTCAGCGATTTTCATATTTAAAAAAAACTTTGGAAACTTACATAGTTTTTCGATTTGAAGAAACTGACACATTTAGAGCCTAATGCTCCTTTTCCACCATAAATAAGAACGCGTCCTGCAATACCGGCCATCTCTCTCAACTGTACTCAGTGCGAGTGTCAAGTGAAGTGAAGTGAAGTGAATGCCGCGCCGGTATCCGGTATTTAAGTAGTACCATTCCGCGATCCTGAATTTAGCTAATACCATATTCAGGACTCGAACCGACAATATTAGAAACACTAAATAGCTAAATATTACATTTTTCAATTAATAAATATTTAATCATACCTAAATTAAGAAATAACACAAATTTGTTCAATTAATTGATAATTTAAGTAGATTAATTTATGAAAAACGTGATCTCCAGAGCCGACGAGAATTTGCGTGACGTCATGAATGGTTATCCTGTTTTTCGATGATGATTTTTCAGTTTTCGACGATGAATTTCTAGCTGTATTTGAGAAGCACGTCATTCATGTTTGTTTTGAGTGTTGTTGAGACGGGTGTTTATATTGCAGTCAGTATTTAGTGTAGGATGTCTCGTCATGAAGGTAAATAACGTCGAAAACATCTGTGAAAATATTCATGAAAATTTTTGGTGGCTCCCTTGAAAAAACTACACACTTTTTTTTGGCTTGCGAATGGAAACTTGTTGGTGGTAGGGGAGTACTTCTCTCCTGAACCATCTGGGGGGTAACGTGATATAATCGAGTCTCAAGACCTGGTTCTATAGTATGTGTGTCCGAAAAGTCTAGAGTTGAATTTCCTCCCAATCTGTGTGTGATGACGGTGGAGAGTGATGTTTTATGAATCATTTCTACTCCAGGCCTCACTCAGGTTTTATGCCAGGGATTTGAGAGTTCCACGCTCCCTGCATCACTAGTGAATAAGTGGATAACTTCATTTCATAATCATTGAAGTAAAGAAAGAAGAAGAAATCTTTTTTGGTTTTGCTATGTATAAACAGTTAGGCCTATTTGCCTGCCTTTTATCTGTGTTACAGTCAAACTCACTTATAATTCGTCATCCTGATCTAATTAATCACTGTTTTTCATTCTTAATTTATATTTCCAATCCAGTCGTCAAGAAAATATTCGCCCCAACGACGATGGCGATTTAAACAGAGAGTGAGATATGAATTGTATAATTGTAGGTGTCAGTTGTGACTCGTGTATGAAGAGTAATTTCCGCGGACGTCGTTATAAATGTTTAATTTGTTACGACTATGATCTTTGCTCGTCTTGTTACGAAGCCGGAGCTACGACTACAAGACATTCGACCGATCACGCAATGCAGTGTATCCTCACTAGAGCTGACTTCGGTAATCAATATTCATCCATAATAATTATATTAATAATAATGATAATCTGTTAAATAGTATAGCGCTTGTTTCATTTAACCTATGAAATGTTCACCGATGCTTTGAACTGCTTCTACAGTCCATACCCTTAACAGAAAAGCAGATTTTTGTGTTTAAAAGTGTTCAGATCATCAATTATTTGAATCTCTAAATCCTCAGAGTTCCAGTAAGATAAGGCAATAGATTCGACAATTACTCCCTAAATGTCTTTTTATCAGATTGATGGCTTAAAATATCTGTGCATTTTGATCTGTAAAGTAAATAAGTTTAGTGCCTATGATTGAAACATTTTAAAATGTGTGATTTGTTTTTAGATGTGTATTATGGCGGTGAAGCTTTGACTTCGGACCAGCCGCAAGCATTCACGTGTCCTTACTGCGGTAAGATGGGATATACTGAAGCTACATTACAGGAACATGTTACTTCTGATCACTCAGATTCATCTAGTGAAGTTGTAAGTTTAGTTTTAAGTTTTTGACAGTCAAACTCTCACTTAGTAGTAGGCCTAATCGAATTGCAATTCCGAATTCTTACTGAACAAAAAGTTTATGTGACGACTTAATCCAATGATGATTGATACTAGTGAGTTTTTGTTTTAGAATATTTGCTGCTGTTTTATATGTTAAGTTGATGATATTTTCAGGTGTGTCCAGTTTGTGCTTCTTTACCCGGAGGTGATCCAAACCATGTCACTGATGATTTTGCTGCTCATTTGACATTAGAGCATCGAACACAGAGAGATTTCATATCCTTTTCATTATTTCATCATCCAAATATTCTAATTTAATTTATGTCTTCGAAGGTTTTAACGCAACATGTTCCCTGCTTGAAGTATCTAAATCCCAGTTCTCTGTTCATTTAGACTCCTAGAGTTTGAATAAGTCAATTTCAAATGTTTTAACTGGTAACTGTCGAATGGATTTAGTTTGAAATATTTAAAAGCCTTGACTGATCGCTACGATGAACCTACTGGTATTCGGCATGTAAGAAGAATACCGCACGCAGGCCGAGGAGTTGGTGGTATGAGGACTAGACGATCAAATATGCATTTCTCATCTGCTAGTTCAGCTCTAACTGGACTTTCACCTAGTAGTCGAGACAGTATGGATCCTATAGCAGGTACAGTGCTCAAGCGACATCACAGGGGAACGAAATCAATACAGTACCATTTACGATATCTCTTATAAGTTTTAGTATCTCAGCTTCCGCTGTGATAATGGGTGCAGTTCCACAGTTCTGTGTCCAGTTCCTCAGTTGCGAATTATTGACCTAAGAGAATTATTGACCTTATAGAACTGTGGAACGGAGTTAAGATTTGGCGCTGGGGTCAAATATTTGGAGATAACTCTATGAGTCCTGTTTATCAATTGAAACGATATTTATTAGATTTATTGGAATCATAAACAAAGGATTGAATGAAAGGAGAGAGCTTGAGCTTTGTTCCTACACAAATCTGTTTCAATACGATTTGATTTATTTGCACGTCACATTGAAAGAAAAAATGATTTGAAAATAATCTCAATTGAAATATTTCTACTAGTAAACCAATCATCTATGTGTCTGTTCTCTGCTACTAGGTTGATTTTAAATACTAACCTGCTGTAAATAGTTTACATACTAAGTTGTTTTACCGCTAAATACAGCTTTATACAGCACGATGTTCAATATGTACTGATTAATTTCATTTGCATGATTGAATTGAAGTTAGTTTAATTTTGATCTGATTTGATTTTAATTAACTATTATTGTTTTTCAATGTTTACTGCATAAAACCCCAAATTATTAATTGTCCCCAGCTTGTATGAGATATTTGATACGTTTGAATTTATAAAACCACGCCAGTATGTTTAATATATAACTTACACGATGTTATGTGGATAGATGTACAAAGATCTTAGCAGAATACTATATTTAAAGCTTTCCTCATTTTGATGCAGTCAAACTCTTAAATCATTGTATTTGTGTCGATCATTAAGTTTGACGACTGATGGTGACTTATCACCGCTCCAAATGGCGACTTATCAGACGAGACTTGATTGTTTGACTGTATTTTCTCCTCAAAAAAATCCTAAAATTAAACACTGAGAATTTACTGATGATCGCAAATAATCACAATTATTACCATATCGGGATTTGAATTCTAGAGTGTGTTTTATTTACGAATATTTTCAGAATTACTTTCTCAATTGTCGAGTGTGAGGAGTCGTGCAGCTGCTGCTCAGAGCGTCTCGTCACAGCTACAACAACTCGAGATGCAGCTGCAGTCAACCAGGTATGAAAGGTCTCTATCAATCTATTTATCTTTTCTCTTAATCAATTCGTCTTTTCGCCTAATTCTCCATTCGCCGAAATCTTCACGAACGTTCGTCATCATTTTTCAGGCAACAATTGGAACGGTTACCAAGACAACAAGTGGAGGCGGTGAGAACGAATATAGCTAATAATGGTCCGGTAGGCGGGCCTATAGGTGGCGCCAGTGGAGTAGCTACTATAGATTTACCAGCTAATAATAACAATAGATCATCATCGAATTCTAGCAACAGTAATTCACAATTTCTATTAGCAAGGTAAGAAGGGACGATAGACAAAGTAGGCCTTTCCACAAATGATTGCTTTTTGTTAACCATTTCTGAAAGAGGGGGCTTATCTATGTGATAGTTTTAACCCAATGGTGCCTAGGAATGGTTAATTCTTCAGGAGATATTGCCGTGAAAAGGGTTGAAGTGACTTCGATGGTTGATAGCATGCTCGATAGAATCCATGATTTAGGGAAACCAAAAAAAGATTTTAATGCATCGAAAACTCAGGTGGTCTTGGAGAGAGTTAACTGATGGACAAGCTATTTCAATTGTCACTATAGCACTTGAGCAACTGAATTTTCAGTTTTCAACTAAGAACTAATATCTATAACTTATATTTGTAATGTATTGAAGGTTGAGTGAGCCACCGTTAACTGAGGCTGAACAACAGAGTTTTAACACAGAACGCGCCGATCGAAGTCTGTTCGTTCAGGAATTACTGCTGTCAACGTTATCGGAGAAGTTAACGTTCGATTCTAGTGACAGCGATTCGTCATCCGATTCCCTGGCTTCATCGGTGAACGTCGCCGCTGGAGTATTACATGATGAACTGAATACGACTAGTGATACTACCATATCCTCTACTACGACTACTACCGGTACTACTACCGATAGTACTACCGATACTACTACACTACACGAACCGGTACGGGACAATACGTCGTCGTCGTCATCGAGACGAAATAAATTAACCAATAAACATGTAGGTGAAAATAGTCGCAAAACATTGCACGAGGTTTGGCCTCATTAACGACGGAAGAGAAACTGGTTTTATTTTCTGTTTGATAATTCGCGACTGAGACAGTAGTGAAATACGTGTGAATGGTGGTGAAACAGTTCCGTGATCTTATATTAGCTGACCGCATTGTACGACGACGATATTTATGTAATCTTTGTAAGTATATAGTATTTTGCCTGCTGTTGAATATTAACGTTTAAATATGGTAGCGAACATTCGTGTGACGTCATCATCTCTCGTGTTGAGATATCTGTTCATTACATCAACTCAATCATCTAAATTAAATGATTTTCGTCGATTAAAGCCGTGCTCAAACTTATTAGAACGTTCTAAATTTAGTTTCAATTTAGAACAGATGCATTCACGCTAGCGAGAAAAGTCCGTTCTGAATTGATCTGTTCCGGTTTAGAACCGACCATTTCTCTGTGTGGTGAATAGAAACTTCAATTGTCCGCCAATGACAGAGTTGCGTATACCAGAAGTTGAACCAGTAACAACAACCGAAATGTGTATGAACGCACAGCGTTGATTCGGTCTGTTCAAGTTTCTCGCGCCAAATTAGAACGGGCGAACTAGCGATAGTGTGAACACGGCTTATATCAAAGGTGTATGGAGAATACTATCTTACGCGTTGTTGCCATAATTTTATATTTAAGAAAAAAAAGAGAGGTAGTCTTTGTAATTTATGGATAAAAAACGATATATAATATTGTATAGGATAATTTAATTGATAAGTCGCATTAATAAGACAGCTTTGTGTTTGAATCATTAAAGTAATATTTGAGCAGTCAAATACAGAGAACTCAAGTGTTGTAGACGTGTGATATCAATGAACATCGAACCCGTTATAGATCCGACTCTTGTGTACTAGTCGAACCAATGAAACCGATATATTTTGTGGGTTGATCTGCTTTTCTTATCAAATGTGCTTATCATTTCCGGTCATCACTGACTTCTAACGAGTCTGTTTTCTTCAGCTAACAGTCTAATAATCAGTACGGATAGTAAACTGTGGCAGGCTTTGATTGATCGTATTCCGGTTAAGGAATATCAATTCCAGTTCACAAATTCTCTACCGGCCGCTTCTATCAGGTTCATACATTGTGCTATTCCGAAATAGGTTGAGCGTATAAACGAATGCGCCCCAGAAGAGAATTTTGTAATCGGTAATGACCAATCGAAACCTGCCTATATTCTGTGTTAAAAAATACGTCAGAGTTGTCACATAATAGCGATCACTATAGATAGATAATAATATTCTGCCTTCCGATTATCACGGACTAAGTTTCTATTCGTTCATTCATTATCTCGAGAAATTGTGCCGATTTTGTTTTGTACTTAAAAAAAAAGATTCTAAGCTCAAGTGAGTACATGAATATTGTACTGAAAAGTTATTCGATTCTTTCTGTTTAGTGTAAGTAATATGTAATAATAGATTCTCCTTGTGATACTTTATTATATGATATAAAAATTGAATATAACGCCAAAAATACAATATATGGAGACTACTATTTATGTACATAGTTATTAATTTGCAATGAAAGGGACCCAAACAAACAGTGTACAGTAAGCTGCACTTACCAGTACCTCGGATAATCGCCTGACAAAATTTAATAAATTACCTTCTCCGTTTCACGACTCTGAGATTTACAAAAAAAAGTTTGTGGCCGCGGGATCCTAGGCAAGCGAAATCTAGTGTATGTACGTATAAACTTTGGTAAAGAATCATCAGTTTCACTAGTCTTGTAAAACGATAAAAGAAATGTTCATTCAACCGTTTCTGCTTTTAGTGGTTACCTTACATATAACATATTGAGATAACTTACCACCAGTTTTATGTATGTGTGGTGACCCTTTAATTTATGCAATCTGGTGGTTTCTTTTCTTTTTGTTTGTGGATATTTTAGAATTGTATGATTTTGTAAAGAATTGTATAATGTTTCTTGTGAAAAGTGACAGGATTCGAATCAAGCTTTTCTTAAAAGAAAGTTATGTTGACACTACGAAAATAAAGTGTTTAAATCATTTAAACCATATTAATATTACTCACTACAATTATGTTTCTCGAATTAAAGCCGAGATCATTTTAAGCCAGCAGCTATGGCGACTCTTCCACTTGACAACATCCACCGTCCCTAGGACTCCTCGATTCCTTCGATTTGAGCAAACTGCCCGAAACTCCTAGAAATTTTTGTCTTGCTCATAGTTGTACATACAGTTAACTATACCTATATTGGTACTTTTGGACCCTCGAAGTGCGAAATCCCCTGATAAATGTATGGCAAGTCTACTATGACATCGCCTGCAACACCCTCTATATAGAAAGAGATACCCTGAAGCAAGAAGACATTGATTTGAAGAATATAACGACATGTGGAACTTTATTGATTGCGTTTTGCATTTCTGAAGATTGCATCATTTCAGATGAAGATATGATAAACGTAGGAGCAATAAAGTGATAATTTATATAACAAACTTCAAAAAACATCAAACATTCTCATTATTTATAGAGTACATGTAATGTAATATTATCCATTCATAATACATTTAATAACGATAATTCACAAATAGCATTTTAAGATAATCATCGAGACAGCTAGCAGCAATATCTGCTTCTAAAATGCTTAAAGAATGTTTGTTGTTAGACAACGTGAATTGAGCGGCCACTGAACCTCAGTCGCAGTTAATCAAAAGCGTATCATTATAAAGCAGTACAAATATCCGTTACACTTAATACTGACAGCACAAGCGCTCTGAAGATATATAACTAATGAACTATTAGGAAATACACAAGACTCAAATCAGCAGTTTATCATTACTACAGGAGGAACCTCTTGAGTGCATGATGAATCCCACAACCGATACGTCTGGATTTATATATTTGTAAAAAGAATCACTGAATTTTATAAACTGCTTGTGAAATATGAATCAATCAAAAAAAGCTTACGGTAAATACTACACACTCGAGCGCGAGGACCCAGTCTTATAGTTGTTGGTCAAAACAACCGAAACAAACTTATTTTAACTCTAGACTAGAGTTAAACATAATGCTGAACTATGGAACCGGGTCCATGAATTCAAATACATCGCCACCATGCAGTATTTAGACACAGCCGGGAGCGTTGCCTTCGAATGAACAACATTTACGACATCCCGATGTAGATTTCACTGGCCGGTCATCGACCGTGCGTTTACAAGGCGGGAATGCCATATCTTCGGGAGCTAAATTCTTTCCAGTCCCGACGTTTCCAACTAGATTAGCATACTTAAACGGATCTGGATCATGAGTCTGAAAATAATAATCACACAGTTTATAATACAGACCACAATACAACAAATTTGTTAAAACCTTTTATATTTTAAAAGATATTTTAGGAATGTTTTTCATAACTCCGAATCTGTGACTCCTTATTCATACAATTGTTCATGCATTAAGCACATGGCACCACATAATAAGAGTGTCAAGCAACCAGAAATAGCAAGTTACCCACGAAGAAACCGCTGTAACTGAAAACCAGTGTCACAAGAAATAATGAAAATTCCAGATTGATTCCTAAAACTAACAAGCTACCGGTAAATGTTCTTATAATATTCATTACGGTGTGTACTAATGCATTAATATATCGTCTCATCGAAGTGATCAGCTTTAGTGCAACTAAGCATCATTATTAAGTGTTTATCGTTAAACAGCAAATTACAATATTAAGTCAATAGTTAGGAGGGATGCGTAACCTGTCAATGGAGGTATGGATGTATGTAAATCTGAATAATATCAATTTATATTCTACATGTGGATTGAATTGTTAAAAGGTCAAGGCTGATGAATTCAAATACAATGAATAAAATTATAAATTTCTAAGGAGGGATAAAATACTGGATTTTCAGAATTAGAATTAATTCAATTTTGATAAAAATTTGCGTTACTTTATATTTTTCATGATAGTGAAATTTCTAAATATATGTGATACATACCTCCTGCAATTACAAATCAAATTCAAGAAAACAAAATTAAAAATTCATGCAATCTAAAGTCAACTAAAGAATATGCTCAAATTCTAATGAATTCTACGTATAATGAAAATTTTAAATCGGCTTACCATGCCTGTACTCGGACTGAACTTAAAATGTTTATTAAATCGCGATAACAGAAGAATACTTGACAATTCGGCATCTACTTCTCTCTTCTCACCGGCCTTTCATAAAACAAATAAGATTCATCATTAACGGTTTCCAAAGACAAGTGACTTTTGAAAGGAAATACCGACAATCGAAAGAAAAACTGTAAAACAATTGATTATCAAGCAGTTTCAAAAATGACTCATGAAGTAATCTGAGTTGAAACACTGAGGTAACTAAACTTGATAATTTTTGCTTTTGATTGTGGGCTTTCTTTTGCTAGAATCATAAGTAGAAGTGTAAACAAACACTAGTGAAATCTAAAGTTTAGAAAACTAAGTGTTAATTACAATAATTATAAGAACTGATAATTAACACTTCGTCTAGTTTTCATGTATTATACTTCAGGTTCTTAAAGATCAAGGCATCACTAATTCCCAGATTAAATCATAAGATATCTTCAGCGGGGACTGCTTCTAATCAAGAGTTTCTTTTGTGCCAAAATGTGAATTCCCTAAATTTTGCCTGGAGGGAAAAATAAATCCTGAATTCTCCGATTTCCATGATCTGTAAGAACCGTTGTATACTTACAATGAATTTAGTCATGTGATCCATTTCGAATGTCTGATGTGAACCGGCTAATTTGCCGTCATACGTAACGACGCATTCCTCTTTACGATCGTGTGGTAATTTAAACAGTCGATATGTAGCAGACACGAAACGAGCCAAACCCAAAACTTCCTGCAATTCTTGTTGTTCGATTTGAATCTCACTCGCGTTGATCAAACGAGGGCAACTGAATCCGCATTCCATCGCTATCTTCACCAAATCCTTCCAATAGAGGGCACCACCGATACATTCACCTATAATACAAATTGATCAATTATTATGAATAGATTAGAACACGAGATTTAAATTTCATTAATATCTATTCTGTGATTCAAATTTTATTACTAAAACCAATGGATTTACATATTACACATAATTCCGACCTTTAAAGCTTTTCCTAATTTGACAGTCACGAAAAAAATGATTTTCAGCCTTGTTGGAAACTAGCTAAAGTAGGCCCTATACAATCAGAACCAACTTAATATGGATTAAATAGTAGAGATTACTCCAGAACCTCATCATTTCAAACGATCCGGTTCGCCTGTATTTGTTACGTACCCCAGAGAATCTGGTTTTTCCTGACATGAGCGGCAAGATCTTGATTACAGTAAACATCGCTGAAGTAAAGTTCACCACCGGGCTAAAATATAAATACAACGAAATATCTCTAGATTATCATTTAAAAACAGCCGCCTCATTCTCATCTGTTACGATAAGTTACCTTTAGAGCTTTGAATGCCTCTCTCAGAACGGCTTCTTTATTAGGCGATAAATTCACAACACAATTCGAGCTAAAATACAAATAGTTAAAGATAAATCAATGCTTAAGACAATATGTAGAGAATCCCACCATCATAACTGTAGTTTCGACTACCAGGGTATGTTTGAGGAATACTGAAGAGAACTAGTAAAATATAGTCAAAACGTTGAATAAATTATGCTAGCTCAAGGATAAATTTGCAGACTTATCAGTATGGAATTATCTTTATGTCAAAACACAGATATAGTGTTTTATCAACGGTTAACCCTTTTAGACCAGACCCTTGCCCCCTTCGATATCATATCCATCTGGTTTTTTTAATGAATAATATACTTACACTATGACATCATATGAATCAGGCTGAACGCCGGCACTTCCTAATGTTTCGATGTATCCTTTCAAGAATTTAATATTTGGCTTCGTATAACCAAACTTTTCCATATGCCACGAGACGTACTGGTTGGCAACTTGAAGCTGAAAATGATTAGACGACATTTAGATTTGAATGAAAATATCAATTTGATGAAATGATCAAACCATAAATCGTGTGCAACCTAAGCCTAATACTAGGCGGCCTACATATTCACCTGTTCATCGGTCATATCGATACCAGTCACATGCCCATTTTCACCGACAAGTTGACTGATTATATAACAATCTCGACCGGTTCCACATCCTAAATCCAATACAGACGCTCCATCTAAACATTCAGGGATCACTAAACCACATCCGTAATATCTGATAAAATAATAAATACACATTAGGACAACAAAAATTGCGGACCGCAAGTGATATTATCTAAATCTAATTTTTAGGGTGGATTTGACGTGTTTAGGCCTGCCTGCAAACAAAAATGATGATTTTTGAAGATCAACGACTGTAACTTACCGGGTATTCACTTCTTCGTGGACCTTTTTTAACGCATCCAGCACATGCGCCGGCATCTTATTACAAGCGGTTTTACAAACATTTGTCTTCAAATCAGAGGACGTTTTTAATATTTTGCCGTAATATTCCTGTACGCTCTCAAGAACACTGTCTTCAGTTGACGCCATATTTCTATCAATATCAGAATACGATCACGTCCCAGTAAAAAACAGGTTAGTGAGATCGATTGTGTTACTTGCAGCTCTATTAAACCTGTTATACCTGAACGCCATCTGGCGCCCGTCACCATTCAACCAATCAGAGTGCAGGATTTAACATGGTTAGCGCTATCTTTCGGACACAAATGGCAAACCCGGAAATAAAAATGTGGGCTTTCCCCTAATCAAATGTCAAATATGAAAGTCTGAAAACCAGGGTCCAGTTGTTCGATCAATTCCCTCACTAGTTTGCAAAATGACACACAATGATGAAGATGACGTAGATGACGAGAAGCAGAGTCTGCACAAAGGTGATAGTAACTTCCACTTGGAAGAATTGAATTCAAGCAAAAATGTAAAAGGTAAGTTTTTAGTTTGTGTTCCTAAAATAAATAAATCCATGCACACACTACAGTCTACAGTCTTCCATACAATATCCAATACAATACCGCTAATGTCAATAACGTCTAATACCTAGGCTATTTTGCAGGAGCTAGACTGAAAAAAGGGTCTGTTGAAGATAGTCAACTGTTATTTGAAAAAGAAGAAATAAGCGACCGGTAATTATTTTAGGCCTACAATAACTTGAGAGATTGTTGAGGGGGAGGGCTCGGGGTAGAAAACTAACCCCCTAAAATGTTCAAAGTGCCCTGTCAAAAATTAGGGTCAAGATTTCTCAAAAAAGCTTGGCACGGACCTGATTATCTCCAAATTACTGGACACATATTATTATCAATCACTTTCTATTTTAGGTTCAATTTAGTTTATATCATATTCATTCTACAAGGTCTTGCGTTATTTCTACCTTATCAACTATTTCTTACTGCTAAAGAGGTAACTATATAGTTGCCCACGCTCAGGACATTCAACCTTACATGTTTTAAGTTTGAATTTTTAAAGTATTGATTTGAATATTGTTTTCAGTATTATGCTAATTATAAATTGGTTCCATCGGCTGTTAATGCAACAGAGACTATTTACCAGAAGAATTATCTAGCGTATGCCGGTATGGCTGGACAAATTCCTAATGTTGTCATGAATATAGTGAACCTTTTCTGTCATTGCGGTGGAAGGTAAAAGATAGATTGGTTGCTGATGTTATTTCAGTGATGATTAATGTGATGTTTATGATTCTATCTCTATTCTAAAGGCACGTACACGGAGGTAATACAAGACGAGTGGTCGGTGGACAATTAATTCAATTCAGTTTATATGTAGTTACATTAGTTCTAGCTTGTGTGGATTCAAGTCAATGTAAGAATCGAATGTTAATTGATAATTCTATGATAAATCATTGTAGGTTCAGTTGAATACATGGATCAATAAATGTTTTTTCAGGGACAAATGTATTTTTCATCATCACAATGACAACAATTGTCCTTGTAAATTGTAAGTTATGTTTTCTAATTTTCGATAAAAATCTTCGATAATGATATTTCAGAATTAGTATACTAAATTATCATCTCTTAATTACATTCTTGGAATTATGATTTTTGAAGTTTATTTTCATAGGATATTAGCTTTTTTTCAAAAATAGTAGTGACAAATGCGCATGCAAATAAACTATCATGATCTTTTTAAATAACAGGATTGACATACGTTATACGCCAATGACTGACTAGTCTTGCGTTGATAATTCTTAAAAGAAAAAAAGAAAAATCTTAAAGAATCTTGAATAAATTTTTCACATCAGGTACAACAGGAGTTGTTAGTAACTGCCTGTTTGGACTAACTGGTAATTTCCCACCCAGGTATATTAATGCTTTGGTATTGGGAATGGTATGTATATATGGTTTTATTCGTGTCACTTGGTACACATCTCACTATTAAGAGCTCACACATAGATGTCATGTGCTTCCCGTCTGACATGAAGTGAAAAATTTCAGCTAGGTTACATAACCTAGCTGAATAGTTATATTATAACTACGTATAAAAATTGGCTCTAAAATAACATACCATAACATTTATTAATGACACACTTTCCTTCCCGAAGATACAGTGAAATAATTAATCTTAAATTTAGGGGAACAGAAGAACTATTAATATGGCCTTGCTGTATGCCAGTATATTAGATTATAATTTTAGGTCTGGCTTTGAGCGTAACTAACAGCATCACGTAATCAATTATTTTCTATTATCAAAAGGGTGAAAATGGTTAAAGGAATTTTTATAAACTTCTCAATTTGACTTGGCATAAAACTTATCTTTGTACCTTTGATAATGAATGAACAGGATATTGTTAAACCTGATATGATTACCTTGAAACGTTTGAATTTCTTTGAAGATCTTTTTAATGCTGGGTAGAAATTGTTTCTGGCCAGGATTTTTTGTGATAAAAATTGATACGATAAGTTAATGATATTGGAAATTTTTTTTTAGCCATATCTTATATTCTGATGGACTTCAATCAGTTTATTGTCTGTGAACTATCGGACGTTTTCCATGTCATTCAGAATGCATACCTTATGGTTTTTGTTTATGACTCATGATTCGAAGGAAATGTTTGCGAAAGATTAAAGTGAACTGTTAACCTTATTATGAGGAGACTGAAATAGATTGTATGAACACCTGACTACTGCCATGTATAATTCTATACCAGTAAATTTATTATATGTTACTATCATATTCCATGAAATTCTAGAATAGTTAAGAAATGAGATTTTCTCATGAATTGCCAGTATGTCGCAATGTAAAATGTCACACTTTTGTTTCTGTTGCTTATTTAAGGAAAATTGAAAATAGCCTTGATATTGTTGACTTATTTCTAGTTTCATTTATATGTTATTTAAACATTATTTTGATTATTTTTAGGCGTCCACTGGATTTGTGACTGGTTTAATCATGATCATAACAAAAGCGAGTATGTAGCCTACAGTAGGCCTATATAAGATTACAGACCTTTTTTAAAAAAACTTGGATGATGGATTTAGCTATATTTCCAGGGGAGGACAGAAATACTTTCAAAAAAAAATCTCCGCCCTATACCACTGGACAAACTGACAGACTTCTTTCCTGCATCAATGCATGTCTGGAACATTCGCCCTATTCCGTCATAAATCTTTTAACTCGAACAGATTTTTAACAACCAAATACGACAAAACATTCCTTAAAGCATATATCTGATCAATAAACTATCCGACAAAATATCTCAGAGGAGGATGGAAAGAGTGTCCAAAAGAATTTCATTGTTTTTCATTTTTTCTTTTAAATTTCCATAAGCGGATTCGTCATCCAGGTTGTTTAATTACACTTGAGTACGGAAAGCCTGTAGTTTTTGAATTATTTTCTAGGTTCACCAACTCCGCGAACTGCTGCAATATTCTATTTTATTGCATCCATGTTACTAGTGGTGATCGCAATAGTAACATTCCTATCTTTTCCATCGATTGTAAGTGAATATATTTTCCAAATTTGTCTCATTCTATATATAAATATATACAGTGCACGCATATAAAATCGTTTTTACTGATTGTAGAAATATTATCGTTATCGTGTTTATGAAAGTCCAGCTGTGACTGAGTTACAGGTCGTGGTTAAAATGCCTTATCTAAAGGTATTCAAAAAGGTAAAGATGTCAATGATGATTTACGCAAGTCACATGTGCCATCAACATGTTATACTAACATAACTATATTTATGCTGTATGTTTTAGATATGGATTCAACTGTTTAATGCATCAATTACAAGATTCATTTCATTATCAATATTTCCTTATATTCTTGGAAATATACAGCGAATCAATCCGGAATTTGCTGTCGTAGGTTTGTACCATCTGAATTACTGACATAAACAATCTGCTGTAATAATATTGCTTTATTTTCGGACATTCTCTTTTAGATAATTATTACACCGAGTTATTTGGTTTCGTATTGTTTTGGTTTGTTACCGCATCCGCCAGTACATTACCACAACATTACCAATGGGTAAGTGAAGAAAAATAATTTATACTTAGCTCCTATATACCATTTCATCACCCCTCTGATGTCTGGGTCAGAGAAAAAATGTATTCATTTTCAGAACAAAATGCCTTGAACAGCAGTTGTCTGTGGGGCTATAGGGAGTAACAGCAGATAAGCTACATAAATAGAATTAATTGTAATCAAAATTTTCAATAACCCAATCTTTTCATGTATTTTTCAGCCTCCGATGAAATGGTTGATAATTGTTGCTGTCGGAAGATTGGTTTTTATACCGTATTTTATGTTTTGTAATTACCGACCTGAATATCGCTCTCTTCCTGTTCTATTGGATAATGATTGGGCGGTCGTCATCGGAATTATATTGTTTGGATTTTCATACGGTTATCTGGCAGGGTTAACAATGATGTATTGTAAAAAGTAAGTAAAAGTTGAAGCAAAATGAACCATGAGCTCGTAGTTGGAGGTTTGGGGGTGGATGATTGATACCTTGGATCATCCGATGTCCCAGCAACTATATAGGCCTAGCCCGTATATAAGTTGCTGGGATATTGGATGACTGATGACTACGATATCGCCCCTGTGGAACCAACTGTTTTCAAATATGAGGATTGTTATATTTCAGGGCAGCTGGTGAAAATCAAATCTACATGAGAATAGCTGGAATGATGTCATCATTTGCGCAGGTCCTTGGTCTGACTTTAGGAGCGAATTTTACCATTTTTGTGGCTTGGATGATTGAAAATATAGGAAAATGAAACGTATCTGAATTGATGAGTCTCATTCAGCACAAAATGATACAATGTTACGATTATTCTTCAAGTAGGTTGTTACATTTTATATGTTTATACATTGTTTTTTGTTTGTAAAATATTTTACGTTTGTTGTTAGATTTTGTTCCACAGTTCACTGTCCAGACTACGATCAACTAAGTCCGTAACAATCTGAAAATTAGGCAAAATATCAATTGAAGTTCTGTTGGTAGTAATTGATAATTATTGCTTTGATTTATTGATAGTATGAAATAAAAGTTAGTATATAATAAGTGTATCGTGTAACTTTGTTGCTTTTAGAGGAAATTAGAATGGATCAAAAACCCAGTCATGAAAGTACGAATCACGCGTATTGATAAAAGCTTATCGTCATAAGTGTTCATAGCACATTTGAGGCATCGGCTCATCCAGAGGTGTAGCAGATTCTTTTGCCGGGTAGCCCAAAGTTTAAAGGGGTTCCATTACCAAATACTTGTGGGTGGACATAGTGAACATTCATGTTTTTCCGTAATTTGAAATATCTAAAAGCATATCCTGCAAATCCCAATTGTCTTGTTGCAAAAGCCCCGAAATAAAACTATTCATATTTCGAATTGCATGAATTAGCTTTATTTATCTATAGTAAAAATAAGTTACAATCACGTATCACAGAGTTTTACCGAGTAATAATCAATCGAATCAAATAAAACAATATAATTAAACAATTTCAGACATAAATAGATTCATTTAATGGACGGAATTGAAGGTGAAAATTATAAGCAGTAATTCAATAGAATCCATAAATTAGGAGGCTAAAATACGAGGTCGAATCATTGAATGTTAAGCTACAGCTTTAGGTTGTTGCGATTGTTTTAAATTGAATCCACCACCAGTAAATCTTGGCCCATCAGTTCTCTGAGGTTGAATCACCGGGGCTCCAGCTTGTGCTATAGCTCGATCACGTTCCCTAAAAGAATCAGATATAGAAATATTCAAAATGTCATCTGATAACTCTGGCAATTAAACGCATGTGCCCCAGCTCTGCTGGTGAGCCTGAGTACCATCTATGAAATATTGAAAAATTTATTTCTATTTCGTTCATTAATCATGTAGTCCCCTCGAAACTACAGCAGGAAAGAACCCCTGCCAGATGCCCATTCGATACACATTTCCAACTTACTTGATTTGTTGTTCTTTTTTCTTTTGGTTGAAGTATTTTTTCTTGACCTCCTGTAGTTCTCTCGCCAATCTCTCGATCTCATATTTATATTCATTGGTTTGTGATTCGTACATATTCAACTCTGAAGCCATCGTCTACAAACAAATCAACTCAGTTATTACTCGTTGTTTATAATTGATAGAAATATATTTTCAACTATAATCTAGACTGAATTTCATACCTTCATTTGTTTAGTTTTCTCTTTCAATGTTTGTTGATAGATCTGTAATTGTTCAGCGACCTCAGGACCTGGTTGTCGAGCCAGTATATGCTTCAACTCTACGTATAATTTCTCTTTCTCTTGAATCAAAAGTTCTTTTTCGACGACTTCTTCAGTTTTAGCGATTAGTCGTTTCTGAAGCGTTTGTATCTTCTGAATCATTTCGTATGTACTCGGATCACTTCCCTACAAAAATACATCGGATCAATTATAACAATTTGTATCTACTGGAACTACAGGAGTGGATTTGGGGAGTTTTGTCGGGGTCCGGACCCCTGCCTTTCCAATGAACTTGCCCCTTTCATCAAGACAAAGATTGTTAAAACCTACAAATTTGATACTCATCCACTTGTAATTTGCATCTTCTAGTTTCTTCAAAAATGTATTAACACCGAGGTAAGGACCCAACAAGAAGTGGCCTTTGACATGGCTACTTTATCCGAGAAATGCCTCTTCTTTACTTCTGGACCCAGTCTTACACTAGATCCGCCTGCCCCTGTACAATCTATTGACCAGTAGCTAGTAGATAGTATTTCCGAACGTACCTCTAGTTTTCTCCATCTATGAATATTCATAGGATTCTCAAGTTCTTCCTCGAGAGCTTTACATCTCGTTCGTTCTCGCAGCAGTTCACGTTGAATATGATAAACTTCACGTCTAAATGAAACAATTCATGAGGATCACTTATTCATATTCTAGACCCTTCCTCATCATGAGTACATTACTATACTACTTACCTCAAGTCATCAACATTGGCGACACTTTTCTGTAGAATTCCCTTTTCTCGTCTCAATTTCTTGATCTCAAGTTTCAGAACTCTGATATCTTCCAGTCGTTGATTATACTGAATTTCTCCCTTGTTCAACGTCGATTGTTGAATTTTAATTTTCTCGTAAAGTAACGCTAACTCATCGTTACGTCTTACGAGCTGTGTACCGAGTATATCTCGTTCGCTGATCACCTGATCCAACTCTTTCTTCTGCCGTACACGTTCCGCGTCCGCTTCAGAAATAATCTTCAATAGTTTTCGTTCCTCTGCCTCTTGAGCTTCGATGTAAGCCTTGCTATCGACGGCTTGTTGTTTCATTCGCTGTAATTCCGCTTTCAAAGCTTCTTTCTCTTTCTCGACGCGATGATGTTCCAGGTGTTCTTTAACTAATGCTGCTTCTTTCGATGAAATCTCTTCTTTCAATTGATCGATTTGATGATTCATGATTTTCAACTTTCGTTTCATTTCAGTAATCTCATCCTGTACAGAGGCGAATATCAAATGAATGATTGATTAAGAAAATATTTCAGAATTTCATACGCCAGTTCCGTAGATCTCATTTCACACTGACTCCAGCAATTAGTTTATTTCCGAATACAGGAAAATTCACTGAATTTGGATAATAAGGGACTGCCCAGATTTCTCCAAAATAAGCGAAATTTTTCTTAAAATTAATAGTTCAAATGGATCAATATTTCAAGGGAAGTTAGCAAAAATCCAGATTGAAAAACCCAAATTAAACAAATTCTGTCCTATTTGAAGTCAAATTTTAACTCAGAACTGTGTAACTGTGTAACTTTTTTACCTGACTTTCGATCAAGTTTTTACTGTATAAATTCCTATCACTTCGAACAGCCTCGTACAGATTCTGCTGTTGTTTAAGTTTAGTTTCTGCCTCAGCGATTTTCTTCTTGTAATCGAATATTTGCATTTCTCGAACTTTAACATCTTCCATGTGTTGTAAGACCTAACAGCGAAACAGATCAAACAAAAATCAATATTACGAACGTACATTTCGTAATTTCACAAACTATCCGATTAAGACATACTTTTTGAGTAAGATCAGATGCTTCGTTGATGTAACGATCGCGCTCTTTCTCCAGTTGATAGATAATCTTCCTCTGTTTAAGCGCCTCCTCTTTATAATTCTGTATTTCCTGCTCTAGATTTTTCTTCGACTGTTCGTGTAGTTTGACGAGGTTCATCTGTTTCTGCGTGGCGCTCGCCGCTTTTAACATATTCTACAATTAGACGACGACATCGGTTTGACTTTAATCAACAATTCATACATTATTAATTTATTACAAGTAATAAGTATCTACAGCATGCGATACTGAATTACATCGTGACCAGTCTCATTCACCTCATTAAATATTCATATATTTCACTCCTTAGTTAAAGATAATTACGATGTTCACATCTGTTAAATTTCAATCTGATTTCTTAAATTTCTAAAACTGATTGTTTACCTTGTTCAGAATATCTCTTTCTCGGACCAAATCATCGATAGCCTTTTTGTCCTGTTCAGCTTGTTTCTTGCTCGCCTCCAGTTCTATTAGTTTATATAAAAGTAAGAGAGATTTAGAATAGCCAGTTTAACTAGAAGAAAGTACTAAAGGTACATCGAGGGCGTTCAATAGACCTTCAAAATATCATAGTGCTCGATGTATTAGAATGCACATTTTTTATGAAAGGGTACTTCCAGAATGACCTTTCTAATCATTTCACCCTGAAAATTTAGTAAGACCCTCAGATCTTGTCCCTATGGGACACCACCCCGAATACGATGAATATTGTCATACCTCGTTCTAATCCAGTGATTTGATTTTTCAAAGTTTCTTTCTGTTGTTCAACTTCAGTTTTTGAGTCTTCGATATTACGCAATTTACGTTGAATTGTTTCACGCATTTTATTCATTCTCTGAGTTTCAGTTTTCAGAGCGTTCACTTCGTCTTCTCTTTGCTGGAAAAGAATGAAATGATTTCACATGTGAAATTTCTATAAACAATTTACAAGGATCAGATAGATGAACTCAAGAACTTTTTTAGAGTTAGATGAATTTTTTCATGTCGATGGGTATAATTTAGCATAAAAAGTTACTGGACAGATTAAAATGAAATTTCATATGAAGACACTTTTTTTGGAATCTTCATGATTTTTCACAGATTTTTCAAATTCTTTTAGCAGGTATCTATTTTTTCACATATATCTGACCCTTTTGTAAAAAGACAACAGATTCAATCTGTGAATTTGATACAAACTTTAAGTTCAGCAACTCGCTGTTGATTTTCTCCAGCTAGCTGATCGGCTCCGATCAACTGAGCTTCAAAATCTTGTTGCAATTTTTGGAATCTTGCATTCAAAATATCATATTCTTTCACTGATCTTTCGTACATAATCTACAAACATAAATATGTGTTATAAATATTTAATATTCATTAATACTAGATTCATTAATATTAGGCCTCAGTATCTCAGTGGGAGGGCGGTAGGTGAAATGCTGTTGCATTCATTCTCAGTGACAAGCAGGTTCCAGTCCTGTAGGTAGCACTTCTAAGGCCACCCTGTCTTGAGGTTAAATGAACAATCAAACAGATTAGAATTGGAAAACAACATAAAGCAAAATAAAACAATAACTGACATTAGTTGAAAACTTACTCGCTGCTCTTTAAGTTGTTGTTCTAATTTAGAAACGTCGGCCTTATAGCGTTCAATTTGATGAGTCATATTCTTGATTTCGTTTGTTTTCGCGTCCAGTTCCGCTCGAGACTGTTTCAATTCGCGTTCAGTTTTTTCTTTCTTACGCGATTCCCTCTGGGCTTCGTTGCTTCTCATTTGAATATCTTGAGTTAACTGTAATTTTAGATTTACAAATACCGGTGAAACACTAAAGTCCCAACGCTACCGAATCAGGCGAAGTTTAAGTTCATTCATTTATCTTTGATGATATTATTTTACAACATTACCTCAGATATCTTTTGGTTCGCCTCATCCCTGTCCTGTTCTAGTTTTTGTTGTTGATCCTGCATACCTGTCACCTGTTCTCTCAGTTTCACAATCTCTTGTAAATTCTCATCTCTTTCTTTTGTCAAATCTTCCTTTATTTTCAGCAGTTCATTCACGCTGAAATATTGTATAGGTTCATCAAACAAATGATCCAGTTCTTAGTTAAGACTCTCAAGTTAAGATTACCAGTAACCAGTAGTTAATTTCCAATCTTTTAATGATATCCTTAGAATCAAATGTAGAATTTGTTCCAAAAATGCAAGTTTTAGAAGTTTCTCTTCACAGGATTTAAACTCAATAGATACCTATGTTCTTGTCCCATAGTCAGACCAGCTCCTTGTTCAACCAGTTTACTCAAATTAGAAATCTCTAATTTCAGTTGTTGGATTGTTTCACGAGCTCTAGTTTCCTTCTCATGAGCCGCATCAACCATCTTCCAGGCTTTTTCAATTTCCTAACAACGAGTCAAATAAACTGTATTTAAGGGGTAGGCCTACACTTTGTTCCTACAGTTACATGAATTCAAAATTCCAAAAGTATTTCATAGGTGAATTTTCAATACGTCACAATTTTAGCGGTGACTCTGGTTGATGAACGTGATTTTCAAGAAAAATTGCCAAAAGCAATATTGACATCCCTGAACTATGTATGATACATGAAGTGTAAAATGAATTTCCCAAATAGTTCCCGAATAAGAGGAAAATCACCCGAATAACGAAATATGATTGTGAAGTTCCTAATTCCCTGGTGGGAACTACCACTGAGATAACTGTTTTACCTTTTTTAGTGAAGCGATTGTTGCCTGATCTTCCTGAGACAATTTCAACGCTGTTTGAACCTTCGCTGAGTTGGCCACAATTTCCGCGTTCAACTCGCGACATTTTTGCATCAGACGTTTTTCGCTTTCGTGCGATTTCTTCAACGCTTTGTGCAACTTTTCATATTCGACTTTGAATTTCTCGAGACTCTTGTCTCCCATTAATTCCGCTAAAACCTGTAATAGTTGGAATCATTTTTCTCATTAATTCACCTTCACTTTCGTACCTTTGTTTTCAAGACCCAGGCCTGTTACAAGAAAGGTTCATTTTACCTCTTGGAAATCTTTTTCCAGCGCTTCAAATGCGCTATCGTCAATAGCAACTTTCTCCTTTCCGGCATCTTTCTTCTCTGTCTACAAATAAAAACAAATAAAATCTCAATCTTTCTGAATGCAGATTGAAGCTCTCAGAAGCCAAGGATCCAGGGCAGGCCCAAAAAATTGAAAACAGTAGGAGGGAGTGAAAAAGGTTAAGAAAGGATAGATTAGAGGCCTTCTCTAGCTCTACTCTTCTATACTAAATTAATTATTAGGCCCTACTTTATAGGCCCTATTAATTTTTTTATTAATTACGTAGTAGAGATTAGAATACATTTTTGGGTTTCTTGACTTTTTGTCAATCAAAAAAAGATGCACGGATGTTCAGTGTTCTACTATTGTAATCCAACTTATATTAGGAAATTCTACTACTCAAATTTTAATAAAGAATGCCTATTTACCTCACTCATCTTTTAAGAAAGCGACTTAAACGCAGTTTTGTCCGTAAAACAGTGAAAATCGAAATAATTTAATTCAGTTCAGTCAGCTACTTCCGTGTACGAGCGTTGTTATAGTAACCAAGCTGTTCAGAGGGCAGCACCTGCTGGAGTTGAGTTTCGTATTCGAGTTGGTAGATAAGTTAGTTCACACATTTACCGCCAATGATTTACACAGGGGCAGCACGTTGCGGTCATGATCTCAGGTCCCCATTTATCGGGATTCGGTTTTAACCTGGAAGTAACCCATTAGGTTCGAGTCCTACTGCGCGATGTCTGCCCCTGTCCTGATGATGCTCTATTTATCGACAAACTCTAAACGTCTCCTCCTAAAATGAACTGTTGACGCCACGAAGCTATTTTAAAGACAATATTTTTATTAATCTTTTTTTCTCCAGTTACAGAAAGCTGTATCCCAAACACAATACTGCAATACACAGAGGAATCAACTGTTTCGATGACTAAAAATGTAAAATTGCCAACTCATCTCATGATCGGTTTTCAAGAAAGAAAAAAAAAACATGGCAATAATTTCTTAATTTACTGTAGAAGAGAACAGATATTTGTTGAGATCAAAATAAAATATTTTGATAATTGCAATAATTGTACTAGTTGAGTTAAAAATAGGTATCAACCCTTATTGCTGAATGGAAACAAATCACCTATGATAGATATCTATTTGCAGACATCATAGTTATCTAATCCCTACCCTCCAAATACACAGTATATAGGCACAAATAAGAGCAAGTTTTCTTTTTAAGTAGTAGCACAATATCTCGAGTAATGTCATAACTGTTTATTTACAATAAAAACTTCAACGATTTTACATCTTACACGTTTACAGTACATTCGTTATACACCGGTAGACGTTAGCCTTAGAGGCACCAAAATTAGTGACACTAAACTAGAGTTAAACCTGCTACTGATTTCTCTCAATTATACGTGTATAACACTATACAACAATCTTACAGACATTCTGTATGTAATATTTACATGAATTTCACTACAACAGATCATCATTGATCTATATGAGGTATTCTAAACAATGACATTGTGTGAGCTGGGACTGTAGTGACCGTCACATGCTACCTTGATAATAGACCCCTAATACACGTAAAACTCACTATATACAAATTTTCAACTGAAATTTCGAAACAAAATTTACCAAAGATCGAATATTAGAATTACCGGTACACAAGATTTTGCACTCTAGAGACCATCATCCGGTGGGTCTTGATTTTGGATCTTTAATATATATATAGTTTTTTAACAGCTAAATTTGTATATAGCAAGTTTTCTATATATGATCTCTCTATATTCACCATGTATGAATCAGGGCGGCTTTTCTACTAATAGATCCCTATAGTATTACATCTAAACAATAACAGTAACAAATATACATTCATATCAAAACTACTCAACAACAACAATAAAACAACAACTATCTCTGTATTCAAATCTATTTAAGGTTCATGATTTTGATTTCGTTGATTATTCTTTACAAACTACAAGTTTACGTTTCAGTATTATGAAAAGCTGTTGAAAGATGATATCGTACAATATTGAGCCACTCTATACTATTAAAACAAATACTATCTATGCATACTATACGTACATATGTGTCCTCTAACCCGCAATATACATCGTACATATCTGTCGTCTATATAACCTACAATACGTCTATAAAACCTCAGAAATATTTTCTACATCACGAAAAATAACAACGAAATACTGTACAGGTCTATGTAAAAAATAGCTGTTAGGAAGATCTAGGGTATAGTTGAACTGTGTGTGTATATATTAATTCAGTATCACAGATAACATTCATAAAATAGTAACACTAAATACGTACAGTACTTATATACATTTCTACTGGTATAAATATATGTAAAAAAACAGCCTCAAATATCTTCATTGATACAAAGCTTTTTTACAAATCATTATTTTTGATTTATTGATACGGTACCGAAAACTAGAATAACTAAACCGTCCTGGAACAAATACAGTAGATTCTGCTCAAGTCGGATCCGATCAACTCCAAAGAGTTTAACACATGTTTCAAAAAAATACAATTTTTGACCTTATGCAAATTATTTTGTAGCATTTAACTCGGATATCGCTCTCTAGTCGGGAAGACTTTCACAATCCAAAAAGATCCGACTTGAGTGGAGTCTACTGGATAGGAATCCAATACAGCACAGTCATATTAAATGCATAAACTTAAAAAAAAGGTGCGTTCTCCTGTAATTGAATGATGAAGCTGTTATAGTTTGTAGATGTAGTAACTGAACTAGCTTACGGACTACAAGCTTCAAGCATATTCTAAAATACATCTATCACAGAATTAGACCTAACTAAAATACTGTACAACGCATTACACATATATACAGTACTCTAACACTAACAATACATATCATACACTACACACTGTTTACATCCAGGTTTGAATTTATTTATTTCATACAAATTATGCCTTGAATATTGGAAATAATGATGAAGCGTTTATAACAGCATTTACAAAATGTTGCACAAAACCAACTTCATTCACCATTCTATAAAATACCAACATTACAGCTGATTGAATTATCATCTAATAGGATTAAATAATGGAAGACTCGCTGAAAAACCAACTGACGACTTTTATACAAAAGTAACTTTCACATCTTCTTGCTGACACAACGAATTAAAGGAACTATTTACAATAGAATCATCATCGACAGACGGCGCGATAAGATCATGCGTCGAGGGAGATGGTAAATCGATACAAGATGAAGGTCGACTCGAATATTCATTCAAACTCAAACTCAAATGAGTTGATTGAAGCGATTGGGGTTTCCCCGATACGCTCGCGCACGACGACGCTTTCGTTAGAGTTCTTTGCGCCGGTTTTTCCGGAACGGGTGGAGGCTTTTTAGCCGATACAGGTCCGTTAATAAGCGTGTGTCCTGGCGGCGGACAGGAGACCGGTCTCCTAGAGTCAGTCGCCACGCGAGTTCTCGGATATACGTTCGGTCTCGGTAGAATTAAAGACGATGAACCGATCGGAACTGTGATATTCATTCGACCGGATTCTGTCGTGCTATCGGTGAGAGTACGATCGAGATCGAACTGACCGGACGAACGTTGTGAACCGAACGATGAACCGCGTTCGATGACGGTTCGATCGATTTCATTGAACGGTGAGTTCAGAGTAACGCGAGCGCGCAGACGTTCATCCTGCTGAGATGAAACCGATTCATTCCCGTCAAAACTATAATCGAACCCGATGTCGCGTATGCTCTTTTTCGTCAAAGTTGGATCTTGAAAATTTGGCGACGACGTCTGCGAGTTTTGAGCGGTGAATAATGATTCAGCCTCGTTGTGAGAGGGAACGATGAAATCGTTGTTAAAACTGTCGTTGAATTGTGATAAATTCTGCGGGGTCGGTGACAATCGTTCTCGAGGACGAGGTGTAGCCACGTCTAATCCTTCCGGTTGAGAGTAAGATTTATTTAAGTTCGAAACGGACAATAATCCGTCTGACAGATCATTGGCAGACGTGCTTCGTTGTGTATTGCGTAATAACGTTTCATCTTTCAGGAATTCCGGTAATTCGAACGCGTCTGACAATCCTCTTTGATCGTCCAATCGTTGACTCTGAACCTTCGAGAGAAGTTCAAAAAACTTCTCCTCTGAAATAATCAATTCAAGTATTAAGGTTGTTTGGCTAGAATGCGACGACCAGCGGCTCAAAAGCTGGTTCGAGTCAACAGGTGAATAGATGACATAATGACAATTAAATCTTCATTGTAATCATGGTATTCATCTTTAACTGTTTCAACCAGCTTGTCAGCTCAGAAACTATGACTCAAATGCTATAAAAACTGATATATTTCGAACAGTGCTAATAATAACTTCATAGATAAATCATTTTTGAAAATGGCTCATAGCATTTAAGTCGAAACATCAAAATAATTCATGGTTTCTTTCTATTGCAGATTTTTCTTATAAGTAGACAGTTACTGATGTTCTAAAACCCACAATTACGAAGAAAAAATGGTAGTTTGCCGTTTGCCATTACTTGATTTGTATTCAACCTTTGTTTTCTGGTCTTTTTTTAAATTACTTTAATTTGTATTCTTGTTTCAACTTTTTATTCACTCACAATTCCTTTGTTTGATTCGTAATCTTAAAATCTAAATCTATTATCTACTACGCCTGATAATGACCAATAGTCAGTAGCCGAAAAAATTGCTCAAAATATCGATCTTTTCATTTTTGGCCGAATTATAGTGGGATTTCTCTCGTATAATTAAGTGGTTTGAGTACGATCCATTTTCAACACAGATTGATTGCTCTATACAAAAAAAAAATTGTTTTGAAAACTGATTGTTGCCTATGGAAACTAAAATGGACCCAATTATCGTAACTCACCATCTGGATCTTTAATCTTTAAAGCAGCGAGTCGACTCGCTAGATTCTTCTGAGATAAAGATAAACTGGAACGTCTGCGGTTTTTAGGAACGGCCGCCGCAGATTTATCGATCGAATTGCGTCGTTTACTGAACGGGAAGATTCCGCCGACGCTTTTCGTATTTACCGATAATCGACTTTTATCCTCCACCTAAAAAATGAATAAGTTCAGCGAGAAAATGAGTCGGGTTGAAATACAGACGGCGGGCAGGGGCAGTAATGAACAACAGATACATTTACTCAATCACATACTAGGAGTGAAGAATCTGAAGAGTCTGAAATGTTTCCTTGAGCTAGTAATTTCGATAATATCCTACAAGTCATCTTCAGGAATATTGCATTATAATTCTAGCGGCCTATAAGGATAAAATTGAAACTTCTAACTGAGGGAAACATTTCAGACTCTATTTATCACTCTAAGTGTGGGATTTTTTATTAAATATCTTTATAACACGGACTCAAGAGTGTTTAACCAATCGATACACACATACCTTACTCTCTAGATCTAGTACACCTAATTCATCAAACACTGATGCACCATTAGCATCAAACAAATCTTCAAACACTTTATTAGTAATCGCTTCCAGAGAATCGTTCGGTTTCGGGGTTTGTTGTTGTTGTTGTGAATGTTGTTGTAAATTGCCACCAGCAGACGGCGCTTTACTCTGCGGAGTCGATGACATCATATCAAACCCTCCCCATTCTGAAACATAAAGGGTACACATGGGTCCAGTTTCATAGAATGGGTATTGAAATCACCTACTCAACTACCATCACATATATATATATACCGGTATATATATATACCGTCATCATCTGAGGGGTTATTCTATCAAATTGGTGATGAGATTTCCACGGAATTACTAGAATTGTCGTCAAATCTTAATCTTTTCATCGGGATGAATGTTTCTGAGATACAAACACCCATGTGCACCCTTGGTCAGTATTCAGAAACTATTCAGTGAAAAGATGTCGGATTATTGAATAAAAGATTTATTTTGACTCGACATTTTATGCACAAATAGAAAAAAATATTTTGGTGTTAAAGGTTAAACGTATATAGTATTTACAGTCTAAAATATAAGGGCACAGTGTCGACGGGATTTTCACAATTCTATCACGTGCGTTAATAGTGAATACAGTCAGTTAATAATGAATTCAAGCATTAATGTCTTTAACAGTCACACTACTGCAATTTCAATTATGATTGAATTGTCAGTCACTAGCAGTTTCACAGAAGCTTAATCATTTGAAGCTAATAGCTAATCCTACACAATAATGTATCATATAACCCTAGCTGGTGTATTGGTAAATCAATTGTGTACATGCATGAAGCAAATTGACGCAGATTTGCTCAAGATTGAGCATGTCGATGTCTGAGTAATAATTACAGATAGACGAATCAATTGAATCAAACAGAATAACAAATATATTGAAATGAATTCAAGGAAATCATGGATGTAGAGCAGATTTGAGTGATATAATTGAAATGAGGGGGAGGGAAATCATGCATATAGACTACTGGATCAACTCACCTAGCCACCAATATCCTGAAGTTAGCACAAAAAACAAATAACCTTCATATTTTTAATTCCACACACAATATTTCAAAATAAAACACACATTTGTTGAGCATAAAAAAATGAATTGAATTATTATATAAATTGACTTGTGACATGAAAATGCTATCTATAATCATTCAATTTTTTTTCATGATTATCCCTGTGATTTCCGCTGTGCTATTTTGTGCAATGTATCTAATTTAAGATATCACTTCTCACAATTATAAAAGCAATATCAAAAATATATTTTTGGCAATACAGTGGAACCTAGTCAGAACAAACGTCAGGGAATTTGAATATTTGTTTGTTATAACTGGTTCTTATATGCCGGTAGTCAAACCCAGTTAATTCGGATCAGTAAGGATCAATGAAATTTATCCGGAGTAAAAAAAATCCAAATTCATCTTCATATTTTATATATATATAGGTGGGCTGAAAATGATATCAGGATCAAATGATTTCAAAATCAGGATTAAACTGATCTGAATGAAGTGGGTTTGACTGTATCCATTCATATGTAATTAATCAAATTTGAGTCCAAATTACTCGTTGGTTATTTCTGATAAATGTTTATTTCAAGTTTGTTGTAAGGTTTCTTTGTTTAGATAACATACCATAAAATGGATACATATAAGCAATAGGAAGACCTAGAAACGTAATATACAAGGACATTCAGTAAATCTTAATAGACACCCTGGACAAACATTGATACCAAGTGACAAACAACGCTATGCTTGTATCAATGATACAAAAAGCAAATATCATTTTTAATAACTAAAATGAAACCAATGAGTGAAAACAACATGTTTTGCTGAAGAATTAACTGGATTCAAACGAACAAACAATGGCAGATAAATGATCAATGTTGAATACGTTGCATACCTGCGTAATCTTCACGTGATTGCACCATTACTTGTTTATTTTCTATAGTTGAGACAGAAACTTCCGGATCTAAAGGAGAACTAGATCCAGCCTGAAAAACAATCACTCATTCTTTGAAAAATGACTTTTAGGTAAAATTCAGAGCTCTTAATAGATTTCTAAATAATCATTGATGATTGATATAGGTATCCATTTTTTCTTCATTGTGGGTTCTGAAGCTAGTGTCCTTAACATGACACATCGCAAATTTCAACCTCCTAACAATCCCCATTAACCTTTTTTTTTGTTTTTGCATTTTTGTTTTTCTCAGATCTGAGTTTAAAGTGTCAGACATAATAATTCTACGCATTAAACTGTCAACAATATTTTACACCCTGACAGGAGGAAGTCGATGTGATGATATCGCCATAGTAACAATTAGCGCGGTTTGCATGATATTTACCAGATGTAAAACTACGTCGTCTAAATTCAAACCGTATTTCAGTAAAATTGGCTCGAAAACTTTGTTTATCGAACGAGTCGGTTTCGCTTTAACTCCGAGAAACTTTTTATTCGGCAAATTCATGCGAAACAGCACGCGTTTCTCAATAACTATCTCTTTCCCAGACATTGTCGCCACATCTACGTTCAGATCCATTGGCTGAAAAAATATCAAACGAAAAAATACTAAAACTTGTAATATAACGAGAATCCCACAATAAAGACGAGAAAAAAATAAGTATTCCTGAAGGTGACTATTAGTTTATAGTTGAAACATTGAAGAAACTACACTTGCTCAAGGAAAAATTTTCGAACTTAAATATTTTCTCGTTTTTATTGTGGGATTCTCTAGATATTATCGTCTCAACACGGATATAGTGTTTTATCAATGGTGACTAAAACTGGTGTCCAAATATTGAACAGTAGACTGTATCTTACTCAGCACCGGTCAACTCAGTGAAATATTTACAGCAGTCCCAACACAACAGAATAAGAATTAGATGGGGGTCTACTGAAAATAGAAATGTGATATACACAGTAATCAACGAACCTTATCACAACCTAACTGTAGCACCTCTATAGAATTAAAAGCGATATTTTTACTATTGCACACATCTTCAATAACGGTTTGAAGCATTCGTCCGGGTTGTATCTTTATACAGGTTGTATTGGCGTCAGGTAAAATCACTTTCACTGTAGCTTCCATTATCTGTAATCAAATTCAATCACGTTTCATGAATCATGAATATCACGGGTTATTCATTTTATTGAGCAATTTCCATTTAATAAAATCAATTGCACTTTACAAAATTAAAACGTTATCGAGATAATAGAGTTAAAAGTGAATTCATTTTTTTCAATTATTTCTAAGTGAATCAGAGCAGTTATTAATACATGTAATTCATACCTCTTCTTTCGAAGGTAATGTTTTACCGGTTTCTCCTTTTTTCTCCGTTTTCTCGTGATCTTTAACTTTCATCGACTTCTTCAGAGCATCTTTTTTACTCTTTCCTGAATAAGTAAAAAAAAAACAACTTATGTTTGTATTTTGTTTTCATATGAATAGAAAGATTGACAGTATTTCCCTCACTTTTCCCTGATTGTTTTAGCTTCTTTTTTCTATACATAATTCCCTGAATTTTTTCAAAGCAAAGAAAGAAATCTTTCCTATCTTTTCCCTGATCTCCAGGTAAGTGGCGCCACTGTGACCAAAAGCGTTTGTTATAGAGAGGATTAGCGTGTATATATACGATACCTTTATGCCACGGTAAAAATGATTTACGTCGTTTTTCCTCGTGCGCTCCACCGCCATCATCAACACTTCCTCCACTACCTCCACTACCAGATGTATTCTTTATTTTCTTACTCTACAAAATCAATCATCTCCATTAATTCTATTGCAATAATTCTTTTTCGCATACGGTTAAACTCGCTTGAAAGTTGTTGTAGTTTGGACGATCATAATGTTGATGACTTTTCCGAGTGGTGACTTTCGCTTAGCAAATTCAATTGGACGTGCAATTTGAGACTCAAAAACTAATTTGACAACTTATCTGAGTTTGACTGTAATTTAAGTTTAGATATGTACCAGTACCTTTTTCTTGTTAGTTTCATGTGATGATTGTGGTCTGGAGGATTCCGTTTGAGCCGTTGTTTGTTGCGGGTAAGGAAGTGGTAAACCTTCCAGATCAGCTATTACACATTGTTTGTAGATATCAGATTTAAGGAATCTCACATAGCTGTCGTGTTTCATTAACTGAAATATCTAATCAAATAATGAAATTCATATTAGTTTAGTTTAGAGAAAATTGAATGACCTTTCTGCAAGTCATTCCCTTCATACGAATAAGTTGAGGCAAATAACAAGTAATTGACAAGACACTAACTGCACAGCAGTCCTGTGCAGTTAGCTCAGTTGGTTGAGTGAAGGACTGGGAACCCAGAGGTCCCTAGTTCGAAACCACCTCTGGCGTTGGCTGTCGAGGCACCTACGTGGACTAAGCTCTGCTAACTTAGTCAGGTTGTGAGCCATAACAGCCTATAAAAAGGCCCTGGCCGTCTCTTAAGACCCACTAGGGTTACACTGTAACTAATTGCAGTTGGGACGTAAAACTCTTCTAAATTTGACAATTGGAAGATTTTCAGGTTTCATGACGGACAGAGATATTAATCAGTACATATTTATATTTTATGTTCAGAAAACCGCACGAGTGAATCGCTATTTTCTCCGAGGCACTAATTAACAGTGTGTGATACTAATTGAATATCAGATAATATAGACATTCTATCAGTGAGAGGGAGGGAGAGAGAGGGAGAGAGGGAGAGAGAGGGAGAGAGAGGGAGAGAGAGGGAGAGAGAGGGAGAGAGAGGGAGAGAGAGGGAGAGAGAAGGGGAGAGTAGAGATTGTGTCTTGTTGAGCAGCAGCAGCAGCTACGTTCGTTTAAAAACGCAATCAATGAGAAACAATAAAATTACCTGTCTCTGAGCTTCATTGAATAGATCAATATGAGATTTATGAAGATTCTCTTCAGTAATCTTGCGAGCGTGACTATCAATATTAACCGGTTCTGTACTTCTTACTGCTAAATGCTTATCAAATATTTCCGTAGCCAACGTTTTACGCTAAAATTCGAAACGCGATTTTCATTTTTTTACATCAAACAGAAATTACAAACACCGTTCATAACGATAAATGTTCACACGGTTTTCACGAACCTCGTCTAGTTTTTCAATTTTTTTATAATTTTCACACGCCGTCCAAAATACGATATTCTCTTCGCTGAACTCTTTTTTCAAGAACGACTGTAATAACAATACGTATAACTGTTGTAGTCACGTTATCTTAAGAGATTTAGTAAAATGATTCACGATGAAACTCTTACCGTAAAAGCATCGAGACCCGAACGATCATCCAGTAATCTGTGTAGAGATACAGCCCAACCCGCCGCACGTCCTGCAGACCCCGATGCATTGTTCGTCGACGTTTCTAAATCATTTTGATTTTCTAATACGTCTAAACTACCGACCGGAACCAGTCGTGATTTGTTTAAGTTTCCTCCCGATTGGTCGCGTAAATCTGGGCTAACCAACGACTGAAATATAATAACAACAACATCATCCAACTACATCGATCAATTACTCATAGAACACCTGAACAGGTTAAACACTTCCTGAATGCCTGAACAGGTTAAACACTTCCTGAACACCTGAACAGATCAAACACTTCCTGAACAGATCAAACACTTCCTGAACAGGTTAAACACTTCCTGAACAGGTTAAACACTTCCTGAACGCCTGAACAGATCAAACACTTCCAGGACACCTGAACAGATCAAACACTTCCAGGACAACTTATCAGATCAAACACTTGCAGGAAACCTTATCAGGTCCAAACACTTGCAGGAAACCTCATCAGGTCCAAACACTTGCAGAAAACCTCATCAGGTCCAAACACTTGCAGGAAACCTCATCAGGTCGAACACTTACAGGAAACCTCATCAGGTCAAACACTTGCAGGAAACCTCATCAGGTCAAACACTTACAGGAAACCTCATCAGGTCAAACACTTACAGGAAACCTCATCAGGTCAAACACTTGCAGGAAACCTCATCAGGTCGAACACTTACAGGAAACCTCATCAGGTCGAACACTTACAGGAAACCTCATCAGGTCAAACACTTGCAGGAAACCTCATCAGGTCAAACACTTACAGGAAACCTCATCAGGTCAAACACTTGCAGGAAACCTCATCAGGTCAAACACTTACAGGAAACCTCATCAGGTCAAACACTTGCAGGACACCTCATCAGGTCGAACACTTACAGGAAACCTCATCAGGTCAAACACACCCGAACAGATCAAACACTGCGAAAAATGCGAATGCGAATATTCTATAGATAGAGTATTTTACACATCCACCTCATGTCTACTGTTCTCCAAAAGATAGCTTACCTCGGTAATTCATATACATGTACCTACAATTCTATACAGTAGTGCTAAAACCGTAAACTCAATGATTACATCATTCATGATGGATATAACTGAAGATTTCAATTTCTACACGAACTACAATGGACCACGATAATCTATTACCTGAATTGGGAAACTATTAGCCTTTTTCAGAAATAAAATCCTCCAGCGACTGTACATATTTCACGCAGGAGGAATGAATTCACATCATCTGCCGCAGTGGACAGTCACTGTCTTACTGTCTCTGTCACGCAGTACAGGTTAATCAACGTGAGCTCTACACCAGCTTCCGTTTCACCCAGTACAATTAAAATATGTGAAAATTCTCTGTTCAACGCGCTAATTAAACTCAGAAGATTTTCAAAGAATATTTTCTGGTGCGTTGGAGACTTTAAAATGTCAGCATCCACTGTCTACACGTACATGTACTAATACGTGTATTGATGAATATTCAATAATCAGATGAACCAGCTGTATTTCGCCTTGTCAATAATATTCAATAAGTGACCCGAGCATTCACATAGTCTGACTACACATTGTCACCTAATTAATGATGAATGTCGATCGTGCTATCTAATGAAGGAATAGGAATTGAATCATTTTTGGAGAAACTTTTAGTAATATTTTTCATCAAATTTTCAGTCTGTACTCGAGTTAAACACATCATGGGTTTAATCAAATTCATTAATGATGCTATGATATAAATAATTTCTGCAGATATCTTCAGAAATTTTGATAGAAATTATCCGTTAAATTCCCGCCTACTTCAGTTAAACACTTCTGGGGCCGGTTGCATAGTCATGACTTAGACTTAAGACCAGTCTAAGACCAACTTTGTTCTATAGCAAATCTAACAACTTAAGACCAGTCTTAAGATTTAAGACCACTTTTGGACTTAAGTCACGACTGTGCAACTGGCCCCAGGGGTTTTAAAAGATAGGATTTGCTAAAGTAATTTGAAGAAATTTCATAAGAAATTTTCCATTAAATTTTCTGCTCAAATTAAAAAACACATCATCATCATCATCAAACGATGGATTCATGAATTTAGATTTTAAAATTGAAACGAAGTGAATGAAACATACCTGCGTGTGAGTCTGAGAGAGTTGATAAACAAAATGAGGATGATATGTATAGGTACCTCTTAAACAGTACGGTTCCATTATTCATAAAACATTGAAATAGTGCTCAACATTTCAATATTCACTAATCTCTGACCTATGAACTAAACTAGAATATAACGTCATCGGTACGCGACAATCGTGTCCTAGTATTAGTTCCCATAATCGAAAATAAAGGGAAGCCTTTTCAACTTTCAGACTTCAAAAGAAAAACGTCTTCTTTTTCCCTTTTCGGAAAATCGCGTCATGATAATATAATAATATCTGCCAATGAATGCTAACAAATGGAAATTAAACTAAAATAGCAATGTATTTTTCGTGAAGTGTTAATCGAGATTTCACACTTCATAAATATATACAGTGACATTCGCTTTATCAATCGGCACAACGTGATTATCGAAAACTAATGGGTTATGTTTACATAAGTAAGATATTAATCAATTCAACCGCGTTGTGAACGCTCAGACTAAATAAAGTTCAATCTAAAACGTTGAAAATATACATTCATGACCGAACTCACCAGGTCCAAAATGCGCATTGTACACAACCCCTGCCTGCCTCCAAAGATTTTGGATCGACAGTTATAGTGAGTATTCACTAAAATAGTGTATTTTGTATCAAAAATTCATAATTTTCGACATTTAAAATCGAACTTCATTTTGATGATCTTCGAACTGAAAATATTGGGTTTATCGGGATGTGTGAAAACTGCTGTGCGAGAATATCCATGAAATGTTGTTCTCCCTACGGTTATCAATATAACTCCCTGGTATCTGTTTTAAGCCGACGGGTAATTTCTGATGTGACTATGAAGGAAGACAACTAATGATAAAACCATTAAGGATTCTATGTGGTAATCTAATTTCCAGCACTGACGTTATTGTTTACCGTAAACAATAAGCGAAGGTGACATCAAGGACAGATGTAGGGTTATTTCTGGGTGAACCAACATATATATGTAGGGCACCTTTTCGCGCCATTAGAGGCACCCAGATGAAGGCAGCGCGAAAAGCAAGAAACCGAGGTGTTCCGAGGTTAGTCTTTGTAAACAAAATTTTGACCATGATTCACGAGACGAAATCAGCACAAATTCAAGTAAAAAAAAAGAGAGATAATTCTGCTAAAAACAGAGATGAACGTTTGAGTGTCTTACCTCGTGTGAATGACTCAAACTGATGTTGGCGCGTCTATTTATCTGATTCGGAGGCGATAAAGTTTGATTTAAATTTCTCAACACGACTCGTTGATTTGTATCATCGCTGCATCCGGATACCTAGAACAATAATAATAATAATAATAATAATAATCATAATAATAATAGTAATCATAATAATAATCGCCATCATCATTCGTATGACGCAAGTATCCTCACTAACGTAAATTCAAATGTGCTTCTACGAATGCAAACATGCAATCATAAGGTATAAACAGCAAATATTTCTATTCGGCAGAACAACAACTACTGATTATACCTAATCATTGTGGATTCACTTTTATACAGGCAACAGACTGTTATTAGTCTAAATCAATCCTGTTTAAATTCACCACTCACAATATGTGGCGAGTATGACTTTATACGGTGGACCCTCTTTATAACAAACTCAGATATACTGATTTATTGGTTATTACAAACCTAGAATTTTTTCTTAACCCTTTCAGTGCGTCTACACCGCAGTGCGGTGTATAAAATCAGTGATGGATTTTGCTAGTACACCGCACTGCGGTGTATTGATGTAATTAGTAATTTGTAATTATCTCTATTGAAAAATGGCAGCAAGTGTCAAACATAGTGAAATACTAGTAACTAACGATACACCGCACTGCGGTGTAGACGCACTATAGTGGTATTCCCATTGTTCAACACACTAGGGTGGAATTTTTTAGAATTTTCAAATTTTCTCCAGCACTATAGGGTATTAATTAGTCAGCACTGAAAGGGTTAAATAGGACATGCGCAATAATTGCCTACTGGATTTAACGAACTATCGGTTATAACGAACAGATTTTCTGGTGCCCTGAATTCGTTGTTTCACATAGTTTCCATGTAACAATGTCCTGAGAACTGAGTAAATACAGGGTACTTGAAATACCGGTATTCAAAATTTTCAGGTGGTTAAAAACTTACTTTACCTAAATTCACAACAAAAACTGCATATATTCACAGGGCGCAATCTTGGCAGAGTCCTAAGGACTCAATTTTTTGTCGCAAGACTAGTATTAAAATGAAACTATCCTGACAGGATAGAGGAAATATTTTGATTTCAACTTCGAAGATATTAAATTCAATTCTTTCCTTTGTTTTCTAGAAACTTAAATCAAAGGCAAACTGGGAGATTATCAAGTTTTGACGTGGCGGGATACTGACAATAGAATATCTTCTATCCTGAAGAGAAGATATACTCTAGAATTGTTAAAATCAAGCCTTGATTCAATTTCAACATTTCAAAATTAAAATTCAAGTTTAAAACCTACCTGTCTGTTATGAAGTGATTTCTTATCCGGCAAATCAACTTCATATTTAATTCTATCTGCCGTATCAGTTTTAGGAGTAATCGCTCGTGGACTGAGTTTACTGGCTAGCACCGCGCCACCAGCTCCCTGTCCTGCACTGCTGCTATCAGTCTCTCGTTGCTGGCCAGATCTCGATGGCGTTCTTGAAAACGTTGTATCGTTCGGAATGGAAACGGGTCGTCTGTCGACCGCATGGAATCGCGGAGTCATCGGATTCTCCGAACGAACTGAATCGGCGTCGCTGCTTCCCGAGTGTACGTCTGTCGAGTAACGATGACGAACGGACATCAGTTTCTGCGTATTACGACGTAGATTATCGGCGCTATTCTGTTGGTCGAGTTGATCTCGCGGCGACGATGAATTACTCGCGTTAAACCTGCTCCGAGTTGTGTCCGGTATTCGGGGCACTTTAAACCCATCAGACGTCTGGTCATACTCACCGACTGTGACCGGAGATGAAGTTTTATCCGGTCTCGAACTTATAAATGCACTTGAAACCGATTCCGATTGCGATTCCGAATCTAAACTTCTCTGCTGCGCATGAAAAGCTGGTCGTAATTGAACGGGACTCGACGTACGAGCTTCACGCATCAGCCGATAATTAACGCTCCTCGTCGCCGCCGCCGGATTCAGCTGTGAATCGACGATGTAAACCTGGTTATTGCGATGAATCTCTTCTCGACCGAAACCGAGTCCGCTGTCGCTATTCGTACTGCTATTACTGAAACTCCGATTGGCGAGGTTCGATCCCGCGGCGGAGGTGGCGCCACCATCGATGTTTAATGCGTTAACGATGGCGCGTACGACGGGTGACGCCGAGCGCGGGAACTCCTGACATCGCTCCTGATCGATGGAACGCGTGCATCTTATCGCGAACGTGAGAGCTCGTTCCGCGTGAATCGTGTGAGATTCTAACTCAATATCAATCATAAATATATGACACGAACTGCTATTCGGCGTGTCCTCGCTGCGTGAGGGCTGCTGCTGCTGACGAGTTATCAACCCGAAAAACTTCTTATCATCCGGACAAACGGCGCCGAACGCCAGTTTATCGGTGGGATAAACAGCCATCGTCGTACCGAGCGCGTTCAACAGTTTGATTCGATCGTCGTAAACTTCTAATAATACTAACGTATGAATGCGACTCTGCTCGACTCGTAATCTACGAACGGCGTTTTTAATCGTTAGAATCTGAGAGTTCGGACGACCGACATCGACCGGAATCTCGATCGAACCGACGTAACCGACGATGAAACGTTCGAGAGGCGTCGAGTTCGTCGTCGACGTCGCTAACAGCTCCAGATTACCGGCCGAACTACGCGCGTTCGATATCGGCTTCATACACGACGAAACTAAATTCGGTAAACTCTGAACGAACTCTCCTCCGCGTCGGAGTCCGATCGTATTCAACGCGGCTGCTTCATTCGACGCGACGTCCACGTCGGGCGGACCGAATACGTGAATAACTTCGTGAAAACTCGCAGCCGGTGATTGTCGACTCGGAACCGGCGACGGTTCGTGTCTCTGATTAGTTCTAGACGAGTTTCGATTCCTCTGCGGAGCGGGAGGCGTTGCGACATCATCGGGCAATTGAGTATGAATCGAACTATCTACGGTGAACGCAGCCGGACTACCGGTTCTCCGTAACGGTGCCACTCCCTGACTCGGACGATCGTGAAATATAACCCCCGCTTGTAAATCGGCGACCACTTTCTCCGCTCTGTATATATTCTGATTTCGACTGCGCGTTCTGCTCGGATATTTCGAGCGCGGTTTTTGTATATAGTGATAGTCGTCGTCGGAAGAATCCGAGCTGTTGTTGCTCTCGGCGATCTGTAAAACGAGAACGCCACTTGACGAGCCGATCAAACGAACGGCGTCGTCGTGAGGAGATTTCGAAATATTCTCTCCGTTCACGGCGAGGAGTAAATCGCCCGGTTTTAGGCCGGCTCGTTCGGCTGGGCTGCCCGCGACGATACAACTCAGAATACACGGCTGTTGACCCGATATCGTAAACCCGTATCCATTACGCCCGCGCGCGATCTCTACCGTTTTTACTCCGTGAGTTTGACGCTTCTTTCGTCTTTTCTGATGATGCATTTTCTGAAAATAACCGAAAAATGATGTTTCATCACAATCATTTGTCATAGAAAATTCATAGAAATGGCTGTAAAGCGCTATTGCAATCAATATAAACGCACTTTAATTCATTTGCATTTCATACATTAATGAAAATATCTTTTAAAAAGAGGTCAATCTTAGAAAATAATGTTTCAAATAATTTCATTTCCGTATCACAACGCTAACTATCAGTTAAAACGAACAGACTTTCTGTCCCCTCCTGAGTTTAGTTTCATGAAAAACTTTCCGCAAAGTTACATTTGAATTTGTCTCCTCATCGACAATGAAAGAACCAATAGCGATTCAACCAAAAGTTTCAGTTTGACATTATCGTGAAACTTGACCCTGAAGTTTGTTATAACGCGATAATCCACCGTAAAATAAATGCAGTACAACTGTAATATTTCTTGCGCATACAACATACTGATTATGAGCTCCTAAATTACAGCACTTTCCTAACATACATTACTGCGACAAATAGGCTACAAATACCAGTTATGACAACCTTCATACACAACTATACTTAATCAACCAAAACGATTAATTCTAGCTATTCAAATAGGGGTATTTGCGACCATTATTTATATATTTAGACCTATTTCAACATCCTGCTTTAGATTAAAAAAATTCACAGACTGCAAATCAAAATGTTGTTCCATATAGATAAATGTGCAATAAGCAGAGCAATTACATACAAACATGTGATGCCGCATTCATCAATTACTCATCAACTAATTACATTCATTAATTGATATTATTAGATTGAGTGCACATGAGAAGCTAAAAGGTCAATTAGAGCATCAATCATCATGTTAAAAAAACCAGGCAACTTCACCAAGAATAGGTTGGTACGCAATGATGTCACAATACATGGGTGTCTGTCATATAGGAAACCACTTTCTAAGTCATATGAGGCTGATATTTTTGTTATCAATAATACTAATTCTATAATAATCTTTGGTGGTCTAAACAAGGCCCTATCCTTTAGAAGAAGGTAAGATTCAAGAATAGGGGACTAGTGGTTAGGATTAGGGTTAGGATTTCCTTAATTATCATTAATTACTATATACATTACTACCATTATATATCATCATTATCAATTACTAATATTATTAATTAATTGATTACTATCACTACATATATATTGCTATAGTCCCCTATTCTTGAATCGCACCTAAGGATGAGACTTAGCCTTGGCTTGAGTCCAAGGAATCCCAAAAAAATACAAAATATCCACCGCCAATCGATCGGCGATGAAGAAGTCGAAGAAGATTCATTCATCTTCTTATCTATATTCAGCAATCCCCTCATTAAATCTTACAGTTTATCATATTCTAACAATTACCTCGATTACTCGTGAGTTTGTAATTCAACAATAATTTCATTATCTAAAAGGAAATATCTGTTTATTATCATTAATAACATGATAATTATCAGCCTTTCAGTTCATTCAACAATTCAATTCAATTTTCACTTTATTCATATAGTAAAAATATACAGATATAATTGAAAACGATTTACATTACAAGCACACAAATATATTTCAAAAATACAAAATAGCTAACGTGTTCTAGAAATTATTAATAAAAATCAACAGCTTAACGAAAATAATTATTACTACAGATGGCAGCACTTACGATTACTCACTTGCCAATGTCGGACGCCTCGATTCTATTAACCCCTTGCCATTGTATGGCGGATTACTTGATGACGTAGGTGTTCTCGGTTAGGGTCAGGCAATGAGTGGCCAATAATTTGTGACGTCAGTTTATACCTCGATGGTCTAATGCGGCAAAGGAAAGGGCACTGCCCCCATGCCATGATCCACAACTGCTCGTATTCGAATCCCAAATTTTTCTTTTTCGGCCACAGAATGAGAATGGACTAAAATTTAGACTATTTTATTTCGAAACTAAGTTGAACAGTGGCGTTTTCCAACACTTTCCTAACTGCTAGTAGGAGGTTTTCAGTTTAATTTTGCCGAAATTGAGAGAACCACTACTAAATTAGTACAGAGAATGTCTTGCAACTGTCATATATATATAAACTCTCTTCTATGGTATTGTTGTATACTTCTAACTGTCAAAAGGCTGATGTACATGTATCAATTAGATCGGCACAAATAAACAATCATTACTACATTATTTTATTGAAAAAATATTTTATTGCAATTTATTAGCAATTTGTAACAAATTGTTTACAATTAGTATTTAACTGAACAGAAATGAGAAACAATAACAGGATCATTGCCATGAATGAAAACTGATCAAATAATTAGAAGCTCGATTTAATACAGCATTAAGAAACTGAATATATTTTGCTGCTTTTTCCAAATATATGTAATCATTTGATCGCTAACAGTTCAACATCCATTACTTCTTATACAAACATCATTGAGGAATTACACTAAAAATAAATCACATATTTATATAGTGATACTTTCCTATAAAATTTGCATATTCTAACAATAATTTTTTTCAGAGCGACTTGCTGACAATTAATCCTATGATAAGCCTATAATGATCATTCTTCTATAGCACCACTGACTGTTTTATCCAAACATATCTGTAAGATATTAAAATATATCATTAAGGCTAAACAAAAATGATACCTTGTTTCTCCGCAGCGGCCGGGTCATTTTTGTAAAATATGATAAAATTTATAAACAGTTCATTTCTATAGCGGCCGGGTCTGTTATGGTAAAATTGATCACGATTTTTAAAAAAGTAATGTACAGGGTAGATAGGCGGCCGGCCTGGTCAACATTTAAGCTCATCAGAGCGGAGAAACAAGGTATCAATTTTTTTTAGCCTAATCAAATGTTATCAATTCATCAATTCACATGTTATCAAGATCAATCAAAAATCCTTGTAGGACTGTTATTTAGAATGAGGGAAGCTTTGCCCACCGATATTCAGATATCTCAAAGATTGTAGGTGTGCATGAACACCATTCAATTTGGACATGAAACTAGTTGAATTAAAGCAGATTTCTCATAAATCAGATGAATTTCATTTGATCCGATTAATCCCAATTAAGCATTGTTTATTGTATACGAGATATTTAACATACCTTCATCTGTTTCTTGTGGTCGAGTGCTGAAACATAGTGAATATATATTATAAGATTTGTAAAACTCATTCGATTTATTTTTCAGATGGATTAAAAGATACTAGACTTACCCAATAGATGCTTCTGGTTTCCCACCTTGTGTTCCAACCTCCGATGATTTTTTTTCTCGAACTTCCCTCAGTGGATTTTTACGTGGATGATGCCTAAGAGTTAAAACATTTTGATAAAAAAACTTATCCTTTAAAAAACTGTTTGTAAAGAGATCTGCAATTGAACCTACCACTGGTGTATTGATGGCAATGAATCTATATTGAAATAAATGAAAAACAAATCAATGTAGAACAATATGAACTCAATTACTCTGACTTTTACTGCCAGTCGCAGTTTGCTGACTAAGTTAGCGGTATAAGTTTAGAATCGATACTAACCTGAAGTTCCCTCACAACCAGAGGCATGATGTGTAATTTCACTGTGAGGGTATTCATCATAACATATTGGACAGGTTACCATTTCATCTTGTAGTAACTAAAATTAAACAGAGATATCAAAACAATTACACATCGATATCGATGAATATAGTAGACTGGTTGGCACTGCTGTAAATATCTCACAGAGTTGACCATATTACCGAGCTGAGAATTTGGAGAGATTGAAGGTTTTACAAAATAGATTTTAGTAAAATTCACTGATTTGAGAGACGTCGAGAGTAAAGAGTCTACTGTATATCGAATAAATGCAGAGTTTATAATTGAAACATGTTGTAGTACCTCTGGTGGTATTACTTCAGGTTCGATATTTTTCAGACGGTTATCTTTCATCGGAGGCGTTATTCTATCCTCTTCTATATTAGATTCAAAATCGTAGATATCATCGACTAGCGGTTTTTTTTTCCGAGATAACCTCACCGGATTCCTACGTATTCCGTCGTCTGACGACTGATTATTAGATGAACGCTTCCCTCGACCCCGACATGTAGTAATTTGTGGTTTATTTTCACTGGATGAAGGTGATAACCACATGTTGTCTGTTGTTGCGCGATTGTTAACGCTCTGGCGCCGCTGCGGTAGTTGAGCTATTCGTTGATTTAAAGGCAGTTCCCACGTCTCACTTTCCTTGAAATCAATCTCTTTTTCTTCCGTTAATAAACGTTGTTTCGTATTAGCCTGAAAGTCAAGATCGGGAGATTCAGCGCGGCTAGAATCCATTCCGATCCTTCCCATTTGCTTCGCGATTTCGAATCTTTTCTCTTCGGGTATTTTCAATGATGACGCGCGTTTAATTTTACGTTTTTTTTCCGATATTTGCGACGGTAAACAACTGAATTCAGGTCCTAAATCCTTGCCCTCCTCCGCATCAGAGTCTGTATCGCTTTGAGCAGTTTCCCCCCTTTGATAAACATCTAGTGTGCCCGGTATATGAGGACCAGGTTTTATAGATTCAATTCCTTCCCACGATATTCGCGATCGTAGACGCGATTGATATTCAAACAAATGTCTATGATAGTTGAGAATGTGTTTGTATACTCTAAGGCTTTGTTTGCGCGGACAAGCGCCCTTTGGTGTAAAATATGAGAACTCGTTACAAGTGTTTCTTTTATACACGCGTTTTAACTGTTTCGGTTGCGGTGATTTTGACGAATCGTCATCGGACCACTCTTCAAATGAAAAAATCGGACGATAACGTTTTTCCTAAAAAGCAACAAAAAATGCATTTATTATAATTTCAATAATCAAAAACAATTAGGATCCAATTCCAAAGGGTTCAAGTCCCTCTGGGTTAAAGAGCATTGAAAATGAACCTGTTTCAACTCTTTCGTCACGCTGTGAAACCGGGTTTCCATTCCACAGTTTCTTTAGTTAAATTTTACTAAGCTAAGAACTAATCATCACAAAATTCTGGTGTCCACGAAAAAACTGAACACTTATCAAACTGAACTAAGATTGAGGACTTTGAGCTGCAGATGTGCCCGATAGTAATCAAACACATACCACTTTTACATTTTCGTTTCTTCCTCTTTTTAGTTGAGGAGCTTGTTCAGATGAAAGACGTCTTCGTTTTGAGGAATGAGATACCGAATCAGTGCTATAAATATTATCTTCATTCTGATCAGTCTCATCAATTTCTACATCAACTTCATCGTTCTGAAAATATGTCTGTACAGAAATTAGGCTAAACAAAAATGATACCTTGTTTCTCCGCAGCGGCCGGGTCATTTTTGTAAAATATGATAAAATTAATAAACAGTTCATTTCTATAGCGGCCGGGTCTGTTATGGTTAAATTGATCACGATTTTAAAAAAAGTAATGTATAGGGTAGATAGGCGGCTGGCCGGGTCAACATTTAATCTCAGCAGAGCGGAGAAACAAGGTATCAATTTTTTTTAGCCTTATTAGTTCATAATTTTGAGGTAAAATTGTCCGAATCAATGCAGTTGCGACAAGTTATTGGATCACTAAAATGACAAAATTATTCAGCTTTGCATACTCAAGCTACAATGGAAGCGTAAATGCAGTCAAAGCGCTTTGTAAACTCAAAGCACCATATTTTTCAATAGATCAATACATGCTTAATACAAAAATTTTCACCGGTAGAAATTTACCAAATCTTACAGTTATTCAGTGAAAATCTAAGCACATCAAATTTGTAAAAACACCATATTCTTCAGGATCCACATTTTCAATTACGTTTGACGATAGAGTTGAAATTAGTTCATTTCCGATGTTTAAATCTATATCGAAGTCAACTATGTCGATCTGGATCTTGTTTCCTAAGTTACCTGACTACCTTCAGACTGCTTACTGGCATCTGTGTTGTTTGTCCAGGGAAAGTCATTAATCTGGGAATTATTCAATTCACGTATGACAGTCACATCACCTTCATCATCATCATCATCATCAGTAATTCTATCCTCTAAATTAAGGCCCTGCGTCTGAAAATGTTCAAAAGAAGATGCATCTATCAGCTTCAGGGTTAATTAGTTACCTAATCGTTGGTGGTAAGCTTTTTACAATCGGATGAGCTTATACCAACGATAATGTGGTTTGTGAAAATATCCACAGACATGTTTCTGACTACTTCAGGGTGAAACCCGACAAAATACCATTAGTTAAAACTTTTTGCGGTGGATCTGACCAGTATCGAGTGGAGCCTAGTAAAACTAACCTGTTCATTTTCATTAATTGGAATCTCGTCAAAATCCACCGAATTTTCACCTTTAGCTTTTTCTTGCTGAAAAAATAACGAAGAACAAAACACTTCCACAAATTTGAATGGTAGTAATTTTTCTGATTTTCAGGGAACACTGTAGTCACTTACCTCCACATCTTTTGATTCTCGTAAAGTCTTTAACAAATTTTCTTTCTCTTCTTGACATATATGTGGTTCGTAAAAACCAAAACCTAAAATATGGAATTCACAAACTTTTTACGAGACTCAAAACATAAGGCCTTAATGAGGAGGAGCATAAAACACATGCACATTAGTCTAGTATCAAGCCATTGTTCTCCACAGGGGAACCCATAAACAACGTCCGGTATTCAGACTAACATGCACATATGTTTCTCTCTAAGTAAAACAGATACAACATTCAGCACGAAAGAACATCAAATTTTTTCTGCAAACAAAAACTTTCATAAAATTTCAAGTATTTTTATAAATTTTCACATCAATTTCACACAGATTTCACTCGTGAATTTCATACTTTCCAATAATTCATCAATGTTGCTATCATCATTATTGCTATTTGTTTGCCCATTGTTGCCTTTGTTTTTTAATCTTTTGGTCGGAATCAGATTAACCTATAAAATAGAAACATATAAACTCTTATTTTCCAACCATCAAATGAATACTAATTCACAACTTATTCTACTGACATCATCATGATTATCACTAGTAGAAGATTCTATTACTGATCTGCGAGATCGTCCAGATCGATCCATACTCGCTATACAAAGTTTATATCTCTATCTCAATATCTGAAAAACAGAAGAAATGAGTAAATTTTCAAAAGCGGATTGTCAGAAACCTGGTGTGGGGCTTATCAGTTTCACAAGCGGATATTTTCATACACCACATATATTGGTTTAAAGCCTAGCCAAGATTACAAAAGCTTACCACCAACGATTAGATAACTAACTATAGGACCCGGACCCCGAAAACCACCACCCAAGAAGCGCCCCTGCTGAAAGACACGGGTAGTGAATACGTGATAAGTGCCGATAATTAAAGACTTTGATTCTGGTAGGTTTTGGGCGGTAAATAGTGCGATGAGATAAGTCTTAATTTACGTTATCTATCATCTGAAAGATGAGGATGAAGAGAAAATGTGAATTGTTTCAGCAAGATGAGAGACATATATATCTAAACAGTTCATTGATTGACAGGCGTTGACACAGGTTCATTTCCCTAACATTTACATTTTAGACGACCGAACTTTCACTTCAAATTGAGCGCTGCACGCGACACGCACCGGGACGGGTATTCGACGCCGTATGAAGACTGTGTGGCACCGGATACTCTACGCCGCACGTCGAACTAACATTATATATTATTGACGAATCGATCATATCGTACACCTGAAGTTATTCGCAAAGTTTTATCTATTTCTTAGAATTATTTTACCTCGATATATCTAATAATACGTATTCGTTTTCGGCAGAGAAGTGCTAGCTACGTATATAAAAATCACGCTAAATTGAATTGATGTAGTTATTTCAGTAGGAAGTGACCCAGTTTCATATTTATAACTTGAGTATAAACAAATTTTCAAAATGGCGTATCATCAAATTGGAAAAAAATCGGGGATGTTATTAACTGATTAATAATAGATAATGACACCTGCTGTTCAGCGCTGTGCGCTTAATGGACCGTGTTGATTAAAGGTGATACTTCACATGATTTTTGATTCTAATTAGTTTATACCGTGGAGAGTAATATTCAATTTGTTTGGGCGTTAAAAAATTCCCAATGCACCACACACACACCGTCCGTCCGTCACACACAACAACGAGTCTTACTCTTGAGACACACGACACTTAAGTTCAATCAATCATGACAGATTCAACACAGTGTTCAAGTCATTTTTGTTGACTGACTTGATTGGATTCAAGTTTCTTATCCACTAGTTGCTACTATATACCACAAAAACAAGCCCATCAAGCAAGCAAAGTGTCAAAAAGTTGAGTATGAGACTGGTCCCTCCTCGACCTCACTCACTCAACTCTGCTGTCCAAAAACTCGTCATCTGATCATATAATAAACTGTGTCTGTTCACTAGCATGGCAAGAACTTCACTTGAAGCCTCGACATCATTACCACCACCACGGCATCCAGGGGTTGGGCTAGTCATATATACTTTCCAAAATCAACATTGTATGACCTTTAGCTTAAATTCATAGAAAAAAAATCATATTTCTAATTGTAGATAGAGGCAGAGGTGTGCGTGTGAGGTGAAGAGAGGATCAATGTAGTTTCATGATGAACTCAATTGGCAGCATTAAAACATGCCAGTTTTATCTGATAACATCATCACTGATGCAGCATCATCACTGAAATCTAACGAAGCGTTGGAGAGAAATATGGCTTCAGCCTCTAAAACGACTTCATCAATCGCCGATCATCAATCCTCGTCGTCGCCCCACGCGAATAATTCGAAAATGAAACTCGAACAATTGAATCATCGCGATTCGTCCGTATTCGAAACGGATCGATCTTCGAGTTTACCGAATCTAACGACAAACACCGATTCGTATTCCGATTGTTCGCCGTGCGAAAAGTTCTACAGTTGTAATTCAACGGATCGTTTAACATCTCCGTGTTGTTCACCGGGAAGCATCGAACAGGCGGAAGAAAACAGTCAATTATTACGCGTTAATTCATCCGATGAACTGGTGAATAATCTAGCGACTTCGATGGAGGATTGTCATCTGTTAGCGGGAAAAATCTCATCGGTTGAAATGAATAATTCGATCTGTGATAGTATACTGTTAGAATCTACTCGATCTAATAATACCTTACACCACCAGGGGGCGGCTGTTACCGTCAACGTTAATCCGGAAAATAGTCGACTTTCGACCGTTTTAGAAAACATCCCGCTCGTCTATATACCGCATACTAGAGTTCTGAGCGTTCAAAACGATGTCGCGCAGTCGTCGGAAATAAACGTACAACAGCGCGACGATCGTCATCAAGTCGATCACGATGGAATATCGAATCTCGACCAGCAGCAGCAGCAGCAGCAGCAGCAGCAGCAGCAGCAAGAACACGCCGAAAACACCACGTCACAATCTACGATAGAAAGAGTTAATTCAGTGACCACCGACGCGTCGTCTCATTCGAGTATGTCTAGTTTAAGTACCGGTACTGATTTATCGATATCAACCGCCGCCGGGGCGGAGGAGGTCGCCACCGATATTCAACTAACCGATATCGATTTAACCGACGATACCGGATTCGTCGAGATTAATCTCCATTCGAGAAACACGTTTGAGAAAGCGGCGATCAGTGAACCGATGACCAGTGATAACGATGTCTCATTACAACAGGCAGCTAAAGGAAAACGCAGTAAAGCTCTCTCCAGTTTCCTTTCGAAGTAAGTTGCAGCATTTCGGTCTTTTAGAGTTTATTGATATTCTATGTATAAATCGGTGATAGACTTTTCTTGGACACTGCATAGTGGTGTATTGGTATATTTTCAACACCAGGGATGGGGATAGGGTAGTCAGTAACCCGTCTGTGGTTTAGTTTCGCGATCGGATGTTGCTATAAGCCCATCTGATTGTAAAAAGCTTACCACAAACGATTAGGTAACTAACTAGGGATCGGTTTGAATTTTCAAATTATCTCCAGCACTTTAGTAGTAGTAAGTGTTTATTAGTTAGCACTGAAAGGGTTAAGTCGCGTTCACACTTCATCATTTAGAATGTTCTCAATGTAATCCATTCAAATTTAGTTGTTGACCGGTAGTTTATCAGTATGTGTCCAAGGGCAAACGATTACACAGACCGGGAACAAAAGGAGAATTTTAAGCTGTTTACATTGTTATTAAATATTCCTTCCAAATTCATACAGATAAATCCCTTTTTATTGAACATGTATTTTTTTTGGTTTAGTCTCTATTGCTTAATTCAATCAGTTGAACTTTGGTTGAATTAATGCTTATGATACTAATTACCGGATTTGCAGTCGTGTCCTCATTTCAATGAATGTATAGTGTATAGTGTGTAATTGTTCTGGTAAATAACTATAGACCGAAGTACAGAGACATATATATCTACACGTCGTATGTTATCATGTGCTGACTTCATTCATTTGACTGTGAATCAGTGAACAGAGCGAACATAAACAGGATTTATGAACATTTTTACTAATGAAAGACACTAACAAAAGGTAACAACTGAGACACTTGTTTCCTTAAAGTATAGATTGTATATGGATGTTTTCTACTGATCTGGTGAATTTAGCTTTTAAAATCCTGATATTTTGGGGATTTTTGAAGAAATTTGTTTGGAAAAGGGCTAAAAAGGATGTTTGGATAAAGCAGGTTTACATTACTCATACATCAAACTCACTTGAGACACTTGTTTCCTTAAAGTATAGGTTGTATATGGATGTTTTCTACTGATCTGGTGAATTTAGCTTTAAAAATCCTGATATTTTTGGGATTTTTGAAGAAATTTGTTTGGTAAAGTGGACTAAAAAGGATGTTTGGAAAAAGCAGGTTTACATCAAAGTTGAAAGTTTTATCATCGAATAAGTCGTCATATTACATAGGTTGTCTTGAATACAGTTTTTGAATCCTCGTTTGTTTTTCCGTGTAAGCTTGGATTTCGTGTTAGGGTCCATGCCATGGTGTTTAAGTTTCACACTGTACATCTATTATTGTATTATTACATAGTTATTCTGTACATGTGTTACATTTCCTTTGTGAAATATTGATCATCCATAAACTATTTTACAGAAACCTTTTTTCGAAGCGAACTAAGGACCAATCAAAGGTCAATGAACCGCCTAGTCCATTGGGATGGAAATTATTCGGCAAAGTGCCACCGAAACAAACTCCGTTAAAAGATGCAGCTCAAATAAGTGAAGAATATCAAGCACGACATCGTCTACAGATGTTATCACCGATTCGATGCCGGAAAAAAGACGTCGAAGTTCTCTCGACGACCGCGTTGATTTTAGAAAATCGGCCGATGAATTTGCCGAGTAAATCACCTGAAGAGGAACTACGCCATAAACTGGAATACGAAGCGATGGTCGAAGCGGCGAAAAAGAAAGAACTGAAAGAATTAAAAATGAAGAAAAAACAAATGCAACATCAATTGAAGATCGAAGATCAATTGAGCGCATCGTTACAAATCTGGAACAATCAAATATTACCAAACTGGGATAATACGTGAGTACAGAATTTAAATTCAACACATGGCTACTGACCTGGATAACAAATCCTGAAAAATCTTTGGGAATTTGATACATTTTTGTGAAACATGGACAACTCAGGAAATTTGAGGTTGTTTCGATGTGCAGTTTTATTGATGTCGAATCACGAGAGCCAGCGTATGTGACATTTTAAAGAATCTTTCACTTTTCTTAGCAAAAAGACTTTGAATGCTTAACCTTTAGCTAGCTCAGGGAATATTTCCCTTTTACGAAGAAAGTTCAGCGAAATCCGAGAGGGATTCGAGAATTTAGAAATAGTGGTCTCCCTACGATATTACATACTGGTAATGTGTAACGATTTAATTTCAGTAAAGAATCTAAGAAAGCTCGAGATCTTTGGTGGTTAGGAATCCCTTCTAGTGTTCGTGGTAAAGTATGGAAACTCGCTATAGGAAATGATCTCAATTTAACACAAGGTAACAATTGAATAAAATACATAAGTACACAACGTATTTATCAATTAGAGTCAAACTTTTCATGAACTGTGAAATCTTTATGATTAATAGTCGTGTGTCTGAAATGAGCAAAATTGACGAGACGTTTTATCACGATTGATTTAGGTCATTGTTTACGCTGCTGTTCTTTTATCGATTCTTTTAAACGTTGCTCTATCTTTGTAGAATTGTATGAAATATGTCTCGGTCGAGCTCAGGATTATCTGAAGTTATTACAGCAATGTTGCGAGAATGGTGAAGATTTTCGTTGTAACAGTAAAGAAGCAAGCGTTGACGTGATTAGACTCGACGTATCTCGAACATTCCCTCAACTCAAAGTCTTTCAAAAGGTGGAATATATTTTGCAAACTGCTTCACGCTCAAACTTGCTTAAAGTCGCCATTGTTAGGATGATCGTTATTGATCTTATCGACTTATGCACTTAGTAAATTGTGACTGAAAAATAAAGAATTCAGTAATGTGACAACTGATCCACGGGTTAAACTACTGTCAAAATGAAGATTTTAAAAGTTATCGAATGAATTTGTAATTATATTTTAGGGTGGACCATATTACGACATGTTGCATAGTTTACTGGGAGCCTACACCAGTTATCGACCTGATGTTGGTTATGTAAGTTATTTACAGGAAACTACATTATCCTCTCTGGCAATCAGCTCATTCTACAGGACCCGATTCCACGGTTGTCAGTGAAAATTTGACTCGGAGTTAACTCACTGAAAATTAACTAATTCAAAGTCAAACACACGACTATGGAGAACTGGATCCTGTATATGAATCAGTCTTCTGTAGTCATTTCTATCATTATTTGTAATTAAACACAGTGTTATTATCATCTTTAGGTTCAGGGTATGTCATTCCTTGCTGCTGTTTTGTTACTGAACATGGACGTTGCCGATGCTTTTATCTGTTTTGCCAATCTTTTAAACAAACCATGTCAAGTAGCATTCTTTCGTATTGATGAAACACTGGTATGTACTGTTCATAGTTTTAATCGATTCATCAACACAAAAACATGTCCTACATATGAAGTACTATTCAATTGTGTTCTATTTTAGATGAAAGCATATTTTCAAGTTTATGAAGATTTCTTTCTCGAGAATCTCCCGAAGTTATACAAACATTTTAAAAAGCATAACCTTTCGCCAGATCTGTATATAATTGATTGGTAAGTTCATGCTGGTAGGATGACAATGATGATATAGTCTGTCCTCATTTCCCTTGTGATAAGTATATGATTTAATGATGATGAATCAATTATTATTGTAGGATTTTTACCCTATATAGCAAATCACTGCCACTAGATGTTGCTAGTCGGGTTTGGGACGTGTTCTGTCGCGATGGAGAGGAATTCTTGTTTAGGACAGCATTAGGTATAAATCGAACATAAATATCTGGGGCTGGTTTCATAGATCGGGTGACCAATTTATCTTTAACCTAGTTATGAGAATTCACTTAAATGTTCTTAAACTTGGCCTGGGACTAATTTTGCCAGTCCCAGTTTGTCAGAGTTAGACAAAATTTCACTGTTTCTGTAAAATCTCATATCGTTCCCAGGGGCTGTTTTGCCCCCACATCTATGAAACTGGCTCCTAATTACAGCATGGCCACTTACCTGAAAATAAGGGTAAATTTGGGGAAATAAAAGTGGCCACCCTGGATTATAATTGGAATGTTGGTTCGTTCTGATAATGGATGAATTGATAAAAACTGATGTTTGTCTTTGCAGGAATTTTGAGGATGTTCGAAGCAGTTTTGTACAATTTGGATTTTATACATTTGGCGCAGTTTCTTACGAAACTACCGGAGAATATCACGGCGGAGCAATTGTTTAAAAATGTCGACTGCATCAAGATGCAGATCGATAAACGACGATTTTCGAACGTTCTGACGGCAAAAAAAGACCAGTTGTTGTTAGAGAAGGAGCGAGAGAGCATTGACGGCGGAACTACGTGACAACAATGAATCTCATTATTGTAGGTTTTAAAATAGCATTAACTGAGCGCAGAAAAATGAGAGTTTCAATGTGTTGAACGAATACTGAGGCTCCTGAACCGAGTTATTCAATTAGTCTTATGTTATGGTGCTATAACAAGTTAGAGAATCAGTGAAAGAATGAATGATACAGATCGAGGGTCAGTACAGAATTCTGAATCGGGGAAAACGAAGGTTTTAGAAAAATTCACCAACTCGTGCAGTTTAGATCGTGAGTCTACTGTAATAAGGAGTCAAAGCAGGTGAATGTTCTTAGAAATTTTGAAGGAATAAATATAATTGATTGGAATTCAGGGATAGAATTGTGTCCACAAGTGTAAAATGTACATAAACAGGCTGGTCCAATGTCCACATAATGATTCAATATACAAACACGCCTATATCTCCTTCCTATAATCACATATCACAATTTCAGAATTGACTGATACAGGTTTATTAGAAGCTGCTACTGGTAAATTGCATGTTAAGATAGAAAAGTTATTTCTCATAGTTTCTCTTCATGATTTACACCTTATTCACTTTATTTGCTACCGATAAATGTTGTTTGATAGATAAAGATTTGTTGGGAGTATCAACTATCCAGACCTGACTAAAATAATTTCACCAAATAATTCGCATTGGCTTTGAATAGAACACTAGCTAGGCTACACATCTTTTAATGTATTTTTGCTGGTCTATGCAAGAAGGGAGTCCATTGTGGCAAAGTCAAAAATTGCAGTAGATTCTGCTAGTGTTAGTTATTGGCGAAATCATCATGTGACTCATTTTTTTAAGTTAATGATGAGTATCAATTGATGTACATTTACAAGTCTTTCTGTTCGACAATTTTGGCAATCTAAAAACTCTGTAGTAAGAGAAAATATTAAACGTAATGAGTTTATAAAGTTATGTTGAAAATAAATTTGTGTTTCATATTTATGTTTTGTTGTATTTATTTGCTGATTTGTCTCAATAAAATCTGATTTGAATTTGCATACCCAGTAGATGGCAGCAGCTACCATCGTGCGTGCGTATTTCGCTATGCTGGAGCATACCATTTCCATATATGGTAATCGGGTCGTGAATAATTACTAGCCGGTCCTCCCAGTTTTCAATTTCTCACCGGCGGAGGAGCGAGTTGCTGACACATACTACCGTCAACATGGCGATGTCTGGTGTAACGGTCGATGATGATGTTATAAGTTTATTCAGAGAGCTCAAAGGTGGATCTAGTAAATCTGAACAAGGGCATCAGATGAAAAAAAAATTCCCGGATCAGCGGCTGAAAGCTGTGGCGTTCAAATTTTCCAAGAATTTGGAAAAAATCGAGATAGATGAAGATCTGACACTTTTTCCGTCGCAGGACGTGAACAAAGTCAGCGAGATTGATTACGATAAGGAAAGAGAAGATTGGCAAAAATTAAGCGAAAGTCTTCCAGAGAAACATTGTAGATATGCGGTATATGATTTATATTACAACATGAAATCATCAGGATTACGAACTAAAGTGATATTGGTCGCGTGGTAAGTGCGTGTGTGTGTGTGTGTGTGTGTGTGTGTGTGGTGTTACTCATCACCTCTCATGATGACGTCACTTTCTTTGTTTCTTTGAATTGTTATTAGTTGTGGACTTTACTGTGGTTAGGTAATGCACTACTGTTATTAGACTGTCTGGTCATGACAAACAAAGAGTAACAATGACAGACCCAAGTTATCTGTGCTAATGTCCAAGTCCTGTTAAATGTATACATTGATACTTGCCCTGGGCTACTAGGGCTAGGGGCCCTGGCAGCCTGGGGTCGCCCTCTTTTTCACCTTGTATTGATAAAATGGGTTACTGATCAAATGCTTAGCCATGTGGGCCATTGTATCATGTAAACTATATGAGAACTGTCATTGATTCATAGATGATATTGTAATATTGTATTGCGCTTGAAGAATGTACGCCATTGCCTGACTCTTAAGATGATTTGGATTGATTCCCAAATAAATAATCTGGCGATCTGTTCCAACATGTAAGATCCGAGCGATTGACTCTGACATGATCCCTGTTAGATTCTTGCAGCAAACTTCGGTTATCGCAGTTAGTCAACTATATTTGCGATCTAAGTGTACTGCCTGGAAATATAGTCGACTACGCACCTGAACATGTTCGCTGTAGTTCGGACCAAGTTCCAAGATGGCCAACACTGAAATGTCTCCGGACCAAAGTGCATTCAGTTCTGATGACTAGTAGACCTAAAACTTCACCATAGGGAAATCACCTGGATTTACATACATCTCATAATTGCAGGGTCCGATCTAAGCACTTGTCCTATTGCCCGGGACAAGTATATATTCTCCTCAGGGCTAGTAGGTTATCATTATCACTTTCCCCCCGGGCTAGTGCAATTTTATGTCATAAAACTTTTTTCCCACGATACAACGGATGATAATGCCACCAATCGGATTGCCTGTGTAGGGCAAGTAGCTTTTGGGGGGGGGGGCAAGCAAAATATCAGATATGCTTGCCCGGGCAAATGGCTTTCATTCCTTAGATCGGACCCTGTGATTGTGTAGATAAACTTTTCTTGTATTAAATTCGAGTATTTTTTCGATGTATTTCAGGGCACCCGATAAAGCTTCTATAAAGGATAAAATGTTATTCGCTTCAACGAAGGATACCGTAAAGAAAAAGTTAGACGGAATCGCTGGTGAATGTCAGGCGACAGATTACGACGAGTTGGACTTGCCGGCGACTATAGCGACTGTATCCCGCGGTGATGCTGTCTACGATCGTTAGATCACATATCGGTTATGATGATGACCACGGATGGTTATGATGCACATGTATAAATAATCCTTTCATTTGCTTTGTATCCAAGACAGTTTTCGGGGCGCTGCATTATTTACGACTACAGAACAATAAATTGTCGACTACTACACTATTCTGTCTCAACCTAAAAACCGATTCGGTTCCGGTCAATGTATTTTTGGTGCTGATGTACTGTAGTATTAACGATGAGACTTAGACCGGTGCCCCGACCCCCCGGAATTGTAGTGCTTATTTTACTCAAGTTTGTGACTTTAAAGTACGAGTTTTATCGGTACAAAATATCTATCAATATTCAGAATTTGAAGTTGAAATTTTCACGTGTACTTTAGCATTCGTTATTGTAATGTATTTTTCTGTGTATATTTGACAGATATTTTGTGCTTTGTATTATGCTACTACTGCTGCTGCTGCTAGAACTTGGCATTTAATACTTAAAATTTGAAATTAAACTCTAGTTTATGGAATTAATCAGTGGTTTTCACACACGCGTCTCATTTTGCATTTTTTATCTGGATCAAGCATTTCTGTTGATAATTCTTTGAATAATGAACCATTAAATTCTCGAACAAAAAATCCCTTTCTAAAAGGTACATTTTGCAGTTGTTTTGTGAGGAATAAATTGTATACATGGCACTTAATTCGTGACAAATAAATTGTAGGATGAGATTGGTTTGTTTGTCTTTACTTTGTTCTGAAGTGAATGTCTTTAACTTACTGGTTCTGAAGTGAAGAAAGTGAGTTCCAGACCAATTTCCTGAAAGTACCCTTCCAGAAGTCAAATATTGGTAGGCCACTCTTCCAAGATACCCTATGAACACACTATTACTGAGATTTTCATGAAAAACGTCGATGTTTGATCGTGTCAGTCTTGAGGTCCCCGAAAGTATGTGAACTTCGAAGAATCTGAGCGTTCCGGCCAACCTGACCGTTGTTCCGAACAGATCGGGGTGACTGGTATTTAGACAAGATAACGTGGTTAATCGGTTGCATAAACAAATTACCATTTGTGACTGATACATGGTTAAAAGCGGAGGAAACAAGAAAAGTAAGACAATCATCTGAATACCGCAATGAGAAATATATTTTAATTTGATTGAATTTTGTAAGCGGGAACCAGTCTTGGTAACTTGCCAGGGTTAGCTCTAGTTGACAGAAACCAGGAAGTAGAAATAGACTTGACAGTTGTTATGTATCGAAGAGATAAATCTCTCGTCATCAGAGGCTGTGCCTCATCTATGTGCAATAACTTGAGTGTAATTAATAAAGATGTTAATGGACCATCTGTTTATGCCGTGGTTTACAAGGCAGTTGTAATACTCGTTACTACAGGCACTGAAAATGAACCCCCAACTCACAAACAAGTCATTTTCAAAGAACCAACTGCTGCACACGGTCAGCCACTTGTTTTGCAGGTATGAACGCTTCAAGATGTCACCCCATATATTGATGTCAATGACTTAATCCTTTTGGAGAAACTATAAATTCCAGTCAATTCTTGCCTGGGAATTTTTCAAACACGCTTTTATTTAGCAGTCGGAATAATCTGTTTTATTTACCTTTCTATTTAAAGGCTAAACTGATTCAGTTAGGGGAACGCACAGTTTTGGTTGCTACATCTCAAAAAGGAATTCAGGTTTGCATTAAAGAACCATATAAATTTGAGAACAATGCCCTTCAGTTCAATACATTGATATATGAATGTGATATTGTGTTATTATAGATGTATGAAGGAGATGGTTCTGTAATGTTACATTGGCACGCATTAACAGATCCTAGTAATATGGCAGGTAGCTAAAGTTTTTCATAGAATTAATATCCATACAATGATCAAAATCTTAAAGAAAAAGGAACAAGCGAATTATGAGATTGCGTTTTATTTTCAGCCCAAGTTTGTTTTGCACGAGGTATATGTGCAGTTGGCAATGATATCATTTGTGTAGGTGAGTATTCAATCAACATCTTGTAGTAATATCAATCATACAACCAGATCAAGGTCAGATTGATGTGAAAAATGGACGTCTGCTAAACAAATTGTGAACAATTAGGAAAGTCCTGGTTTTTATGCTACATGCTATGGAACTATATGCCTTCAGATCAGTTACTGCTTATGTTATTGTACCTCAGCATGAAAAAATATGAGAAATCCCGTGAAAAAAGCCTGTTTTAAGGATGCGAAACATGTGAACATTTCTGAGTTCATTTTGACCCTGCCTGCTCATTCTATTATTCGTAGGTACAAGTTCATCTCTGATCCTTGCATTCCGTGTTCCTATTAAAGGCCCAAATATAACTGTTTCTGAAGAATTAAAAGGTATTTCATATTTCCTACCCTTCAGTTATAACATCAATCGAGAAATTCATTAATACAGAAATCATTGTCGTAATGTATGATATCTATATCAGGTCATCAGTATCCAATATGTGATTTGGCTTCGTATAAAGATAAAATGGCCAGCAGCGATAGCGAGGGTAACATAATACTGTGGAAACAGAATGGATCTAAATTGATTAAAACAGTCTCTATATCTGGATCTGGGTAACTATCAATTCTATATCTATAAAACACGGGGACTCGTTACATGTGATGATAATAGTATGAATAATGATCAATTAATTGTGATAAGTACCCTGCGATCCGAAGATCCCTTCGACTATTGACTATAAGTTTGTTAATTCAGGTCTCCGTGTTCGTCGTTATGCTTGTCCGACGATGTTGTTGTCGGTGGATATGGTTCTGGTCACATACGTGTTTATAATTCAAATACCGGTAAAATAGGAGCCGAAGTTAGCGCTCATGCTAGATGGATTACAGCGCTTAGTTTTAATCGCGCGTCCGGCTTGGTAAGTAAACATTTGAGTTTCTATAGAATAACATTAATTGAATCGTCATTATTCAGTAGACATTGGAAATATAAATTCAAGTTAGTTGTCGAATAAACACTATAAACACATAAATTCAAGTGTTTTATAATTGTAGTTATTGTCAGCTGCTGAAGATTCCTTTGTTAATGTTTGGCTGATCAAACCTGGAGCTCTTCCACACGTAAGTTCCCCACACATTTAATACTCTTCAGCGTTCCAATACGTTCATTCATAAATAAAATTGTTATCATTTTCGTTTTATAGATTGAACATAGATTCACTGATTGTATCACTGATCAGCAACTAGTCGGAGCCAGCTTCATTAAACCCGATGGTTCCAGTTTCTGCGTTACTGGTTATGATAATAATGAAATATCGATGTTCACTCGTTAAATTCAGTCAATTATTTATAACTGTTTACGTGTTGTGTATGAAGATATCGGATGACTAGTGCAGCCTGTACCTAGACCCCTTCAGACGGTCACACCTTTTGATGTCTGAAGTCTTGAGGTAAAGAAACTGCAGATAATTCTCAAATTAATTGCCTCGTGTTTTCCCTTGATGATTGGTTTTTGAAGGATGGCGATAATATGCAAAGGGGTGCAGGTTACAGACAGCAGATTCACATCGGTTTATTCAATCCGTCCAAATTAATTGAGCAAATATAATCTCTTAAAGCGCAAAGAGTAACCAGTCTACAATCTTCATTTCATTATACAGTCAACCCCCGCTGATATACCACTCACATCGGTGCAGAACGATTTTGGCGGTATAGAGAGTATGGCAGTGTATCGGGGGTGTTTAACTACGTAATTGTATTGAGATGTACATCCGGGAAGACCTGGCGGTAGGCGGGGGTGGCGGTTAATGGGAGGGCGGTATATCGGGGGTTGACTGTAATCTGTTTGATAACTAATATCATCATTGTTATGTTTTAAATGAAAAGTTGTAATTTCCCTTTGTATCGATACAGTAGGAATCTATTTTAATAACAGTTTATAGAATCATTAGAGAAAATCATTTCACTGCCATTCTCTCAGTTGTGATAGAAATAGATTTATACGTGTTTACATAATAAAGCTATCCATCTCATTCTCTGTGTATGATACTTCTTTTTGTCATTCTTTGAAAGCGTCCGACTCGTACTTGAAATTAGGAAGCAAAAAATTCAATCAATGACTTCATACTTACCTACAAGGATCTATTTGGCTGTCAAGATGGCGTATTCACGGAAAAAGGATGTGGCTGCATTTGTTTTTATAGGTTCACTGATTTTATCCTAAGGCTAAACAAAAATGATACCTTGTTTCTCCGCAGCGGCCGGGTCATTTTTGTAAAATATGATAAAATTTATAAACAGTTCATTTCCATAGCGGCCGGGTCTGTTATGGTGAAATTGATCACGATTTAAAAAAAAGTAATGTATAGGGTAGATAGGCGGCCGGCCGGGTCAACATTTAAGCTCAGCAGAGCGGAGAAACAAGGTATCAATTTTTTTGGCCTAAATTACGAATTTTCACTGCTTGGAATAGTAGCTTCAGGTGAATAACTTACCTGATGAATCTACTATGCAGTTATGAAAGCTTGTAATTTATATTACAAAATGCGCTATCCTGCATAGTCCTACAGTTTGATAACACAGCTCCTCAACAACTCTTCAAAGCTAATGATTATACATGTAGAATATTGAAAAACCTTTATTTTTATACAAATGATTACATCATGTAAATTCTGAAATACGTAAAATTGCTCATCTATAAATATATTGGTGGTCATTCATTAAGTATGTATGCAAAATTATTTAAGCATTATGTACATAATGAGAAGTAGGTACTTCATGACTCCACCTCCCCAGAGGTGTACGTCATTTATGAATGACACCCAAAAGAAAGACTTGATTCTGATATGAATATACCAGTAGTTCCTCATACTGGAATGTGGAATTTGTGACTAATGGTTTTTATGCGATTATTTCTATCATAATTCATCTTTTTCAGCCAGTCTATTGATCACATTGTTAACTGTTTCATATACATCGGTATAGTAACTATCCTGATCTTGATCTTGCGCTGCCAAGTTTTCATACTCCGTACGAAGTCTAGTCAACGACGGAAGAACTTTATTGAATTTATTCCTACACGGTTTCACTAGCGTAGACATAGCGTTTAGGACTTTTTCTCGACTATCATGTTCCGGTATATTGAGTAGATTCGGAAATAAATCGCACCAATTCTGATCGATCAAAGCTTCCAGCAATAGCACCCTAAACAATACAAAAAATCATTGTACCTGGTATATAAATGAAAGTGGATTTAGGATTAGTATCACTATTTCTCAGATTCCGCAGTATATTGATACTTACTCTGAATACTGTTTAATTCTTTCTTCGTGATTTTTGTTTCGATTTTCTAATAGTGAATGCTAAAAATAAATGAAAAATAACGATAGATGAATCCATTTTTGTCGACGAACTTCTCCCAGAAATCAAGACTACTGTGAAAGCTCATTCTAGCGTTATAACTAGTTATAACTGTATCTTTTTATGGCTAAATCTAACCTTTTCTTCAAGTAGATCGCTGATCAAAATCACTCCTTTTAGTTGAAGCTTTTCGATATTGCGTTCTTTGAAGAGCGCAACTAAAACGTGAACTCCACCGAGTTCTAACATTTTTTTCTGAGCGAACGGAAATTGACGAACCAACGAGGATAACGCGTAGAGTATTTTACTTCTGAGTTTTACGGATTTTTCAGTAGCTAACATTCGTATGAGGTGTTGCAATAATCCTGTTTGTAATGCACTTATCTGGACTCGTGGATTACTGTAAAATAAAACCGAAATAGAGAACAAATAGTTTACACAGTAATAAGAGCAGATTTGAAAAAACATTTTAACAACGATGAAGCTTATATGGTGCTACAGCCAAGCTGCCCAGATATTCTTCCATTAGTTTGTTTTAACTAATCAGTCATCATAACTAATCATTTAACTAATCAGACATCTCTCTCTCTAGAAAGAAATAACATCCAAGCAACTGTTTTCAGCACTCAGGAGTCGTCTATCAGGTCTATCTATGTACATGTACTCACTTTTGCATACTGGAACCAAGCACTAACGCAACATGACTGCGAACTGATTCATCTGTATTATTCAGATCCTTCATCAAAAGTTCTAAACCTCCCATCTTCACAAAATCTTGAGCATTATCAATCTAGAAGTAAAAAATTCAATGTAAGTATCTAGAAAAATAACAGTTTAGTGATCCAAGATCTACGTTTGAAGGTTTCGTGATACATCAGAGGGCATTTATATCATTGAAAAGGCATATTAAGCGACGTATCATATAAAGGAATTCGTTGATAGAGTGAGATACAGCATTTTCAAATGGAAAACTTGTCTTTATCCAACCAATTATGGGAGAGATGTTTATAGGATACCATAGGATAAGGCAGTAAGCAACGCAAAACATTAACTAGGGTCTAGCACAAGGTCCACAAGAGCATTCAAAATGTCAGAAACTCACCTGATGCAAGTGATATTCTAAATCTTCAAGAATTGTTAATTTATCATCAACATTGATATTTGCTGATTGATATTGAGCCATTAATTCATTAATAATCTCATTATCAGTTTTGACATTGAGTTTCATCTGTTTGAAATCTTGCTTCAGTTCGTCGTAACTTCGGAAACTCTTCTTTAAAGCTTCATTTTTTATCTACAACCAATAAAAAACAGCTATTTTGAATTGAGATTCACTTCCGATTGAGACTTCAAAGTGGAAATCTTTTTACGCAACTTACATTTTCATCTTGGACGTCGTCGGAATCCGCTTTGAAATCCTTTAATGCTTTCTTCAGTTCATTGATAGTAAATGATTTACTATCCGTATTTACCATTCCTGAAACCAAACATAACATCAAATAAACTGATGCATTAGTCTCATGAATCGCTGCTGATTTATCGTTAAATAATCACCTTTTTTATCGCCTTTCTTCCAATATTTCATCCCATCGTCTCCTTCCATTAGTTTTGCTTCTTTAAGTCCCGTTTCTAAGTTCATACGAACATGGAGACCTTGTGGAATTGCTTGTCCTTTAAAACCACACAGAACATTGTACAAAATGAGATCACAGTGGAACCAGGGTTTTTATAGATCAGGGAATCCAAATTTCCTTATCTTTCCCTGACCATAAACTAAAAATGAAGTTATATTATGATTACGTTATGATTAAGTCATGAGATATCTCTAGCGGGGGCTATCTCTTTTCGAGAGGTTCGATATTCCCTGATTGTAAGAACTCTGTGTCTGTGAAACCCTGTCATAACTGACTACACCTAAGGATCATATGATAGATTTACCTGGTTTAACAGTTTGCCAATCATGAGTTGGATAAAACACTTCACCCGTTAATACATCTTCAGAATTGTCACCTGCCAATCAAAAAACCATATTGGATATCAATGAAAGCTACGTCACAGCTACAGTTACTACTGATTAAAATCCCCACTTACCAGGGTCTAATTTTCCTTCATCCTCCTCAGTTTCAACAGCTACTAATGCACCATCATGTTTAGATTCATTTTCATCGATTTTCTCCTCTGTTGATTCAGGAAGACAATTTGACATCAAAATGAAGAGAAGTGCCAGCATCAGTTTGAAATATTTCGATTGAAGCCGTTCCATTTTCTCACAATTATTGGAATTTGTAACTTTTCTGAAATAGATAGTTATAGTAATTAGAGACACGAATTCACAGGTATAAACAATAAAAAGAAACTAGAAACTTACCATAAAAAAACGATCATCCAAAAACAAGCCAAAAATGACCAATTGGCAATAAATTGATTTAATTGATATTCCAGAACAGCACATTTACAGTACACAGTATTTTTGATTCACACAAACACGACGAGTATATTCTACAATATCTAAATGTTTGTGTCTATAATCAGAAACTTCTCGATTTTATCTAGACATTCGATTTTAGGCATTGCATCAGTTACAAGATGTGTTTTAACGACATTGCGACACGTCAACTTATAGAACCGGAAGTAAACAACAGCTGTGTATATCCGGAAAGCGCGGAATAGGACTTATATATAAAAGCCGGATTTGGCCTATTGAACGATCTGGCCGGGTTCCGGGATAACAGACTGATAGGATCAGTATTAGAAAAATATACAGGCATTTCTCCGTTCGGTTGCCATCGCAGATCAAAGATTCGGGACGTTTGCACAAAAAGGATGTGATGCACCTTCATGGTTTATGCGCTGCTCCGACGAAAACTGGCCGCCACCTGTGACGGGGCAGCCCTGGCTTGAGTAAAGCCGATTCGGTGATCTGAGTTTAGTGAGGCACATCTTACTCATTCAGTTGAGACGTCGAGCTTTAACATTTGATATAGAATCCTTCTTAATCCCAAGGAGGCATTTTATTCCATAAAGGACCGGTTATATTCAAAATAATCTAAGCATGGCCAGAGTGGGACCCGCGGCGATGCACATGTGTGATTTGTGAAATTGACCGTGAATTAAGTTTGCTCCGATAGGTGTGAGGTAGAGATATCAGATCTGCGTGCAACCTCGTCTAGTGAACACCAATAGCAGAGTCCGCAATGAGTACATCTAGACAACCAAGCATATCCGCTGCCAAAGGAGACGCAAAGGAATATTTCTGGGGTAATTCAACTACTCCCATCATCTCAACTATTCGTCTCTTGCTACTTCAGTGTTTGATACATGTTTTATTTGATATCTTCATTGTTTTCCAGGATGTACATTGAATGCTGAAAACAGAGTTGTAGAATGGACATTCCTCGAGGAAGAAGGAGACGCTGATTATATGGCGCACACTCTATTTTTACGCCATGTAAGTTTTTTTGTTGTAATACAATTCGTTTTTTATATAACTGATAAATATAAATTGAGTTTTGCGTGTTTCAGGCCGTTTGTGGACCGGACGCCAAAGAGGGAGAAAACAATGTCGTCGAAATTGAAACCGAAATGTTCGAAGGAAAACCCATTAAACAACCAATTCTATCATTAATCCCCGGAAAAAACAACATGGTAATTACGTACTCATTGCTTCAGATTAATCATCAATCATCTTAATTCTATTTTTTTCTAATTTTGTCTTGTCCATAATTTCAGACATTACTTGATATAAGTATGGATCATTTTTGTCCGGTCAAATTCCATCTTATATCAGGTTCTGGTCCAATACATCTTTCTGGTCAACATGTTGTAGGTAAGTTCACTCACGTATCATCAGTCATCCGTGTCAACTGTATAAATGAAGGAGTCTCGCAATAGAGTTTTATGCGATCGAATTCAAAATGAAAGCACAACGTTTCGGCTGTTGACTAACATCCATCAAAGTAGAAAGTTGCATTCCACCTGATGACGGCTGTTATTAACTGCTAAAGCGTTATTCCATTTTAATGAATTTTATCGAATGAAATTATATTGTGGAATTTGTTCATTTATTTCACGTAACCTAGATCTTGTGTACACGATAGATTACCCGGATGAACAGTTAGGAGAATCCTCGATGGAAGATACGATGGATGAAATTGTCATCACGGAAGAGGAAGATATAGAACATGCAACAAACGGGACGAAAAAACGAAAAGCCAAAACGGCACCAGAACCGAAAAGCAAGGTAAAACCGACGCTACAGTTACAACTAAAAGCTTACTGATTTCGGTGTATTATTTTTACATTTTTACTTTACTTTACTTTATTTCCTATAAACTCAGGTCATTTACAGTGTAATACATTTACAAGGAAAACATAAGAAAATGGTACATGTATAATTACAAATGGCCGAAAATAAGCGAATGTTTACAACGATTTGTTTCATATTCTAGAGAGGTAAACTAGAGAAAAAGGGCGAAAGCGATGAAGACGATGAAAGTATGGACGAGGACAATGAGGAGGACGAGGAAGCAGAAGAAGAAAGTGAAGAGGTAAAGTCGTTGTAAATTATGGCTGCTGAAAAGGAGGAATCTTCATCTTTTGCTCGTTTCTCTTTCAGGAAGAAATATCGGATGAAGAATTAGAAGAGGAAGATGACGAGGATTCTCCGGAGAAGTAAGTTCGGTTTGCAGCTATCAATCGCCATTAGTGGAATTAGAATTCGAACTAACAAATACTCCACCAAAATTGCAATTGCTTAGAGAATAAAACAAAAATTACATAAGGATGAATGCAGAGTGAAACAAAAATACGCATTTCTAAGATGATTTAGAATCAGCTTTCATAAAGTGAATTAATTAATCGGTAAAGCTTTCTGTATTTAATATTCATCGGTCTTTAATATCCATCTTGGCCTTGTTCCACAAAAGGGTTTTCTGAATTTAGCTCTATAATTCTGTCTTTTTATAGACCAAAGAAGAAAGCCAAGTCAAACGCCAAGAAACAACAAGCAAACGGAACTGCTAAGAAAATAAAAGCTAAAAAGGTATTTTGATGTAGCAAAAAGTGTCCAAAAATAAAACCGCCAGAAACTCGACTTTGTTTGAATAAGTTCTGTTACTTTTTACGGGGTTATTTTTCAGGGCACGAAGTCGCCATCGCCGATTAAGAAATCTAAAAAAGGACGAGCGAAATAAACGAGGAAAGATTAGCAACATCGGAAGGAAAATAGTGTTCGACATGTGCTCCCTCCCTGTACTTAAAATATATATCCGACATTTTCGTTGATTTAAAACAAATAAAAGAATAGTATTTGTATAACATATTGATTGAGTTATTGTCTTTCGCATTAGTTTTTGGGTTTTTTTTCGCAGGCATCTTGTTACGAATTGAGGATTTTTCATTTTTCCAGTAGGTGGCGAATGGGAAAAATGAGTAAATTAAAATGTCAATTCAAAACACGGAAAATAATATAGCAGAATAATACGGCTTGTACTATAGATGAAGGACGAAGAGATCGAGGGTTAAAACTGGCCAATTCTGCAGTTGTTTTGATTATTTATTTCGCTATAAAAAACGATGATTTCCTTTCTGATATTCTACATAAAATCTATCATTTCGCATGACGTTAATCGAACGCGAGGAACAGGGTTCGATAGCGGTCAACCGTTCAATTCGACGAATAGACTTTTTTCCAGGCACCAAACCACGTCATAAGTGCTTTGCGTAACGGAATTCGAGACAAATTTAGCCGACAATAAAACTGTCCATCAGAAAAACAAGCATTTAACAAGTAAATAACTACAAACAACGACCAGCTAGTGGCAAGGAATTTCTGACGAGCCAGATACACTATTTATGTCGTTTTGTGTTGTTCCGGTCATGTTTGTTTCACTAATGATATTACTTACCGAGTACATTTTAGTCATACATAATAGTGACCATAAGAGTTTGTTTATAAAGTAAATGATGCGCTTAAAGACATACTTGTGTGTATTCAAATGGCATTATGTTTGCTGTTCTATTATGATTTACATAAACGCGCTGCTTCGGTTATATCTCTACAGCATAAATGAATTGAATCGTAGTTTAATTGCGCCCATTAATCAATCGAAATACACTTCTTCATAATTTACTGGTTATCGGGTTTTTCATTAAATAAGAAAAGATATCGTCGCTTTAAAAAAGATTAATTCGTTTCATCTTTGCCAAGTCGTCGTGTTGCAGGTTTTGATACGTGAAATACAGTTACAAATTCCGCTAGTTTCGAACTATATTCGACTTGCTACTAAAATAACTGTATATATAAGGTTAAAATTAGTGTCACTAGCTCGAGGGAGGATTAATGACAAGTTAATCCTTTTGATATCTTCCTCGAGGTGCCAATTAACTCTATAATGCCCACTGTAGTGACGTATTGTTGTCATGATTTAAAACGCTGTTGATTTCAGTGCCCTGGTCGAACAGTCGAAATTCCCTCGATATAGCGCGTCGTCAGATATTATAGTACTGCTCTGCTGGTGCGCACATTAATTATGGAGAAACGATTAAGTGATTAAGCCATCCTTGAATCGTATCGTATCATAAGATCGGTTAATCATTTCCACTGACTTATTCACATTAGCTAAAGCAAAGCGTGTAACAAATCTTCTTATAATGAAAAATAACAAAGCACTTTTTGAGATATTTCTAGAAAATCGCGGATTTCGATTCAGTGGAATTTGTAATTCTATTAATTTAAGGAATTTTAGGAATTACGTAAACTGAAATTAACACTTCTAGATTCGATGCGCTTGACGTACATGAAATCCACGTCATGCAATATGTGATAATATGTAGGGAGATGAAAGATGGACGTGATTTGAGACACATCGATGAATCGAAATTTTTATCTGGCATAGAAAATGATATTGTGACACACAAAATAACGATGTGATGCAGTGATGTGACAGTCGATTTATCAGTTAATTGGAAAACTGATCTGACGAAGTGCAGCCATTCAGTATCAATACAACAGTGTTCCACCTGCCCCTCTAGTTAACTACATCCTACCTTTATTCCTGCTTCATTGTATCTGCGTTCCTGCCACATTCTACCTGTATTCCTTATTCGTTTCCACAGATTCCTCTCAGTATCAACAGAAAATAATCAGTGAACAATCACAGCTTTTATAGAAATTATTTACACCATTTTATTAAATAAATATATCTTTGGCATATATAACAAATATTGTACATTACATATATACACATTCTCTTGCATATAAAGTCTCCACGGTTTAGCGTTCTGGTCTTTAAATGAAATTATGAAAACTATCATTCCGTGAACAGATATCAAGAAATATAGAAATATTTGGGCGGCTATGTAATAACTGAAGAAACCTAAAGGCGGCCCGAGGTGAAAACGTCTGAATGATAGTACCACATCTTTTTACGGACACCTGCTATGTGTTATTTGTGAAATTCGAACAATATTCAGACACAATCTATTGTGTTTTCATATCGTGTTTCAATCTTCGATTCTTCCCGTCGTTATATTTTGAAATAGGCCAAATGCCTACGTACTGTGTTTGATTTCCATTATTATAGATGCCAATATTAGTTCTTATCTTAATCAAAAACTACAATGTTATTGCGTATTTTCGAACAGTGCAAAATAACAGATACTTTCTAAATAGATGACATCTTATCTGATAAACTTTGACCAGTTATTTTCATGTTTTCTATGATAGCAGGTGCAACGTTTCCCTATCCCATATATAATCAATTGGTGCATCGTGGGCCGTTGTATTTCTGGAACAGAAATGAACTGAACACGGAATGCATGTTTACTGATTTGCTGCAGAATCATAAGCATTTTGCAATAGTTTTAGATAGACCCAGTTAGCGTGTTTAAATAATCTACAGCACACATGACGTATTGATTAAATCATTTAATAAATGACTAGAAAGAATCTCTTCAAGAATAGACATTCAAGACAAGACAATTTGTCCTCGTTATCGAATTAAAAAGTTAGTCTAATTAAATTGTCCCGAATCGAGGGACTCGTCTAGAGTATTAGAGAGAGATAAATTAATTCTGAGCGGGTCTTTAAAGTGTACAAGACATCGAGATTGATTGAAACAGGCCGAAGCATTGCGGAGGCGATTTTGATATTCGATTCAATTTGAAACAAACACATATACATATCATCGCTCAAGTCGATCAATCACTGCAAGCATGGTTAGAATGGGTTAGAACATTAGAAAATCAAAATATAAACCTAAACATCATTTTTGTTCAGTTCGACAAAGACCAGAAACACTACATGCGGAGACCCTTCGAATCCAAAAGCGTTTTTAATACGTAAATAATAACTTTATCACAGGAAAAATACCCACCCTACCCACACTTAGACCTGCCTTATAATGCCCGGGCAGTTTCGATGGGATTGTGTTTAGATTCGCTGTACCCCCGATTTTTTTTCAGTTTGATGAGAAAATGATTTAAACACGATCGACGAAGCAACGCCACATCTACCGGATAGAAAAACTGATGCAAAACATAATATGATTCATCGTGTTCGTGATTAACAGTGATGTTTACAAACGACAATAGACTAAAACCAATTTCTATTAGAATTAAAATGGAGAAAACCGAAACACGTAAATTTAGCACCGAGCGCAATTTCTGACGGTATCAATTTTGAAATTTTGCTTTGAAAGCGACAGATACTTGAAACGTGTACTTGTAAAATTTATCTAAGTTCTAATTTTATATCTATCCGAATCAATATTCCTTCATATGAAATATTAAAGTGACGTCGTTAATGATTGGCGCAACTCGATACGAAAATAGCCTCGCACAATTCTTATCAATAACAATTTTCCGCACGAAAATACTGGCATTTTGAAAATCGACCGATATTAATGAGTTTTGATTTTCCGATTAAGACGTGAAATATACGTACACATTATAAACCCGAAGAACAAATCAGTTTTTAGGTACATTACATATAACGTGAATAGATATTTGTATGAATTTCACTAACAATATCTTACATGACGTGTTATATATACTGTTAGGCAATACTGATGTTAAGGGGGCCTCAGTCTTGGTTCAGTCCTGTTCTTCTTTTCGTAGAGTTTTTTCTTTATAGTTTTTTCAACGAAGTATTATTCCATACACTCAGAAAGTTGTGCTTGCGACGAAACCGCGTTTTTCCATCCACACGTGATATTTTTAGATACACGATATTCTATGTATTTGGATATTATATATAGAGGTAGTAATATCAAGTTTCTCATTTTCGCTACAGTCAAGAAACTTTTGCTTGCTTCTTGTGGTCAGAAAGCGCAAGGATTCGTTTTTTTTGGCAAAATAATTGCTAGGTGACGCATAACTATACTACGTTCGCCTCTAATGACGAATCTTCTATGATATTTTCATAGAATTCCTCAATTCCTCTCTAGGCGTTGTTTAAATGCATGAGAAAAGTCATATTGCGTGAAAAAATACACGAGATATTTTTAAGCCATTTTGAATCCACCGTCGACTGATAATCAGCTGCATGAAGTACGGCTTAGATTTATAGGATGCGTTCGAACCTCGAATTTGTCTGGAGCTCGACGGCGAGCTGACGAGTTGACGAGCTGGCAAGCTGGCGAGCTGACGAGCGGTGAGGAGAAACACCTCTCAGACGTGTTGTATCACGAGCCGGCCAAGATCTGATCTTCCTCATTTTTACGACAGACTTTGATATTCCTTTTTAAGGAAATGGCAGTGATTTTAGAATACACATAACTATGAAACGCTAATTTCACTATCACGGTGAGTTTGAGAGAAAACGACGGTTGTTATGCACATTCGTCCGATGATGGCCATTTGATGTTCGTTGTTGGCTTTTAGTGGATCTAAAAGGCCATAATAATCCGAAATTTCCAGCAGGGGCCCAACGCGAGCCCTGTTGAGTCCTAAACGAGTCGGGTTTCGCCATCGATGTGATTGTAAATTGGAAGCATTTCCGCGCTCGGTGCGGATTTGACGCGTCATATCCTTTCAAAGGTTTGCCGTTTTTCTTAAATCCGACAAACCAATTCGCATTCGCTTGCGACTCGAGTTCGAAAAATCCTTCCGGTGTAAGTTTTTGATAGAAATGACACTTCGAAGATTTTCCGTCGCTCTAGAAATAGAAAACAAAAATTACACGATTTAATATGCATGGATCGATAATCGATAATGTAGTAGTATAAATATATAACTATATATGAATCTCCGCGATAACCTCGCTAATCCCAATGACGTCATTTCAACGTCAGCGTACACAATTCTGTGAGCAGACAACGTTAATCCTAGCTATTTATAGAAACAGTTTCATCTCGGTTTCATTAGTTAGAAATCAATAAATCATAACGTTAATTTCCCTAATGATTGTTCATACATCATATATAATAATCTAATAATCTAAGGCATATTGTATTTATCACTTCGGCAGCAGTTCTGTGTATACAACTGATTCGTCCAACAAAACATTCAACTTTATCGAAAATACATTCAGTTGGACGAAGGCCTATTTGTCATCTGGATAAAACTTCTGCACTATTTCAACTTTCTTTTTATGCCGTGGATACTTCATTTTTTCTTCAATACATTGATAACGAGGGTCGTGTTTGGCGCGTACAAAGGGGCAGCCGAAACTCGGTATGTCACCGTGCTAAGCAACGCTCCAGGGCAGGCACAGAACACCGAAAAGCACCCAAACCTCTGGAATGTGTTCTTCAATAGATTTCAATCAGAGCAGAAAAATCCTTTTTACGAGGTATTTATTACTAACTATGGCGAGGTGGAAAAATCTCTAACAGACCTATAGTAATTTTCTCTACTCTGACTATATTTGTTTCACGAACTTTGTAGAAGTAAATGACCTTAAACGTGACTATTACATAAAACTTCTAATTTAGTAACTACAGAAAAAAAACTTCGGATTAATTTTCTTTTTTTTTACTGAAACATAATCAAACGTTGCGACTTCGAAATAAACGGATTCAAAAAAATGATGAATAAAAATGACCAGTGGCTGGGTTTGTTGATCGTTGTTTGCGCTAGCCTTGTTGAACCTATAGTTTGTGCGTTAAATGTGATGAACCGGATATACGTTTTGTACGCGGAAATCCGGTGGATGGAAACTAGAATCAATCATATACAATTCATACACAATTCATATTTGAAACACAAAACCGTCGAGAAAATTCTCGAAACTGGTGGAATTACTCTCTTTAGTCTTGGATATTGACTAATTAACAATTCGAATTTTTCAGTGGATAGATATTTTTGATCAAGCTAAATGTATACATCAATCAATACATTTAATTTTTTTGCCACTCAGTAATGTGCTACTGACGTCTGTATATTACGTAGTACATTTTTAAGCAATTAACCGGCCGTATCTTACATAGTGGAATTCCAGTACAACAGGAAATATATAAACATGTCATCATACAAAGCCAAATAAAGAGATATCAGAGATGTATCGAATAATTGGTCGTCCGCATTTCAAAGATAAAGTGTATAGATTTGCAATATCAGTTTATCCGACATTTTCATTCTTGTACATCATTATATACGCCATTCCAGGACCCAGTTTCATAGTAGTTGATTGAAATTTGATTTTAGAGTTAAATACAATTTTTTTCAATTATCTAAATTTATCGTGAAATCTGAAATCGCGAATGCGGAACTCAGTTCGGAATTAAAAATCTCAATTATCAATTTGAATCTGTAATTCATTCATTAAGGTGTAAATGTTAATTTCGCCGAATGTTCACTCCTTTCATCGCGTATGAGGTTATGTAAGAATTCACCGCGGAAAGTCACTTATAAGAAATTTGTACGTAATCGATGTACGCCGAAAAGCGGAATACAGTAGCTGATGTAGGTGTTCTATCTGTTTCCGTACAGGGCAAAAGGCCACCGATTATGATAAACTACGTGGATGATAAATATTTACGCTCGACTAAAATATCAACCAGATTTGTGGTCACGATTACATGATTTTAGATATTTATAGCGCATACCAACATTCCATTTATGAGTTATAATTTTGATAACCGATCATAACACTTTTTATATGACACTAAGAGCTGATATCAGGTATTTAATTAGACGAACTTGTGGTCAACGAATCGGATATTGAAATATTTTTCATGATCATCAAAACATACTGGATGACTGGCACTGACGTCATCGTAAACCGATGTGACGTCACGCATTTTTTCTTTTGGTTTACGTATTAGAGACTGAATCAATTCTATTTTTGAGGTTGGCGTTATATTGTACTGGGAACACAAGCAGTGATGATGCACCAGTGATACACCAGTTACCTATCTACATCTAATGGTTGTAATTCAAAACGATAAATTTGTTGTATTATTCGGCTAATAATACGCGCCGCGGTAACCGCCAAACCGATTTCCGATATGGTTTTGGTGGCGCGTGAGTTTGCCGTTGGTTTTATCCGCTCCAATAATTCCGATCGATATCAATCAGAATATACACGTAACGACAGGGATATATCAGTCTTCCAACTCTACCGTATCATTATTATCCCTACCCCTTACTTACGATAACCATTTTCTGAACTGATAAGTTCTTCTGAGTTGATCAGAAATGAATATGATCTATAGCAATTTCTTTTTGTTATTTCATGCCGATATCGTGATTTCAAACACGGAAATACAGATATTATTTATTAATTTTGGTGATCTATAAGTCGACACTTTTCTAGGAATCGTAAAAAACCCCTAGTAATAATCGGGCTATTTGGTACAGACTTTGGACGAGGACCACACATTCATCTGTTTTTATAGTGTAAGTATACGCGATGATACTTGTATTAAATATTGTTCTTATTAACTATGGCGAGTAATTCACTCATAGCGAGGATCAAGTTCTCATCGTTAAAGAATAGACCACTTAAATATATCTGGACAATGTATATATCACAGGTTTCACAGCGGTGAAGAGCACCAATATTCTGATGCTAATATTGAACCAGGTGAATCGGTACTACCACGTGTGATTCCAGGGTCCCCGAAAATGCAAATCTTCTCGGTCTTAAATCAAATCTAGATCATCGCCACTTTCTGCACTGATTTTGTATTTTCGGCACGGTTATATATGTTTGTGGCGGGTGGTCTGCATCGCGATTGAGAATAGAACACCGGATTGACCTCATCAATGTCAAAATATCCAGACAATATTGACCTCAATGAAATATCAAATATACAGAGGTGACAGCGAATAGGTGCATGACCGGGTTGTTTTTGGAGATTATGATGTGGTTATTACCTACCCGCACTATCAGGCGACCTCTTTTATTAAAACATAAGTAATGTCCACTTTTTCGACCTCGTATTCGCGTCAGGCCACTAAATGATTCCGATTCGAAAACCATTTCGTCTAAAATGAAAAAAAGATGAATTACAAATAGATAATTTGTTATCGATTGTAAGTGAATTTCCCCGGGAAACTGACTCGACGATTGTTTCTTTCATCTGTTCATAAGTGCAAGCTGTGAATCTTTAGGTATTTTTGCATAATATCTACCTGTAACTTGTGAATATAAACAATATTGTCTGACTTGCGGTGGATACGGTTTAAACTGACTGAGATTGACTTGTATTACAACTTTTCTCATAAAAGCTACTGACAGGTTTGTTCTCTTTCTGTATGATTGGTGACATTCAATATTCAAGACACCGTTCTCTCCAGAATCTCGACGGGCCTTATCTACTCGCTTCACCGAATCGTCGTGGGATGGCTCCAGAATACGAACTTAGAATACTGTCAATTATCTTTTTTTTTCTTACGACAAACTTGCGGATTAGTGATGAACAAGAAAGAAGACCATGCTTCACACGTTTTTTTAGGTTAGACTTCAAAACGAACCTGACCATGCACATACAACAACACGGCAAACTGTTACCAATAGCATTTTCTATTTTACATTGTAAAATATGTATGTTTGATAGAGTGGTCTGAGCTTGTTTCCTAGGCGTTTTCCGGAAGTTTTGTCTGGATATTTTGAGCTATATGTCCCGCACATAGAATGCAGGAAATGGTATACTCAGTACGGAGCTACATGGGAACAATATGTCACTCTGTTTCCAATATCTAATATTTCTATAACTAGTTAATAACGTTATCGTAAAATCCGATAACTTTATTGTAAAAAGTTCACATCCAGTGTGGGTGGCCTATGTACAGGAGTAGGCGAATATAATTATCATTTCGTTCTTCGATTCTGGGGGCCAGTTCACAGAACCCGCGGCCAGTTCACAGAACCACTTTAATGTTCCATTAGTCTCGTGATAATACGATACTAATTAAACTTTAATGAAGTGTTACTCATTCTGTGAAACTCCAAAGTTTGGGGCTCAACGTAGTCAAAATGACAAAATACCAATTAGCTTATCGAAAAAATGACAATAGCTGAATGAATTGATTATTCTAATAAATGAGGTTCAATGTCCATTTCATTGCGTGGTACAGAGTATTAGTATCTACAGATTATAAAGTTGATGTAATTGGCTTTATGAAAAAGAGAGAGAGAGGCCATTAAAAACCGAATCATCGCAGTAACTAAAAAAAGTTCTATATTCGAGTGTCTCGTGTATTTCAGCTCGTTATATCCATCGTGTGCAATGTCACTATCATAATTAGCACGCTATAATCGACATTATTAGTCCGAATACAACATGAGGTACAATCGCCCAATTAAAATCACAAGTCGTGTGTAAAAGATGAATAAAGGCAGCCATAAACTGGTAGAATTTCTATAGAACCCGTCTGGGCATCGCCCGACTACGGGGTTTTGTCTATAGATGAAAATAAACCCACAATTATTCAATTTACCTTCATTACCCCTAAATTAAGCCCCAAACAACTGAAGGAGACAAGCTTAATTGTCACCTGTGTGATTGATGATAGTAAGGGTGTCATCATTTCCTCGTCAGTCGGTCGGTATCCGCGCGGGTGGAGAGCGAAGTAGACAGATAGAGAGAGGGAGAGACAGATAGAGAGAGAGAGCTCTCAATCCACTATACTTATTATTAATCACATCTGACATTGCGCAACAGTTTCTACACCGATGACCATTCAAACCGACCGTCAAATGAGGTGTCCTTCAATTAGTCAAATCTGCTCTTGTTAAATTTTCTAAGAAAGTTTTCAAAAGCGACCTATTCACTATTGCGTTTGTTTGACCACGGGCTATGGTTTGACCGTGGTATTTTAACGACTTATACGCGTGACTTGGTAATTGACTTGAATATGCATATTATTTCCAGTTAAAGCCGGCAAAAGAACAGCTTTTATATCGCTCAGATATGTATTGATGATATTATAACGTTGTTAGATAGAAATTCAATATGAAATTTATAACTCGTCTCCGGGAATTCGAAGAAAGGACGTTGATATAACACGGATATTTGTCATTGACTGTAATTTTGAAATAGTTGTAATGATTGACATTACGAACTGGATAACCTCTAGGAATTCTCTTCATAGACTGGAAGTCATATCATTTCAGTTTCATTTATGGGTCACGTTTCGGAATAAACAACAAATCGACGAAGCGATCAGTGACCATCGCAGACAATCTGAAAATTACATAATAAGTATTCTGACATCTTTGACGTTATTTTTTTCACAAAAGTGTATTTCAAAGAATTCAGTCGGAATTTCTCGGCAGTTATTCTTAGACTGTTTCGTTTTTTCTTTTGCGTGCAGTCATTTTAACGTTCCAGTCATTGACCATGAACGATCTAATCCACGTGCCACCACCGCCTCTATGGAATTTGACTTCACAACTGTTAGTTTGCGGTACTTTTATTTTCGCGAACAAACCACGCCGGATGAATATATAGAGGTTTCGTTTAGAAAATCGTAGACACTTTCTGAAACCTATGTTAAGAGTACATTCATTAAAGATAAATGTATGAAAACTCTTCAATCCGAAGAGAATTCTTTTTTTTCAAATAAAAGATGATCTAAGGTAAAATAACTGGTTTATTTTTGTAATTATGCCACCATAGTTGGAATTCACTGACTACATAAAAGTAGGTATTCCTGATATTATTTATGCAACAATTACCAAATATATCTGGTTTGCGGGTGGTGGGAATTTTTATCTTGAACTTGAACTTAAAAAGTAGCGGCACATAGCATTCACGAAAACTATTAACAAAAACACAAGGACATACCGGTCCGTATCACTGAGTACAGTAAATACACAAAAACCTTAACGACAAAAATACTTTTATATCAAAGCAAAACTACTGCTATCACAAATTGATAAGAATTAAGCTTCTAAAACTTCAAAAGAACCTATAGCGATATTTACGTCATGTTATACATATATTTCCATATACGGTTTAGCATGGTGAATTACTCTTACTCAAATATTTGTGATCGTGACAAGCCAGACCGCAAAATATTCAAATTGGTCATATATATTAGTATCAATATGTTCGGCATTATTTACTCGATAGTTTGTTTGTTTTTGTCTTCGAACCAAATCGACAAAGTGAGATGAGGAATTCCTTTCCGTTGCTGTTCTGACAAATATCTATCTAAAGACACAGAGCCGTAGTTTGATCACTAGTTGTGACCTGTCAGAATTATATTAGAAAAGAGCGACTAATTAAATGCAATAACTGACGATGAAATGACACATTAAATGAGCTGTTTTTCTCATCGATATTTTGTCCCTGTCACATTTATTAGTTTCTTGTCCAATATTATTTTCAAGATAGAAGTTTAAGCGCAGAACACACATTGTACACTTCTGGAATCTCGACGACACCCGATTCTGGATACATTACATAAAAACCATTATAGAAATAGATTTCTGGGATGTGCGGTTGAGTAAGTTTCAAAAGCTAACCCCGAACACGAAAAGGTTAAAAATTTGTAGAATATAGTACTATAGCTTCACACTTTTAACCCCACATTTTTGTAAACTTCAAATAATAGAATTGTTCTTTTCCTGAAAATCATATCGAATGCATATATATATATATATAATAAACTAACGTGTAAACAAAATGAATATAGAATTCGGGGAAGTACTGGAACTCGATGTATTGATGCACGGTCGACCGACAATACGTGTGTATTTCGTTTATAAACACTATTTACCAAGGTTTTCAGTACGAGTAAACTAGAATCGTGTGTTTTTAGCGATATAATATTTCCGCCACCGAAATGAAATATTCAATTAACCGATCCAATGACGTCGAACTCCACTATTCTGTTTTATAATACACAACCGCAGAGGTAAACTGTGATGTCAAGGTTATCGAAAGACAGTGCCCTGGTAGAGCAAACAACCCCGCTTATGATTAGCTTCCGTTACCTTAACAAACCCGCGTTTAATGTCAAAGATTCAGTGAGCATCTTAGCAATAATTGTATTGTATCTTGGTGGTTTTATTTTGATGAACGTAATGTTGAATAAACAAAGTGTCCGACGAGTAACGAACAAAACATGATGAATGGCGAAAGATAATTCATTAACAATTTATACATGTGTTCTTTACTCGTACATAACTATTGTAGCAGTAATATTCACAGTTCAGATAAAATATTCAACAAAATTCGCTTTCGATTTCGATTTCCTACAGATTGGACGTGAATGGCGTCAACCCCGGGTCAGATTTCGGTTTAAGTGAGAAATGATCTGTTAGATCACGATGTAACTGATAAGACTTACCGTATTGTCTATCAGCACTTCGTGGTTTAGAAGCGTACACTCTGTGTCCTCTTATTATAACATTATGCCTGCTACATTCCGCGTGTAAATGATAAGGACGTTTGACCGTTCCATGATGCTCTTTTGGTGAAAAATCGGCGTAACTGGCCATTTGCATAGCTGCTCCATACATCTATAACATGAGAAAAAAAATCATATTACGATTTACTGATAAGATGATAAGATGTTGTGCAATAAAAACCATCGAGTGATCGATAGCGTAAAAGCTTTCAAATATGATAATGATTAATAAGAGGCTTATCAGATCTAAAAAATATATAGTTCGTAGAAAAAAAACATGTTGTGTCTGAATGAATACGGACAGCGCTTGGAGTATCATTACAATACAGTCAGAAAAAAAAAACTCTCGAGAATTTCTATTTCAATTTCATCGCATTAACGTTTATTCACGTCATTATTTTTTTGCGGACTACTATCGAAAAACATGGTATTTTCTAGACACTTGAACTGCTAGTGAATGGTATCGCGAACGTTAATATTGATTCAAAATGATTTTGAAGTAAGTACTTACCACGTTTATAGTTAACTGTGTAAGCACGGTCAGTGCGAGCAACCTGAAAAACATGTACATATTAATCCTAACACCAAGAACATTATCCTGCCGGGAACTGACGGCTGATACAATTGACACTGTCCACACAATGTCTTCTCGGTTCGTGTTTTTATCGATGAATGAATGTAGATGATCGCAAATCTCAAAGTAAAGTCGGTATATCTCGAATCGGCTCGCGTATCTACTAAGGTGTCTACTACCGATTGTTCTAGGGTTGATGTGTTCCCTAACGCTAGGTTTTCTCTTGTGCGATGGCTGAACATTTAGGGGCATATAAATATCCTAAACTCTCCGATAATGACAGACACATTTTGATACTCCCCGCCACCGGAACACACAACCACTGAGTCGACTTCTCATGTAAATAATACAATTATTTCCGCCATATTCAAGGTAAAACACATAAGCCAGAATTATGTGTCAACAATGTGGTTCCTTCTTTTCTATCCACCCGCCAATACTTTTTCTTCGGCCGTTGTTTTGAGAGCCGATTGGACAGATATGATATCCGGTTCGGTGGCGAAAAATCCGTGGGTTTACGATACAGACCGCGGTGAGTTGACTGACGCGCGACGTTGGAATGAGTGCCGTCTGTAACTAACTATCTCTCGCAGACATTCGGTCGTTCAAATTCGCCAAGACGTCTCAGAAAATCAAACACATGTAACAATGATTAATAATTAACTCCCGGTGCGTTGGATAACAAAAATTTACAATTACTCAATTCGACTTGAGAAACACTTCACGCAACATCCGAGTAAATAATGAATACACGGAATTCTTAGACTCGACGCGTATTTTTGGTTATTACTAATTGGTGGTTCAAACTTAATACAACCATCATCGCACTTCTCTATAGCTGGCGGCGAGAAGAGAAGTTGTTTCGTCCAGTTATCTATTGAATATGACTACGATTGAATAGTGTTCGCGGGAAACGCTACGTGTCCCAGGGTCGTTATCTCTCTGGTTGGTTGGTGCGCTTTCTGTTTTCTACGAGGTGTCGCCACCATTATATGCATCACGAATTGATGATTTGCCCAATAACGATGCGTGTATCGATACTAAAGCAACCAGGCACAAAGTCATAGATCGAGTGGGTCATATTTATAACGATATATCGACATTTTTCGCTCACTGAGTCGACCAATTACATCTAAGGGCTCTCAATTCTCAAGTGATCTGCACACGATCTATAGAAGCATTTTCTACTGACGCTGTAATTTTCTTTTTTGTCAGATAGACTTTCTGATGGCACTCGTCGTCGATATTGTTAATATACCGACCAAAAATATATAATTTCTGAAGAATAGTTCGTATATTACAGAATGTGAATGGTATATACCTAATTAACAGTGCATTCTACGAAATATCCTCGTGTCTCGTAATGTATTTCTCACCTTCACTTTTGCGATCCTTGAATCATTAATTGTCGAACTACAATGTGCGGTTTGAAGATTTTTGCGGAAACAAGTTACTGTTGTTTTCTATTAAACGAGACACTTTTTGTCGAAATTCACAATTGAAAAGAAATCGCGTTATCTTCCGTTTTAAAACGCCACAATAATAGTTCTATTGTCACACAGACAATACTTTACATATTCGCAGCGACTAGAATTAAAATTCGTGAGATACCTAATAAATTCAGTTCAGTTCAAATTGCGGTCGCCAACAATTCTCGATTTCCGTTTCTTTAAAGTGAAATGATTTCCACGACCATTACCGTTTATGGGCATAACGTCTTGACATTCTGTCGCCAACGGTTATATCACAGAATCTCACTTACGTACGTAAAATGTCACACTTCATCTAATCATGATTACTTATCACCGATTAGTAATTTACTAACATATTAGCGCTTATGATTTACACTTCAATCTGCAGCACCTTGAGAGCCTTCTTAGAATTCGGCGCTGTATAAGTTCATAAGCAGTAATGATTATGATAATGATTATGATTAATCTGATAGTATTCGTGAAATAGGAAATTCGTAAGTGAAATTTATGGGTAGAGAACACAGCTCCTCTTCCCCGGGAAGCTGTGGACGGATACGGGACTGATCCAGATTTGAGTTCCCAGTGAAATTTCGATCATAGTACGAACATTTATCATATCTGTTATGAAAGAGCATTTTTACTGAAACCATTTTACTGATTATGAATGCTGCGAACAACGTTAATGAATTAGCCGTAACAACTGTTTTTTTTTCTTATAATACGTGATCTATAACGAGAAAAGTGTCGTGAAAACATTACAACCAGGCAAAAACAATCTATCTTCTAGAATATGATAAATCGCATTTTACGCTATATTAAATATAGTTGAGAACTAGAACTCAGAGGTGACATTTTGCGATAATTTTCGAACGCTTTGTAAACACGAATTTACCGGATTTACAAGACAACTGGACGTGTTGGTCCTATAAAGGCGCTTTCTCATTAATTTCAAACACTATCAACAATTTATTAATTTCTTTGAAAACCCGAAATAACGCATAAAGCGCGCATTCCTGACTAAGAATAGACACTATAAGGGCAGTTATATTTTCTACCTTAATGCTTTATTTCTTGTACGGTATCCTTTAAGCAGAAGAAACCTAAAAAATCGGGGTATTTGAAACTACTATGAATGTTGTGTGTGTGAATGTATTTGTAAGGGTAAAATTGCTGTGGTATGCCACATGACAGTTTGCATTCTTAAGTCAAGTAGCGAGACTGCAAGAGAATACATTTACAAAAATGTTATTGCGGAAAATAAAAACGCAGCGTCGCAGCAAATGAAAAGACAAGGAATTTGAGTGTTTGCCTATTGAAAGACGTTTCAAGTTTTTAAGCTTCTTAAATCATCTGTGTTACCTCACACGGTGTTTAACATATTCCATGTACGGCACTATATAATATATTTATCCGAAGTTTATGATATAAATCATAGCATATCTAAATATATTTTAGTCTCCTTTCTTTTTTTAACCAGTTAGCACCTCAAATAACAGCAATGGCAGAATACCCAGCTACCGGTTTTGTTTGCAAATAATGTACTTAGAAATTTGAAAAAGAATAATTCGAAATTATTGAAAATGAAAAAATAATAAAAGTCGTGGTTTTCGTAAGACTCCTGATTATGGAATGTCACAACGATAACCGATATAATGAACGTGATTATTATGTTCATTATTAATATAATTAATCATATAATATATATATATAATATATTAATCAATATATGCCGCGATCTAATCTTTCAAACTGACCAACCATGGTGTAGAAAACTGGCATTTATTAGCACGATACAACAATATGAAATAGTCGAATGATAATAAGTGTCATTAGTCAAAGTCAGTGGAATATTTACCGGGCACGCGAGTTTACACAACAGGATTAACCAGAGCAACGTTTATCTCAAGTAATGGGGAATTATTTTATGGTCGGCCCAGTGTTCTGGCGAAGACAGGCGTATCTTATTTTATCGAGTTCTAATTCGGTATACGAAATGACAGTCGAAATTCGCGGCGAATACTTCTCCTAACAACGAGTTCACAGCTTTGAGTTCGTGTGACATTTTGTCATATCTACCCTTTCTAAAGTGCTTACCGTCGAATAAGTCACGCGTGATTGTTTAATACGAGGCCGGCAGAATTCCAGCAATTGCACGTTTGATTTTAAGATCCGACGCGTCGAAATAAATCTTAAAATTCCAAACTGTCGGAATGTGGTTGAAATGATGAATAAACTATAGACATTTAAACAATATATATTACAAGCTCTGCTTTCCTCTGGTTGCCCTGCTGTTATTTTACATCAGTTTATATATATTTTGTATGAACCAAATTAATCATCTATTGTAATTTTGTCTGGTATTTATTTATTGATGTAAATTATTCAGGAAATAAATAAATAAATAAACAATACAATAAAATGGTATAGAATAATTACCATTCTTCCGAGAAACTTGATGACAAAATGATGGATTGTATGTCAAGCGATTTTAAGGTTACGTATTTCATATCAAAGACACAATACGATGAATATTTCATCATGTTAAGAACCGCAGCACGACCAAAATACTTGCATTAGCCTCAAATTTAACATTAGCTTTCACTGAAATTGTCATTTTTATCTTCTAACGTAATGTCATACGTTTTTACTAATTAGTTTTGCGCGGCCATGACGGTCTATCTACTTGTTTGAGCTCGGCGAGGAACGAACGTTGAGGGCCCTCAACTGACAATGTACCCAATCAACTAACTCAGAGAATTGGATCCGGGCAGAAATAAAGTGTTTAGTTGATTGGCCACAGACACCTTCTGTTCAGTAAGATAGACCGGGAGAGAGAGAGAGGGGGGAGGGGGAGACAGAGGAGCGATGTGGCTGGAGTGTGACTTGTATGTGTAAACAGACCTCTTTCTTTCGTTGTACTCGCGGTACTTTTTTCCTTCAGACCTTAATTAAGTTCGGGGTAACATCGGCTTATGAGGTTTTCTCTCATCTCAACGCAACGATCGATTGTCGGCATCCGTAACGTTACTGCAGTTCATCAGAAGAGTATTTAGATTAAAACCGATAGGAATTAATTTTGTCACATTTCCCCCGATGCACGGCGGCGGCTTCCCCTATCCTCCGCATAATCCTAATCATCGAAAGCAATGCATCAAAATAGCGGAGTACGTTTGAGAAAGGATTATAAATTCACCTTCGCAATCTTCACCCTACGCCCCATAATTATTTTCGTATTAAATCGAGCAAAAACCGTATGCAAAGTCTGATCTGTATTGAATTAAGGACTGTACGTCTGATGATGGTGAAAGTTGATAGAAACTGAGTGAAGTCACGTCCAGAAATAAACGATTAAATCAGAGACCCGTTAATTCATTCGTATCCCAAAGTCGTTTTAACACTGCGTGTGGGCCGAACTAACAATAAAATCCTAATCGAATCGGTTTTCGGTTCTGTGTCAATCAAACGTCTTCAAAGTTATCTTTTATGTTTTGATGATGGTTATTTAAAAGTGTTTTAACACTTGAAGTTGCCGTGTAAAACCTGTTCATGTTTTGTTGCTACCCGTTCTAGTGGAAATATCGCGACAACGACTGTTATATGCCACACGCATCTTTTCCACATAAATAGGAACCACCGACAAAAACTGATTATGGAAACTGCTTGCTTATGTATCATAAATTACACGATTATAAGACACAGGCTTTTGTACGAAGCAAAACACGGCGCGCAACACAAGGAGAAACATAATCCCTATTTCATTATCCGCACAAACGTAAAAATTTCGACATACTGTCCCAAATAGTGTCGCACAAAAATGTTTTTCATACTGAATTCTTTGCACCTAACCCAATAGATTGTATCATCATCAAATGCATTTGATTATGTAGGTTATTATAGCACAAATTAAGTCGAAGAATGTGAAATATAGGATAAAAGAAATGAGACCTACCTCGATACGACTAACAGTCTGCCTAATGAAGACACGATTTTAGGCAATTTCATGACGTAACAAGCAGATGCATCCACGTCTGCGATCCATGTTTATTTTAGTAGACTGCATCCGATGGTTTTTCACACTGAAGCCATAATTGTATCCTCTCTCGATGCGACACGTTACAAACTGTCGAATAGTAAACTCGTGGTTGATGCGTCTTGTGCCTTCAAGTCCTTCTAGCTCACTTCACCGAAATGTGAAGGTTCTTACCCATCCGTTTGTCTACAATCACAAAACCCATTCGTCATTAAAAACCGAATTGCAGTTTAATAAGCGGGTGAATCTTTAGCTAACGGGTGAGATTTATGAAGTACACACCCGCATGCGTGTTGAATATGTTATGAATTCCTATATACTAATGACAGGTCGTTCAGATATACTTATATATTGTTTATTGTCAACAGTGTTAATTGTTTACACGCGTTTATACGGCAAACATTGGTATGACCGGTAAGAAAGAATTCCTAAACCTAAAGATGCGTTTAGAGACAAGTTCAGAAACTAGGCAGTGAAAATATAGAAACACCACGACTTCCAAAGTTTGTGCAACGATTTGTTTTTATTTTAAAGGAATCGACTACAATATTCATAATAAAAAGTTCGTCGTCTTTTATATAAATACTAAAGCACAAATTCCAAAGCGTGTGCGATTTATAGAGCCATACAACCCCGACATCTGTGGCATGCTAGTCCCAAAAGGCTCACAATAACGTTATTATGAAACTTATAATCGTTTTTATACATGATTTCTATTTCTATTGGTGGCTATTGACGAACATTCATCAATATGCGACGAAATTAATGAATCGAAACCACAAGAGTTTTATATCATATAATATCTGAAAAATATACATGATCTAAATATCTATTAGGAACAATAGGTTCAGGAACATTATCCACGATATCCCTAGTGTTTATTTGAAAAGCGATCAATTTACTGTACTACTGGCAGAAAGCAATTTATACCAATAGATACAAATTCGATAGTGGAATTTGTCGATCGGATTTATACTAAAATATCAGAACTATTTTGCGTGGTTTCTTGTCATTCTATTTCTTTTTATCGATATCAAAGGACGCATATATACATATATTAAACGGTATGTACGTATTCTTCGATCACTATTTTCCAGTTAAAGATAGATGATTTGATGAATTCTTCATTCTTCGAAATATCATTATGAAACGGGACGATTTCCACAATAATATTTACGCGTAAAATGATTTCCATTCGTCCCGAATCGGAGAAAACAAGAAGTGAAATTAGGTGCATTTGATTCACATATCAAGTTAATCTTTTACTATGTCACACACACACACACAGAAGAATTTTTTATACATTTTTTTTCATAAACATACATCTTATAGTATCTTGAACACGTGCGCCAATATTGACTTACTAACTTCAAACGAAGAATTTTTCATAAGATCTCATAAGTCTGACGAGGCGTATTGATCAATTAACCCTGACTTCCTTTGCCACAAACAGAAGGAAATTCCAATATCATCTGTATTCCCGAGTTTCCGTTTTATTCGTACAGATCAGATATTTTACGGAAAGGGTAACGCAGTACTCCATTATTTCTATAATGCGAAGAATCAAAGAATTAACTAATGAAATAAATACATTTTTGTCGCTTGTTCTTTTAACTTAATCATAATAGTTTGTGACGACGCGTGACTTCAAAACTAGCATTAAACTCCAATATAGCCACCAGAGGTCGCAGTTGTGGAAAGTTTTACCTGGCACAGGGGTCTAACCCCGTATCTGATCTGGGAAAGACAATCGAACTCAAGATTCCCAGAAATTTTTTAATCTATGCATTTCTTTCGAATTTCCTTTCGGACGAAGTTCGAAAAAAAAAAAAAATTCTGTTCATTGCAGCGACTGATCGTGAACATTAATATAACAGAATTTCTATTCATGACGTATTATGCTAAGAAGATAACGGGTACTGTAAGAGAATCGTGTCTTATTGACAACTGCTGCGATATGTCGCTTTCTTTTGATGTGGCACGCAAAATAAATTGTACCAAGTTGTGCGAGAGTGTACGGCCTGAGTACTCTTGTGACAGTATGAAAAGAACGAGTAGTCGAAGTTTGACATGGGTAAATCCAGAAACACAAACTACTTAATAAACTTGACCTTTCTGGGAACAAATATTTCAACTATCCGCATTTGGAGCACGAATCAACGGAAAGGACGAAAACAGAGAAGAAAAGACACCGACAACAAATCAACTATCCTCTCCACAGTTGAAAATCTATTCACGTTTTCTGTGTATATTTTTGTCGGCGGCTACCTTCGTCACCGACACAGAAAAAGAAACTTGATTTATAAAAAAAAAGTGATGACACGCTGTCATTAGGCGCTGTTTACGCGTGTTGCGCTTCCCAGAAATATCCGCTCATCATCAAAATTAGTTATATTTAGAAATTATCGTCTAAAGATAAAATCTGATTCCGTCATTGTTTCGGTCAAAAAGAAACTGATCAAAAGAAAATGAATCAGATTCCGAGCACACAAGAAAATGCCATCGAATTTTTTGATAATTTATTTTTCACCTAAAGACAGAGATGAAACTATGAATTGCAGAGTTTTTACATCAGTAAGTGGAGGGATCAGTCACATAGCCCACTGGCTGTTACAACTTTGGACAAAGCCAAATAGTGACTGTAGTGAATTCACGATTAATGTTTAAATGTTTTATGTCTTGCAATCCTGTATTAAACGTAATAACATGACATTGAATAAATGATATATATTAAGATTTATTACATACCATCTATCTGAGGTAACAGGAATTTTAGAATTCTGGGACGGGCCAATTGAAATTTCGCGATCGTTCCTTTTTTAGAAATGAACTACTTTGAAGCCGTGTAAAACGTGTTAGTTTAAACAGATTAAATTTGTCAGAACGCCAACAGTCAATTTACTCGAACAATTTGAAAAATGTCATTCCAGAAGCAATTTAATGACAGGGGCTAACCTTTCATATTAGATAACAATGTAAATAACGAATATTTGGAATAATTACGAGACACCGCGCCAAAAATTTCATCGTATATACGCATCGTATATATGTCTTAGATTGTCTCTGTCTCATAGCTAATCGGTCAGAAAGATTATTCCTGCAAGGATACACTCATTAACTTCTCTTAACTTCCTGCTCTCCGGCTATATCTGACTGACTGATTTCCAATTGTGTGGTGGGGAAAGCGGTGACCAGAAAATCTCGACATAAATGATTTATTGAAAGCGTTTGAAAACGTATTATCATTCAGTAAATTGAAACGGTTTTGTTGTTTGTCTCAGGCGTCTGTAGACGTTTTTAGTAGGCTGTATTTAGTACGAACAACAAATAGTTATAGGCAAAGTCTGTCGAGTATTGTCACCTTTCTGGCGGCAGTGTAAACCTAAAAAGTGTTTGCTTTGAGTAATGTCGCGAGCCTCGGGAGGCGAAATGTTGGAAGTCAATTTAATTGTAGCGTCCAATGTCAGACCTGTTCCCGGAAAATGTGAACGTAGTTTTGTTTGCCTTTCTTACTATTCATTATTGAAGTCAAAAGAATTTCATTATAAATCAGATGGCGAATTTCTCGTTTTTTAAGAAGTTTCGTCTCGTCAGACAAAATCTAAACGTCTTTTTTTCAAACTGGGCCAAATATTCTACGTTGACTAATTGCGTTGTAAATATGATTCTTGAATGAAATTACGATACATAGTTTTGAATATTTGTATCGCAAGACGGGTCAAGTATCTTTTTTCAACGCGTAAAATTTTTGCATTCTTTCACGCTTTGCTTGTCATTGCTTCGTCGAATAAAGAGATTGATCGCTTACAGACGTTTCAAAATGCGGACAGAAGATAAGCAAATCACAAAAAGATAAATTCATATCGTGACCTATCTTAAAGAGAATATTTAAACATATAGAGAATTTTAATCCTCGACTTTTCATTTTATTGTGATTGCAAGCCACGAATAATAAAAAGATTTGACGCGATTAATGAAATATCGCAACCAAAAGAATTGCTTTTATGGGAAAAAATAAATGGAAAGGACGAAATCATTTGATGCTAACCACACGAAAACTATACAAAAATAAACTGAGATTCAAGATCAAAACATGCGAAGAAAAATCTGACCACAAAATCTAGATCTTTGATTATAACATCAATATCATAACGTAACGCATAGATAAAATGAAATGATGTTTACACATTTTTGTCAATACTTATTAGTTAATAGCGGGAGTAAGTAGATGTTCCCACAGAGGTTGTCTGGTGCGTCAAATGAAATTCTAGAAGCCCGATAATGATTCGCATACATTCCGTTAATTCTGTGTTAGCAGCGGCAGTTCTTAAAATCAGTGAGAGGTCGGTTATAAAGAATTTGGGTGCAGTTAGTCAAGGGGGCTTTAATTCGACAGATCATCAGCGAAGCCTCAAAACTTTAGCCACTGTTTCACATGTATATACTAGCGAGTTGTTCGAACTGATATTCAATACAATTACGAATAAATTGAATTGAATAAAGTACAACGACGTTTCACAACCGGGTTGAATATTCGCGGCCCTTCATGAACTTCCAATGAATGAGATTTTTTTCACATAGAAATAAACTGCGCAAATAGGTAAATGACCCGACGTTCGCGATCGAAAAAACAAACAGAGAACAACTTTTGCATGATTTAACCGTCAAAATTGTCATTGACTTCTATTTCTATCCTGAGAAAACCTACTTACATTTGATGTTTTTAGAATTGCTATAATAATCCACTCGTTCAAATGAATCTCCGGACTCGTCAAACTGTTTTGTCACACGGGGATAATCTGCAGCATATGAATTCCATTCACGCGTTCGTAATCTCAATAATAAAAATTACGTATATAAATATGAAATGATATTCAACGATCGTTATGAAGAGGTTCCAAGAAATGGTGTCAAACTTCATCCGAATTCATATGTGTAAATTAGAAGTCAAAATACGGACGACCCCTCACTCTATTCAGTACACGGTGACAAGTTCTTAGTCTTTTGATGTAGATATGGATAATGTGCTTATCATTTAATGGTTTATTAAAAACATATAAAGCATTATGTTTGAATCAATGATTTTCACATTATCGATATTGACCAAACGGGGTTTGCCACCTGGAGTGACATATATTCATTATCAATCTAAAATTGGGGACATGGGTTTTAACCTATTAAACGAATTCTGTGGATATGAAGGCAATGAAATGTTGTCATGATATTCTATATGCGAAGTCTTTGTTTCTTGAAAACTTCGGCAACTACTGAAATTGACTTGGATGCGCGCGCGATATACTGGTGAATTTCAAGAAAAATATGTTCGAGAATGTCACTGATCACGTCGCTTTATGCGCAGAAGATAAGGCTAAGCTAGCGACGCTGGTGGTCGTGACTACATTACAAACTAACATCGAGGCCAACCGTGGGTTGAAAGCCGTATCAATTAGAATTTTTTACGTGGTTGCGTGGGATTCAGCTAAGAAACAACGAAGACAAGAATAACCTGCGCTCCTATAGTCATATCTTATATAAGAATACACACATGAAACATGAAAATGTTAACGAACCACTTGTTCTATTTTTAGTTTAGTTGATTAGTAGAATTCATCATTAGGATTCATTCTGCTCATTTGACTCACACGACGACAAATACGTCTGCAGAATTCAAGTAAGAATTATCATTATTATTCATTCGTTCACTCGTCAAAATACCAAGCCAGCTGAAATAAACTAAAAAACTAAAAACGTTGCTGCTGCAAGTGATATTGTTCACAGTGATAAGGCGAAGAAAGGCTCCAGTGCGGGGGACATGTCTTATAAACAATCCTCGGTATTCGGGGGAGACTAAGATAAAAAAAAGGTTGGAATCTGTTACTATCTCTCCTTTCATGTTTCCATGCATTTTTGCCCAGTCTTCGGGACTGTGTTTCTTTAGAGATACGAGGGCAGATCAGTCAAACATCTGTGGCTTATTGGAAATAAATCTACTGCTCAAAATCCAGTGACAACGTTAAACAATTTCTAAAGATTCGAAAATCTACCAACGAAAACCTCTTTTTCTATAAAACTGTTAATAACTTGGTGAACGATTGATTTTCATATCTATCTTATCAACTTATTGAGTTTTATACTCGAAGTTAAGGTATATATATATAGGTGAAATTCATGAATTAGGCAATTGAAGTGGTTTGGTTTTGAGTTTGATCTGTAATTTCTGACTTCAATCAATCATTTCTATATGACGTAGTTTATTTAGTTAAGATGCTCTGAACAACGATATTGAAGGCCCTCGATGCCCGCAGTATGATTTGTCCTTAAGCCATCATTGACTAATCATGCTGACGATGCCACCACCTAAACGCTTTATTAGTACCCCATTAACACAGTTGTTAATGATTGCGGGTAATTGGTCCCAGGCCAGGTGTAATTTTTCGAGTTAAGACAGGAAGATGGAAATGCCCGAGCTTCAAATTAGACAAAATCAGGCGCTGCTATTATGAAATTTCATGTTTCGGATGCAACTTGCATTAAACCCTTTTAAGAAGCATTCGGTTATTGGGGGTTCGATCAACGTCCGGCGTAGAACTGGGATCCCGGAATGCAATAATCAGCAAACCCCATACTTCAACGTTTGAGTTATCTATGTGTAACATTCACCACTATCTTCAACAGTATAGGTTCGAATCCCTCAGTGAAAGAGTTATGATCTAGTCGTTTGCATTGCGATGAAATATATCAAATTAATTTTCTATCATATGGCCAATAGTAGTATCGGCATCTTAATTTGTTATCAGGCCTTCACGGTGAATTTGGCTCCTATTGTTTCGGTACCGGTATTATAAGTGTGTGTATGTACTATGCTTTGCTGGATAATGAATTATTACGAGCCAATAGAATGTTTCTGTATATCTGTCAATAAAACGTACTCCCATCAAAAAACCAACTCGAGTATCATCAGTTCGAGTTGGTGTAAAGACAAAAATAAATAACCGTTGGGAAATAGTCGAGTGTTATAATCTCGATGTCGATGAGCTTAGACCAATTCAAACTTAACAACAAAAACTATAGTTACGGGGAAAGATTCGATTTTTCGTTATTCTAGTATTGAGCACGTGGGCACCGCGGATGCTGTTATTGTTTATTCGCGTCCGAACATCAAATTGCTACGTAATGATGCACATAATAAAAACGAAACGAATAGATATCAATGGTGAAACTGCAGCGTATTAAGTACATAAATTTGTTTGAACGTGATAAGATACTTACGTAATTGACGCGTTTCTTTTGCATACAATTTCTGATAATACTTATATCCCTATATGTAAATAAGGGCTATGGCTACGTATTCTCGCAGAGACTGTCTCATCATCACAGACATAGTGAACACAAGTCCGTGCATAGATTTACTGATCGACAACGATGTGGTGGCTACAGACGATGTCGACGGTGCTGGCGCTTCTCGTTTTCATTTCGATTCTCCGCTGAAGCAATTACAGGATATTCGTACGGAAGAAAGGTAGCGTTTTAATGATGATGTCATCCGGATATTGTATACTCGATGTGATTCAGGTTTATCGTATTGTTAAGTGAGCTAGTCGCTAAATATATAACAGCGTTCATTACATAAACGTATTCTTCGATATGAATCACGGATATATTTATAAATATATAAGAATTTCTAAAATTGCCTCCTTTCGCCGAAGTTCAGGAAGGAGATAGTAAAGAGACAGTAGCGTGTTTTCTTTTCACAGTGTCATTGATTTCTGGATGAGAAAACGTCAAAAATAAAACGAGACAGGCAGAAAAAGCCAGTCGCTATAATTGCCTCTTGAGACGTTTAGTTACAGCCTCTGTTCACATGTTTAACAACGTATATTTTCATTAGTCAACATTAATTGTATATCATAAATAATTGAATCTCACAATAATAGATGCAGATAATTTTCTGAATTTTATTTCCTTTTGATAGTTATCGCCTACTAATTGTTAGCCACACATTTTCGCTGGAAAGCGTACACGACAGCGATAAAGACGACAGTTGTACAAATGACTCAGTTTACGTATAATAATACTACTTCCGTGTTGTTGCGACAGTATAACACATTCCCACAATACAAAGGAAAAACTATAGTCCGGACAGGAATACTGAATCCAGGAATACTGAATCCAGGAATACAATATTCCTGAAGATGATTTTGTTATACTGTTGACCAACTAGACTAACATTCTTCACCTAACATTGCTTTTCATGGTTTCAGTTTACACGAGCCTTGCTTTTTCCAAAACCCTGGTTTATATCGCAACATCATGAATCTATTGTCATTGTAAAATGATACAATAATACTGTTAGGATACAGTGGATAAAGTACTCATTCAAGTCAACTTTACGGACTCGTTTTTCCGCCTTGTGCGGGATCTTATCTAATATTCTCAATTTCTGTATCAAACAGTGCATTTTCTTTAAATTCAAACTCGTTCTGAACTCTCTTCTCCTTACTTCATACTTGACTAACGTCCGGTATTCAACTACCGGTTGCCGGTACTGGTAGGCGTGGGGTGTGGTCAGTACTCAGGATGGGTTAATAAAGTGTATGTACAATGATATATATTCATACGTATTTCAGTTCCAGTCTTCCTACAGGAAGTAAATCCCGTATTTTCAATCAATTTTGTCTTTGTTGTTTTATTGTGACATGAAAATGACGTTATATCAATAGATACGGGTATATCAATAAATTAACTCTACAATGAATTATAATTTCGAAATTTCAATAGTTTGTAATTGGGCTTATATCCGTAAACAAGTTAGTTGATACCGAGGTGATTTAGATCGGATCGAGGTGAAGGAATTAATGTCAAAAATGTCAAATTATAGTGATTTGAACGGTACTGTTCCGATTGGTATAAGATTTCCGGAATGGATGGTGTCCTTAGACGTATTTCTAATGACTATAGTAACGATAATCAGCATTTTAGGAAACGCTCTGATCATTTCATCTTTCGCTGTGACGAAACGTTTACAAACTAGTTCTAACGCATTTATCATCGCGGTAAGCGTCTCCGATTTTCTTCTCGCGTTACTCGTCTATCCAACTGTGGTGGCCTCTACTGCGCTGAGGGGCAGCGTGCTCGGGTACTCCGGGCTGTGCCAGGCCGCTGGAATGTTTGCTAGCATCACGTTTGGTGTATCATTGTACGGACAGTGCGTTATAGCTATCAATCGTTATCATAGAATATGTTGTCACACCGCGTATCCGAAAATCTACACACTCCGTAACGTAATTCTGATGTGCATTTTCATCTGGATCTTCTGTATAGCGGGAATTTCAATCAGTCAGTTCAGTGGCGTTTGTTATTACGGTTATGATAAACATATGAAATCCTGTCTCTTCAATACACAAAAGCCAAAAAGCTGTATCTTAGTTTTTCTAGGAGTGGCGTTGTTAATCCCTACTATAGTTATGTTCGCTTTGTATTTGAAGATTTTCCTCACGATTCGTCAAGCAGAAGAACGCATTTACAGCGTCAAACAGATCGTCCGACAGACGAGCCGAACGACACGGAAAACAGCCACAAAAATGCGTTCTATAATGACTCTGTTTATAGCTTTTCTGATGCTCGTTTTACTTTTTTATCCGTTTACAATTTGTAGTATCATAAACAATTACATCGAGCACACTGATCATTTGAGAAAAGCAACCCGTGTTTTTATCGTGATCTCGTATTGTAGCACTGGTGTTAATCCTATCGTCTACGGCTTCATGAACAAAAATTTCAGACGCGGCTACAAAAACGTGTTGCGTTTACTGTGCAGTTGGCGGAGAGGATTGAATTCTGCTCTGCAGCGAAGGCGTAGCAGCAAAAGACGAGGTTCAACTTCTACTTTAAGCCGCATTGGAATGAATAACAAACTCAATCATGTCTCAAACGTTAAAGATACATCCTCGCAGTTCTGAAAACGTTAAATACACTTTGACATATTACAATCTTAAAGAACTCGTGTGGAAATATCGAGTTCGGACATCAGTGCAGATGATATCTGAAAATCTACGTACGACAAGTTTGTGAAGAAAGGTTTTGGAATGCGCATCGTATAACGTTTAATGAAAATTAATATCACATTAATGAGTTATGTTGGCCATATTTTTGGCAGATGTATGTATTTCTATATAAAGCAGAATACAATATTTATCAAGATATGATGATATCAAGTTTGAGTCGTGTTGCTTGCACGCGGAAATGTATACGTCATTTTTATATTTTTGCGGGAGAAATCATGAAAAATCATATTAGATAAATGATAATCTATAATAAAAGTACATCGATATTGAATAAACTTCCTCATTTCTGAATAAATGGCATACAAAATGAACACGTCAGAAAACGGCACCAGTGAACTATGGAGGATTTATCTCCAAGCAAGTGCTTTGATATTCATAGATTTATCGGGAATTATTGGCAATACGATGATCATTGTAGCAATTAGTTGTCGCAAGAAATTGAGAACAGTTGAAAATTATTTCATATTGTCCGTGGGCGTTTCTGATATGTTATTAGGACTTTCGATTCAACCAGTGATGGCTGCTTCTACTATTCTTCAAACAAATATCGTTACAAATACAGATCTATGTACGGCAATAGGTATATTTACTGTTTCAGGTTTTGGAATGTCGTTGTTCGGACAAATGGCAATTGCTGTTAATAGATACATCAAAATCTGTAAGCACCGGTCAACTTATATGAAAATCTATCGAGAAAGAAATGTCGCACTGATAACAATTGGAATCTGGTTGTTAATGCCGTTACTGGTTTCCGTCACATTGATACCACCAAATACGTGTCGATACAGATATGATAGTCGTCGATATAGCTGCATCTTTGACACTCGTCATCCAAAAGCGTGCGTGTATAGCATGCTTGTAGGTTTGGTGATACCTGGCTTTGTGACGTTCTTTTTGTATATATTTTCATTCCGTAAAATAACAAAGTCCAAAAACCGCATATTAAAGAACAGATTGAGTGGCCATAGCCTCCGAGCGATGCTGGGCATGTTTGTGGCATTTTTGGCTTTAGTTCTGGTTACTTTGCCTTACACGGTTGTAATTCTTGTCGATAATAATCTTTCTTCACCGAACGTTGGTAAAGTCTTATTACCTGCGGCTATTCTAGTTCATTCGAATACTTTGATAAATCCCGTTATTTATGGAACGATGAACTGTAACATCAGGAAGGGATACGTGCAGATGTTACGCAATTGTACAGGGATATTAACAGCCAAAACGTCAAGTGTGGATGATCAACGACATCGCTGTGGACAATCCAACGATTTAGAACTTATATAATTAGTTTGCTGTCGTTCAATCGGACAGATTACAAAATTGAATAGAACAACATAAGTGGGGATAAAATGAAATATGAAATTCGAGAAATCAATACAACAACTTATACACAGACTCATGGCACACGTGACGTTCACATACGTAATATTGGCCGTCAAATTGTTATTAGCCGTGACATTTTACGTCAGTTATCCGCTTGTGCTAGACAGCTAAGATGATGCGGGGTGACGACGTGACGTGAATAATTAGTTCAAAATATTCTTATCGAGAAATAAAAAATCTACGCGATCAGGCGTTGATTTCTTCTATTTATTGTATTGTTTCGTGTTCTCAAGTAATCGTACTGTAAAACTAAGTTCAAGTATCGTGGTCTGTGTATATTTTTTTCAAAAATTGATTAATCTTAACGAACAGGAATTCACCTTTTTATTTGCAAAAAGATAGTTCAATTTTGACGGTTTCACGGTTCAACAGTTTCAAGTATGTCAGATTTTGTCCGTCAAGTGCTTCCCCGAAACACAACATTAACGGCAAACACGTGAACTAACTCGACTGCATAATATTCCTACTGCGGCATGCGAGCTAAGTTTAGTTCACATATTCGCCGTCAACGATATAGATAGGGGCAGCACTAAACGGTTAAGATTTCATTAGATAATATTCCCACTGTGGCATGCGAGCAATGCGGAATGTTTCTCTATACGTGTCATCAGACGCCGTAAACACCGATAAAGCGACTGCATGCGCGTGTTTATTTGACTCATATCTCGCATGCTACAACATATGATTTAATGTATTCATTGCCAAAAAATTCAAGGACTCGAACCCTCGATTCGAGTAAGACGGGGAGCGAAGTCACATGATTTCAAAATGGTGGATGCTTGTCACTGTTGACAGTTACACTGTTACCTAAATTGCGACAGATCATGCGGATATAATGGAAAGAATAACGATTGTAATCGGTTTGTTTTTGATAAATGGCATGTAATAGATGCTAATATAAATCTACTGCAGAAAAAAACTTCTAATGTTCAATTGACACTCCACTTTACTAAGAATAACGTTTTTTTTTTGCTGTCATAGACATAGTCAGTGTCAGTACTGATTCAAATGGAATTCTAATCTAGAGTTCGAATTCGTAAATCACAGAGAGGGCTTGTATTTGAAGTAAGGGGGTAAACTGTTGCTTAGATCATCCTATATCCAAGGTACTATAGGACCTTGGATGTTGACATTGCAGGGTAGGGCAGGCCTAATTAAACAAATTAAACATTCAGTACATCGTAGTTCCTAATCTAGAAAGATTGATGCTTTCTTTCATTTCAGTTTTGCTTTTGGTTGTATTTTGTGAAAGCATTTCATTTACCGATGCGGTTTCATGTGTTGACTGCGATCCTGGAACCTTTTCTGACAGAGGTGAGTCGCACCATTAGTGAGCGCAAATAGGTCATATCCTGAGTATAACGTCTTGATTCCAATCATGCTAACGTATTGCAGATTGTGTATCACTTTGTGGAGTTGGACGCTGTTCAAATAAATCATTATGCACTGCCTGTCCAGCTGGATATAACCAATCGAAATCTCGCCAAGGAAATTGTTCCCCGTGCAATGTTGGATATTCAACTAAGTAAATATTGATTATTCCGAATCTAATGTATACTTTGAATGTGGAAACAGTTACGGTAGGACTTTGTAGGTCAGGTTGATTTTATTAGGAATACGAGATTTCGCTACTAATGCATATGATTAGTTCATCAGGCAAAGGAATCCCTGATGCCACCATGCACTAGTAGTGAAATCTTATTTTTCTAATGAAATCAAATAAACTTGCAAAGAACTACCTGTGCCACGTTTAACTAGCCTACTACTATACTGTGAAGTAAAATACACATAGAATAAAGGATTTCATTAATTATAGCGGAACAACTGGTAATGTGAGATGTTTTCCATGCGATAAAGGAACTTATAGTCAATCTAAAGCTAGTTCAACATGTACTGAATGCAGTAAAGGTCAGTGGAATGAAGAGATAGAAAACTAGAATCTCGAACTTACAATGAAATCCAAATTCACAGTTAGTAAAAATGATAATGGTTGAAAACTAAAAATTCCCAGTTTTTGATAAATTTGTTTGAAATTTTGTGGGTTTTTTCATTATGGGTTTGAACTCTAGAGTGACGTCTTTTGTTGATTCAAAATCTTCTATACTTTCTGTTAAATAATGTTCTTTTCAGGTTCTTACAATGATGTAATTGGTAGCCCGGGTTGTAAGTTATGTAAAAAAGGATTTTATCAAAATGAAACTGGTGCAGTTCAGTGTTCTGCGTGTCAACCAGGATACCAGTGCGCGTAAGTTCAACTCTGCCTTATACGATAGCGATTGGACTGTAAATATTTACTCCACTGATTTGAGAATTGAAGGTTCCAAATAATTCCTAGCGAAATTCACTAACTTGAGAGTGGTGGTGTACATGTATGTAATTAGTTGACTGCAACACCCGTTAAGGCAATATTGTACAATAATTTCAAACTTTTCACTCAATGATAGTTATTTCTAATTTCAGTCGTGATGGGTGTTATACCTGTCAGATTTGTGAACCTGGTAGATTCGCAAAAAAGGAGGCTACTGAAAATTGTAGATTATGCCCTACAGGTCGGTTTCGATAGATAGCTCACTGTTCTGACAATACACCCCCATATTTCACAATGTGTGAAATACTTTTCAGGTACATTCCAGTCAAAACCTGGTCAGTCAAAATGTTTGAATTGCACAGCAGGATATGAAACGAGGTAAGAAAATTCAAGTAGAATTAGACGATGATTTACTTTCTGCGTTTTGTTCATAATCATTCAAAACTTTGGAAGTAATCAGCAATCAATGCGTTGAATATAGTTATATTAAGCGTAAACAGATAAAAGATCATATATCGGGGACAAGAATTTTTGTTGATAATTACTGGTTATATTTATAGGAATCCGGGTCAATCAATATGTGAGCCATGTCCGATGGGATTTTATAAAGATTCAGATGGTCGAAAACTTTGCAAGCATTGTGACCCTGGTTTGTATCAATCTTGTTCCATATTTTACCTTGTTTAATCGACTAAGAGTAATTTGCTAGATTGTGCGTGCATATTTCATGGTTTGTACCTGTTGTGTATTTGTAGGGCATGTAAGTACACAATTAAACAGTACATCCTGTTCGCCCTGTCCTGCTGGGAGTTTCAGTTCTCCAAAATATACTGAATGTATTCCATGTAATGTTGGAACAAACTGCAGGTATGTTGTTGCGTGTGACAGAACATTTCTCGCATTACAACTTTTCCTTAAAACTTCAATAAATGATAAATTTTAGTCACTCTGCTTGTGGTGCGTGTCAAGGATGTCCAGCTGGATATGAAGCAACTGGAAAGGCAAGCAAAATTTGCACGCCATGTAAACGTGGTAAGAATTTATTACAGATACATTTACATATCCATTTATATTTCATGCCTTTATTTACTATAAGATATGATAACAATTATATCCTTCCTTGAAAATGGTTTACAGGTGAAAACTGAAAATTTGGATTTTTATGAATACATGTAAATTTTAACGTCTCTATATTTTAACTTTGTGGTACAAATATTTAATTATCGATTGTTGTATTATAGGTTCTGCTAAACGCTATCAGAGTAATGCTCTATGTTCAGCTTGTTCTCCTGGTAGTATAAGTCTCGATCCTGGTTCCAAGTACTGTGAAAATTGTCCAGAACAATTTTTCTGTCCAGTAAGTGATTTACACTCAACACCTGCTACTATGCTTCTATTTCAGTATCATATCTGACCCTTTTTACCTATTTGAATCTTTTAGTATCCAAATTTGCCACCTAGTCCATGTCCCGTTGAAGACATCTGTCCAACTGGATCAATGGAACCTCAAACTTGCGCGAGACCATTCTACGAGAAAGGAGATGGTGAATATTGTAAGATGTCTTTAGAGTTATATGTAATCATTATAGCGTCATCTATCGGTGAGTTGTAATAGTAACAAGTGACAGATTTCTACAATTAATGATCACTACTTTTGATTTATACTTACCGTAATATTCCTTATCCTAGGGCCAGTGCCTTAGTCGAGACTTAATTCCAAAAGTGGTTATGAATCTAAGTCTGGTCTGAAGTTGTTAGATTGACTATAGATTGGTCTCGAGTCCAAAGCATGACAATGGAACCAGCCCTTAGTCAATTGTTTCGAACATCAAATCATATATATTTATTCTGTATGCGATTTTTAGTTATTTACTCTGTGAAGAAAATAATCATCATATTTTGAATTGTTTATTTTCAGTTGTGGCATTGATAGCAGTTTTGCTGATTATTGGAACAATCCGTAGATCGAAACCTAGATTATATTCAAGTGTAGACATGCGAATTGAATCTGAATCAATCGTAGAATCTGATGAAGAACACGTGAGAATTATTCCACGAAAACAAGAACCTGTTTATTCCGGTTTATAGCGCGGTGACTTAAGTGAACTAGTCTATTTTTGTTAAACATTTGTACGGTGGAAACTCGTTAAAACGAACTTATGTTCGTTATAACCGATATTTCGTTGTATCCTGTGTGAAATTAATCAAATTGTCTAACATGGGACACTATTTTGTATTTGTTATATCCGATGAATCGTTGTATCCGAGTTCGTTTTAACGAGGTTCCACTGTAGCGATATTTCACTTGTAATTATTTCTAACTCAGTTGTAGCCGATACCGGTAGTTTTTTGGTAGGTCAACTTGATTTTATATGATTGTGAATGGTAGCTTCATGAGCTTATAGCTGATGAAGCTACCACCATGCACTTCTAACGAATAATTAGTGTTTATGTGAGCAGTGGGAAATAACAATTGCATTATTTGTACAATTATGTAAATACAGCCAGTATTGTTATATTTATTTCATAACGGTGCTTCCAATGAAATTATCGAAATGCTGTGATAAGAAATTATTTTACACAATTTGTAATTACGTAATAAATTTTTTCAATAAAACATTATCAAATCCATTCATTCATCGGTCGACAGTAAGTTAACTGGTCTAAAGGGTTTCCTTTCTGATTGCGGTCGGCTCCAGCCAGTCGTGCACCATGAAATATATAGGTGTATGCCCTATAAGGATTCCTCACACATCAACAAAACATTCGTTTTAACATTGAATAACTTTATTCCTTGAATTTAAGTGAAAGTTACAGTTGATATATAGATATTCAATGTGTTGTTGACAATCATAGATGGTGACATACATTTATATACATCTTCATTATCATCTGAAATTTTCCACTCGTTCTGTCGAATTAAACGAAGCACTATTAAACCACAGGAGCCTGAATAAACTTCAGTTACTCCCGATTTATAGTACCAGTACCTATGTTACTGGGGCTAACTAAAGTTGTGTCGGGGTCCTGTGTATTTTAAACCAAACTACACTGCATAGATCTTCATTGCCAACTTATTCATGATGAAACCACTCTGATGAAGACAGTTCTAACCACAATCCGAATTGTGACTGCCGGTTCAGGGTTCTTACTCAAATCAACTTCTCAAACACGTAATCAAGACTGTTACTTTCACTTTCACAATGCACAACAGATTGAACTGATAACAATCCGTTCAATGAAGTATTCAAGAAACAGAATTATACATTTCATTATACATATCACCAGGCTTAAATTGAAAAGCTTCAGACGTTTCCAAAATGTGTAAATTGTAGATTAGAGGTGAAAATTCAATTACCTTCTAACTGATGCCAACTTCCATACGTAAGTCATAATGAACCGTTGCAGGTTTTAGACATTAATATGTAAAATAGGGTAGACTTTTAATGAAGTGTTGCCGCCTTTCAACTTTTAGCCACAAAACCGTTAATATAAAATGCATAAGATTTCTAAATACATGATTTTTTTAAGAAAGTTAGAATATCCCACATCATCAATTTAGAAATGTAAAACGACCCAGTAATAACTCGTACTAACATCCCGCCGTAGAGCAGTTCAGAAATTCAAATATAAAATGTTTTTTACACCTTAAATATCAGCAAATTACAGTGTAAAATAAAGATGCATGTGGGAAATCAGAGTCTTTACATATCACAGTCCACAATTCATCCACGTCAGTCACTGATTCATATATACATTACTATATACACAGTATTATCGTAAGGGATTATGTAAATACATAGAAGCCTAAGTAAGATAGGTATCAATAAGCACCTTCTCATTACAATAACACACACACAGGTACAGTACACAACTTTAACAAAGCTGATATTCTTCTTTCACTTGTTCTACAGTTGTGATCGGTCTAGAGTTGGTCACCTGATATAAATAATCAGGGGCCAGTTGCTCAAAAGTTGGTTAGAGCATGGACAAGTTTATATGTCCATAGTAAGAGTTAACTGGTTGACCAACAACATGGTTACAATGTTATCTCAAATGTTACTAAGGCCTTTGTCCATCATTTAACTTTAACCAAGTTTGGAGCACTTGGCCCCGGGCCAAATCTAGGGTTACCACGTGTCTCACTAACCCTAGAAAAGTCGCCTGATAAAAAACAACAGCATTTTAAGAACTGGCTAGGACTTACATCAGCTGGTCAGAGTTGTTTCAGTCGAAATACATTCTTAGAGTGAATTCATATTAACCATTTTCATGTTTTTCAAGGCGAATAAATACATAAATGCATGATGGTTGTGTTTAAATAACTATTTACAAGATATTTTACATCAGAACTTTCAGAAACCTATACACGTATGATTCATTTTCTAATACGCTCTGTTTTTCGCGTGGAGCTAGTGTCCATCCATTCCAACAATATTCGACTCATAACCACTTTACACTTAAACATCTAACAACAAATCACTTTTGCCAACACAACTAAGTTGCTGACCATTGATGATACACTCGGCACATGTTATAACAATAAAATCAAATCCCATATTGTGGAATGAATAATAGAGTTCGAAATCTTTCCTTGAGGTATGGTTTATTCAACATAATTTCGGCTAGAGCCTATTAGTCATCTTCAGGAATACTGGAATCAAGGAATCATTGAATGAACTACAAGCTCAAGCAAACATTTCTTTCATTCTTATGGGGGGAATTTATATTACAGCATTACCGACATTTTGTCACCTTCCATGGAGAACATCAATAGAGATGAGACTGTCTTGTGACAGGTCATGTTGTCCGTAAGGCTCAGAACCGAGTGACTTGAAGAAGGCTTGTAGTCACCTAGGTGATGACATAACACGAAAACAAAAACAGTACGAATACAGTTTCACTTTACATCTCGGAGCAGATCATTTTACGGAACAAGTGAAAGGACAAAAACATAATATTTGCATATTATACACATGTATTATTTACATACATTGGAATTATGTAACAGAATGTAGTAATATGTAGAGAATTGTAACTCACTGAAAAGAACAACAGAACAGATACGTTAAATGCACGTCATTCTTAAACACCTTCATTTCATATCCTGGCTCATCTTTTTATCCTGTATCATATTTGGGCTCGACTTCGAACCATGTGATCAACTTAAAAAGAACAGGTCACAACTATATACACTATATAAACCATTCATCACAGCTGAGAGCTACGTAGAAATCAGGTTACGAAAATCATGGATTTTAAAAGAAAGTTACAATTTATGAGGAATTTCGAGATGAATGTTAAGACGGAAATATTGCAAAATCATAATTTCCATTTGTGAACACATCAACAAATCGGTTAGAGAGCTATTTACATAAAACACATCGTATGAATCATAAGGGTTCAAATTAACGCCTTAATCGTTGTATCACAGATAATTTAGAAAAGAGAGAAGCAATCGTCGTTCTAGTTTAAAATGTGGACAAAAATAGTCTCAGCCCAAACACATTAGCTTGCAGAAGATAACGGGAGGCAAAAGCCAAAAGCTTTCTGTGGCATTTCTGCAGATTATTCTAATGAAAGACTGATTGGTATTTATAAACACTAGCTACTTTACAATAAATATATCATACATGTACAGATGACCCGTTCGAACAATTCCAGTACTACAACACGTGCATTTTACTCCCTATAATATACACACCCCTGAGTTACAGCGAAACCTAAACTATCGATACAGACAACAATATTTACAATCGAAACATTCCATCCATAAACAATTTCATCCAGAATATAGCTGAGATACAATCAATAGTCTTTAAATCATTCGGAGTAATATTTATCATTCAACATTTAAATAAATGTTAACTTACATATAGAATGAGTAATTAGATAAAACCTAAATGTAATCAGTTAGAGAATATTGGAAATATAATGGATGGAGTGATAGATATCATCAGCTGAATATAACTGATTAATAAGCAATCTATAATACAAATATGTTTTGAATGTACATGCACATAGTGTGTAGATACAATGCCCTAATTGATTCTTTGAAAACACTTCAGTGGTGGTATCCCTTCTGCAACATATCTTAACAGCCCTTTACAACTGATCTACTTCACCATTTCAGACACTGTATATTTGCCAAATGTAATAATAATAATACAAGATCATTGTTATAAGTAGAAGCTGCAATAGACTGTATATAGATAGTAAACTTCAACCAGTATTTACACACATATTCATATACAACATAAACCATTGACCAAATCAGTGGTTATTCTTATACTACTTAAGATAATCAATGCATCACATCATATTTTATGTGTATTGAGGATCCTCATTATTCATAAGTCTTTGAAGACTTGTAAATTGTGCAGAAGTAGCCTAGCAATATCTACAGCCAGGGATGAATCTTTCTCTTTATGTTACTCGTGACTGCAATGCGTTCTATTTTCGTTTAATACCTCCAGTAAGGTCTCCTGCCGACACTTTATCAAGAACGCTTGTCACATAATCAGAGGCATGACCCGCTATCATTGAACCTATAAATACAAAGTCAAATCAGGTACAAAACTATAAACAATAGACAATTCTGTAAAAACCTTGAACTCTGCATGAGACTTACTGAGATATGTCTTGATCAGATTGTCCAAATGAGTGATCAGTTTTTTATCTTCCCATTGGTCAGGATGAAGTACTCTATCAGTGATTAGTGTCTTGATCTCAGTTAAAACAGTCATCAGTTGTTCTGAAACAAGTAGTCATCAGTCAGTGGTTATTCTTAACATTATAGTTCTAAACGATGAATTAACTGATTTATGGACAGCGGTAACCGATCTAAATTTCAATTAGACGCAGCTTTTTATGAGTCAAAGATAAATACAGTGCCTGCCTGCTGTTAAATTGCACCTGCTATAAACGTGTCATTAGAATTGATTTTCTATATAGTAACCTCAGTATGTATTTTTGTATTATATGCAATTGTATTTAAACACTTACGGTGTTCACCTTCCAAACCAAAAAGTTTCAGTTTGTTTGCTTCGTGTTGAGCTTTCTTCTTCAATCTACACGCCCTGAAATATAAATCAATCATGATTACCGCTAAATAAAGGACACAAGGGGACAATTGTTCAAGTTAAATAGTGGTTAACTAACTGATATAACGACCATTAATTCAAAGAAAAGAAAATTCCCAGACTTTTCCCCGATTCCTAAAAATCATAATATAGTCTTTTCAACAGTCGGAATCCCGTGACTTTTCCTGTAGGGAAAATGAATCCACAATTCCCTGATTTTTACTGATCTGTAAAAACCCTGGAAATCGGCTACAGAATGAATTGTATAATATTCAACAGGTAATAAATAAATACCTCGAGGCTAATTTATTTTTTTCTCTTCTCGTTTTATTTCTCACCGATGCCGGTACGTCGCTCGACGGCGTCAAACTTTCGATCGTTTTATTCAACTTCTTCAACTCGTGTCCGATCTGAAACAGTTTACGTGGATTCGGGCAGACGTCGTTTCCGTCGCCGCGACGAGCTTTACCTCCGTGTCGGATCGGAACGACCGGCTGCTCGTTATCGAACACCGGATCGTGAAACGATGTCAGCACGTGCGGATCTTTCTCGTCTTTCGGGATGTGCAGACGTTGACCCTTCGGACCTTTAGACTGAGCGTTGTACTGCCAGAAATAACGATCGGCCGATTTCTTTCCGAGCGATTTATTACTCGACCAACTATCGACAGAATCTGCGGAAATAATCATCATAAATAGCTTTAAAACATCGACAATAAATTTGGTGGAAGAATTGAAATAGAGTTTATTGAGAGTTACCTGCATCAGAAAGCCATCCACCATCCTCATAATCGCTACATTCATCAGCTTCACTTTCAGTATCCATCGATACATTTGATTGTCTTCTGATTCTTGAGCCTAGGATTTCATAATTTTACGTACAATATACTGTAAAACCTCTCCGATGCAGTCAGAGCAGGGATGGGTCATTATCACGATGAATTGGAGTAAGAAAATTTGTAACGTATTGTCTAGGGTACGGGACAATCCGAGAGCAATCGACTCCCAGATTAAAAGGGAGTCCACTGGATACTTATTTCGGGACTTGTTTCAACAGAGTGATTCAAGGGTTTGAAATGAACTAACGCTGTATCATTGCTCAACTTATTTTAAAACAATTGTGGAACCATGTCCCTAATCATAAAATCAACATTCAAACAAACTCCATTGCGTACCTTTATTTCTGGTATTAATTGGTAGAAATGTCGGCTCCTCATCGTGAATAAACTGTCGAACTTGTTGCCATTTCAAATCAGTGCCATGAAGTGGCGGGGTATTGGCCGCTTGTTCCGTCTTTACGATAGGCGTCTTTACGATAGGCACCGTACTCTTATTCACTAACAAACACTTCAAAGGGCTTTTCTTATCAGTCGCATTATTACTTGAGCAACTCGAATCTTGTAAACAGACGACATCCTGTTCTTTCTTAACAAACACAGGAACGGTTTCAACTACTGGAGGTCGACCAGCAGCGGCCGAACATTTAGAGTGTTTCTGAACGCTGCCTTCAGGACCCGCAGCTCCTATCAACTGTGAAACTTTACTCACTGGCTCAGACTTGATAAACCCACTGCCAGCAGCGAGTATTACTTTTTTTGTGCATGTATTATTAAGCGTAGGAGTGATAGCGGTAGTAGGTGATGCCCGAGCTGATGGTACGTCCGGATTATTCCAATCCGTAGTCGCCATATCGCCGTTCAACATACACTCCAGCAAATTCGGATCTAAATCTTCGAATAAAGATTCATCGCAGTTCAACTCGGCTAATGTCGGACCATTCACTCCGACTTTCGCCGATTGGAAAACGTTGCCCAATTTCTCATAGTCATTCACGTTCCATATTTCACTGGGTTCCGGTAACGTATCGAAATTTGAATTTTCCCAATTCATCGGCACTTCGCCGTAACTTTCTAGCGAAGAAGACACTTGCGTATTGTAACCTCCTCGAAATAGATCTTCATTCTCAATCGATAATAGTTCATCGGCCAAAGAAGCTTCGCTAATTTGAGGTAACTGGCCGGTGGCTATCATCCTCGCTTTGCTGACTGGACGTTGTGGTTGTTGTTGACAATTAGGACCGCTCATGCCTAATGTGTTCAGCATATCAGCTTTTTCCTGTTCATACATGAATAGTGAGTTTGGACTGCTAGCATACATACTCGTATCCGGCACCAGTGAATGGTCACCGGCCGAGTTGGCGCAACTCGTCTGAACGCCAGGAATATCAATATTCAACGATGAAAACTGAATTGGAGGCTAAAAAATATAAGTAGATTCACCTTTGATTTTAATGACTGAAAATTGGTAGATTCACATTGGTTGCAGAATCATCTGAACCTACCCTCTCCATGGCCATCAGATTGTTCGCTGTCATCTGACTCAACAGTTTATAAACCCATGCTGCAACCTAAATAATATTTTATCAATTTAATATTCGAACTCTTTAAATATACATTACTGACTACCATATATCCCTATTCACAATGATTCTGGTGCCAATATTTTTCTTCTGAACTTTGATCTTTGTTTTGTGTCAATTAGCTTACTGTAAACTTATCAACTTATACCATTGAGTTCAGTACTTTAAACCATTTACTGCCAACAAGGTTATTCCAGTCTACAGGCCTATTAGTTTAATCAGGTATCTGGACGCTAACTCCTATACTTGTTGAGATATATCAACCCTAGTTAGTTACCTAATCGTTGGTGGTAAGCTTTTTATAATCGGATGGGCTTGTGGTTTATGAAAATATCCGATCGTGAAACTAAACCACAGACAGGTTAGGCCTACTGACTATATCAAACCATAAGCTGAATGTGGTTTAGTTTCATTATCATATATTTTTGTTGGTATAAAGCCCATCCACAATTATAAAAGCTTGCCACCAAGAATTAGGCGAAGTTCTAACTGCCGCCAACGAAAATGTATTAACTAACAAGGACATTAGTATGTCCATTAAGGAGATCAACTTCTTCAAATAGCTGACAGAATAAGAGAGGAGTCTTTTTGTCTGACGTTTTTTTGTCATTTGGCCGGGAATAATGCACAACACGTGGCGTATTGTAGTTAAACCATGGTTACATAACAAAACAATATCTAACAAATCGAATAAAAAGACGACTAACGGACTCACTGTTCGAGTGAGAGAGGCAGAGAGGTGATCTGTCAGCAGTTTTAATTCAAAGTGGATTAGAATTATGGATCAGGCATTAAAGATGCATTTTACTGATACATATGTTTAATAGTAACTACACTAGTGCAGCAGTGTTGTTTACTAGAACTCTCGCAAGCACCACCATCTTGTTTTGTAGGTTCACGATCAGTTCAGTATAATAATTTATGATTATCGATTCTGGTCAAGTATTATATAACCAACAAAAACCATTCATCGTCGTATAACACAGAAATAGGTTTGACAACATCCGCAATCGACAGATTTTATGATTTCAAGGAGGTATGATTCATATTCAGCTGATGAAATCCTACTGTTACAACCCAGTTATGCAAGCTACATCAGCCACGTTTTGGCACCGAGTCAAAACGTGGGCTGACAGAGATTACTCATATTTGAGGCTCAATTTAGTGTATTTAAGACGAAAGACTTACCACAATTTTACCATCAGTACATCCCCCAGACTTTCCTGTATCTTTCTGTATTAATTGATCCACTGTTATATTGTAAGAAATCTACTTTTTAACGAAATTTCTAGCGATCATAAATTGCACTTCCTTGTTATTCTGCTTTGTTTTGGTTCTGTCAGCCATTGTGACAAGTCTTGTGATCGATGACGTATGCAAGTTTAATCCAATCACGGGCCAACCACTTGTTCCTCGCCCCGCCCATTTCTCGATGGAAAACCCGGAAATCGCTAGAACTTTTATCATTTTTGCAAGAATAAATACATTTAACGCGCATATTTTGTCACATTTGCATACCTCAACCAAACCAGAGGATGCTCCTATATTGAGTTTATAATTATTACAGGGTATGAGCATGCATTGAAGCTTTCTTTCAGCGGGTGTAACCTAATGACCGCAACAGGTTCCCGGGAAGTCCATAACACCGATGACGTCATTAATTCGCGGAAATGTCACTTGTCAACAAGTGCACGTGGACGAAGAGGTAAACAAGCGTGGCCTTTACACAAAGTATAAAGCCCATCAAATAGAGCTGCTTGTATTACAAACGACCCGCAGCTTTATCCAATTACAGCTAAAATACATTGCACATTTAACTGATGTGTTTTTTTCTTCACTAATAACACTGAGAAATGACCTTACGTACTTTAAAAATATGTGTGACTCAGCCAAAAAAGAAAATTAATAACGAATTATTCGAAATTCGAAACATCATTTTAATAAATGTAAATTTGATTTGCACATGAAAATTTCTAATCCCTGATCTCTCGAATAGAGAAAAAATGGCTCAAAAATAGGTGAAAAATACTGATTGTATTCGCAGAGTTTAATGCATTGGTCTCGTCAGGATATTTCTTCACTCATCCAACTGTTAAATATCTCGACCATACGTCGACGAGATTCAGCTTTACCGTTATTTACGGTTGGAATTATTTTATCCGGTTTAATGAACTGCACAAAACGTTTCATTTCTGAATAACTACTGTGTTCACTATACGGGATACCTGCGAAGAAAAATTTATCGTACCAAATTCCTAATACAAGTCTCAATGAAACAGGTAGTCAGTTTTCTAGCAGGGTGGCCTCCTTCTATCGACAAATCCCCTAAGTTTTCCCTGTGATCACACAAAATTCAGCGTGAATCAGAGAAACTTCTAGGTTTTAGATATGTACCGGGTGCAATTCGTTCGGTTTTTCATTGAATCACATACTGACAAAGAAACATGTGGGCCACATAGCATTTCTGAATTCCCTGAGTTTTCCAGGTTTCTGGTAAAATTTGACAAATTCCTTTTTAGATTTTTCTGAATTCCCTGAGTTTTCCAGGTTTCTGGTAAAATTTGACAAATTCCTTTTTGGTTTTTTCTGATTCCTTGAGTTTTCCAGGTCAGTGGCCACCCTGTTTAGCCTGAACTCAAAATGCAGGCTACAGATTGATACCACACAATTTCATAAAACTTACCGTAAACTTTCACATTCTCCCTTGATAACTTCGGTTTAAATCCCGGAGTGGTTGATTTACGATGAGTCCATCCCGTCGGTTCGAACGCCACCAAACAATCATACTCACTCGAGTATTTACTCAGATGTGACTGCAAATCCTAAAATTACAAATTATCACGCGTAAACTAGAAATGAAGCTTCAAAGTTCTCAAACCCTTTAACCCTTTGCCTGCCAGGCCTATTTTTCAGGAAATGCTGCGCTTTGCCAGGATTTCCGTGTTTTTCAGATATTCATAATACAAAAACTAAGAGATATCTTCATAAAATGTGTGTTATTTTGTTCATCTGGTCTTGCTTTTTCATGTGAAATAAGCGGTATTTCTTCTAAAAGTGATACAATCTGCAGCAATCACTAGTACAGAGGGGGTATTATGCATAAAATATGCCCATTCATGCGTGTTCAACCCCCATTTCAATAGATGACGTCACTGACGCACTGCATAGAACGACTGATGATAGTTTGTTTTAGTAGTAAAAGGCAATAAACTAAGTGGTGTTGTGCGATGAATTTGCCATCTATCGTTAAAGTTAAGAAACAAGTCAACAGTACCTGTACGGGTTTGGCAGGCAAGTGATGGGAGATATCGAACGTACCAGTACGTTTTTAGCAGGCAATGAGTTAAAAACTATATAGATATAGGAAAAGTGAACTGTAGCTACCTTGAAATTGAGTTTGTTCATTTGTAGAACGTGAACTCGAGCATTGTCAGGTGTGAGCGATGAAATATCTCTTATATGTGAATCTTCTAAACAATCCAGAATCAATTTCTTGTCTCTCATGACAAAAGCTCGCGTCTTCAACGCATCAGCAATAGCTGAAATATAGATAAACATACTGAGTAAACATGACAGTTTGAATAACGTTAGGCTTTTTTGATTGAAAATGAACTACGAACACAAGTCATTAGACATTTGATCAGCATACTAGTGATCACTCTACAATGGATTAATACCGGTACCTGCATCTGATCGACACATATTCACTAACCTATAAATAATCTCTCTTTGCCAATAGTATACGTGCCACAAACAAATAATGTCCTATTATTCTCTAAAACTGCACTTTCAACGATACTAACAGCAAGTTTAATCATCTCATCTTGAGGAGGAAATGCGTAAATAGGATCGCAGTACCTTCAAAATGTATCAAAAGAAGAAGTTTTAAATATGAAATGAGTTGAATGAAATTTATATTTTCAATTCAATCAACTAAGTGCAAGTTATCATTCTGATAAATTGTCAACATGATACTCATCAAAACAATAATGACTTTGACGGATTAAGAGTGTATGATCTCTTACGTTGTATCGAGGTAGAGTTGATTGATTCGTATTCCCTGAAGTGAAGGATATTGTTCCATCGAAGGATGAGCACGAAAATCACCGGTGTGTAAGAATCGACGTCCATCTTTCAAACTGAACAAGAGCAGCACGGCACCAGGACAACTAGTTATAGATAATTATTTCAACGTTTCAAAGTTGCGAGGTCTGAATAACCAAACACAGTAGACATAAGTTTGGATCATGACTCGACTGCCTGGATAGCGAGTTGAGACCAGGAAAAAAAAGAAAACTCGAGTTGAAATTTGAGTGGTCCTCGGAATCATCTAACATTTTCTAAACTTACTGATTTGCCTCCAAAGCTGTCACTTTAGTTCCTTCAATATCAATTGTTTCATTTAGCGGTAATTCATTGATGTGTTTTGATGAAACTTTTATCTTAGCTCGCACAAGATTTCCTGTCACCTGTAATTAATTTAAGATGACTGGTAGATCAATATACTCATGTACAGTAACTGATCAGATTTTATTGTAACGAAGGTTAAAACTCACTTTAGTACAATAGATCGGACGATTAAAACTCTTCTTCAAACCGGCGTAATGGTCATAGTGAAAATGTGTGAGAAAATAAACCGAACAATCGCGAATAATACCATATCTGAAGGCATCAACTACAAACTTTGTACCTACAAATAAATAGGAATATCACGATAAAATTGGAAGTAAAACATAGTGAAAATTTCATTTCGCATATTCACCTGGAATTCTTTTATAAAATGGACAATTCTTCTGATTAAGCGAAGTCTTTGACTCCTGGTACATCATATCATTGCTACTGCCACACGATTCTTGATCGACTAAGACGGCTTTAGCTGGATTAGTTTTTCTGATAGATGGTTTGTTGAATAACGGCGCTGGTGTGACTCCCTGGGCTGCTGCTGATACAGTAGAACTCATTTTAAAGAATGATAAAAGTGATGTTTGTTTGTCACCTGAAGCATGTTTTTTCGGGGTACGTTTGCCTGGTGTTCTCTTCACCCCTGATTTACTAGGAGTATTGTTATTGAGTGATGATGAATTAAGATCAGGTTTCGAAGGTGTTTTTATTTTTGTATGTTTTCGCGTATGTTTGTGCGGAGTCTGAGATTGTTGCAACTGGTTGTGGTCATCTGATGTTTCAATATTTGTCATTGTTATGTCGATGTCTTTAACAGGTTGCGTAGTAGAACTAAAACCGATATCATTTACCGAAGGTCCATCAAATATATCTACATCAGAAAGATATTCATCATCTTGAATATTATCACAGTTGAAAGGAGGAGTTGAGAGTGAGCTAATAGCGGGAGCACTATCACCTGGACTTCCTGTGATAGTTGACTGAAGAACTAAATCTAAACAGTCAATTGAACAGTCTGTATGACTGTGTAGAGGGATCTGTGCTGTAGATGAATTTTGACGTTTTGCTGGTCGAATATCTTCATCATTTGAGTTACTTAAAGGTCTTTTCCATTTTGCACCGCTGACATCGGTTAGTTGAGTATTATCAGATGTTGAACTGTGGTTTGAGTTTGCTTCATCGAATTGTAGCTGTTTACTGGTTGATTTCACTGCAAAACAAGTTAACAAAAACACTAGCTTCAGTTCTGATTTATGAATAGTTAAATTGTGGTGGCCAGGGTTCTTACAGAACAAGGAATCCAAAAGCCCCCAACTTAACTATCCAATATCCTCAGTGCTGGGGCAGTTTCCTATCAAAGAGTTCCTCGTGTAACCCATCACCAGCTGAAAGTCCCTGATTTTCAAACAAAGGTTCAGAATTTCCTAATTTCCCAGGGAAAAGATATCCGGAAGTCTTCCATCTTTACCTTCTCTGGATTCAGCGAGTAGAGAGTGAAGGTACTTTCTATAATGACTTTCTATTATTGATTTACATTCCAAGCCATTTGAACATTCTGAATAAAGAAGAAAATCTTCTGTAAATATGTAAGTCATTAGTCTTTACACTGAGCCTAAGTATTAGGCTTACCTTCTTTAGGTTTCTTTGGCTGCAGAATACATTCACTATAATGCCAATTTGGAGACTGTAAAACTAGTAATTGAAATGGCATCTGGCAATTAGGACAAAAACCTTCGTATTTTGGTCGTTCTGAGATTCTCTTTTTATTCACCGAATTATTTTTTCTTTGAGATTTAGTAACAGATCTTTTTTTCTTCTGGTTTGATGCGTTACCAGTGATTACTGTCGACTTCTTCGAATCAGGGGATTTATGGTCCAGTAAAATAACATCTCCGTCGAGCTCCTCAACAGATGACAAGCCACATTCAAGTGATGAAACTTTTTGAGCAGTTGTTTTTTTAGATGGATGACCAAGTTTTCGCTTCTCAGATCGTGTTTTATAGTTCCATATATCATCTTCATCGATATCATCATACTCCATTATCTTTCTGTTCCCCTGACTGGGCCCTGTAACGTTAGTGTTGTGTAGACGGTCAGTCTCAGTGTGTATAAAGTATTGTTACAACGACAGCGACAACTTTAATAAATACATATATACCGCTACGTCTATTTATTAGAGGCGCTTTTACGACACTGAATCTTTGTAAATCGATTTAAGTTTCACGTTTACGGCACGCGGTTTAGTGAATTTGATTTGGTAAATCAACTCGTTTATGGACGCGGTTCAGTAAATTGATTAAGTCAGTGAAATCCAACATGGCGTCCTCTTCGACCGCGGGCTAAAGAAATCTATCGCAGACCATCATCTATCAATAATTCGGTTACCATTGACGCCCATTTTCCTTCGAATCGCGACCTTTAAATTGATATTGATTTGACTCATTTACGAAAAACGATTCGATTTACTAATCCTTTCGTTTTCCAACATCGAATCGGATTTAGCTTAACCGAATCAGATTCAATTTCGTAAAAAAGCGCCTTAGAGCTTAGGCTTAGGCCTAGGGAGGCTATTTATTATTAGATAATTTCATTACCCCAAAATCAACGTCTTAATACGCAGGAGAGCGATACATGAGGGGGCAAGGGCGGAGAATAGGCATGTTATTCCGAGTAATTTGTTTTCCGATCATTAATTAAGCCGTACGATGATTTTGGAGCAATTTTTTCTTTTTTTAGTTTTTTCTCGCGCGATCGCTCGACGGCCTTGGGGGCGAAGATTCACCTCAACAAATTCAATTCAAAATGCCGATGGATGGAATAATTCAATTCAATTCTTTATTGTTCCTACGTATACAATCACCGTTACAAACAATAACAGGAGAGGAAAGTTGGAAAAGATGTTGAAAAATCTATACATACGAAAAAAATACAATAATCAAAAGGGATAACAGTTTTTACATTCAGTCCACGTTCCTGGAGCGATTCGCATCGATCTAATGAAGATATACAATACATAATTTATACAAGAAGAAAACGCAAATACATGCCGATATAGTTAAGATCCTAATACATCCACTTTTCGGGGATCTCGAGATCTTTATCGCTTTTTATTGCTACTAAAACAACAGAATTGCTTTTATGATGACAGCTATCGGGAGATCTAAAGCTAATGTCTATTATAGTCTATTTCAACCTGACTCGCCGCTAATTTTTGATGAGTACATACCTGATAAAGCCAAAGGTCTTAGTAGGACCAGAAAGGACAGGCAGTCGACCTAAAACATCATTTTTTAATCCATTTGAAACTGTATTTAGGAAAGGGGTTAAATGAAGAGAAGTGACTCCATGATTTGAAAGTTTAACAATATGTCTGCATGCCTTTTTCGATTGTTGCTAAAAACTTCACGAAACGATTGGAAGGTTTTTACGTGAATCATATTTATTTTCATACAACAATCATAGAAAATGCCAGATTACGTGCTTGAGGAATTATTATTAAGATTAACAAATCCATCTTCACCGCGTTTGAGTGTGGTTGGCGTAACTATAGAGCCTACGTAGTTTGCTACGGTTTAAAGAACCGCCATTTTTCGTACGCAAGACTACTTCCGTTATATTGCGTAATGACCGGATGCAGTCTCCGCTTTTCAATTCAATTCAATTTCTATTCAAACACCGGGTTCGGTCCGAGAGTTGATCATTGAAGTTTCAAGACATTTAAACGATTATTGCTGTTTAGCTTGGGTGTGACTCCAAAAAGTAATTTCCCTTACCACCACAACCTTATAAAACAACATATATCTGAAGGGTGAACCGGGTGAAGTAGGCTATTGTTTTGTGTTTCAAACTCTTTTGAAAACTATTCGTAATAGTATTCTCCTTTTAGAGAACACTATGGAACGGTGGAACGGAAGAGTCGCTTTAGTTACTGGAGCTTCAATGGGAATAGGAGAAGCAATCTGTAGAAGCCTTGTCAAATGTGGACTGAAAGTTGTTGGCTGTGCCCGTTCTTTTGATAAACTACAGGTAGGCCTATGATGATGAGTAGGCTTGCTACTGCTGACTACATTGTACCTAATTCTAAATAACCACGTCCCTCCCTGGTATAACTAAGATCAAAATCAAGAATGCAGTGTGTTCTTGTTATTAATATACTATTATTCTGAAAATTTATTTTGCACAGAAATTAGAGGATGAATTGAAAGATGAATCTGGAAGTTTTCATCCTGTAAAATGTGATTTAAGAGATGAAGATGAAATTCTTAAGATGTTTAGATGGATTAAAGATCACTTTAAAGGTGTAGATATATGTGTGAATAATGCTGGTATGGCTTTGAATTCACCTCTGGGAAGCGGTGATACAGAGGCTTGGAGGTGTATGTTAGATGTAAGTTCATTGAAAGAATTATCAGCATATTTTCATCATTATCAGCATTCTTATGTTCAACATTTTGCAATCAGAAAAATAATCTTTGTCTTGCAGTTGAATGTATTAGCTCTAAGTATATGTTCAAGGGAAGCAGTGCAATCTATGAAGTCAAGAGGTGTAAATGATGGCCACATCGTTAATATAAACAGGTAGGCCTTCAACTGGTCTGGGGAAGTTATATTTTTACAGATTGTTTAAGTGCAAACTCTACTCTTATGTTGTATATATTTAAGCATGAGTGGTCACCGGGTAATCAGTTCTCCAGCATTCCATTTTTACTCGGCCACAAAATACGCTGTGACAGGTTTAACCGCTGGATTACGTAATGAATTACGCCTAATGAATTCCAGGATAAGAATCACCGTAAGAATTCATCTATTTCTGTGAAAGTTCAGCGATATTTATAAAATAATTGTTTTTTGTTTATGGTTTTGTGTTTTACATTGTAGAGTATCAGTCCAGGAAAAGTTGATACAAACTTCTTTTCGAATGTGTATCCTAATAAACCAAAAACAGAATCAAAAGGGATGTTGGTAAGGAAAAATTATCTTCTTGTTTTTGGTCTATGATATATGGATGGTATTCAATTGACCCCGAATGATACCGGTATTTCAGGAATTAGAAAGTAAAGATATCAGCGATGCTGTAATTTATATATTGAGTGCCCCTCCACATGTCGAGGTTAGTTGTTAGATATCTTTTGCTCTCTTCATCTGATTTCTCATATTGTGTAAAATGATTTTTTTTTTTTCAGGTTAATGATATTCATATGCGACCCGTTGACCAGAAACATTAACACATCGCACAATTGTATTATATTGGTGCTCATGGTGCTTCTATTTCTTTCTTCTTTTTCTATGAGTATGGAAATTGATTATGAATGTGTGCATTCTGTCAAATCATGTCCCGTAATAAAAAATGTGTTAAATTTCAAAGATATTTCTTTATACATTGTATTTCCACCTTTAGAATTTTACTGAAATGCCAATTTCTAGAATGACAGCGAAACCCATATTTCGCAAGCGCTGACTATCGTCAATACATTGTCATCAATTGAGGAATAACAGGGTGTCCCAGGTTTGAACCCATTGACTGATACTTATTCCAATATTGTCCTTATGCTGAATAAGGATGAACAGAGATGTCCCAGGTTTGAACCCAGTAATCGCGTCTATCGCTAAGATCAGCAACGAGTCGCGCAACAAGACTCGGCTGAATCAAGCTGTATGTCATGTCAAACTCCTTTTCTCAAGGCAAACTATAAATTCATTAAGAAAATTTATTTCAACCAATCTTGCATTTACATTCTACTCTAGCAAATAATATTACCAATACATGTATTGAAAATTAAAAATTTATAAATTACCGTATTTCACAGAAAACTCGCTATTAATTCTAAGAAAGATTTGAACGTCCTGTCTGGTTGATTCCATGAATCCATTGTTCTAATACAATTCACTTGTTTCTTATCAAGACATAGAGGTATAAATACAATTCTTTGCAAGAATTTTGTTATATAGATCTGTACATGTACCCTGTAAAAGAACACTACTAGTACATAGTAAACAATGTATAGCAAAAGTATTCCTAATTTCAAACAGTTTCTTTATGAAAACAAATACACAAACATCACAATCAGTCACAGTGCTGTTAGTTTTTACTATATTCAGGTGATTGAAATTCAAAAAATTCCAACTCGAAAAGTATCAAGTTTCTGGAATCTTCGTCATGGATACCAAACTGAACAAAGTAAACATCTACGTGGTATTGAAATTCTTATCAGAATTATTCCTCATTTGAGACAGCCCAGTTCCTGATCTCATGGGAGCAATAAATTCTCTTTGGCAAATTTCAGGGCAGTCTGAGCAGAGATGGGTTGTTAAAGAGTTACGCGATGCGAAATTTTAACTGTATTCAGAAAAGAATTTCTAAAATTCAGTTGTTTACTTATCGTTAAAACTATAACACGTTGATATAAGATGTATTAAACTCCAGCTTGGTTGTGGTTCCATTTTAAAGATTCATTTTTCGTACTGAGAACCAAACCCTAAACCGGAGTCGAAATTAACCTCAGCAGCCAGTAACAGTTGGATCAATCCCTGAGCTTTTAGTGATATGAAGTTTAACGACTTCCTCGGCTATTGTTGGATGAATCCCGATCGTTTTTGAGAGTTGTTCTTTGGAAATACCGGCTCTGTGAAAATAAAACATCAATAAACTAGACATTCACACGAGCTGTTTTACATTGATGTGACAATGTTAATAATGGTAGATACCTGATAGCTGTAGCAAAACCTTGAAGAATTTCACCTGAGTTTGGCCCTAATATATGACATCCAATTATCTTGTTAGGTCGGTCCTTCAGACATATTAACTAACAAATACAAGCAAATACTAAATATACTTGAATTACTGAATAATACCATGTCATGCTTACTGCAGTCGCTTCAATTATTACCTTCATATAACAGTTTTTGACGTCTCTGCCTGGAATTGTGTACTCTAATGGTTTATAAAATGCATGATATATCTATAAAATAAAAACACATTTAGTAATCATTATTGTGTTGTACTAGCCGGTATGCAGCAGTTCAACGGATAATTTTCTAATACCTCGATATGATCAGAATATTTGGATAGCGCATGTTCTTCTGATAATCCAATGCAACTGTATTCTAGTGGCGTAAATACTGTCGTTGGTACCTGAATGAAATCAATCAAATATCATTATAACCCTAGAGATCATAATGGATGATTTAGATACGAAATTCTACCTTTTCATAATCCATTTGCTCTTTTGAATGACTAAATAATCTCTTCGCCAGAAGTTTTCCTGCTTTAATCGCAACTGGAGTTAACTCTAAACCATTCTAAAAACATTTCAATTCATCACATTTCAAGGCTGATATTTTTAAAGGAAATTAAGAGTAATCGGTTTCAACAAACCTCCAACACATCCCCAATAGCGTAAATATTCCTAACTGAACTCCTTTCATTATCGCCATCATTTTTACCGATTATTTTACCTGTAGATTTATTCAGTCTTACGCCAACATTTTCCAAATTGAGACCTTTAGTATCGGCAGTCCTGCCTAGAATTAAACATCATCTTCACTAGAGTTAGGAAGCTCAGGAGCTGTTTTTAACATTGTTTAAGATATAATACCTATAGCCATGAGAACTGTTTCAAACACGTCTGAATGTTGATGAGATTCATGATCTTCCCAGGTAACCTTCACATGATTTCCAGCATATGATTCAAACTTTATAGGTACGCATTTTCTCAAGAACTTTGTTCCCACTGTTTGCATGTGATCAGCAGTCATTTTTGCCATTTCCTACAATATGATTTTATAATATCTATCAAAGTTACACAAAAAATATGAGTTACAAAACTATTTGAAATCAAAATTATCAAAATAAAAGGTTTTACCTGATCGAATCCTCTCAATGGAATAGATCTCATCAGTACTGTTGTATCATATCCTAAACCATTTAAAAAACCTGCACATTCCAGTGATACATCTTTATAAAAGTTAAAGTTAAACAATGTAATATATTAGGACCCAGTTCTAAATTAAGTTGATTCTTCAGTTAAAATAAGGGCATTTTCAAAGTTTTAACCAAGAACTGCGGAACCAAGTTTAGCATTTTAAAAAAGGATACAGCTTGCTCCAATACATAATGTTTTTCCAGGTGGTTTTTTCCGCCAAAATATATCATCACTAGACATACAGAATTCTCGTGCTCCAGGGATCTCTGGATGAGTCGGTCTCATTCCAACTGCTATTACTATATTTTCTGCTGTAATAGTTTTCTGAAATAAGATCCTCGATGAATTCATTTTTTTACCCGCAACTCGAGAGACAATCGTTCAACTTTTAGACTTTTGAAAGTTCATCAGCAGTGATATAAATACCTCTCTTCCTTTCTTATCAACAGTTTTGATTGTATGCTCATCTAAAAGCGATCCTTTCGCATTCATATATTTAACATTTCTGAAATTCAAGATAAATTTGACTTGATTGAAACACAAAAATTATCATCAATTGTAAAATGACCTGCTTACTTATCATTTAACTGTACTTTATGACCCCAGTTTAAGGATTTCACATGGTTTTGAACACCCTCCACTAATGTCTCCCTAAAAAAATGTAAATTTTCCTTAAAAAGAAATGTTTGTAAATTATTTCCACTTAAATTATACATCATTAAATATTATTACCATGAAAATCCAACATTTTCAGGGACTTGCCATCCAAAACTACGCGAATCCTTTATTGCTTCTCCTAATAATGCCGCTTGATGCATTAACTTCTTGGGTATGCAGCCAACATTTACACAGGTTCCGCCGAGGCCCCATGTGGTTCCTAAAAGAGGCAAATATAAATAGCATTAGAACTTCAAATGAATATCAGTTTGCAGTATTCAGAACATGAAACCTTGTTTTTGTACCTAAAGGTGAAGGTTCAACGTAATCCAGCACAGCAACTCTTTTGCCTAAATCTGCAGCTGTAAATTAATGAATGTAAGAGAATATACTAAATGATAGAAAGCTTAGTTTCATACTCCAGAACTTTAAGTTTGAGTTACTTAGTACAAACCTTCTTTCGAACATGCTAACCCTCCTGATCCACCACCAATGACAACGAGATCATAATCATATCCAGAATCTAAAAATATTTATTTACAAAATCTTATCATTGCAGTCTCTATCTCACACAACAGTCAACAGAAAACAAAACCAAAACAAGACTCAAGTCTTACTCTTACCCGGAGTTTGTACGTTCGATGCCGAAACAACACCTCTTACATTCCACTGATACACACACAACCTACTGCTGGCAAATTGAACCTTGCTTATCTTTGAAGCTATTTGCCTCAATGCCATTTGTCCGCTTTTCAAGGGTCGATTAATTAAGCAAATTAACTAATAGTAAAGGAGGAAAAATAAATTCGATCAACGTCCTTGAGATTCAGATATACCTAATATCCGGATACCGGATCAACTAGGAGGCCGGAGGACATACCTGGTTCTATCCTCGCTTGCCAGGGTTTGATTGCCGAAGCACCGCAAACCTGGCATATGGCATGTGAGGAATAATGTACGAATAAGCGAAGGTCGTGTGGACCCTGTAAACATGGCTGCCGATCCGGCCACTTTGGATAAAATCGATTTAGATTTTAATTTCGAGGGTCCCAATAGCCCCCCAACAACAGATCTCAATAACGAAAATGCCACCATTTATGCCGTAAATCGAGAGTTTAATGATAACTCAAACAATAGCGTTCAAACAGTTGATTTATCAGTGCAGCATCAAATTCAAGAAGACTATACTGATGATACTACTACCCCTACTACGTCTACAAGGCCTATCAACAATACGGTGGAAATACTGCCCGCACCGGTTCATTCCAATCCCAACTCATTATTTCAACAGCCTGGAAATACAAATGATCAAACGGCAAGAACTTCACCAGCAGAGAAAGACAATCATGAGGGCGATGCATCAAAAACTGTTACTGATGATGATGCTGTCATTGTAGTTAATGTAATTGCAAATGAAATAGCAAATGATATTATACTAAACCATAAATCATCAGAGATATTTATGAATGAACCATCATCGACTGATGATGATAGCATCATCCCTCATCCAAATACTGTCGATCGGTCTATTCCAAACACCGCCGCAGTTCAAGATGTAATGGAAGATGAAAAACCTTTAGAAAGTGATGATGAAGATTTCGATGTGGAAATTCTTAATAAACCAACTAAACAGGTTAAAACTAGTTGTGGACATAAAATATTGACGATATTGAAATATGGTTTTCTTAATTTTCTAATTTTTACTAAAACATTCTACTCTCAATGATTTTAGGCTGATTCTGATTCCGATGAATTTGAAGTTCCTGATGATTTAATTCAAAAACGTAATGAAATGAAGCATTACCCGTCTAACGATGCAGTACCGATAATAATCAACTCGAGTAGTTCTACTCCGGCCACGCAGTGCACACAAGTCGGGATCGGATTTTTGTCAGGTCCAACGATCAATGAAGATGTTGATTTGACTCAGATTAAGAGTTCATCTCGTGCTGCTTGTGAAATGAGTGTTGAAGGTGATCTAGGATTGACTGAAATTGACCTAGCGATGCGAGATGCTACTGATCATTTACGCAATTCAACCGATGATGCCATTACTACAACTCCTCATATTGATGTGAGATTTTAATTCTTGCTGTGCTTGAATTTATTTTAAATCAAAATGCAAGGATCACCACTGGTCAATACTTATTACTTGCCTTCATGCTTATTGTTATCATTCCATATGTACTTGTGTGGTCCCTCCTTCTGTTATTTGAATTATGAGTTTATTTTGTGTGGTTTTACAATTTATTTCATGAATATTGGATTTTTCACTGCATCGGGTCTTGTGCACTGTATAATTTCAGAATTCGGTTGAACACAAATCAAATAATAGTTTATCATCACCTTCACTAGAACTACCTGTACCTGTAAGTATGTTAGACCTATCACTTGCTTTCACTGGTTTGTCGTGTTAATGTAGTTCATTGTTTCCAGTGTTTAATAATGTGTTTATATGTATTTTTGTTTTTTTCTCATTTAAAGCTCGGTCTTGTTGCAGTGGATAAGGCTAATCTAATTGCTGGAGAAGGTTTGTGCATTTATGCTGTAAACATTTGATATTTCCATAAATCTTTTATGGTGAAAAATTGACCCGGACAAAAAAATTGATTATTTCAGATAAAAAGGATTTAGAAGCCGCTCAGGCTGAATGGGATTCCCTTCAAACCGTAACACCAGGTTAGCGAATACATTCAAATATAACATATGAAAAAACTATTCTTTAAGTATTTGATAACTGTATGATACGTATTTATATATTTGATAATCAGAGTTGGCAGGTGATATGGGTTTACCTTCTGCAGGTATTTTCATTTCAGTGGCTATTATTACATGTTTTTAATGAGCTTCTGATTATAGTTATTCATGATCGTGTAGATTTTTAGCTTATTCTTATTGATGGACCATTCTGTCTCTAGAAGTTTCTACCTTATTGTTGTTTCCTCCCCTAGTAACAGCCATGTGGATTATGTTAGTGTACAGAATATCTAGAAATATGTAATCATATAGATTTAAATCAGTTATGTACGTAGCTTTTAGTTCATGTTGATTTGATAGTTTTAATCGATATTGTCATCACGATGTTGAATTATGAATACCTATTACTCATTCATTTACATGTTATCAGTTATTAATGAAATTGCAGGAATTGTTTGTTCTCCTCTTGTTAAAACGACTCCCACAATTTCGTTCAAAGAGGCTTTGGATTTTTTCAAAACATCGGATATACTCCAAAGATTTCGGGTAAGTACTTATATTTAATATTGACAATCTATTCTACACAAACCGGAATCTTCAATAGAATGCTATTGATTTTCAGTCGCAGATTCAACCTACAGTTCACAGGAGCAGTTGGGGTTCATTTAAACATATGCTTTTCGGTCCACCTAAATTACACAAAGATCTGTTAATAGATAGAGATTTGATATTCTGTTTAGCTGCTTGTGAGTATGAATAACTATGAAAAGCGACTAATTAGTTTTCATAGGAAATATGTACACATATAATGAATCGAACGAATTTCGTTCACAGGTCCATTTGATAATCAACAAGAAGTACATTTTCGCATTCTACAGACATTGTATAAGAGATTGACTGGTTCTAAGTTTGATTGTCAAAGATATGGAGATCACTGGGAACAGATTGGATTTCAAGGTAATTATGATTGCGATTGTCAGCAGTAATAATGATCAGTATTGTTATGTTAATTGTATATTCGGTTGATACAGGTAGTGATCCATCTACTGATTTAAGAGGAACTGGTCTACTCGGTTTACTTACTCTACTTTATATCGTTATGAATCCGCAGACACTTCCTCTTGCACGTGATATCTACAAATTATCTATTCACGAAGTTCAGGTAAGGTTTTCCTTAATGCGATCAACAGATTTTACCTTTTAAGGAATTTTCATCCTGAAACGAATGTTTTTTTTTCAGAATTTTCCATTTTGCGTAATGGGGATAAATATGACTAGAATTGTATTACATACACTAAGAGATGAATGCATGAACAAGTGAGTAGTGAAAAACGTTGATACAATTTTTTCAAATTCTCATTCATGTTTATTTTTATTCTATGTATTTGTATTTTATTTCTAGGGAATGTAACAAACAAAATGATGTGATTGGTTTATTCAATCATTTGTTTGTCGCTACATACTTTCATTTGTATCACATCTGGAAAACACAACACAAGAATATATCTCATTCAGGATTCGTTATAAACGGTTTGTAATTATTTTCAAAATTTTCGATTGCATAGAATTCGTGAAAAAAATGATATTCATACTTTGTATTCAACACATTTTTCAGACGTTGAACGATTTGTGAAGAAGAACTACAAGGGCGCGATACAAAACCTGGAGAATCATTTGAAACAGCGTCAGGCAGCTTCAGCTCCAACTCCTACTGAGTTTACTACAGGAATGAGTTTTAAAGGTGTAACTGATTTAGAACCACACGACGAAGATGATGCAGATTTAGTATAAATCATTATTCCTGAAGACCTATTTATGCAGTTCCTGGTTGAACTTGGCTCTAAGAGTTTAGTCATGAACTCAGAGTTATGTGAGACTTGCAACTGTGGACGAACTGGGTCCTGTGTATGTTCATTGGTAAATTGTTAGTTCCAGTCAGTCCAGAGTTAGGTATGTTTCAATTGAACAGATTCCAGTTTAGGAATCTATTCCAAATGACAAACTCTCTCTACTGGCCGCTTCTATCAGGTTTACAGTTTATGCTAATCTGGAATAGTTAGAGCGTATTCTGGTCGAAACGAACGCTTCAGCAGAATAGAATTCTACAATCGGTAGAGACCAATCGAAACCTGTCTTAGAAACTCTCTGTTATTATTGTGTCATATTGTGAATCAATGGATTTTAGAATGAATATTTTATCAATCATAATTTGTCGTTTCAAAATGTACAAACTAATTAGAAAATCTGATCGTCAGTTTATGAATAGTTAGTTAAGTGTAAGATAAAAGTGAAACTGTGTTGTATTATTATTATTATTGTCGTGTAACCTCAAACTGCTGTAAGATATTGAATAAATCCCTCCGAAAACACATTCGGGGCCATTCGTTCATTAAGCATAAAATGTGCAGAATTTTATGTATTTTTTACATAGGTAGAAATTGGCAACTTTTGCTTTCTCAGATGCTTACTGTACTTAATGAATGCCCCGTCTACAAAACTCACGTCCATACGTTACACTGATGTTAACCCATCTACTTCTCTTTACCACAATCCTTAAGCTGTAATAGTGTTAGATATTGTAAAATGAACCGTCCAGTTATTGAGATTTCACTGCACTCTTATTGAGTTTATATAGATAGCCGCCACTTATTTGTTGATGAATAAATTTCTAGTAAAAATATATATAAAGATATGTCTTTATGTGTTTTATCTGCATTTCTTAAAACGATCATATTGCACGGATTTTGTGCCGTTTCGAAGATAAATGGAAACAAAGGGAAGTTAAAACGAGACGATAATAGATGTTTCTGTTGAAGTTGATTGTGATGGCTGCTTGAAGCTATTCGAGTATACGGCTAATATAGTATCATTTTGAAATGGCCTCGAGACTGGAGATGATTACAATTTTCTGAAAGGGACGGCGACTGTAATCAGAAGGGTAATTAATGTTTTTCACTCGAAAGTTAATTCTATATCGAGAATTTGTAGCATCCATCAGTAATAGAATATTGTTAATAACAAATATTCTTTGTCTCGATTATTAGAAGTATTATTTTTCCAGTCGAAATCAAACGGATTTATATCAACATTCATCAAAAACATCGCTACCGGTGAAGTCAAGGAAAGTTTATTTCGCGTACATAAATGAGAATGCAGTTGAAATGAGGATTTATTTTAGTTGATAAAAAATCAGAAATGCTTTCATAATCAGAGGAGGTGCAGTGAGCGGTCGGTGCGATATGCCGGACAACTCGACGTTATCGAGTCCTGATAACACAGGAATTCGTTACCCGTATGTTCAAATTGTAATGGAGATCTACGTCTTCCAGAAACAAGATACTTTGTCGTTTTGGTTTCAGAATATATTTAGTTCAATCGCTGTTATATTAGGTATCACAGGTAACATTATGTCATTTGTCGTCATGTTAGCGCCAAAACTTCGGAACAGATCGTACAGTCGATTTTTTATTCCTCTCGCCGTCTCTGACACGGTTTGTCTGTTAGTTCACTCTTGTACTCTTGTCAACATGTTCTACGCTCATCTTCAAAACCGAATTATCGTCCACGCATCGTCAACGTTTTCCTGCATTTTACGAGAATACGCCAAACTGATATCTGTAACGTACAGCGGTTGGATCCTTATTTTGCTATCACTAGAACGACTTTGCGTCGTAGCCTTCCCTTTCTCCGGTCCACGATTCTGGACAGCGACGACAGCGTCAGTTTGTGTCTTAGTTTTGTTTATCTGCATATTTTTATCGTACACAGTTATACCATTATCAGTTACTTATCATACGACATACGGCTGTGTAATAACGGAAAGTGGCGAGGCAGTTTATTCTCTCATGGGGCCAATTCTCGTTTATGTTGTTCCCGTTATCACCGTACTCGCTTTGAACATCGCAATTCTCACCATTCTACGACGCGGTATAAAAACTGATAAGAAAGACGCTTCTTCTTTCAAGGTTCTACGAATGGCTCTGGGTGTTTGCGCAACTTTTGTTCTATTCACGTTTACTAACGCCGTTCTAGCACCGATTGTACTGAAACCGGAATGGAGAACTAAAACCCTGAAAATATTCGCAATCAGTAACTCATTAAATACATTAAACTACGCGCTGAATTTCTACTTGTATTTGATAACTGGACAAGAATTCCGACGTCAATTCATCCGCATGTTTTTATGCAACATTAATTCAACGAAATAACACCAGCAGTTTTAGTCGCATCAGGCCAGAAACGCCACTAAAATCTACTCGTCCTCCATTTCAATTGATATTAACGCGATATATTATTTCGTCGTTTTGCATCCGTTTTTTTTTTGCTGTGAAACACTAAAAAACTAGATGTTTCGTATCAAATTCGATCCAGATTTATTTACAATAAAAACAACGCGTTGAATGCCAGTCTACCTCAAGTAAAGTTTTATCAGTTATATGTATTTCATTTGTAACTCACACTCACCGATATTTGTGTTTTTCAATCGACGAATTTTAATTTCATCGCATCGTTATTCCATAACTACGATTAATAACTAAGTATGTGCTACACTGCAGCTGAGACAATTCGCTAAACTTCTACAAATTTTTTATACAATTTAATATCGTCATTCAGAATTCTTTAATAAAACAAAATAATCTTTCCAATAAAAAAAGAATGAACATTTCGAGATTGCCTGCCACACCTCGAACCCAGAACCTGCTGGCGGCAAGTCCTGCACGCTAACCTATAGACCATTAAACTCTCACGAGAAAACTCGTCTTCCAACGGGAAGTTGGTCTGAATTAGTGTAACAACCCATTGAGCTGTACGTGCTGACCAGCCAGAATTGCTCCCAAAATTTTAAATTAAGTAATGCTTATAAATTCAATGGACTTCATTAATAGATATTATACTTATTTCATACAAAAAGCAACGTATTTTCTGCGCGAATCGCAGTGAATACTTTTATGAGTATCGATAAACTTTAGATTCTACCAGCCATTCTTTAATATATATGTAAATTTTTTAATTAAGCAACTTTTTCACATCTGTCTTATTCAATCATATACAACACAATGAAAAGATTTCACACATCACGCATCAATAAAATATGAGTGAAATGAAAATCATCAATTATTTGGAACAAATGGACCATTTCAATTTTCATTCGTCCAGTAATCCGATCAGATTTACAGAACAAAATCATCGATTAATTCGCCGCAGTAATTAATTGAATTTATGTGAATTTAATATCCGGAAGAAAATGATGAAATAAATCTTGCAAAAATTAATGATTTTACCCCCTGTGTATATATAGAGAGGGTTTGTGAAAATTAAATTTGAATTCAACGAATTCTCACAAGATGATGATGACTTATATCGCTCGGAATCCAGTTGGATTGATATGTTTTATCAGGTATGTGTGAAGATGAAAAATGTGTTAGAAATCAAAGAAAGGTTTCTAAGAGAAGATATGAATCAATTAGCAGGACACACGACGACCGCGGTCGTTCTAAAAGTAGCAGAAATACTTAATCTAAATGAGTAAAACGCGAAGACTATATAGTAGTGCTGTGTTAGGTAAGCTAGATTTTATCAAAAATACGATTTTTTACGGTGAAGCTATCAAATGACTCAATATGTACGTGATGAAGCTTTATGCACTACAGTTGTCCTATTATTTGACCGCCTCAGTGTTTCAGTTTAGTTACCAGGTATTGCAAGCACTTTGGTACAAAGGGAAAAATATAATAATTTCCGTGAATTCCGGGAAACATTCAAGTCCATATTAGTAGTTCTCGACCCGTAGTAGGAAATGTAGGAATTTAATAAAATCTAGTTAACTTACAAAGTGCTACGTCCATTATTCACGTTTATTGATTTAACACTAGGTTAACACGTCTCCTCTACAACTCTTATAATATTTCAAAAAGCAACACGTTTTTTTAACAGTTTGATTGGTGCGTGCTTTATACTGACATCAAACCCTGTTCAAACATCGGTTATCAATAAACCGAAGTATCCAAAAGAGGTGAGATGTACTATACGCAAGATAATCATTGAAAAGTCTGAGAGATTTTCTACTTTTAAAAACATATATATATATATATATATATATATATATATATATATATATATATATATATATATATATATATATATATATATATATATTTCAGCCGGAAGAAGCAATTGAAGAGAACCTGGATAACGAAGGATTCACACATTCTACTGGTTATAGCGCTAGTTACGTTATAAGACCAGAAAATGATATAACTCACGATGACGTCACATTTACCCAGGTCATATCTCAAAATATCTGCTCGAAATGTGGTGGAAACAATCTTGATACTTTTGTATTTCTAAAGTAAATGGTTTTTCATTCATATTGAATAGACGGGTGATGGCGATTGGACGTTTGATATGGATTTCGTCATGGCGTCATTAGTGGAAGCCATATCGAAGTTTCCCGAAGAATATCAACATCACACTCAACCCGATCAACTTATCAATATAGCGAGAAAAATAGTTTTACAGCGAGAACCGGTAGATAACAACGTGAGAGAAGTGAATTCCTGTTTTATTCAGTTCTCCAATCACTGATGATAATCTGTTTGATTTGTAGATTGAGAGTGGTATAGCTGAATTGTTAGATGATATCGTTCCCGTTAATGATACTGACGCACACGAACGAAAGAAAAGAAAAATTCTAAAACCTGAAACCGGTCGTCTTTGGGAGGCAGGAATCGTACCATATGTCATCGGAAAATATGAACCAAGTGACTCTGTACCGAGTAATGTATAATCAACTATCATCGATCTAGTCTTTAGATTTATACTTGTAGATCTAAGAAAAAAAAGAACAATTTCAATTGCGAAATGAATGTCTAACTATCGAATAAGTCTAGCAACATTTATTGAACTACTATAAAAGTAATTCATGTCCTTTTTAGTGGCACTTCAATCTATTAACGTATTCAATCTGTTTAAATGGCGACTTGAAGCCCATCGAGGGTTGGGTAGTGTTTAGTATAAGAAGACAATCGTATATGTCACAATGATAAACAAACATATGTATATAAACCCGTCATTTCCGCCAAAAAAATGTAGTTTATTTTATCATTAAGATGCTGAGAGTGTAAAGTCTATTTATGACGCTATGGCTTTCTACGAGTGGAAAACGTGTATTAGGTTTTATCCATATTACGAGGGTTTAAACGAAGACGTCGGGAGACTTGAACAAACCAGCTTCGCTACGTTCACTAACGGTGGTTCGTGAGTATCAACGTCTTGTGAATCTATTGAATTCTCAATGATGTCGAGCATTTCTCTTTAGATATAATTGAAAAATCTCTGAAACCAAATTTTTTAGATGCTTTTCAATGATCGGTCAGTTCGCAATCAAAGATAACACCCAACCGATTTCCGCTTGTTCTGGTGTAAGTATTTTAAGATGATTTTTCTCTATTCCTGTGAGTTTCTATATCCCCAGGAATAATATCACCATGTCTTCAGGACGCTTCTGCGAATGTTTAAGCGAGTTCTAAAATGGTTTTTAAAACTTTTTCCAGTCTGTAACAACTCATGAAGTCGGCCACCTGTTAGGATTGCAGCACGAACAGTCAAGAATAAATCGTCATAAATATATCACAATCAATCTGGATAACGCACGTAAATAACACTTCATTTTAAAAAGCGCATAAATAATGTCAATATTGTTAGTTGGATGCATGGAGTACTTCGTGGTATTTTAGGTATTGCGGGTGGTGGTCAAACTAAGGATGAGTCCAGCTATACTAATAATGTGCCTTATGATGTCTCAAGTATAATGCAATACGGACCATACGTGAGTGATTTCCGTTTCCCTAAACTGAATCCGACTACTCGCTTATAACAGAGGGTACGGACAAAATATGATGGATTTGAATTGTTCTAAATCATCTCGTTTTTCTCAAATACGATTTTCCAGGCTTTTGCTAAAGGTAAAAAGCGAGTCTACGATTCTTTGGATAAACATTTTCGTTTCCTGATTGCCTCCAGTGGTGTTCCGACTTTCTACGATTTAAAAAGCATCAATCAAGTCTACAGATGCGCCGGTTTGTAATACTCATATCCTCGTGAATTCGAGATATCAATTCCGTGAAAAGAATGGTATCAGTAATATATTCTATATAGAGATGTATTGTGAGAAGCTGGTGGAGTGTCTGAATGAAGGAATACAAACCGTGGTTGATGGTAAATGTCAGTGTTTATGTCCTCCTGGTTTTACTGGTGATTTGTGCGACGAGATTTTCCGCATAAAAACAGGTTAGAAAAATCTAAAAAGTCTGCTATGTATGAAAGTCTCGGTGTACTATGTATCTTACGTAAAAATACTTGTTTATGATATTTCTTTCTCTAGTTGATGTTAAACAGTGGCCGTCTGGTAGTTATGGATTTCTTTCTCCGATTGGCGGTTGTCCGACGGATGGCTTTGCGACTGGAAGTTGGACTGTTAGTATGTCTGATGGTGAACGTTCATACCAGTGGGGTCTGTCAACTGCGCGTTGGTCCAATACTGACCCTCACTTCTACAGATTTGAATTTTGCATGGCAAATTTTCCGGATAATGGTATGAAATGGCCGCAAGGATCTTACTGTATCTTCAAAAAAGGAGAATGCCCAATCGGTAAACAGTAAAATTTGCGACTTTATTGAATTATATTAATCATTTTCATGAAGGTATAATCGCGTTCTTTTTCATTCATCGTAGATTTTTACGCAGGATCTATTTCCTGGTTAGATATCAGTGGTAGGGAATTAGTCGGTGACGGTCCTGATGGGGTTTACACAAATACAACAACTTCGATAGAATACTGCTGTAGAGATGACGGCGTGACACAGGCTATTAAACCAATGAGTTTACCAACGGATAAACCATTCGTTTTATTCCCTTACGACGAACATTGCCAGAAAATCGAAGGTAATTATCGTTAATCCAATCCATAATCCGTTTAAACATTGACCTACGACATTGCGTGATACTTATCCTATACGCCATACAGGAACCTATGACGAAATGGAATACATACGATTTTCGACCAAGAAATTTGATATAACAGATCCAAGTCCTTATTATACAACATTTTGGGGATCATTGCAAGTTTACGTATGTTACTATTACCCAGTATCAACTCCAGCAGGTGAATCTATATTAATACATCTATTCACGGGTCGATTAACTCTGGATAGTGATGAAGTAATTCACTTTTTCTCCTTTCAAATATCTAGATTGTGGTGGAATTTACGCTCTAACGGAAACGAATAACGAACTGACTATAAAATCTCCAAACTATCCGAATAATTATGACAATAGTATTGAATGTAATTGGATGATTAAGGTAATATCATCGAGATCTTATGGTTTTGCTTTCTTATTTACTTTGAAACGTACTTTCAATGATGATATGAAATATATTTTGAAGGCCCCAGAAAAATCATTTATCCATATGGTTATTGATGATATACAAATGGAAGCTGAAAATGACTACTGCTACGATTTCTTGGAGTATAGGAAAAACCATATGGGCCAATATGGAAAAAGGTAGAAATAGCCTTCACGATTCATAGTTTTTAGGTTGATCATGGAGTACGTCTGCCTACTAATAATGAAATATCATTTTATATTATATAGGATTTGTGGGAATAATGACGGTACATATAAAGGATTTCTGAGTAAATCGAATTTCATGGGACTGAGCATGCAAACAAACGATCTGATAACCGATAGAGGCTTTTCAGCAACTCTTCACTTGATCACTGGTATAAACATCCGATGATTTACATACACATTGACTTCATCCGAACTAATTCTTTTAACTCTTTTTGCTTTTTTATATATTGAAGCTGATGAATACTGCTATAATGTGGACGATGATGGGCGATCTTACCGGGGAACCGTCAGTCATACACAGTCGTATAAAACATGTCTTCCGTGGAAATTGATGACGCATTGTAAAAATAATCCATTTGTACATAGGTAATACGTGTATATTCTATTCGACTTGATTTGATCATATGTCTTATCTCTATTGTTGAACGTTGATTCTATTGTTATTGATAGCGGATTCGATGCCGGTTTGGAGGGAAATAACTTCTGTAGAAATCCGAACGGAATAGTGGAACCGTGGTGTTACACTAACATGGAGGACTGTATTCAAGATGCATGCGATCCCTGTCTGACTAGTCAGTACTCTTCATTTATCTATAATCAAATATATATACGTAGATTAAGAAAAAATAGATCGCAATTAACTGCAAAACCTAATGTAGAAAAACTAGATTAAACTATAAATTACAGATCCCTGTCGGGATATTTATTTGGATTGTGAAGAACGTAAAGAGGACGAATTGAATTATTGCGATTCAAACCCAGAAGCATTAGAGGGATGTCGCGCAACCTGTAATCTATGTGATACTAAACCTTTGCCAGTTTCAAGTAAGTCAAATCCCACTCATAAAACGCGTATCGTATTTTCATGTCAATTCATAGTTTTCCTCTTATTCATTGAAGTGATCTCATGTGGCCAACCTTTTTACGACGACGTAACTGCTTCTCCTTTGACACGTTTGAATCAGTCGTATAAAGTTGGCGATGAGGTTACGTTTCGCTGTTTATATGGAGATGGATTATCGAGAAGAATGTGTTTAAGCGATGGTAAATGGAGTGGTAATGGATTCATGTGCGCAGGTAATTTTTATCATTCGTTCAGATTAACTTATCGTGAATGAAACCGCAATGGAAAAATCAATCGTGACGTGATCATATATCAATCTGTATGTAGGTGAAAAATCATGAAATGAAAACAAGGAATTTTTCAACTTTTCGCTAGAATCGATTAAATGTCATATTAGGTTGCCCGTATGGTTACAAGCAAATCGGAGACGAATGTTTCAAAGCAGTTGTAATATTGATGGATTTTGTCAATGCTGAAGCGCATTGTCTAAACGACGGTTTTAAACTATTGATGATAAACAGCTTACACGAAGAGAACGTCGCTGCAGAATTCATGTACGAAAACCTTTTTCTTATTTCTTTGAATTCAAATTTAGGTTTTGAGTTGAATGACATATTTTCAAAATTCACAATAATTTCTTCTTCTTAGACTGGAATCAGGAATCTTTAGTCGACATTATTTAGCATCTGTCTGGCTTGATATTACTAGAACGGAAAGCGATGTTTGGGTAGGGCGCAGTGATCTAGCTCCGGTCAATTACACAAACTGGGGCTGGTATAAAAAATCATCGCAAAAAAATTGTGCTGTAATCACAGCGAGTGGAAAAGTCCAATGGAAAGGCGTAGTTTGCGATGGATTCAATTATGTAGTTTGCAGTGGAAAAAATCCAGGTAAGTCACTTTTTCCACCGTATAACAATATTATAATCTACAACTGATTTTACTGTGAACTCTTATCAGGATCTGGACCAACGCGCTGTGTTGATCTGCAACCAAACTGCAATGAAACACTACAAGACGATCATGGCGCTTGCGTTAAGTATCCAGTAGTTGCCGAATACAAATGCCCAAAATCTTGCGGATTTTGTCAACAGGAAATACGTAAGTACAGGTCGAGTGAAGAAATAATTTCTCGTCTAAAATGTTTTGGTGTGTATTCGAATAGTGAAAAAGTTACTTATTTTGCAGCATTGAAAAGTTGTGGCAGCGCTGGAACTGGTATCAATGCTAGAAGAACATCGACGGATAGCGTGTATTACCCCGGACAAACTGCTGTATTTGAATGTTATACTCACATGTCTTTATATTCTGGAAGTATTTACAGATATTGCCAGGAAGATGGAACGTTTCTCGGTGATCTACCAGCTTGTTATGGTAGTCATTTTGATATCTCTAAATATCACTCAAAGTCCTTAATATGCTTGTACTCAAATTACTTATCCATGGTTTAATTTTCTTTCTAAGATGCGAGTTTTCTACCCATGGAAGTCGGCGAGGAATTATTAACCCGACGTTACAGTGATGAAGAATGGCCCATAGTTGCAGATATCAGTTCTATAATCATAAATGATGGTGAAGTCTCCGAATGGCAGTTTTACAGCCGTGAAGAAGGTGCCGTGGCTCTTCAAGTTTGGAGAACGTATGACTTTAAAACGTTTACGTTAGTTGGGCAAAATGAATTCACGGCGAAAAAGGAAAGGAACATGTACATGAAGGTTCCTAAAGGCGAACGTATTCAAGCAAAATCGGGAGATTTACTAGGATGGTATTATATTCATGGACAGCCATTAGTTTATGATTCCTGTGTTGTTAGTGGAAATAGTTCCTATGACGATGTTTACAATTTACGGAGTATCGATTCAAATGAACTTATTGTCGGAGCGTCGTTTGAATTTAATCACAATCCGACTAAATGTCGAGAATATTCTGTCAAAGCTATCGTCACTCCTACAACGGGTAATAATCTTGTTACAGACGGATACGCGTCATGTTATCCCTTCATCTATGTTCAATGCGACGTTCTTCACTTTCAGCACCTGCGATCTGTTCTTTGATACCAAATATTCCGAATGCTAAACCGTGGAATATTCGACCACATTTTCAACTGAATGAGAAACTTTATTTCATATGTAACAGTGGCTTTCATCTGACGAGCGAATCCGCTTTAACTTGTAATGGAAATGACCAATGGATCGGCTCTTACCCTAAATGCGAAGGTTTGTCTAGGTTCTACACCGTTTTACTGAACACATCAAAGCAATTAAGGAAGAAATTCAGACCTAGACGAATATTCCTTGTTCCTAGATGAATTCGTAATATAGAAATCCCACACTGAGAATGCATTCAAAATTGCTCCTAAAGCTAGTGGTTTATTTAGTGTTTCGACAGTCATCTTCAGGAATGATAATGTTTCATCAATGGTTACATACATGATTTACCTTCAGTAGATTGTGAATTTCTTAAATACATTCAGTTAAGGGTAAAATCCAATAAAGAAATCGGTCGGAATATATTCAGTATGTTTGAGTGGATCCTGTATATTGTGGTTGTTTAGGTGAAGTTCAATCCGATAGTGTTGTTAGTTGTGGAATACCAGACCCTGGTGAACATAGTGAAATAGTTTCCCAACACGTACATTTCAATGAAGGAAGCGTAATTCGATATAGATGCTTGGATGGCCATCATCATGTATCCGGAGATCTTGCTATCACGTGTTTGGGAAGTGGAATATATTCCGGTTCACCTCCAGTTTGCGAAAGTAAGTTAGGCAAGACCGAAGCGGTTTCTACGTATGACAATAGTCTAAACAAAAATATATGATTTGATATTACAGCTGATGACTGCGTTCTGAAATTACCGGATCATGTTGTCGAAGTTGAAAGAAATGTTAAAACTCGCTACAAACCATTGGAAACAGTGTCGCTAGCCTGTGAGAGCGGTTACGCGTTGAGTAAAGGTCATCTGAATTTGAAATGTTCTTTTAGCGGCAAATGGCGAGGCGTCCTCCCAAAATGTAGTTGTACGTTTTCATGACGACGACACCGCGACTCCTCTAAATAGTCATCATCATCATCATCATCCATCGCTAAATAATATCGTATTTTATTTCAGCGAAATCAGAAGCTGTAAACAAAGTTTCGTTTTTATTATCCGGTGCTGATTATAAAGGTTCACTGTCGACAACTATCCGCGGATACTCCTGTCAATATTGGAATTCAAGCAGTCCACACGCTCACAAATTTCAAACTGCCGGTTCACATTTCACCGATTCAAACGTTGACGATGCTCAGAATTATTGTAGGAATCCTACAGACAGCGACAGCGCGTTTGCGTTTTGTTTTACAACTGACCCCGATGTAAAAACTGATTATTGTTTAATACGTAAAACTGGTATAAACATTTTAATCATTTCCTACGTATTTCTGACGATTCTTAGTGAAACCACGCGAAACAAAATGGATGAATAAATGCTTGTGTATTAATAAATTCTAGATGTTAGTTGTGGACCTCCTTTACTGGCTCCGAACACTCGAGTTGTTGGGCAGAAATCTTTTCTGGTCGGCGATAGAATAGAAGTCGAATGTGACCCCGGCTTTACTGCCATCAGTGGAAATGCACATATAAACTGTCTGCAAAATGGAAAATACGACAAAGAACCAGTAGAATGCATCGGTACAAATTACTATTAGCAAATGTTTGTTTCGAGTTTAACTTTGCATCTTGTGAAAATATATTTACAATATCTTCTGAATGATTTAGAAATTATGTCCAGTAATACATGTGAACCGCTGGAACTGCCGGCTGGTGTAATGGAAGTTACTGGTCATCAGCTGTCCCACTATTCTCACGGTTCTATAGTCACACTCACCTGTAGTAAAGGATTCTACATGGATCCTTCCGATAATGCAACATCCGTCAAATGCCAAGGAGGAACTCAATGGATTGGACATCCTCTATACCCGAGATGTTACCGTAAGTCCAACATTTCTCAAAATACATAGTTGTGCTTAAAATGATTTACCTTCATTTATAATCTGCTGTCAAGGCATATGAACAAAAAGCATAACATTGATGATTATGCTTCTTTAAAACATTAAATAAAAGCAAGAAAATCTGCAATGAATTTAACCTTAAAATTGTGCGCGTTTGTGGATATGTGCGTGCGGGCTCGAGATTCGATCTCGGAGATCCGGTCTCGGAGGCGATCAAATAACCCGTTCGGCCACGGATAGGAACGATTACTCTGCCTTCACAGCTTATAGTTACCGTGACGTCACGAGGCTGATTCGGTTGATTTGTTTCGGTTGACAACGTCTTAGAACACAACTGAGTGACTGTAGATTCCCATGGACACTCGTGATACTCAGCCTGTAGTATAAACAATGAACAATTCTAATTCATGTAGTTCGTCATTAGTTGCTCATCTCTAATCTGAATTTAGGTTCTGTACTTGTTGAATATATCATTTTAATGATTAAAAATCTTTTATGTGTTTAAGCGGAAAATGTTGCTGTTAGAAGATGTCGTATCACCAATGATGGAATATATTATGTGGGCAATGTCAGCACGAGTAGTTCAGGAATACCATGTCAAAGATGGGCGATTGATTCACCTCATAGTCATCGCTTTCATAAAGACTACATATTCACAGATGGAAGTGCTCAAGCTGCCTCTAATTACTGCCGCCGCCCTAAAATATCTACAGCGAAATATGTTTGGTGTTATACAACTAGCATTTACAAGAGATTCGAAAAATGTGATGTACCTCGATGTTGTAAGTTTTTCTCACTCACTGATCGTATGATGTCTGTTACTGAAGAAATTTAGATAACGTATATATCTATTTGAATATGAATACTGATATTTAGATATAAGTTGTGGCTTGCCGGAGACTGAGGGCGGAAATTCTACTTTGATTTCACCGATTTCGCAATATAAAGAAGGATCTGAGGCTCGTTATAATTGTAATGATGGTTATCATCCATTTGACGGTGATTCAGTTCGTGTTTGTACGGCAAGCGGTGACTTCACCGGGAAACCTCTCCACTGTTTAGGTATGAAGCCGAATTATGCTTTGTTCTATTTCACGTAACCAATAATTCATTTCATATCCGTTCATTTTCTAGGACGAGATGAGATCAGTAGTTGCACATTGCCTGAACTACCCGAAGGTGTTATATCTCTGCGTGGTAAATCTTCATATAGTCATGGTGAAGAGGAAATCTTTATTTGTGATGCTAGCTATTACCAAATCGATGGCGATTCCTATGCATATAAAACGTGCTACGGAGGAGAACTTTGGTCGAGTGGTTTCCCTAAATGTTATGGTAAGGTATCGTATTGATGAGTTATCTATACATTCATACATATCATAGCAAATAGATTGTTGATGTCGTTGCAGCTAAAGATGAAGCAGTAAAGCAATGTATAACTAATCCTCCACGTGGTACTGAATATATGGGAACTGTGTCTGTGACGAGATCAGGCTTTACGTGTCAAGCGTGGGCATCACAAACACCTGTTAAACACAGTTTAACCTGGGGCCCGTGGTACCCAGAACGTGATGTAAACGCTGCCAAGAATTATTGTCGAAATCCGGCTTCGGTTTATGGTCGTATATGGTGTTATACACTGAATTCTGAAGTAAAAAGAGAAAGTTGCGATGTTCCTGTTTGTAGTAAGTGCTCACTACCCGATACTGTTTCTTATTGATACTTAGGTAGGCCTTTTCCGGTTCCGTAATACTCGGTGCGTTCGTTTCGATCAGAATATGCACTTCCTATTCCGGAATAGCATAATCTGTAAACCCGATAGAGGCGGCCGGTAGAGAGTTTGTAATCCGGAATTGCTATTCCATAGAAACAGCCGGTAGAGAGTTTGTAATCCGGAATTGCTATTCCTGAACCGGAAAACGTTCAATCGAAAGCTTCCTTAATTGATGTTTAGAATGTAGAAATTGATCTTGTAGAGAGAAGTTGTGGAGTTCCAGAACCCGGTACAAATACTATAATCACCGACGATTATATTGAGTATTTTGTTGGTGATACGGTTAACTACGTTTGTATACCGGATTTTGACCATGTATCTGGATCGAGGAATCGTGTTTGTGACGTCGATGGATTTTTCAAAGATGAACCACCAGTTTGTAAATGTAATCATCATCTCATAGTTGCTGTGTCTCCTAATAGATATCCATACTCACATGGGTTATGAATGAACTTTGATACATTATGGAATTGTTGATTTGCAGCTTCTACAGCTGAAGCTCCTTGTCCAGTGCTGGTTATGCCTGGTGTTACTGTGAATGATAACAGAATTTACAATTCTGGGGAAAAAGCATTTTACTCGTGTAAGTCTGGTTACATCTTACTGAACCAACCATCTGAGGTGACCTGCTACGGAGATGACTTATGGATAAAGGGACAATTACCACAATGCATAGGTAAACGGCGAGCTGGACGCGTTCAATTTCTTACATTTGGCACAAATTTCATTCGTATTTTTTCAAATCTATTTCTAGAATTCTTAGAAGCTGAAAATTACTGTCGACTTCCGACTAAGAACTGGGTGTATCGCGGTTCGCAAAGTAAAACTGATACCGGAGATACATGTATGGAATGGACGTCAGATACTCCTACTGTTTACCATACCGATTCAATGTTCATCGATGGCTCTGTCGTCGCTGCTGGAAATAAATGCAGGAATCCGGATGGTGCAAAAACCCCGTGGTGTTTCTCAAAATCTACCTTGAAAAAAGAAAATTGTACAATTCCAATGTGCAGTCCGTATTCTTAAGAGTATCCTAGAAATCAACCATAATTTAAGATTTGACATCGTTTTTAGAGCGAATGAAAATTTCATTTTCAGAGACAAGTTGCGGAGAACCGGAGCTCGGCACTCTTGCGACTATAGCTAATCCATCTAGACTTGGATGGTATGCTGGTAGTACAGTCAAATATAGATGTGGAAATACTGAGGCGGCAGATACCGTTCATGTTTCTGGCGATTTAGACAGAGTTTGTCAGTGGGATGGAACGTTAAGCGGATCCCTACCTAATTGTCGAGGTAAAAAGAAAACAAATAGCTATTATTTGTTATCATTTGGGAATTAAGTAAAGGATTGTCTGCAATGTTTCTGCAGTAAATGGGTGTCTAAACCCCGAACCGGGAATTGGTTCAGAACTAGTCGATGTGAATAAGGTTCACTATAATACTGGTGAACATGCTGAATATAGATGTAAGATATCAACAATGACAGTCGTAAGTGGAGAAACAGATAGAACGTGTCTATCCGATGGTTCATTCGGGTCGACGCCTCCTCATTGTGTTGGTAAGACGTTTCATCTTACTTCTTCGAGACAAACACATCTTGATTAAATACATCCTTCATTCATAAGAGTAAAATATCGCTATGTTTATTACAGAGGCTGTTACTGAGTGTATTCCAGAAGCAGGTATTTCAGCAATTGTTACCAATAAAACAAAACAATATTTCGAGGGTGACTTTGTTGAATACGAGTGTTCCGGAAGCGGATATGCCTTGTTAAGTGGATCTCTGACACGTCAATGTTTAAAAAGCGGCAACTTCACTGATAACCCTCCCGCGTGTTCAGGTGCAGCAGTCAATCCCGACAAACGACTCTTAGATTTTATCCTTGTCTATCTACCTATATGGAACTTACGTCTCTTTTAATATTTCAGTAACATGTACAGTTCCATTTGTGGCTAATTCTATGAACAGCCATGCTGAAGGATCACCAGTATTTCCTGGTGATGAACTAATGTTCACCTGCGCACATGGATATACTTCTGATGATCAATTATCAATGACATGCCAGATTGACGGTAGTTGGTCATCTTTAACGCCCCGATGTAAAGGTAAGTATTTTGTCTTGTTATTGACATGCACCTGAAACTCTCTCCCCTATCTAACGAAAATATGATCATTTTTGTTGCAGAAATTATCCTAGTAAGATGTGAAGAACCGACAGATTTAGCTGGAATCCACATTGTTAATGATAGTAACACTGTTTATCACGAAAATGACACGATCGCGTTTGAATGTGATGAGTTTTTCTTCCAACCAGAAGATGATCGGTCACGCACCTGCCAATCAGATGGAAAATGGAATGATCTTAGTCCGCTCTGTTACCGTCAGTACATTTTAACTTATCATCAAACGAGGCATCTTTTGAATTTCAGAAATATTAACTCTTTTATTGCCGATCATGTGAATGTATATTTCCAGCTATTACATGTATTCCTGGTGAAATACCTAATGCGTATGAATTGGAATCGTATTATCCCGATTATTGGGTCGGAGAATTCGTTTACTATTCCTGTGACGTTAACTATTACCTGGAAAAGGGAATGCTAGTAGGAATGTGTGCTCCATCTGGAGAGATTATTTTTGAAGATCCCCCCGTTTGTTCAGGTTTGTTTGAATAAATTCATCTATACCTAATTCAGGTTCGATAAGTTTTGTCATTTTAAATGAATTTGTGTATTTTCAGAAATACGATGCTACCCGGAACAAGGTGTATCGGTTCGGATTCTGAATTCCACGGATCGATTCGTAGTTGGCGATGAAATTCATTATCGATGTATCGATGAAACATTTGAGACCGTATCGACCACGAGTTTGATGAAAAGAACGTGTCTTCGAACGGGGTTATTCTCGGGAGTTGTACCTACCTGTTTAGGTAAAATTGAAAAAGCAAAATGATCGCGCCAAGTCATGCATTAAAATGAAACTGCTTTCCTCGTATAAAAGTCTTTTGTCCATGGTATTTCAGTTTCAATAGCTTAGGTGACCATTTAAAGTACATGCATATCTTTATTTCATGTTGTCCCACTGATATAATATAACATTTTGTAACAATCTATGTTTATCATATCTTATTTTATGATATCGATGTACTTGATTATACTCTGTTAAAATTCATTCAGGAAATAAAGTTATAATAATAATAATAGTAATAATATGATAGATATTATGCTCGTAACGTTTTTCTTTCCATTCGACAGAAAAGTGTGTATTGCCCGCTCTCCCGGACGGTGTCGTTCCAAGTCGGGTTAAACAAAGATATTCTCTCGGAGAACAAGTAAAAATACAGTGCGCTCCTGGATACTTCATAAAAGGGGATAATAAAATCATAACGTGTGTAACAGGGAACGAGTGGGATGCTGTCAATCTGCCGACATGTTATGGTAAAATGAATTGGAATATTAATTAGATTAATTGGTTATCGTTAACCTGTTAACACCGCTTCAATTTGTCGATTTTCTTAACTGGATTTTACTTTTATTTTAGCAAAAGCCGATGCAGAGCGAGTTTGTATTATTTCACCTCTCGGTGCGGAATACATAGGAACCACGGAAGTGACAGAAACTGGTCAACCTTGTAAACGATGGGCACAACATTCACCGGCTTACAATGACAATCAGTTTCCGGATGGATCTGTCGAGTCAGCCGATAATTACTGCAGAAATCCGAGTCTTATTCACGCCGCCCCCTGGTGTCATGTGGACGATTCATCATATATTCGAGACTGGAATTACTGCGATATTCCTTATTGCAGTAAGTTTTTACTGAGTTTTGAAACGATATTTCAGATATAAACAGATACTTCAATTGATTTGTATGATTTTTGTGCTCAACGAACAGCTCGTATATGCGGTAAACCTAATGAAGGAACGAATACACATATCATAAGCGATGAAGCTGATGAATATAGAGTTGGTGATACCGTATTCCATGAATGTTTAGATGGTTATGAACTCGTACGCGGATCGTTGAAACAAGAATGTTCACTCTCTTCTCTATTTGAACCCGCTTCTGTTTGTCTTCGTAAGTATGCTATAACCATTGAGTCCGAAAAGGTTTCCTTCGGTCAGGACAACGTATATCCTGATAGTCAGCATCAAGAATGCCATCGAAGATAGATGCCATTAATAAAACGAAACCTTTTTGGGCTATTTTCTTTCTTTAATTAGCCATTTTAATTTATCGTTAACTACTTTTCGATGATAAATTAGATGCGATCGAATTTTTGAATTTACAGCATCGAATCTGAAATCAAACTGTACACGGCCGACTGATTTACCAGATGAACTCACAATATTAAACAGCAAGGATGTTTATATGTCTGGTGAAATGGCGTTTCTTTCCTGCGGAATCGGCTTCAAGTTGATCGGACCTGATAACATTCAATGCTTCGGTGGCGATGACTGGAAATATACTGAATATCCAAAATGTGCTCCAAGTAAATTATGGACACTTCACAGAGGCTTGTAACATTTGATCGTGTATAAGTCCACTCTCAATATCTATATTACTGAATAACTTAAGATATGATGATAATGATCATTAAGTTTGGACCAATACATTAACAAATGTTAGAAGCCCTGTGTTAGACTAGAACATCGTATTTTAATGATTTCTAACTTCATTCGTATAGAAACGAAACATCCCACTTATGAAATTGATTTTTAGCATATTCGTGTAAAAAGAAGGAAGATCTCCCTGCTGGTGTTGAGTTACACTTATCAAAAGAGGTATATGAATCTGGATCCAATGTATCACTAGTTTGTAAATCTGGATACCGTCGAGTTGGTACATTACACAATATCACATGTATTAACGCTACCTGGCACGCAGACAGCTTCACTAGTTGTATGTGTACGTATATTTCATTCTTTATTTACAAAAATCCATATTACGATTATTTTAGAGATTTGAAAATGCATTTAGCTACAAACATCTCATCTATTGTAGCTCCTTATGCAGCTGTAAGAACTTGTCGAATATCGGTTGTCGGTAGCGAATACTTGGGAAACGTAAGCGAAACAAAACGCGGAACTCCATGTCAGAGATGGGACTCACATGTTCCTCACGCCCACAAACAATGGAACGAGTCGTATTATTTTCCCGATGACACAATGGAAGAAGTAGCAGATCATTGCCGTAATGGTTATTCGGCTGCTTCATCCCCGTGGTGTTTAACTACCGATCCAAACATGTTCTGGGATCACTGTAATATTCCATTATGTCGTAAGTAACCAGAAATAAAAGTATAAATCATCCACCCTGCATGAGAAAACCTTAATGCGGCATTCATCCATAAATTTCGTAGTTTCGGCATTTTTTGTGACCCGCACATGGTTCATTTTTGTATCATCTGAATTTACAGCCGTACAAAGTTGTGGAGCTCTCATCGACGACCAGATCAAAGCTGATATCATTGACAGGAAAATAGAGTATTTGAATGATGATTATGTTGAGTATGTTTGTAAGGATGGGTATTCTCTGTATAGTGGATCTTTAAAGCGGAACTGTACTGATGGCAAGTTGACAGGTTCGGCCCCTGTCTGTGCGGTAAAAGGTACGCTATTTCTAAATATAATGACTATTCATTTATTATATAGGGTTCTTAGACCAGAAATAAAATCAGGGAATTCTAAAGCAGGGAAAAGACAAAGCAATTTTTTGCGTTAAATTTTCCTGCTGGTGATGAATGGCATAAGGAATCTCTTGATAAGAAACAGCCCCTATTGAGGATATCTTACAATTTAATCAGGGAATTTGTGGTCAAAGCTCAGGAGAAATCAGGGAATTTCGAACTCAGTAAGGGCCCTGATAAAAGCTATACAGCTCTGTTACGAATCCGGAAACATATTGTTATTTGTAGGTGAAAGTTGTCCTCCACCACAGAAACCTTCGTATCTCGTGTCCAAAAACGACAAAACATTTTACGAAATCGGCGAACAAGAAATACTAACATGTGCTGCTGGTTATTACATGCAAGGTGAACCAGTATACATATCATGTTTCGGCGGTCCTGACGTCACCAAAATATGGACAAACTACAGCGTTTATCCAACCTGTTATTCTGGTAATTTCGATTCTTAGAAAATTACGACGTCACTTCCCAACGTTTAGACGTGAAATCAAACACGCCCCGATACTTCTTTTAGATTTTGATACCGCCAGCAGTAACTGCCAGATAAGCAGATATGGTCGGGAATACAAGGGTACGCAGAAGATCACTAGTCGTAATAAACAATGTCAACGATTCGACTCGCAACATCCTCACAAACATCCGGTATTCAACGCCAGTATGTTCGTTGATAATGATCTATCATTAACAGCCGATAATTGTAGATATGTCAGTTCTTCTTCTTATCCTTCACCTTGGTGTTATACGACTGACCATTTCTACAGATGGGACCATTGTATTATTCCTAAATGTCGTAAGTGCACGTTGTATATAGCTGTTCATCACATATCTCTTTATGTATTTGTATATATGCATGAATAATGTTGTTTTTTTAAAGCAATGAGTTGCGGGATGCCAGAACCAGGAATAAACGCAATGTTTGTAGATTTATCTGATAGATATTTAGTAGGAGACTCCGTAGAACAGAATTGTTTGTCTGGTTTTGTGCCTATTGATGGATCGGATCGACGCACTTGTACAGAAACTGGTGTATTTAGTGGTAAACCATTGCATTGCGAGAGTAAGTTCTCTTTTCCTATAATCAACAACCGAGAATTTACGCACAACTGCGACAAATCCTTGTATGACTGGCTACAACGCCAAAAGATTCCAACTAAAATTCCGTATGTGAAAACATTAAAGGAGAAGCTAAAGACAGAAACAACATTTAGTTAAATAATAAATAGATCTCAGAGAAAGCGGTTGCAAAGTAGTTTTCGGTTTGTAGTACATTGTGTAGTTATTTACATGTCGTTTATTTAACGATCCGACAATAAATCTTTGGTGGAAACAGAAACTGCGAACTTTATGTAAATGTACCACGCACGCTGCTGCCTTCTCGGGGAAATTAACCGTTCTATCAATTAAATGAACTGTAATGAGGAAACATATTGGTCATTCATGTAGAACGGAACGATTTGTACGTACAATCGACTACAGCTCAATTTCTTACGTCATTTTATTTTGAAGAATACGCCATGAATCTTAATTACAGTTGATTAGCTCATTTAACCCTTTTAGAACCACTCTGATACTGAAACATACAACCACGATTGCGTGCGTGCTGTTCTACGTTCTGTATTGTGATCTCAGGCGGTACGATTTTACCTTAGATTCTATTGGCATTCGATTCTCAATTCTTTTTTGTTCATATCTTTCTGATTATGTAGTAAGTAAAAAGATCCGTCTGTCTAGTTGCTCGCTGATGGGTTGGAGGAGGATACGATGAGATTTTGTATGTAATTACAGAACGTATCGAGTTGCACGTCTCACAAACTGAAAAAGTCCAACTCCCCGGGGGTAACGCTGTATTCATTGGCGATAGCTGTAAAAATGTTTCATCGTCGTCGTGTTGTTGGAATAATCGATTCCCTGCAGACAGTCGGGTTATGTGGAAAATAATTCTCAGTAATAACAGAGATTATCGTTTAGTTGCTACTATTATTCTTTACCTGTAGAATCGTGCAATCAATCAATGCCGATTTCCCATTACAATTGCTTTGTTTTAATCTCCATAAATGAGCTCCGGGAACGCGAACGTCGAGCGAATTCTAAATCGACTGGAAATCATTTTATTAAAATACGGAGAAAAGAAAGGGCGTTATTGATGATTCCGTTTCCTGCACGCAGTATCACTGGAAAAAACACAGAGCATCTTAAATGTCACAACAAAATTATGCCGTGTATGTAATTATATATGTCTAATCAATGACGTGGCTTCAGGTGTTGTTTATATACTGTCTATCTTTCAAACATTTTACACGAAGATCGTCTAAACGCAAAATTATAAAAACGACTCTTCATATACTGGTGATTCTTGATACTGGTGATTTCCAAATCATGTAATTTTCAGTGAAAGTCAACCTTTGGTTTGATCTTGAATCATTTACGTCATTTATTGACTTTTCGTAAACTTTGTTCTTTTAGCGTATTGCGACCTTTGCATTGAATGCCACTATACGCTTTGATGGCGACTTATATCCAAGAATGAATAAAGAAAAGTCTGAGAGTAGTGTGTTTGGTGTCACGTATCACGAAGAAATGCCTAATGAATTAATTTCCTAATGACACAAAGAACAGATTTGTTCTTTGGGAATATTATCCTATACCGCAGTCTTTGAATAATCTGAAACCTGGTAACAAAAATAATCTTGATTCGTTTGTCGTTGACAGACACGCGATTTAAAATCCAATTGAATTATCTCTCGATCTCGACTTAAAATCACGAAATTCTATGCCTCCCATTTATTTAATCGACTTCCCAATTTCAAATACGTCGATTCCATTTACCTTAGTCACAATAAAAACGATGCCCCATCAACGTTATGGCACTTTCTCACTCATCCATCACTTTCTTCGTCTTCTCTCTCCCCACATCATCCGCCTTGTACACCGGCACAGCAACGGCAATTTATGCATGATCACTTCCTACGGATCCGATTTCCATTTAGATTCCATCACCCCGGCATTTAGTAGTTTATCATTCCTGAATAATACTGTTCCGGCTAAATTGTTTGCTCATGTTGTTGGAATGGTATCATTCAATCAGGGTCCAGTTTTCAGGGCTCAAGTCTCTCATAGATTTTTTACCTCACGTCCTGATAATCTACCCCCCCCCCCCAAAAAAAAAAAATAAAAATGAAATAACGGGAATATCACGTTACAGTGATTCATATTGAATAATACATGGATCATTATGGATCCACTTATTTAGTTCGCTGCACGGTTTTTATTTCTGATATATTCGTGTCGAATTCTCTAAGAATATGCTAATTTTATTCTAAGTGTAACAGGTAGTGAACGGCTTAAAGGTTCTAGACATGTCATCATCGAAGTAATTTGATTTATCAATGCGACGGAGATTGCTTTCAGAATGAACAGAATCGGTTTTTATCGTGTCCTAACTATATTGAGGGAACCTTTTTGATGATAGAAATCCTGAGAATGCGAATGGATTCATTTCAATTTGTGCCATGCCTCGGCAATTGCCTTCCAAATGGCTGATAATCAAATTTGGTCCGACAGACAATGTCGAAATCATCAGGATGGTCAATTTACCTTAATGCGTTTCTTTCTTGAGAGGATTCCCGAATGGTCAGTTTGTCTCAACATGCCTGGAGATCGAGGGTTTTTATCAGTATTTATCGACGGCTGGAAATCTACATATAAATTGCGAGCGAATACCGTCAATTGGTATAGTTCTTTTACATTTCCACCGAGACGCAATCGGTTGGAATTTATTTGACCCGAAGAGAAATAGTTCAGTCGACCGTGTCAAAGTCAGGTGTTATCTTCAGCTTGCAACAGCGGCGGGTCGGGGATAAAAATAATCGTCGATTTGTGGCTTTATCGTGTGGAGTAGTAAATGGCCGTATCACAGCGACATACGAGAAGCGCAAAGGCGCCTCGAAATACACGAATTAGGGCGGAATTTGGGCGGAATGAGGGCGGAATTGGGGTGGAATAAGGGCGGAATTGGGTATATCTACGTCTTTCAAATTGCCTTTATACATATCACATACAATTCAAACAGAAAATAGACTCCATATGGTATCATTAAGTCGAGGTCTTTTTGTTTCTAAAACGCGATGCTTCTTATTATACAGCTATCTCGTATACCTAGCACATTCCCTTCACAGCACATGCCTCTTTTCGAACGCCATTTCTGTTGTTTCAAGGCAAATATATGCAATTAATTGTAACTATTAGTTTCTTCATAATTTTCTCATCGCCGTGATGATATTACTGCGTTATTAGCGTTAACGCCCATAGTAACAGTGGGACACACGCGTATTTACGAGTGTATATATATATATATATATATATATATATATATATATATATATATATATATATATATATATATATATATATATATATATATATATATATATATATATATATATATATATATATATATATATATATATATATATATATATATATATATATATATATATATATATATATATATATATATATATATATATATATATATATATATGTGTGTGTATAGTGGTGTAATCATTCAAAATCAGTTAAGCGTAAAATAAAGTTGATTACTTTCCTGAAGGTAAAATCCAGAAGATCAGCTGAAAGCCGTTTACTGACGTATCATACGATGACGTATTTAAAATGGGGTTCTTTTATTTTCAGGCGCTGCGTGATACGACCATTACACCTGAGCCGCTGTCACTAATGTATTATGAACTATTGACGAACCTAGTGTGCTCTGCCACGAATCTGCTATGAATTACGAATGATGTATTATCAAATTAAGTATTCTCAATACAGAGTATGCGCATGAATAATAAATATAATCGTTCTCTTTGCAATGGAATCCAGATTTTATGTTTCCCTTCAGAGTGTTCGGGATATTGGAAGACTTTTGTCCAGCATCATCCATCATCTATTGTTTATGGGCCGCTAATACATCTTTTTAGTCATTTTTTGTTTGATCAGCAAGAAGTACACGATACGATATAGTGAAACGTGAGAGACGCCGAGTTCTACGTCTGTGATACATGAATAGCCTTTCACAAGTCGGTATGAAATAGGAGATTGATGAGAAACGCCTTCGGGAAGAAAACCAGTGCAGCCTCTGGTTATAACCCTGAAAAAAACTGTCAATTCTGTGGGCGCCGATATTTGTAAAAAGTAGAATGTGCGATATCCGATCCTGAGGGCACGATATAGTCACAATTCACGGGGACAAAGAATCATATTCATCTACAGTGGCAATGGCAGGCGAGGAATGTAAAAGATGGCTGCGTAATTTAGAATTTTAAATTGAATCCGTGATAAACTTTTTTTTTCCTGAGAATCACTTTCATCTTTAATCTAGAAGTCGAAGATAAATGTTTCGTCTGCGCCAGAAAATGAAATCACGGCACGTTGACTATTTCCGGTATGGTGGAAATGGCGGACGTGAGACGATTGCCCGTCATCGTTAAGCGTTACATGGATGAGAAAAGTGAATTTGAATGGCAAACGTGACGGACGGAAATTGGAAGGAATGACTTTCTTAAACAGGATGAAAATTATCGTATAACAAGTCAAACATTTTGAACTGCCACCGCAGAGTTTCTTTTCAAAGTGATAAACCACAAACGAATTTGATCTTCTTAAGGTCAAAATTCTACAGTTTTTAATTTTTTCGTTACAATTAACGATATTTGTATATATAAGTCGTCATATACACGTACGTATTTACAAGAAAATGAAACACGAAATCAATCATATATGTACACAGTCTTTTTTAGCATATTTCGAATTAAGATATCTTTTCTTCCGATTCATAGACAGAAAAAATGAGCTAAAGATAGATATGTGAAAAGAATATTTAAGTCACGTTATTCAAGTTTTCCCTCGATGATGTGCGCAGCGATATTACATATGTTTTATTCATTGGGTTACATTGATTCTGCTTCGAAAAATTTAGCGGCCATATATGCACACGTGTACAATCATTACGGACATGGACATAAAAGCTGTGCGCAGATGTTAAAGTCGATAAACAACACGAGGCTCTAACAATGTTAGTCGCAAAAAATCTATGCCGAGTTCGATAACAAACTCTTTATATTTTAGTCCTTTGTGGTTGCATTGACAAACTGCTTTTGAATAACATAATTTCGTGTGTAAATCCGAGTTTACTTGGTCAATAACCCGCGAATATGATAAACCAATAATATCGCGAACTGCTATAATCTTTGGATTCGATTCCCGATTTATTACCAAAATAAATGCAGACTGGCGGAACTTCCCATACAACCTGATTGTTCGTCCAATTACCATCAGCGCAATGTTCGAATGCATTTACTTTTCGGTAGCCAATTTATCGAGTTTTTCGCAAACTATTTCTGATCCGAGGAAATAAATTAAGTTACGAATCAGAGAGCGTTGATTGTTTGCTTGTGTATGGGTGAAGTGAAACAATTGGGAGGTAAATTTGCTACCGTCCTTTATTGATTTAATCAATATACGCCTGATGGGACTCCAGTCTAAAGAGTAGCTAAATGCTTCGCGTGATGCAAACGAATCTCCCGGCCCGAGTCATGCGTTGCCATGGTTTTTTTCTTCATCAGGCGAACGTTTTGCATGAATTCCAATATATTTTTTCAGAGCTTTTAAATAAGCATGAAGCGTCCATAGTATAGAAACCGTAGTTTCTTATAAACATTGATAATTTCTGCCACTAGTTCGAAAAAGGTTAAACTATATACCAACATTTTTGAAAAGAGGACACGCCGAAGTGACGTCATCGATGCGCAACGACGTCACGGCATGACGTCACGAACCTACGTATATTGCGCACAGTAAAATGAAATGTAAATATAAATATACACATTCGATTTCAGCTTGGCTTTTTTTGTAAATTCTAAAAGCCATCGCGTCGTATGTCTATAAATATCTATATCTGTTTTCAATCTGACTGCACGGATGTCCTGTAGCGATCAAGGCATTTACATCAAACAGTCAAATCTATAAATCGACGATCGTGTAGTCATTATCATAACTTCTATTAAAGCAAACACGTCACGATACGAAAAAATATATGTACACATCTTTTTAAAGCATTTTCATTTGCGCACATGAAACGTGGCATTCCATTTACGTTATTCATAAAGGCCAAACGACCACATAATAAACTGATATCATCGCCGTTTTCCAAACACGTATCTGAACAATTCGATGATTATCTTTTTAAAGTAATTTTTCTCCCTGATCCTAAAAAGAAACCAAACTGTTTTTTTCGTCGATTTTTCGGTACGATAACATGCAGTGAATCTGATCGAGTTATCATCTGTGGGGAAGATCATTAATTCTCATATAGAGATCATCGTCATCAGCCCTGTTGTTCAGATATGCGCTATTGCTCGCAATCGGTTTTGCACATTGCTGAGCGGTCGTGTAATGCGAATTATCCAAACGATTCCTCGGTACCTGATTCGCCCGGATCTTTGATACAATTTGAAAGACAAGTAAGCAAACGAGTAACGTAGCGACAAATGTACCAGCTACAGCAATAATCAGCTGAATCATCGTAAATGATTTTTCGTTACTGTTCTGCTTGTTTTTCTTGACGCCATAAATTGTCCCTGCGCCCTTTTTGAATATATCAGTAGTATCGATCGTGGCGCTGGATTCATTCAGTCCCACGTAACGAATGATGGTTTTTTTCTCGATTTTTGGCCACGATACGTTTAGCTTCAGGGTAACGTTACCTCCGTCATTCGTCGCCATACACTCATAACCACCAGTATATAAATCTTCTCCGTGTGTTATACGCATAACTGCGTCTGTTTTCACCGCCGGCTCGTTGTAACGCGGGAAGAATATTTTTCTTTCCCCGTTAGGTTTCACCCAGATCAGAGTTGGAGCCGGATCCCCGCTAGCCGTACAACTCAGTATACCCTTCTCGTTCGAGAAAAGTAAATCGACATCGTTGAATGTTGGAGGTTGACATCTGAAATCTTCGAGAGAAAGGGTTCCGAAACCGCGATGATGAGCGTGCGACGGTGAAGCGCAAGAAGGAGCCGGCGATTCATCGAATTTTGACATGTGACTATCGTAAAATCGTTTAAACCATTTCATGCGGCAGTTACAATGAAGCGGGTTGTCGGTTATACGCAGATGTCGCATGTTTTTGAATACGCGATGTAAATGCGGACTCAAACTTCGGATGCGGTTGTGATTCAACCATAAATAGTTCAAACTATCGTTCAATGGCGTCAGTAGCCTTGCATTGATCTCTTTCAGTCCACAGTGAGTCAGATATAAACCTTTCGCTTTCAATCCGTTAAACGTGTCTTTGTGTAACACTATACCGTCGTTCCCAGATATGAACAGCTGGTCGAGACTAAGGCCACGAAATGTAAAATCTTGCAAGTCTTTGATTCGATTTTGACTCAGATCGAGCCATTTCAAATTAATTAAATCGATGAATGATCCAACAGTGATAGCTTTAATACCGCATCCGCTCAGAAACAGTTGTCTCAACTGTCGAAAATCGCTGAAATTATTCCTGCGTAAAGTCGATATTTCGAATTCATTCTTATTCATGTTCATTTCGAGAGTCTCTTTCGGCATACGTTTCGGTATTGTTTTCAACCCTTTGTTCTGACAGTTGACGGATTTTATTATCGGGTTGCAGAAACATTCTGGTGGACATGCATAAATTACATGCAAAGTACAAATGAAAGCGAGCTGTAGAATCAGTACGTACCGGAGTCGCATTATGAACAGATATCTCACATCGCTGTCATCAACTCTTGATGTCCAATCTAATCTAGTCTATAAATGAGAGTGTTTTACCTTCATATGTTTGTATTTCACACTTGACGTCACTCTGATGTATTTCCATCCTAGCATCGCGTTGTTGTCGCATGAATATTCTGCTTTACGATACAGCGAACATTACGCTTGGCGTCAGTCGCCATCCGATCGCTCAAAAACAACGTCGCCGCGCTTTCTGTTCGATGTATGGTATGACTCAGTATAAACCTGCTCTCCCGGTTTATACTGATGCTCTCATATTGACAAGTTTTCGCCGTTAACGGTGGCGCAGTGTCGCATAGGATGCTGCAATTGTTGCAGCGATCGATTCAGTCACACTGACACCAATTGGAAGCGAGACAAACTGAAATTTAATGTCATTTCTCTTTCTCTATTTTCTTCCAATACGCATTAGCGTTCACGTATAATTGGGTTCTAATTGTTCTACGAATTGATTAGATAAATCGTCTCTCGTCATTAACGTTTAAAGTGTGGCGAGTCTCGTGAAATGAAAGACTATTATGCAAACGGGAAAGAAAAGTAGAAAGGTATACACGCCTGTATCAGACAGTGGCTCACATCAAATAGATGAAATTAGAAGACTTCAAGCAGACAATGATGAAAAGCTTCTCTGACGATGGCTGAATTTTCTAAGGTTTCGGCGCTGATTGTCAGAAGGAATACGTAAACACTTTATGCAAAAGAACAAACAAGACAAGGCCTGTAACTTATATACGCCGGAATATGAAAACATGAAAACGTATACTAACAAAATCTGCATTATTTTCTAGCAGAATTTTATGAATATGATATTGCTATTGATATCAATATTCAGGATTTCTAATTAATTAACTTCTTAACTTATTAATTTCTAATTAATTAATTACATGGGACAGACACGGTGTATAATACAAAAATGCGAACGGAACAGTAAGGAAGCGTCTTGAGAACAACAAAAAATCAAATTTGAAAATAATGAAAAATCCTTTAGTAACTGTTCGAATAGCTTTTAAGTGCGAAGTGTCGGCGATTCTAACGAGTTATTAATTGTTTATAGCGAGGAGCAAGCATAAGCCGACTGCATTTGTTTTTGGAGGAATTTTACTGTCCCCCGATGGATGTTACTATCGCAGTTGCACCATGTCTTTTCAGGGAGGAAAGAATCAATTAAACATTTCAAGTTACCAGCCTAATTAGGCGACCTGGACGATAGATTCTAGAAAAGCTTTGTAGACTAAGGAGGAGGATGATCTGAGATGAGGCATCCGTATCCAAAATCTAAAAGCTGATCGAGCGATGAGGGATATACATATCGATGGACGCTGCTGCTAATACGGATGTGGTGTGGCGACAAACCAGTGATATTTTATTTGCAGAATTCTCGTTTGTACGTAATAAACAGTTTTTAGCCTCGGGCTGCAGAAAGCATTTTGAATTCTGGTAATCGATCTTCTGTGATGCAAAAACGTCAATAGCCTACTTGATCTACGACGAGATGTCGGCGCGGAGTTGAGGAAATAACGGATGGGAATTTGGTGTGGATCGAGCCGTCGATTCTTCATCAAATGTCGTCGCAGCGACGTGTATCATCACTGACGACGTCTCCGGCGACAAAAATTAATACCGAATGCATGAAATGTATTGACACATTCCTGACAACATTACATGTCGTTGATGAAAGCGGCTTAAATCGCTGCTGGCAAGCGAGGATTGGAAGCCTGTGAAAAAAACACAGCAAATCTAGATCAATGATAAACTCTGTTTAGAATGCTCGTAGGCAATAGAGCATAAACGGCGGATTAAAAAAAAATTCAACGAATTGAAATGTATTTAGGGCTAATTCTATATTTTTGGCAAATGAATAGTTTTTTTCTCATCAATGTATTGCTGTAAATGCATATCTTTTTTACAGATACTGCATAAATATCGTGTTATCTTTAGTCATGCGTATAAAATACCGGTACTAAGCCGGTGAGTTATAGATTTTAGTCAATGGGACCTTAATTTAATAGGACCATCGGATTAGACAGATTGCTCCCGCGGTCGTGCGACTTAATTGGATCTCGCGGTTGCACCGATAGTGGATGTCACATTGATAAATTGAGCGCCATTCTTTTCGCTTGGGACCGACGGGTATAAATAGTGAGGCGGCGGCTATCACTGGAGATGTGCAGACAACTCGCATTTCTATGTTGGCACTTACCTAACTATTAACTCCAGCAATTATTAATAGTTAATGCAATGGTCACTAGGCATATATGTTTGATCCCAAAAAAGAAATATTTCAGTGATTAAATTACCATTTATCATTACCGGTGTTCCCTACGCGTGTTGCAGGGAATACGTAGGTCCCCCTGTTGGCCTCCGTCGGCTGTCCTTGTACCTATTTTGGGAGGTGCGCGTACTCGACCCAGTGGTCAGCGCATTGAGGAGGATCCTCTATTGTGCCACGAGGAAATGGAGGCCCGTGATCGAGCCATATTCATAGTAAAAAGTGTGAGAAGAGGGACACCCATTTAGAGCCCCTAGCCAGGAAGGGGGTTGTAATAAACCTCGGCCGGGCCCTGCGGGACTTGTGAACACTGGTACTAATGAATGATGTAATTTTGATATTCTCGGAGCCACTCAGCTCCGCATCCGGGTTTCATATATTGCGTTGACTTGCATATGAACTATCTAGACTGGTTACCACGCAACCAGTCTAATGAACTATCCACGTGTCCCTCTCGACCCGTTTCCAGCTCGACCGCTCCCAACTAGACAAAGTAGGAACAGGTCGAGCTGGTAACGGGTCGTGAGGGGAACATGGATAGCTCGTATATGATTGCGTTACACCCGGCAAAGAAAATGGCGACTCATTGGGAAGTTGTTGGCAAGACCGCTAAAAAACCTACGAAAAATGCCAGTAAAACATCATCTAAATATCAGACTAAGACATTTATAGAGAGTATGCCTCGTATTGAACGCAATGGTAAAACTTAAATTTTTGTTTACAATCAAAGTGGGAAATTATGACGTTAAATATGGACCGGTTGTACCAATTCAAATCAATTTTATTCACTCAAATACGCACTCCTTTTTTGTAGCGCCTTTAAAAGAATCTTCTACGATCTACGATGCCTTCACAGAACGTGACAGAACATCGGAGCAAAGTAAACCAGTGACAACTGAGCACATGAATGGCAGCGCTAACAGTAAGAGACCTGCAGCAGCATCAAAATCAAAGAAACCACAATCTCAATTGAAGAAACATCATACACCTAAAATTACTCTAGAACAGGGTATGAAATTGGTGAGTCACAATAAGCCAATTACTTATATAATCACGGGGACGTGATCGTTTTTTCATAAAATTATTCCTCTAAAATATATATGATAATTAACGAAATAGAAGTTTATTTTTCTATCTTACTGTTGTAGATAAACACAAATGAAATCGAATCACTTCTTGCTAATGATATGTCTACATTCCCGGAGTCACCATCTATTTGGTTGAAAGATCTGGCGTCTTTTATAAATTTAAAGTTAGAAGATGTCAAAGCCGATGACCCTGCGTTCGAGGGCAAACCTACAGGTAGTTTCTTCCTAGCGTGGTGGTATCCACAGTATATGGAACAATTTGATGATTCAATAACTTATTTCCCCTTTGGAAATACTTTCCTCCAATCCGAGAAATGTTTAGGAAATTCATTTTACACTTCACGTCCTTGTAGCATAGTTCAAATGTCAATGTTCCCACTATCAAAGCACTTTTTCTTGAAAATCAACCAATAAATACTTAAATATTGACATCCTTTTAATGGTGTTCACTTACAAAGGCCCAATTTCCCTTCAGAAAATTGACAATTTTCTTGGGAAGTGTCCTAGAGTTGATATTTGGCCAACACAATATTTCTTAGGTAAATAATTGAGCCAATGGCTCATTCTGGTGATAATGCATACTACACTACAATATGATATAAATTTTCTTCTTTATGCTACTAAATTGAAATTTTTGTTGCAATTATCATCGGTGATGATTAATTGCTAACCATCTACTTTTCTTCAGAATATCCGCAGAATTTGTTACCGGAATCTTGTAAGAAAGCGTTTCGTAAGATACTTAAACAAGCTCCGACCGCAGTTTTAGAATTATTCTTCGAACATTGCGTTAAATCAGTGATAGCTGATGTAGGAAATGGTAATGGTAACGAAAACGCCGTGAAAGTTTCTCTGGTTTTTATCCACGCGATTAAAAATTTTCATTTTCTTACAGATTTATCGTTGTATGGATTCCAGATATTTATACAATTAGTAGCTTTCAATCATCCACAGATTGTAGTCAAAAACTTATCGCAGGTAAGAGGCTTCATCTTCAACTATAATCTTACGATCACGATTGGTAGAACACTATATCCGTGTTGATGCGATGAGGAGAGAATCCCACAATGATAATAAAAAGTCCGAAAATGAAACTTCGAGATAGTAGTTTATTTCAACGTTTCGACTTTATCCTAATAGTCATCTTCAGGAATAATGATTATTCAGGAATAATAATTATTCCTGAAGATGACTATTAGGATATAGTCGAAACGTTGAAATAAACTACTATCTCGAAGTTTCATTTTCGGACTTTTTATTATCATTGTGGGATTCTCTCCTCATCTATAATCTTACGGATCAATATCAAAACCATTTTAGGAAAACTCGGTTACCGAAATATTGGCTACATTTCATTATATTGCACACGATGAAAATCAGTGATATTCTGCTGTATTTCTCTTAATTCATCTTTATCTCTATATTATTCGCAGTACTTGGATCTTATTAAGTTGCATAAAAATCGACCGTTACGATGTTTATCGATTTTATGGTGCATAGGTCAGTGTGGAGCTAATGATCTATCTGCTGGTCTACGCGGTAAGCTATTGCCCTCTTTTCTCTGAATTCTGTTATTTCCTCATGTTTTAAATGTCGCGACACGATTTTCTATTTCAGTCTGGTTGGATGTAATGTTGCCAGTATTAGGATTAAGGTCGCTGACAGCGTATTCCGTCGGTTATCTCGAACGGTTATTGATTCATCACAAAGATTTGAAGAAAGCATATTCTTCCGTTACGTTTCGAGATTTCTTCCCCGTTCTAGACGTCGTTCATTCCGGAACTAACACACTACCGACTCAACTACAAAAACAACTGCGCGGAATTTATCCAAAATTCAAGGTAAATGCCGTCTGATTCAAATTTCAAGCCGTCTGACATCGGTTAAGTCGCATCACTTATAGGGGGGCCACTGATCTGGAAAACCTGGAAAATTCAGGGAATCAAAAAATCTGGGAAAACTCTTATTTTAGGAAATTGCATTTGGTGATAATCAGGAGAACACGTTGCATGATTTCTTCCCTTCATTCCTGGCGCGTTTGAAACCAGATGGCTATACTCCGTTCCGCGAAGAGGTATTTTTACGTGTAATTATCGATTTTTCTGAATGCGTAGAGAGATTCTGATTAACGAGATCAGTGTTTGTTTGTTTGATATTTTACAGCTATTATCCTGTCTGATCGTTTGTTTAGAGAAAGATAAACAGTGCTTCAGTCTTTGGCGTCAAATGTATTTGAAACACTTGCCGGAATCGGGGTATGTATGTTATTACGTAAGACTCGAATCTCGCTGGACCATTTGCATCTTCGTCAGCGAGGAGAGTTTGTGGCCTATGATGAATGTTACGAGTTAACTGGTTCCATAGCGAATGCAGTTTACGGTAAAATAGTTTGAAACATGACTGGAATATTGAACACATCTCGTCCTGCGTCTGTTACAGAGTTCTGTTGGAGCATATACTTGATAATTGGGACACGGTGAATTCGACTAAGATTAATAAGGTTTTGTTGAGAGATACGATTCGTGCGTTCGATATTACGAATGATGGAATTATTTACGATAAGGATGAACCGGAAGGATTTATTGTATGCTCCGTGACTTGCAAGGTAATCAATCGATCATATATTGAAACTCTCCGTCGAGTAACGTTCAGTTTTATGATCAATTCGAATAATTTCTCTTGCAGGAAATAATATCGAAGAAACTGTGCGGTTTTCGGTTCCCGTGGGGGTCGTTATTCCTGGCAGTATTTGGCGTTGTAATCGCGTTGCTCGCTTATGATTTCCTTATCAATAATGGATTTAAAGGTATAACATATTGCTGTATTTGTTGTTTATCTGTTCGGTGTAAAGAGTTAATGATGATCATCGTTTGAATGTTCTGTTTTTAGGATCGAGAACTTACCGTATTCTTGAAGACACTGGTGTTTTAGCATTTTCCATTCAAGTAATCGCACTAACAAAACTATACAGTTTGAAGGTTTATGAGTAAGTATCCAATACATTAACTGTCTGTATTCTACCCCCCCTCAGATGATCACCATTTGATGGGCGATGTCTTGATGAACTCGTTTTCCATACCTGCTGATAAAATGTCGATGTCTCTGTGGATGTTTGGTAAAAACCAATTCGTTTACGGGGTACAAGTAAAATTGCCTTGGGTCTGGACTGGAGAATATGGGAAGGAGTACAGGCAGGAGATCGAGGGTGGGTCCAGATGGCAGATTGAGGGTGGTCCAGATAGCAGATTGAGGGTGGGTCCAGACAGCCGATTGAGGGTGGGTCCAGACAGCAGATTGAGGGTGTGTCCAGATAGCAGATTGAGGGTGGGTCCAGATAGCAGATTGAGGGTGGGTCCAGACAGCAGATTGAGGGTGGGTCCAGACAGCAGATTGAGGGTGGGTCCAGATAGCAGATTGAGGGTGGGTCCAGATAGCAGATTGAGGGTGGGTCCAGACAGCAGATTGAGGGTGGGACCAGATAGCAGATTGAGGGTGGGTCCAGACAGCAGACGGTCTCAATTATCCCATCAGATTGTCTGATGGGGGTTTGGAATATAGATTGATTGACAGTAGCGTAAAATTTGTTTTGATTTATATTCATTTATATGTCATTTATTTGCAGTTGGTTGAATGAAAATGTACCAGTTTACTACAGTCGTGCAGTAGAAATAAGCTATCCTTACTTGTTACTTATCTGGGCTAAACTCGGAGTATTCCTTACAAGTTTAATGGACACTTTACAACCGGTTATCGATAACGTCAAAGAGAAATCACCTGAACTTGTAACATGGGTAAGTCCTACGCAATCTACTAATAATACAGGACCTAGTGTTCTACTAAGCTGTTGGAAAGGTTCGCCTTCAGAGTTAAAGTTAGGATTTTAAACTCTAAACTCAAAGAACATGGAACTTGCTGAACTATGGAAATTGACACTGTATCGAACCTGTTTCCTGTTATTTTCAGGTGAAAGACAATTTTCCGTACGATTTGTTTGAAACTGTTGCCGCGTATGTCGTAGCAGGTTGGGAGATATTCTTACAATACAGCTACTTATTGTGGCAAACAGTCGTCTTTTACATGCGTATTATCTGGCTATGGTTACTCGAAAATGTATTTGTGTAAGTATTACTGTCACTAATCTGTTACGAGTTTAAATCTCATATACCCCGATTCAATCAATTGTCGTTTGATTATTATTTCAGTGGCAAACTTTCTCCGGAAAACCTTCAACAATTCCTGTCGCAATCGCTGGTCACAATTCAGGAGCATTTATCGACATTCGTGCTGTGGTGCAACAACATGATAACAACACGAGGTTCAAATTAAACGACATGCATTTGAAATAAGGCTTACAACTGGTTGTTGGTGTCGATATTTAACATCTTGTAATTTAATCACCAACTCAGAAAATTATCCCCGTTTTTGCTATCGTCAGAGTTTATTTCCAGTAATACCCTTATAAGCACTGGTGTAATTTGTTTATCCAATTCCAGTGGGAATTGTCTGTTAATAGTATTAATACAATAATCCACAAAAACTACAGATGAAATTTCAATGATACCGATGTACCATAGTTCATGGTGCTGTGAATTTTGCTGTTTGTAAAAAATCATGAGGTAAAAAATTATAATTGTTTTTGACACTTCTTACACAGCTGTGAAGATATAAACATTGTACTCTAGTATTTTGAGTTTTTGGTGGTTGTTGATCAGTAAGGGCGTGTTTTGTTGGTTGTCAATCAGCGAAGACACATTTTGTTGGTAATTCTGGTATATTTTGTGTTCAATTACATGATGTATTTTGTGCTCAGATGTATAATATATATCTATTTACGATATTAACGATGTTTTGTCCTCTTTTCTGCAACAATGAGTGGAACAACAAGACAAATGACAGCTCAATGAATTTTCAAGGATTTTCCTCATTCGGTACATTTATTTCATTGACGGAGTGGACATGATATTTAACAGAATGCAGCAGTTTTACAGCGTTATTGAGGCTGATTTATGAGTTAAAGAAAGCCTTTGTCGTATTTTCATATAAAATGTTAGCAAGTTCTTCAATATCTTCATCTCTAGCACCAGCCATAACTTCTAAAACTTGGCTGAAATAATAGAAAGAACGTATTGAATCTAAATTGCCAACAATTATACGTTTTAATAATGATGGATACTTACATGATGTTAGCCGGTTCATTGCGACTTTTGACCATGTGTCCATTTTCCCATTTCTCTTTTTTCTTTGAAGGAAAAATAGTCTTGACGTGTTTAAATCCTGCATGCGTTTGTCTTACATCGCACCACGGAGCATCTATAAATCAATAACAGTTGAAACTTCTAGATTCTATTTATGATAAAAAGAGTATATTTTGTTTTAATCAGAATTTACCTGTTTCAATCATAAGACGTTCGCTGGGTATACTGCACATCGCTTCAATATTGGCTTCAGTCTTTAATGAACTGGAAAAGAGACAATTAGAAAAATATGAACAGCAATTGACAATATGATATATTATTTTGATACTATTCATACTCACCAGCCGTTTATACCTATGTACAATCCTAGATCAATAATAGATTGAGCCATTTCTTTAGTTCCGTCAAATGAATGCACCTGAATTAACAGCAGAAGAAACAAAATAAGGTTTGAATATTCATACAACCGATGTGAACCCAGTTCAAACAATGGTCAATTGAATAGACGTACCACACCAGTTGAGATTTTATCTCTATGTCGCGTTATGATATCAACAAATTCCTTCTCAGAGTTTCTACAGTGTAAAAATAGCGGTAACTTGGTAGATTCGACCAATTCCATTTGTTTTTCGAAATACCTGGTAAGAAAAGAATCGACGTGATATCGCGATGTGATGGTGTGTTCATTCAACAGTTGAGTTAAAAACTTACTTCAACTGAGTTTCTTTCGAACAAAACTGCAACCTGTCAAAATCTATAGAAAATACACAAAAGCGTTGTTTAATCAAGAAGCAGAAAGCTATGAATCAAACGAGAAGTTTTATGTTACAAACCTAAACCAAATTCACCAACTGCCACAACTTTATCTTTATTATCATTCGCTAAATTGATGAGACTTTGAAGGTACTCATCAGCTCCTGATGGGTGGTTATCAAACTCTGTACATCGAGTTGGGTGACATCCTACTGTACTGTATAAATACTCTGAAATTGAGAACCTATATCAGTTCATACTTGAGAGTTGGCCTACCTGTACCTAGTTGTGTGGTTTTCATGATTAGGTACCTTGAGTTTTTGCTAGGTCTAGAGCGGTTTTACTGTCTTTGAGATTTCCACCGGTTATCAACATCTGTAATTAGCAAGAGCAGTAGATTATTTACATATGTAAGGCTGAATCTCTTTATATAGCTCTTACTGAAACAACTTATTACTTTTTTCATTCCGATATCGATTGAACGCTGTAGAACATGTTCTAAATCATCTGAAACAAAAGCACAAATTATCATCGCAAACTTTTGAAATTCATGAGAATTTGAGTGACAGCATTCAGTTAGATTTATTATACCTTCGTGCTTTTTCTTTCCATGGTAAACACCTCTAAAAACTGGATCTGAAAAGCAACCCAACAACAAGCATAAATATGAAACTCTAGCTTTACATTTTTTATCCCTTTTATCCAACTTACCAGTTAAGTTAACGCCAATATCTGAAAATGAAATAAAACAAACATATATTACAATATTCGATAATAAATTAAAATTGAATTGATGATATGAATGCTAAAACTTTCATTCAGGAAAAATATCGAAAACACATGAATTATTGAACTTCGTCATCATGATTCTGATACCTATAAAACGTAAAGCGCTTCGTCTACATGTCGCAGAAGCTGACATTCTCGACAATATCTTAGTTTAATTTCAGAATTGTACTAACAATAAAATTTTATTTTCATTGGATTGAACTGACAGCTACCGAACTCAAGGTCGTTGCGCTGATACATTTTTTATTTCCTGGTTCGCGAAATTAATCAATTTGACCCCTTTAATTAATGATTGATTTAACCGACGACGTTCAGAATGTCGTTTAAATTTACAGCAAACATTGGGTTAATGTTTAAAGAAGCTGGAAGTCTTGAAAAGCGTTTCGAGGCGGCGAAGAAAGCCGGATTTACAGCAGTAGAATGCGCATTCCCCTATTCCAGCCCCATCGATCAGTTGACTGCAGCCAGGAATCAGTCTGGTCTGGAAGTTACACTTATAAATTCATATCCAGGTAAAGAATATACCGGTATTGATTCTAATCAGTAACTACCTCTAGTGTGCATATATTCTTGTAATCTTTCATCCCATATCGCATCATTTCAGGCAATTTAGAGGCCGGTGATCTGGGAACTGCTTGTATACCACACAGACAGCACGAGTTTGAAAAGGGTATCGAACAGTCTATTACTTACGCTAATGCTCTGCACTGTAAAAGGTAATAAAGATGCACCTTGAATGATCAGTTCAATGTAACATTGAATGTTCCAACTTTCATGTATATTTAACGTGATATGATTATGATCAGATTTTCATACGGCACGCTGCTATTATGTTTTTCTAGAATGCATGTTATGGCAGGAAAGGAACCTCCGTTCGGGGATTGCGCAATGGAGGAATCATATATTACCAATTTGAAATTTGCTGCCGAGCGTCTGTTGAAAGTAAGTATCATTATGTATCATCTGTGTTTTTTCACAGTTTTTCCACTGTTCAAATTTGTTGAAACATCTTTAAAAGAACTGATTTTCAAGTCACACCTGACAGACTGCTGTTGAACTGGATTCTATGTATTTCATTTGGTTTCTGATTTAGGAAGGTATAACAGCTTTCATCGAACCTATCAACCAACAGATTACGGCTCCTAGATATTTCCTTCATTCCTTCCATAAAGGTATCACCACTGAATATCTGAGCATCTTTATTTGATATCACTAGTGCTACTAATGGTTTAGGTATGACAATGACTTTTCAATATATAATTTCTTCATAGCTGTTGAATACATCAAGAAAGTTGATCACCCAAATTTGAAGCTGCAACTCGACTTTTATCATCTTCAACTTCTTCATGGAAATGTTACTCAAATTCTGAAAGATTATTTGCCATATGTCGGTAGGTATTTATTGATTGTTGAAGTAATTGTAAATCTTTTCATTTCATCTGTTTTTACTGAAATTCTTAATTTTACAGGTTATATTCAACTCGCTCAAGCACCTCACAGAAATGAGCCTAATTCACCCGGTGAAATTAATTTTGCTTATGTGTTTGATATACTGAAAGAGGTTGGATATACCGGTTATATCGGTTTAGAGTATAACCCAGTTGGTACGTATGTTATTATAAACGCTTAGCACTTGTGAATCACTTGAAGTCACAATATCCGTGATGTAACTTATAAAAATTAGAATTCCCACATTTTTAACCAAACTAAAAACAGATTGAATTCGTATTTATTGTAGGTGATACAAATGATGGTTTAAAATGGATGAGTGAACTACAACTGTCACTTAAATAGACGAATGAGTGAATGGAGTGTTGTTCGAGTTTTGTGTGCAATTGTTTGGTGCTTTTAGACTGCTGAATTTGGTGGCAGATCTTCATTTATATATATATAACATTAAAACAACATGTCTCATATTTTACATGTTAAGATTCATATTTGATCATGGTGGTATATTTTTATATAGCTTGCGGTAATAAGGTTTTCGTATAAATTTGAATCCCTTTTGAATAGTACACCTAGATGATACCGAAGATATCTCAATACTCATTGGTATATATTACAGTAGATTCTCAGTATTAATTGATATGAAAAATAATAAAATGATTTTGTCGAATGTGAAAATTGACTTTATTCGAATATGGCACATCAGAGCTGTGGATGAGGAATTTCTGGTATTTTTGCTCAATGTCTACCAGGTCAGACGAAGATATCTACAAGATGTATTTCCTTACATAGAATTTTACCGAAAGTATGAGAATGTGCTATCAAGACGAAAACCGAAAGATCTTAGTATCTGCACCGATGACAATACACAATAAACGGAACGCCCATGATTCAATTCAGACGTGGACAATTCACACGACGCAGGAATTATTTACGATGGAGACAACTGGAAATACTGCACATTTTCATGTTCGGTATCAATAAAAGAATGTAAATATGTTTCCTACAGTAACAATAAAATACTAATGATATTCGGGTAATAACAATACCGGGGACAATGGGACGTCAGTAAAATGAAACATCTGAGACAAGTATTTAATGAACATAACACAAGTCCTCACTTCATAAACAGTTCACTTTTGCTAGCAGCAACTTGTTCTCTTCTCGCATTCTCAACAATTAGTAAAATGGTGAGTAGCGCATTTACTAACTTTACTCAAGCATTTCTTTGTAAACTCAACCGTAAAAAACAGCTACAGACACAGAAAGCATTCGGTTAAAATCATTACATGTAGTTCTATAATCATTAGAAAATTCATTCAGAATCTTTATTCAATACCGCGCCTGGATGAGCAGTCTTGTCATACATGTATATTGGTTTTTATAGTGAATCCAATAGACAAGTGACTGTCTGTATTTTATATTGAAGAAAACTGATTTTTAGTTGAAGCGTCACTAAGTCGTATAGTCTTTCTTTGTACTCGTGACTTTTTCTTCAATACACGTATTTATTGTATTGTTTTGTATAAAGGAATTGTTAGGTTCCATGACATACAGGATTGTTTTTTCAGTATTTTGTGAGAGAATTTTTCTTTATATCAAAATAAGTTCATTTCAAATAACGTATGGATGGTTGTTTAATATTACATGGTAGTTCGATACGCTTACACCAACAGATACGATGCGTCTAGAATGAAAAGATAACGTTTTATTTTTGATACGTTTTCAGTCGTTGACGGCTGGAGAGCTCGACAAAGTTAAAAGTACATGGAGCAAAATGGCAGGTGATTTGGAAGGAAATAGTGTCATCTTTTATACTGAGTAAGAACGGCTTATTTTGTCGCGTTGCAATAACATTTCAGAGCAGTTTCCAGTTTGACAGCTGGTCATGTAATGAATAAAGCATCGTAAAAATTTATTTTTGGATGCAAATTTAATATAAACGTAATAGCTCACAAATATCTATGCCATTATATCTACCAGATGCTTTCACCATCAATACTGGCACACTATTGTGAACATTCTAAATTTAATATCTCTGTTAATGTTTATTTATTGGTGAAAAATGCACCAACTTTGTATGAAAAAGCAATGATTTTGCGAACGCTTAACGACAGTCATTCAACTGTACCGAGACGACTTCAAGACAATTTCTCAAATTACAGGTTCTTCAAAAAGAATCCCGACCATAAACGCCTGTTTAAGTCTAGTGACCCAAACTCGTCGGTGATGCGAAAACAAGGGGTGTTGACTTTTAAAAAGGTCGGAGAACTCGTTGCTGGACTTGAGAATGGGGAATTATTAGATTCTTTGCTGAATGGTCTTGCGACTTCACACAAACGGTACGGGATAACCCCCGCTCAAATGAAGGTAATATGTCACAAAGTAGTGACCTAGTGTCCGGAACCAAGTTGCACAGTCGTGACTGAAGTCCAAAAGTTGTTTTAAATCTTAATGTCGGTGTTGTTGTTAGATTGACTATTGAAAGATGTTGTGGCGATAATATTAAGAGAATCCCACAAATAAAGTCCGAAAATGTTTCCTTGAGCTAGGTTAGTTTTTCAACGTTTCGACTATAAACTAATAGCCACCTGCAGGAATACTGAGTTACAGAAGTTGTGAAATACACAATCCGGAGCGAAGGGACTGATCAAGTAAACTAAACATGGAAACAGTTATATTATTGCGGGACTCCCCTTATATCAATTATGTTGTTCTGGTTTTAGATCTAAGCAATGATTGTGCCCAGGTTTCATTCACTCATAAGATTATGAACAAGTTTTTTTTAATCCGTTTTAGACATTCGTTGACCCGATGAAATTCACCTTACAGACAGCATTAGGAGTGGAGTATGACGCTACTGCTCAGTCTGGCTGGGATAAAGTTCTAACGACTGTCGTCGCGAAAGTCGTCCCTAAGTTATAACTACTCGACAGTCTCATATATGATTTTATACAACTAATGCACCCACAGACCAAGAACCTATAAATTTTTTTTCTTATTTATGCTTAAACTATTCTAATTGCAACCATAATTATACTTGTGTGTAACCTATTCGTGTGATAAATAAATTCAAGTTGTGAATAAACATCATTATGGTAAGCTGAATATTAGCCAACGAAGGATTCGTCGATTTGGCCACGTTGTAGATTCTCTTCTTTCCGGTCAAACTATTGATGAACATGCGGAGAATATTGTTGTTAATTCTCATGTTTTGGGCGTCAGACGAAAACAGCGGAGCTTATTAGAAAAAATCATGAAAAATATTTCATCAGAGAAAGATCGGTCGGGGTCGCGCGCGGTACGCTTATCGTGTTTCAAAAGGATTGATGGACAGACGCCAGATGAACCATTCCAGTATAGTTAACTATAATACATTGTCTGCCGTGTAATCGCTGTGGAATAGTTCACTAATACCCTCAGTTTGACATGGTCTTTATAACAAACAACCAGTTCTAATGATATATCAGGTTACGGTATAATGATCTTAGATAAACCTAAATCTCTAAAATCTCTAAAGGCACATCCCTAAAACGCTTCGAAAAACCAAAGGCTTTTATCTACATATTTCGTGCTTTATCATAATTGAATTAAAATTCACGAAAGGTTATTTTCCCAGGACATTAGATTAATGGCTACTCGGGCAACTAAATAGAAAAAAAACACAAAACACTGGATATCAAAACTTTTACCGTTAAAAGTATAAAATTAGAGCAAAATACGCAGGAAGTATTCACTGGCGATGAAAGCCAGTGACATTTTCAAACTTAAACATTTTAGAAAAGATTTTCAGGTTGAATTTGTTTCAAAAAACAAAAGACACTGAAATAATTACAAATCATTCATAAAATTCAGATTTAAGAATCGATAATTTAAAGAGTAAGACGTAATAATCATGACCTGTGAACGACCTTTTTATTGGATATATCCTGAGCCAGCAATATCGTGGGTGTTTCATGCCATATCAATACTCACTGATGCTCAGCTAAAGAAAACGTTGCTCTTCTCTTTCTCTCTCCAGACAGATTTGATCATCATACACCCTGCCTTTTAGAAGAATAGGCGAAATCCTATGAATATTAGAAAGATTGCTCAGACACAGGGATATGGAAACAATAATTTGAGCAAATAAAAAATTCCCCTCAACTATTTCCTTAAGTATCTAGTCAAGAATCTTATAACGAGTCGACTTCCGTGCTCTGCGATTTTCTGCGCTTACAGTTGAAGTAGAGTTGTACAAAATGAATTAGTCGGGCAGTCACCCGGGTTGGATTGAGAGAGATGCCCAAAACTTAGCGCAAATTGAATCAATGCAGAACAACTGTGCGGTCGAGCCGAGGGGAGGTAGCATCTCGACTACTGTTTCTCTCTGCTGCTGACAAGTTGAAGATTCCGTCGCAATTTCTCGTCCATCTCGTAAACCGGTGACGTCATATCCGGTTACATCGCCGGTAAAGTTCGGGGGATTTATATAGCGAGAGAAAGAGCGGCGGTTTTCACGCGCGTTTTAGTCGTCTGTCGTTGAATAGTTCGCGGCGATTTATTCTCGGATTGATGGTGTCATAATTTCAAGGAAATACCGGGCGCAAGTGAGAAAGAAAAAGAGCGATCAGAGAGAGATACCAATTCATAATCGACGGACACCATAAACTGTAATATTTTAATCGGTAAGTGAAACCTAAATTACATTTGAACTTGAAAAAATAGTTTAAGAGTTTACTTCGTATATTCAAATATATAATAAAAAAGTTCACAGCGAAATAATAATAATATATCCTTTTTTCACAAAATATTCATTTTGCAAACATTTATTTAAACCAGAATGTCTTTCTATGAAGTGCAAAATATTTTGGAATTATTTTGATGTGATATTTTTTCGGTGGAAACAGAACAAAACAAACACATGATGAAACTGGTTGGATGTACATAATGTAATGACTTCCTCACTTTCTCCATGGAACAGGATCTGATATGAACGTGTAATTTACTCGTGGTTACATATTGATACTATCTGATCATATTGATTTACATATTATACCATCTATAAATCTATCACATCATTTAACTGAACATACGCGTCCAGTTCCTCTTAATCATTCTACCAGCCGCGACCGCCATTCATCGAGTATTTAGATCATCGAAATTCCAGTAAAATTAACAGAATAACGCGTGCATCTTATAAAATGCGATATTTATCAAATAACATCAAGCGGTTCATTCTAACTTTAGACTAGAATTTTACACAGGAATCTGGTGAACGTCAACTGCCACGATATTTTTGCTCGTTCATTCTAATCTAATCTAATCGAAAATTCGAAATGCACGCGCGACTTGTAGCTTTTCTTATGAGTCACAAAAAAACCCAAAAAATCAACCAAGTTCAATTCGTTGAATGAAAACATCACATATAGGGTAAGAGGGCTTCGACCCGCGCCTTTCATCAGATATGAGAAATATTATTATTCGCTCGCTAATGATGAGTTGTTGGACTGCTTACTTAGCCATCGATTATAACCCATTAACGTAAACGACAAGGCGACCAAGAGTTGGTCTGAGTTCTTGAAAATCACGGCATCTATAAGACGAAGTTGTGTGCGTTACTCGAGCCTCATTAGTCTTATTGTATAGAATACGGGTAATGATCAAACCAGACGAGTTAGTACGGCTGTTTTTAGCTTTAAGACGAACCGGAAAACTCAATTGCCGCCGAGGAAAAATACTGATGTCCCGTGTTAGTATAGAGTATAACAACAATTAGTACGAGATCAACTCACAGCTAGACGAGCACATTTTCAGATTTTAACTTATTATTTGAATGGTATTTCCTATATTTGCGCTTGACGTTCGTCGATGATAGGTACGTGCGACCGAACGGAGTGACCTTTTAGCCAAATAAAAGGAGAATTATTATAAAGTTGACGTTGTATTCATGATTAGCGAAATTCGCACCGAATGATATAAAGGCGTGATGGAAGGAATAATTCCATTTTAGAACTGTATGGTGACCATTTCCTGATGAAGGCGGATACTCTATTATACTCATCAGCACGTATCGAATTAGAGAATGATAGACGTTTGTCGTGAAAGTTTCGAGTTTTCGAGTTGAAATAGGTTCAGTCCGCAATGATCGTTCGTGTAAAAGCTACCCACTGAGACAGCCATAGTTATAGCGATCAAGTTCACTCATTAGTAGCAACTGCTACTGAATAGCAATTGAATACGTGGCCGGATAAATGTTCAACGCGGGACATAGATTTGGTATCGCTGTGGTCAATATCTTGGCGTGTCAAAGGAACGAGTCCACCATATATACGTGATAGTTGTAACAGTGGAGTGAAAACAGCGTAAAATACAAATAAACCCGTGTTTACTTAGTAAAACGTGGCACGATAAGGCGTGATACGGCCACGGGCGAGTCTCGTAACAACATAGCAATATCCTAGTCACTATCGTCGATGACAATAAATTATTCTGACCGTTACTAAATATCTCTAATATAAAATCCCACAAAATACGAAAGAAAAATGAGTCCACCGAAATGTTTCCTTGAGCTAATATTTTATTCCACGTTTCGACTTTATTCTAAAAGTCATCTTGACTAGATATAGTCGCCCAAGTATCGGCTCGAGGAAAATTTTCGGAATTTTATCATCTTTGCAACACTAACAAAGTGTTTCATTCAAGGTTACTGAATATCTCGGTAATTGGTTTCGTAAAATAATACAATAATTCATTGTCAATTTTTTTTCTGTTCTGTTTTCGGTTTCGTAATCAGATTTCTGCGGTTGATTTTAGCAGTTTAAGTTTTCGTATATTTTGCCGCTATAACACAATGTGCGTTGGTATTTTATTTATAACACATACGACGCGCGAAGTGCGATGATAGAAGATTTGTCGCCTGATACACACAACTGTCAAATAACGGCTCAAAAATATAATATACAGTTTCCAATATCTACCTGAATAAATCGCATTGCAATATCAGTAAAAGGTAATAGGAATAAGAATGAATTCAGTGTAGCGAATAAAGTCTATATCGCTTTACGCAGCTCCGTGATTTCCATTTTCTGCATCTGTTGTAGTTAATTGAAGTGTACGAAATGTAATTACTTTTCAGTTTGAACGAGGCGACACTTTTTTAATAATACGAACAATTTTAATCTCAACTAAAGAACAAACAGAATGAGAAGCATGAATTTCTACGATTTTCTGTAACGTTCGGTAATATATTTATCGATTCTTTCCGTTGACGATTGTGAAGAGGTCCTCGCTCTTCACTCTCTTTACATGATGAGATTGTGCCCACATTTGCTGAAAAATATTTCTACGATTTGCTATTTATGGGATAGAAATAAAAATTACGTAGAAACGTAACTTTTCGGCATGAACGCAGAACTTGAACTTGGTTAAAATGAATAATGAAACATAATGTGACACTTGTAATGTGACTTATTAAAGTAAATTGGAATCGATATGAACATTTTTATAGTTGACAAATATTTAGTTATGATTAAATTCTTAAATGATTTATATACAAAATTGTTTTCCAAATTCTTTGTATTTTCCATGTATCTTCATGTGATTAAACTGGATGATTACGGGGGGCGTCGGTTATCTTTCAGTAACTGGCGTCAATGATGCATTACTGAATTGAAAGTTATTGAGTGAAGTATTCTATAGCCGCACATACTCAGTACCCTTGTTTTCAGACCTTTTCAACAGAGCGCCAACGCATAAATTGAAGAACTTGGTTAAACAGCTCAGCGGTAACGCAGCCACATTGTCTAAAGCACTTAGTCAACAATTTGATATTTAAGAAGCGAATTTCGCCTTCATCAATTCTGATTAATCCGCACAAAAGTTTGATATCGATTGCTCCGAAAATTCTGGATGTAACCTTTCCTGGGGGCAATACGTACCGAATCATTACGCCTATTATATGTTTATTGATTTATATTATTATATTATAGTATTCATCAGAACAAAGCCAAGATAAACGATTTAACGCGCTTCCCAATCGAACACTCTTCAAATATCCCATTGAAGTATAGTTAAAACAGAACGTATTAAACTTATTTTCAAATTTAGTACTAAATAAACGCCCATGGCATGCCAGTCCACGAGGTTCCTCCGTACAAACCCCCTAAGCACACAAAGTTCATCAATATATTTAATTTTCATATCAATTCAAACAGATTATCATTAAGTTTATGATCTTATATTGAATCATATTCGTGTTTTCCCCAGAAGTGGTCATCGGGGTGAAACTGGTTAGCTTGTTCTGTTCGATTCGTTGGGTGGGCCAAGATCCCGATTTCAATGTGTTCTTTTTAGAAGAAAAATGTCTTTACAAATTTTTTGCTTAAAATGTTACAATCTTGTTGCCCGTACATATTCAGGATGAATTTTCCTAACACCCGAATACTCTCTATACTCGGGACGCCAAGCGACTGTGATTTGTGCTGTATACGCGTGACAGCTTTTACCATTGTTTCGAGCCAATCTTATCAGTTTTTTTCGACGAAGATAAAAGTTAACTAGTCCAGCCAGTCACCCTTGGCTCAAATCGGTATGGAAACATTTACTTTGCCGATAAGGATGATTAATACAATTAATCAAACGCGACAATGCTGATGCATGCCTGTGTCACCCGATACAACTGGGCAGTTGTAGTAGCGTTTATTCACGTTGTTTTATCACTTTGATATTGTAAATCAAGTGATCTTCGTGTTTTTTCCAGTTTTTGTTGCTGCTGTTCGCGTTTGTCGCTAATCGATTCAACGATGAACATTTCCTGCGGTTGTTATCATTACATGAGTTCTAATACCTCGCATTTACCATTCACACATTCACCATACTTTCTTCAATTTTCATTGCCAAGCCTTCACTTCACACACGAGTTTGGGGCATTCTGTAGTTAGTCATATATATTTCATCGGCTCATTTAAAAAAAGTGATGACCAGAACTTTACATATCTAATCGCAAGCGAACTACCGAATGAACGATATCAAACGTTAGACATTTTATACGCGCACTTACAAAAAACTGATCGTCCACGCTTCATGTGATCAGAACATCATCTGAGCCATTGACGATGATTGAAAATGAACTACAAACACACATACGACATTATCATTATCAGCACGGAGACGGTGTTTCCATCTGCATTTATGAAATTAACACGATATCGTGACGATTACAAATCTACGTCGCCCCCAAAATCCGGTCAGTCTAATGAATGAATGCTAGTAAGACTGCGGGTTCGTGATTCCTTTTATATTATTAAAACTAACCTATCGTCGTTCCCTTGCCCAATATGAAGTCATCGTAACCCAAATATTTTTTTCAAAGTCATATCATAACTCCGTTATGGTCACATGACATCATTCGGTTAGCCTTTTAGAGGGTGTTTGAGCTGATGAGAGGAGCAAATATAAGAAGGATAATCCGCAATAACCGACGATGAATATTGAGTCTTTACGCCGAGCATCAATGGTCATTTCCCTCGTGTCCATCTGCAGATCCAATTATCCTACAGAGTAACGTCAACTATTTCATTATTACTATTACTGCGCTTCAGTACAGAATTATGTACATACACATATCCCACCGTGTAACGTATCTGTTCAGAAAAAAAACACTCAGCAATTGTGTGAAGACACACACATAGTAATTGTCCGTTTTTGGTTTGGTCACTTTGGTCATTTCTTTCGCACATTTTTGTGAGGAGCCTCTTACAATTTCTCTACACGTATGAGCTTTGCTGTTTGCCTGCCTACGTAATAAGATTAAAAGGATTAAAAGCCTTTAACTTTATCTAAAACATGAAGTTATCAAAAACCGACGAGGGTGTAGCCATCATCGATCTGTTCTTGATAAAGCTGAAATTATGTATGCTTTAATGATGACACTAAGCGCCACATAGTTCAGTATGTCTACGTATATACATAGAACTGGCTTAAAACCTCCTCAGAATTTGTGACAATCACTCAAACCTATATTTACATGAGACATACCGGGTAGCGCACCTCGCACTTTGTATAACACAGAATCAGGCATGTGGTCACAGCTATCCTTACTTAAAACCCACGTAACCGTCAATTAAGGAAATTTGTTTCCTGTTAACGAGAGAGTTAGTTTCGTGATTCGACCGAAAAAGCAACGATCGAAAACGTGTATGAAAAGGCATTTTCCCGAAGGCTCACTGGCCGGAAGATGCTGAACCAGTGGTGTGCGTTTTAAACATCGATTCAATAATTTTCGTCGTAATTTTATTTCCCCGAGACGCGTGGTATGGGGTATTCTTTGAAAATAGCCTGTCACTTCACTGCGGTTAATGTTCGATGGTCACGCAGCTTTAGACTCCGAGACCCTTTAATAGACATCGCTCACACGTTCACCTTTCCTAACAAGATGTACGTACAGATATTACAAAATCAGCACACATGGTGCTGTCATATATACGCAATCATCGAGAAATTTCCATCTGAAAATACGATGAATGATTATTAAATCTCCATTTCAAATGTTGACTAAGGTAATTTGATATTTCCATCAGATGTAGATATAAAATTGTAGTAGAAGATACGATGTAATTTGAAACTGACATTATCTTCGCAGTATCTGCACATTTACTAGTAATTATACTTAAAAGTCACTTTAGGTCAATGCTGCCAACTCTATTTATACCCGTTGGTTAATTTTTAGCTAATAAATCACTGGGGGTTTGATTTAACGATGAATTAATCGCCATTGATTACTGGCAATTAATCAAAATAAATTAAAGTTACAAAAAATTCAGAGAACAAAAGACGTTATTGGTGTATACCGCTCGTAACATGTGGTAATCTCCAAACGAATCGAGTCTGGGGTGTTCAGAATTTCATTAGTCTTTCATGAAGAAGTTCTTGCATCAGGAGGGAGTGCAATAAATTCGATAAATATGAAGTATATCGAATCAGTAAATATTCACCGCGTTCTTTATGTTTTGATCGGACTAAAAATCGTCTTGAACGTCGAATACCCAGGTTCTTTACGATTGATATTTTCAGCACGTGGTTTAAAGGCTCCATACATGTGCTACAGTTTATCTTAGGGCAAACACATACTGAAACAGCAATAAAACGACAGTATGATGTTCCGTGTGAAATGTAATCTTTTTGACTGGTGATTATTTCCTCCTAAGGGTCGACGCCAGTGGGACCTTTACAGTTTACACAAATAGACCATAAACATATTGATACACGCTCTCCCACCTTCCCGTTACAAAATGACGAACAACATTTCATAATCTGGACCCGATTCAACAGTTAAACTTTGAAATCAGCTGTTTAACTCTAGAGTCAAACATAACACACATCTGGTTCCAGTAGTTTACGCTATTTCCGGAGGATCCAAATTGTTCATGTCGTAGAAATCAATAAGGAAGCAAAAAATGTCTAAAAATGTAGCTCCTTGTCCACTCCTTACCCAGGCAGGCAATATTTAATCCCTACACTCCTAACGTCTTAAAACATTTGGCGCACGTTGCTTCCAATCTGTTGCCTCCTGCCTTTGTGGAACTCTTTGGATTCAGAGATTCTCGGAAAATCAGTATTTTTCACATCAGTCTCATTTAGTAAAAGAGATTTTTACTGTTTTCGCTTTTCTCTGAACTCTTTACCCACGATCCACATCGAGATATGTAACATTACGTCACAGTGACGTCGTCGTTGCTATATATTTGAATGAATAATTGAATTATTTATTTCAATCGTCACACATGTTCATTCGTCACGCAGAATATAACATCAGGGGTTTCGGTAAACTATAACGTGACATTGAAGGAGTTCACTGGTTATTGTATAATACAGAAAAAGCCCCGGTGATTCTCGCAATATCAACGATTCGCAAGACGCTGGTTTTACTTGTACAGAAGGGCATCATTAATATTAGTGACTGTCAGATTAACCGACCTGACATCATAGTTCTAAACACTATGTATCATAATCTTAAACAGGGACTAGAATAACATTTATTTCACATACAATTCAACTAGCGAGTCTTATTCGCGGATATTCATAAAGAAAACTCTATATGCTCAGGACAAATGTTTCACAAATAATAGATATTGAAAACAAAATACGTAGGCGATGCAATGAAAATATCATAAATCTCAAATGACATAAAGAGATATTAGTGAACTAGAAGAGACAGTTATACTAGTGAGTGTTGGTGGCTCAAAGTCTTTCATTATCTCTAACTGTATCTACTTCAGAATGAAATGTCTTGATAAAATTATGTTCTGGTGGCAGTACTGAGACTATGATTTGCCCGGGGTAGATCGCATTAAACTCGTTAATTTCAGCGGTTTATTCTAAAAATGAGTTGCGCGGCTCTCAGTATACCATCAGGTATCTGTAACTCGAATGTTATTTGCTTGGAAGCGTTTAACTTAATTCTCAGATAATGCGATTCCCTGCTAGCACCCTCGCATCCAGCAGACACACCTTCAATTTAAACCTTTTCTAAATTTCTCCCGATTTTTAAAGCCGTTTCGTGATGCTTTCAAGCCACGTACTCTTTAACGACGACGTCTTCCTACTGTTTCTCAGACGTATACGCACTTTTAAAAACAGCCTTTACAATATCGCTCGTAATTAGCTATCATAATTTCATTATTGAATGATATATTAGAGATGATGGCTCAATAAAATAACATGATCGCGTGTACAGTGAAGACTCGATACGTTGAAGCGAGGTCAGTGACAAAAAGTGCTTTACTTTATAGGCGTAATTTGCTTTTAATTAGCACACACCCCGGGGCACCGGTATAATATCATCATCATAGCCTTCGTGTCGAACAGTCCCTGTTTCCAACAAAAAATATCAAATAAGAAAAAATTGTTGAAAACTTATTACGGACCGAGACAAACTTTCACGATGCGTAATTCCGCCAGGATAATGGCTCCTGCTGCAAATTGGGATACGTTTAGAGACTATCCCCTAAACTTATCATAAACGAGTCGTTTGAATATCTAAGCCTTTACACTTTATAGATTAGGGAAACTATGGACAATAAAACACTAATTTATGGAGATTATTCGTTTTTCTGTGCGTTACCTTAATGACAGTTCGTCATCTCGTTTGTTAAATGAGATACGATAGAATCAACATAGAGCGACACATTCCCACTTATTCTCACTACTTCATTAACTTTCCCATCTATATCATGTCTCGTGTAGAGATTTCAATACATTGATAATACATATTAATTCGGATCTTAAGTGGAAAAGTACACTAATCTGAGACGAATGGCTGAATATTTAGTATTCTTACGGGAGTTAGCTAATGACTGCTGAGGCCTAATATAGCCAGATTTACCGCGAATTGAGGTAAAGCGCTAACTAATTGCTACCATTCACTGCGGACTCGATTTCCAACAGTCTGACCGTGCAATGCGCATATAAAGCTTCTATTCGGAAACAAATGAACCTTACATTCAAAGAGAATTTGTCTGAATAAGGAGTTTTTTTTTTAGAAATGCCTTCTATTAATTCAACCACTCTCTACTAGAATTAGGCATTCAGTCTAAAAGTGTTGGTGACGTAAACTCGAATAAATCTGATGAAGAATTTCTTTGATAAGTGTTTCATCATTCTGATGATCATTTCACGAATACATTTCTATATAGCATACGACAGGTTTTTTCCCGTTTTCATGTATTTGATCACTGAATATGGTTGCTTAGTAGGAACATGATGCATTATCTATTTTTTGTTGCCGATAAATAAGAAGAAAATTTGCATCCTCTAAAAACCATTTGATTAACGACAACTTCATTAATTTCAAATCAAACCGAAAAATACATATGTAAAATAAATCGTGTATCATTCAGTGGTAAAAGAGCAAACTTAACGTAGCGTTCAGTATTTCCTGTTCACTGATGTTTCTGGTCATGCATCAATTAAGACAAGGGCTCTTGTCACTTGGTGATGATAGGAACTCAACGACAAATCATTATTGATGTTGAACCGTCTAGCACAACGCCCAAAACCACGAGTAAAACCGACTGAATGAAATAACTGCTACAGTGAATGTGGTGTGTCTAGAATATATTTGATATGTTAGCAGTTTGATGTGAAATTGCTTAAGTGATAGATACGTATAGGTACTTGTATAAAATGTAGGCTAACCCCAGGTGAATATCGAAATGTGTCATCACATCTCTACCTAATGGATTCTCTTCATACATATTTCTTCAGCCAGGTGAAAAATAATGGAACAACTACTTTCGTAGTGCATAAACAACTGTAATCTTTCATCGGATCAGCAACTCAACATTCAGTAACCTGTAAATAATAGGATGGATGTCCACTAAATATCACACAACGATCTATATGCCTATATACATGTATAGAGATAGCTGTGCTGTTGATTTATTTAGTTCATTATCGGCCCATTTTCTGCTCATATGGACTGTATCCAGGAATTATGTTGGAAGGCGTCCGGCCAAAAGTAATGAAAACCTGCCACGTCGATGTACAAAATATCATTAGTGGACCGGGTGCTTAACGAAGACTTGATGTGTGCTAAAGATGTTAACTATTCCTGTTAAGGTCAAACATCACCGACTTGCCATACTAGACTGTAAGTCCGAAGCCCGCTGTCGATATTAGACCACAAACTTCTTTCGAAATTCCTATTCAAACCATTCTAAGTGGATCTCATTGCAACAAATCTACGTCGCAAGTATCTATGTGTTTAACAGCAGTAGCGTTTGACGTCAATTATGCTTGCGCCTAATCAATATTCACTACTTACTTAATTAATATTTCTGAATGTATTCAAATCAACAACTGATTTACTGTGTATCGGCGGCAGCATAGCCCCCGTAACCTATTACTGAGTCAAACATCACGCTTCATCACATGCAACTGGGACTCGTTATAAAGGCTTAATATTCTTAGTCCAATCGCATTTCCTTCTGTCGTCGGAACATTTTCAGATTCGAAATCTTTGGTCACTGTTGCAAATATTACCATTTAAAAGTACAAAATTCCCGTGGCTATAGAAAATCTGATTCCAGAGAAAATAATTATCTGATTATTTGTCATTCACGACGGCTTATGATATTACAGAAGGTTACTTGCCTCGAGGAATTCATATGGCTTTTTTGAGTCAAAGAAGCCCCCGCATTGGTTAAATTCAGAATTCCTAGAAGCAGCGCTTACAACATGTGACGTGATACCATCCATAATATCGTTAAAACATATCTATGTTAGATACGCTATTGTGATCCTTCTTTACCCTCTGGCCAACCTGTAAGGCCAAGGTATAACAGGTTATATTCAAATGCAGATTCAACAAACAACTGAACTCATTCTGCAATTAGTAAAAAAGAAAGACTCTAATCCCCGTGCCGCAAGCTACCCCACTAGATGGCGTGCGCATCAATAGGACTAGATCAAAATTTACTTCATTTTCAATGTTAGTTTCATCTAGATTTTTAGCCTCCCACATTAGAAATTACACAAATTGTGACTCTAGATAAACTCACATTATTCTTTAGGATTCATAGCGCGCGATTTTAATTCATCATTCATAGAATTTGAGTAATTTCAGAAGAAAGTCGGCATCGTTGTCCGAATGCACACTAGCGATCCTGGTTGATCCTCGCTTGCTACAGTCGACCGTAGAACCAATAAAATAGTCATAGCGTTTAATCAAAGGGTATATTGTTTGTTGATACTGAGTGAAAGATGCAACTGTTAGGATAGAATAATTCCGCCTATTTCTAAACTGGTAAGACTTATCCGTAAATGTAATTGTATATAGACACGTATTTCATTCCAAACCATTTGAATCATATAAATTACTTTCTAATTTGCGCATTTGTACATGTACGTATACATCTAATGGGGATTATCTATTTCATCTAACACATCTACAGTGTTTTTTTCTGCCGCAGACAACTTGAATTTATTCATCAATTATGAATCAAATAACGCCGATAAAGCAACCTGGAACCGGAAGCACGGCGTCACTATTTAATAGATTTTGTCGTTTTGAAATTTACGCAAACATTATATATGAGACGGATTGGACATTTTGGAAAAATTTCTACAGAAATACAAGGCAGTGATTTGACTAAGTCTAAACGTTTCCCGTCATCAAGTTCTATCAGCTTACAAACCAAACTTTGGTTCACCGCGCTAGATCAAGCGGAGGGTCCCATTTTATTTTTCGTCGGTAGATAATTCAGTTTGTGAGATACAGCTTGTTTTTGCTGCCCGGGCTTATTTAACGATTCTATCGGGTTACACATAGTCTAACAGACAATCTGTAATGAACCATCGTTTAGGGAATTTTACAGACAGTTAGCTCATGATCAGTGGTTACATGCGTTTTTGGCAATGCCCAGATATATACAGCCTCAATCGGCTACACATTGACAGCGCGTGCATATACCCGTGACTTCTTTCTTCTCGAGTAACTTTTATGAATTGATTTATTTTCTATTAAGCAAAAGTAAATTCTGTAGCTCTTCATTAAAATTTGATTAGGATGAAAACATTGAAAATAGGACTGTGCAACTGAAACAAGAATATTCAAAATTGAGAGGCATACACCGTGTTATAGATTTGAAATTATATAGTTATTTTCTCGTTGGTCGGGGTGAACCTCGCGTGATTACCAATTTGTCGTTTCAAATCATTCTCTCGATCGTCCTTTTGTTCGATTTATTGATAAATCGTTTGTTTTCACTCAATCCGACGGGAGTTGGCCGGTGGAAGGCAATATAATGAATCATAAGTCATTATCAGTATCGGGAATCAATGAGTAGATGTATTCACGAAATGGAAGAAAATATTTTTATTTGTGGTAGAAGTCGGTACCGAGGTTGAAGCTGGCTAATTGTACGACGAGCGTCAAACTCGCATCGGCGGGTTAAAAAAAACAGGTATCGATCTAGCTTTCAACTCTTTTATAGACTCAACACCCGCTCAAAATCATTTATTATTTTGCTGTCGGTAGGCTCCTTCGATTCTACAGGCGTGTCAATACTATCTCAATTCAAAGATACTAAAATCAATAAAATATACTTCTGATATCGTATACTTTAGGAAATATCTAAATCTATTTTAGTTATCAGCAAAACTCTATATAAACACAATGGGTATGTAATAATTATGCATAATATGGCTTATTTAATATGCCACGGATCGACAGAACCGGTCCGACAGTTTAAACTATCGCTGGACCATCGATACATTTCGCCACTCAAAGATTCTCTTAATACGTTCTCTGACAATCGCAAATCTTTTGATTTACCTCCTGGCCAAAGCCCAATTACTACTTTATACCCAAATTTGTTTCAAACATCATTAGACCGCACCAAACGCGAGGTACCGCCTTAAATTGTATTGCCAGGCAATTTCTGGCGTCTCGTTAGAAGCTATAGTTATTCACGTTGTTTCTATGACCAGCAGGACTGGGACGAGGCATGATGGGAAAGCATTAATATTTCGCCTTTTCGACGCCGTCATGTTAATTTCCTTCGAAAACATTCCGCTACGGAAAGAGTTCGTATCAATTCTAATACATAAAAAGATATCGCAAACAATGGCGGAATCCGGTTTAAAATATCTCCTAGCTGTTAATGAAAGAAAATTCAGTATTTTCTATTTCCGCTCTCTTACTATCGAGAGTCGATCTGGAATAAAATGAGAGCGATATTTCACGGTAACTGCAGACACTTCATATCTCAGTTCTTCCAGCCGCCGCATAACTAAATTTGTTCGTTCCAATAAAAAGTGTTGACCTTCATTTATAGTTCATCGCTTGAGATTTTCTCCATAGTCCGTGTTATGTGTGATTCAATGACTGCGCAAGAGACAGAGACAATCAGACAATCAGACAATCCATATCGCATGCAATTTATAACAATAAACGTCATCTCGAAGGAATACTGCATGTCCATAAAACATTGCTTCTGTTACAGGTGGACTTAGTTTCTATTCGTTTTCAAATAAAAAGATGTTAGATTTTCAATTGAATATATATCATAATAATGTTTGTTCATATTTCAGCTTTTGAGTGAAAAAGGAAAATTGTAACGGAACTGATCTGCAGTCGTGGAGCAATGTTGGTACAGACATATTTATGTTTATTAGTAGCAGTGACTAGTACATTGTCTCAAGTTTTATTTGAAGAGGTAAGAAAGAAAACCAATCAGGTTATCGTAAATGTATTTTTCTTTTATCACAAGTAATATGTGAAGACTAGCAACTTATATCTAGAGTTCGTGTTGTTCACAAAAACGACTATACTAGGTTATAAGACTTACTCAATAGAAAGTAACCTTTCCTTAACTATTTTAACCGTTAGAATGAGTTTTTTCATATTAATAGTTTTTGTAGATAGGACAGAGGTCTGATTGATTAGATAAGATTGCATGAACTCGAGAAACCATTTGTTATCAAAAGTTATTTTCTAAAAAAATTTTCAGGAAATTCCGCAGACGACAACTCTACGGGACGATAGCAGAGAGGTAGACACGTTTGATCTAATACAAAAAGTCAATCAACACGTACAAGATAACGATAGGACTCGATCCAAGCGCCCGTTTTGTAATTCGTTTTATGGCTGCGGTAACGGTCAGTATGGAAAAAGAAAACGGACAAGTAGCGAGAATAAAAAACTGTTAATATCGCGAGCGATTGCGCGAGTGATGTCTCCATCGTCATCGAGATCATCGTCGATAGACGCGACAAAAACGAAGAAGAAACGAGCATTCTGTAACGCGTTTTACGGCTGCGGTAATGGCGCCAGCAAACGTTCAAACACCGAGCGAAATATTCGCAAAATGATTAAATTATTGGAGGCTAGTCGTGCGCAACCGGTCGCCAGAAAACGGCCGTTCTGTAACGCGTTTCACGGGTGCGCGAACGGGGGAGGCAAGAGAGAAGTGGACATCAGTAGTGGAAGTTCTGACGAAAGCTTGGAACGAATGAACAATAATGTTATTAAAGCTAATCTCCTGAGAAATCTATGGGGAAACAGAGCCTTCGAGAGCACGATGGTATGAAACATTTATTTCTCTTATATCGGCCCAATAAAATCAACACTCCTAGTGAAATTCCTACATAACGATCACGTATCATTGACCATTACAGGCATCATCAAAAAGGTTCAAAATATTGAAAATTGGTGAATATATGTTTTTTGAGTCAATATCACCTTTTATAAATCTAAGTAATCATAAAAGCTCTAGAGAGGTAGTCGTTGTTCCGAATCAAGGATGGTGGGCCAGGCTTGGGGGTTACCAGGTGGGGGTAATACGATATCGTCTGATATTCAGATTAATGCAAACTTAAATTTTTACAGGAAAATCATCGCCGCGGAATGGAATTGAACCCTCGTCGCAGAAAATAACCAGTAACATGACGGTAAGCGATTCAACGTTGTGTAATGATTGAATTGCGGGTCTGATACAAATTCGAATGTGTTTCTAATTCGGAATTTTCGAGAATTTGATATCGTTTGAATTTGTATTGTAGGAATCGGTTCACAGGCCGTTTATAGTGTACATAAATTACCCGCAGTCAAACAATGATGAATGTCGTGAAACAACAAGGACATGTTCCGAGGATGCTGTGCGCAACTTTTAGAATATTGCTGAAGAATTATAAAATCGTTTGTGTTTTTGTTAATATTTTCCGATGGATGAGCAAAACGCGAATATCACAAATATATCTACGATGCGTCAGAGAAACGACAATAATCTTTATCCCCGCATGTGCCATCTATACGGTTTATATGTTTCCACATGTATTAAATAAGATCCCGTTTCTAATCGCAATAAATCGATCGATGATTAATTGCTAATCAGCTTCTGTATCATGTATCTAACGCATTACGTAATCAAACCGAGAAGGTGTATTAGATGATCCATTGCAACGTTGCAAACTTGTCAAACACGATCCAGTTCATTTCTAATAACATGTACACCGAAGAATTCGTTTTGATAATTTGAACACAGTGTTCGCGCCGGCGTCGCTTATAGATTGCTTTGTATTCATAGAGTATCAACTGTTATTTTGCTATTGATATTAAACCAATCAGTGATCTCAATACCAATTGTAAAAAAAGTCATTCAAAACAAGAATTTAAATTCGTTCATCAAAATCCAAGAATGTAATTTGTGGAGAAAATAATAATTATTGCGCGTCATTGTTGACTGTAATTTTGAAATTATTTCTATTGTCTTATTTCATTATAATACCTGCTCATTATTGTGTGACGCTGATGTATCACCAAACTACTCGTTTTGAAATGAAAATAATGTTACAAAACTGTGTAAACAGTTGAAACCCGGACGGCAGCTTTCTTCTTTTATCGGCAAAACACGTCAAAACTGATCCACACCGGTGGTTTATCAAATTTCATCGTTTCCAAGGTTTCCAATTGAATTTCCCGATTCTCAGCTGATATCAATGAGGAACAAATTGGTCCTGTAAGTTTGTTGATGGCGAGTTTGATTGAGAGTTGTCGTATATTTAGTTTTGTCCGCATCACGAGTAGCGTTCGTTGATTTGACCTAATCAACGTAAATGCAACGTCTCGTTCGGTTTGTTTGTGTAAAGCTTCATGCACTTAAACGTCGATTGTGACTGAATCCTTCGCTTGAATGATGTCGCTGTTCAGCCGTGGATCGACGTGTCATCATTTTGATTCTTTTATTGCGGTTTCAGAAGCTGTCTATGATTTGGTGGCGAGACGTTCTTTTTTTTATCGAGAGCCTGAGGCCAGAATCAAAGAGAGGAAAACTGCGTTTGTCATATATAATATCGAGTTGTGAAAAGATCAGTTAATTATATTTACGTCGTTTGATAATGATTGCCCGATACGCCGTAAAGTAAGCGCATCTACCCGATGGCAGATTCAAACATGCACCCAGCCGACTAGATGCATGTAAAATGACAGGTGAATCCTCGCTTAGATAGATCTAGAATTATTAAGCCATTTGGTTAAAATCAAGATATGTATTTGTTGCAGTGAAAGAAATAAAATTCGGTAACTTGGTTTGTTTAATGCAATAGGTTCATGGATGATATCGAGCTTTCTCGCTCTTCTAACATCCACGAGGCGATTTTTTTCACAAGAGGTTTCTGCCATCCAGTTTTGCTTGTCGTGCGCATGTTCTCCATCCTACGGAATACCTGCGGGACAACGTCACTCGTTATTCGCTATAAATGCTTCGCACATGCGCATATACATCGATAGACCGAGACTGGTTGCCGGTCTCTATCTTCTAGGCAACCAGTCTACGACACTATCTTTTAATTTTAACACAAAAGTTCAAGGAAAATAAACTTTCGGACCAAAAAGTGCTATCACGGTATACTGGGTACCCCCTTCAAAGGCAAAGTTTTCTATTCAGGACTCTGCTTCTGCATATAAAAATCAAACCGATCATCAGTGGACATTATATCAAATTAGCGGGACCCGGGGTGGTGAAATTTATATGCCGTCAAAAAATATTGCCGAGGAATCTCGATGGGCGTTTTAAATTTTAGACCGTATTGGGCAATACGGCTAATACGGTCTGGATCCGCCCCTGATGGCTATAGTGACAATCAAAAAGATTGCTAATTTCGTAATACTCTTCGGCAGCTCAACAGTCGCTTCTAACCGGTCAACAAGTGTCAGCGTGTCCGGTTTAAAGTGGTAAGCTGTATTGCCATTGATATAATTGCATTATCATGGGGGATATTGGGTTGAAAAAAGTGGTGGATTGCAAGATAATAAAAAACCGCTGACTGGTGAACTAACAAAGTTCAAAGTAGCCAATTAAATAAACAAAGAATTTCAAACAATTTTATTCTCATACAACAATTACCGGTATGCAAAATGCCAGGTTCGAGGAATTATAATGTAAGTTCCTCAAACACGTGGACTGATTTCAAAAACAATCCAATCATGGACGTATAAACTATAAACTAGAGTTTATACATCCATGGTCCAACCATATAGACTATAAAACAAAAACGTCTATGGCCCAACCATGGACTCTTAAACTGTAAGAGTCCATGGCTCCCCGCACTAAAACCAGAGATAAACCTGGCCATATACTCTGGAAAGCGTAAGATTTTAAGTAATCAATCTGATTTACATTTTTACTCCTAAAAGTTGACCCGGCCGGCAGATTATTAATTTGACAGTTCATGATGTCACCGGGCATAGGTGACACTTGGCTATTTCATGAAATATGAAGCATTCAATCATATCAACTATTCAAATAATGTAAGAGAGATTTAGGATATTCTGTTTATACAAATAAATTGCATACCATATCTCCAACATATAAACATTAAAACTGAACATAAAACAACAATTTCACTCTCTCAAATAATCAATCTCCAATTTCATTTCATTAACATTATTTTTATAAGAAAATTTTGCAAACTTTGCTTTGTATTCGAGGAATTTGTAAGTTCTTCGTTAACAAGTGAACTGTATTCGAAAAACAGTTCAACATAAAAGCATTAAAACTAATAAAACCTACAGATTCATTCTGGAAAGCTTGAGATTAACTAATCAATCTTTATTTTCATTTTCATTAACATTATTTTACAAGATAACTAGAGTTTTTCCAACTTAGCCTGAGATTTTCAAACATCATCAACGTTTTCTCCACATTGGTACGTTTAATGCAAAGTATTTGGAAGGTACTTTAATAAAGATATATTGAGTAACATCATATAGATATTGTTCAACTATCCACTTGAATATAGCTAGGTAAAATTACAAACAACTGATTGCTGAGATATCTAGAATTATCTATAACTTTTTTCGATACTTGAAATGCTTCTTGCGCAGATTTGAATCAGGCCCATATATATATGCACCATGCACATGGTCTAAGCACTGCCAGCTGGCTAGTACAGGATCCTCCATAACCATATAGTGCACGTAAAACCTGTCCAACATCATATGTAGGAGTTATGAAAAATAAATATACTATATATAGCCATTGTAAAACCGACAATCAAAACAGGACAATTTACTAATCAACACTGTTGATAAATCCTCATTTATAAAAAGAAACTGCTCCTCTTTATTCGATAGGACCTAAGTTTGATAGTTGATATAAACTTAACTAAACAATTGAAAAGTTTGACCATGAATAATGAACACGTATGTGTCATTTTATTCTCATGACAAAAACCTTGCTCAATGACAGGAATGACTCGAGGAACTATCATGTAAGTTCCTAGTTAACTTTACTTTACTTTACTTTATTTACGATAAACTCAGGTCATTTACATGACAATTAGAGCGTAATACAAGAAAATTACAAGAAAAACCAAAAACAAATGAACTGTATTGAAAAACAGTGTAACATAAAAGCTTTCAAACTAGAGACAAATCCTACAAAGTCATCCTAAGCTTAGTATTAACTTAACGTTCTAAATTTCATTTTCATTAACATCATTTTTACTGGACAACTAGAATTTTCGCTGCTGGATATATACATTGTGGGATTCGAACCCACGTACTCTGGCCACTCAATTCAATTCAATGAATTCCACGTACTACTGGTGCTGCCACCTGAATTCAAAATGGATGCCGCAGTTTACCCAGTTTACGGAAAGTGAAGATTTTTATACTGAAAGTATACGATATATTTAATGAAAGGATTCAAATTGACATCATGACGAAGTGGTTGAAAGCTTGCAATGAGAGGAAGTATGCCGTCGGTGAGTTGCTCGTCTATCATTTTACATAAACTCTACAAACTGTAAATTCCCTTTGAAATTTTGTTTTGGAATTTTACTTCCGTGTTCATGTCAATCAACTGATCTACTACAATTGGCAGTTGTCAGTCGTTATGCGGACCGGCCATCGGTTCAACCTAATAATGATGGTATTGGTAATTGCTCTCGCTGGTTGGACCTTGTCAATAATTCCAATGTAATCATTAATTCAAAAGACAAAAAAGTCACGAATTCTGCAGCCTCAACTAAATCACAGGGACTTGTCACGACTGATGATGAGACCAATGATGGGGGTACCAGTATCCCTGCAACTGTACAATGAAATAACAAGGATGGCAACAAATTTTCAATCTGACAATGACTTCTCCACTTCAATCGACTGTAATTCCAAAAATTCTCAACCGATTCACATGAAATAAGCTTTAATACAACCTAGAAGACTAGAAATGAGATTAGCGTACAGGTATGACCGCGTAGTTTAAAAAAATGTATGGTTTGTTGGGGTTTTCTCTAAGATCTCACATAGAAATCATCGTTTGAAGTGAAAAAAACGACCATTTTGCTGTCCACCATAGAATCGGTAGACCTCCATTTTGAGCTATCTCTCGTCAAAAAAAGGTGATTTCGTTGTGAGATAATTGTCGGAGAGTGGTGGTTGAAGGCTCGTTCGAAGCAGAAAGTCTTCTAGGTTGTATTAAAGCTTATTTCATGTGAATCGGTTGAGAATTTTTGGAATTACAGTCGATTGAAGTGGAGAAGTCATTGTCAGATTGACAATTTGTTGCCACCCTTGTTTTTATATTATACAGGGATAGTGGACCTGGTCATTGATATTGGTTTTATTCATTCACTATCAATTGTGACAAGTCCCTGTGCAACTAATTAAATAATACTACTACTCTGTCTGTCTCGATTGTGCTTGGACTTGGTAGTATTTATTATATGAAGTAGAAATATGTTTTTTCTTACGTAGATGCAGACACTGACCTGACGAGTTAATAAATGTTCTTTTCTCCTGATACAAATGAAAATCATGATTGAGTTTGAGGTTTGTCTGGTAATTTCAGCCATATACAGTTACAACGATGATCAACCTCATAGACTTCCTCTCAATATTGGTGATGTTGTTCATATTCTCGAAGAAAATGCTAGTAAGTTCTAAAAAAATACTGGATCATTTGATTACCTGTAATCTAAACTAAATTAGTCAATTTTATGCGTATGTTGGGTCGTATACATCTGAAGTCTCATTTGGTGGGTGTGCATTTGGCACATTTGCACCCATATTGTGAAATTTCCAACCTGACCAACACATGATATTGACTCTCTCCAAGTATTCAAAGGATATCTCGAGAAACATTTCTGTTGAAGTCATCACCTGCTTCTAGAGGGCATCTTTTGATAATAGTTCTAGCCACATACTATTTACAAGACACTATACAAATTCATGATGTTATGCTATCCTATCTTATTCGCAGATTGGTACAGAGGTTATAACATCAGAAATAAACATGTGAAAGGAATCTTTCCTAAAGAATATATTCATATCAGACAAAATGTTCTCAATAAACCAGGGTTTGTATGCTTCTTATCGCAATTACATGATTGATTCGGATCAATATGTCTTTAGTATCTTTATCTGGTAAATTATTAAGATATATTTGATTATTGTCTACTAGGACTGCTGAGTTGGTATACCTATCTGAACCTCCCATCATTCAAGAGATTACCTCCGTATTGTGGGAATGGGAGAAGATTCTCAAAGATCTTTATCTGGTCAGTATAATTCAATAAGAATTGATGGATCCATTGCTCCATATTTACTAAATATGTTATTAAATTTTTTAATTACAGACTCACAATCGACATTTTGATGTTGTGCGTAAATTCATGTTAGAACTGATTGATCAAAGGAAGCTGATTATGTCTCGTAAATTACCAATGGTAAGCGTTGATCTTGTAAACTGAAACAACTTCGCGCTTCCGGGAAAAAACTTGTGTTATTGATTAAGTGTGGCATATAATTTTCTTAAAGGATGAAGTGAAAAGTCTTCAGCAGAAAATGACGGCTAAAATTGATATGGGAAATGCGTATGTATTCCTGTAGTCGTATTATATATCACACATGAGAAATCAATTTTCACTCATATATAACTGTTATAATTAATAGATTATTGGGTCTTGATTTGGTCGTTCGCGATGAACAAGGGAACATTCTAGATCCTAGCCGTACTGGTTGTATACAGTTATATAGACAACACGAGGCCGGTGCTTTACGCGTTCAAAGAGCCAAGGTCAGTTTTCCCTTGCTCATAAATCCTAAAAACTGTTGTTTATGATAATCATGCGTTTGAATTCAAACGATATTTTGTTTTAATGTTTTCAGTCACAGGATTTGACGCTGCCCTTGCTTTTTTCAGAGGCAGAGGTAGAGTGCTCATTGTTGTAAATGTACAAACTATTTTGCATGAATATCGGGTCTATGTTCGTGAAATTTTGGTTTGTCCTTGATCGAATGATTGAGGCATTGCTTTCTATTATTCTATTTGTTTATGTGGATGTTGTGTTATTAACTCGTCTCGATAGTTGAATCAGATAGAAAAATTCACTTAAATCTTTTTAACTCAAAAACTGCGAACCATTTTCAAATAGGTTGTGGCTTTCTCTTAAATTCCGCAGATACACAATGACTTGACGATGGAAATTTCTGTGGATGTTTATACCTCAAATGTTCACATCCAATATTCTTTATTTTTGTTTTAGACACCATTTTTGTCCTTGGTGAATAAGTTTATTCGTGTTTGTGTGATTTATTTTTTCAGTTCATTCCCTCCAGAAGTAATTTTACTTTGGCTTTCTTGTGTTTTATTTAATCATGCAAATCGTTAGTTTGTGTTCAAATGCTTGAATTATTGTCCGATTACGATTTTTATTTCATTCAGATTCAGTAATTTATTATAAGAACATTCATGACTCCACGTTTTTGCGACATGATATCAGTATAACTTCCTCATTACGATCACAAATAAATATGAAAACTACTGTACACTGGTTGCTTTTCAGGAAAATGGATTCGATTGAAATGTTGTGTGATAATTGTTTGCATTTATTTCAGTCAATTGAACCGCCATACAGAACATTAGGAAATAAACACAGTTTCAGTTTGTTGGTTTCTGTGCGGAATTTCGTGTGTAGAATTGGTGAAGATGCGGATGTATTAATGAGTTTATATGATTGTAAACAGAACAGATATATCAGGTATTATCACGTAGATATCATAACAGTGACTTCAGTAATCTGTGAAATGATAAAACGAAAGATAAATCCCACGAATACAGGCTAGGAAATATTCACCAGGGGCCGGTTCCATAGTCAAGACTTAAGACCAAAAGTTATCTTAACCCTTAAGACGGGTCTTAAGTTGTTTGATTGGCTATAGGACTTAGTTTGTCTCAGACCGGTCTTAAGTCTAAGTTGTCTATGGAACCGGCCCCAGGTCATTATTGCACCCAAAACATAGTCATCTCAATATATTTTTTATATTTTCTAGTTTTCATTTGTTGGATTTCACTTATATTGAGGGTCCAGTTTCAGAAAAGCATAAAACTGTAGTTTATGAATGCGAGTCATTGTTATCATTCATTTTCAGTGAAAACTACATCGTGAAGTGGGGAGGTAAAGGACTTCCTAAAGATATCGAGATGTTAAACAATCTGCGAGTGCTTTTCACTGTAAGTAGTTCAATATTTTTGTTTCATGATATGATTTTCATTTCGTCGTAGTTAAGTAGTTTCTAATCATGTGATTATTTATAGGATCTTGGTCACAGAGATCTCGAAAGAGGGAAGGTGTTTCTGATCTGTCAAATCATCAGAATTGGTATGTTTTATAGTCCACGACTGCGATCTGCAGTTCTCACTCTATATTGAAATAAGTTTGTTTCTAATTCAGCCCTAGTCATATTTTTGGAACTTGATCGAGTAATTTCCAGCTATATATGTTAATGTATGTATTTGATATTGAAGGTTGTATGAATCTGAAGGAACACAGTGAGCGTAAACTAGCTCAAGGATTGCGTCGACCATTCGGAGTCGCTGCTATGGATATTACTGAAATAATCATGGGCAAAGTTCGGACAGACGAAGAGACTCAGTTCTTCGTACCATTTCAACAGTAAATACTGAATTAGTTTATCTAAATACCTACATCAATATATAACTATTTTCAGGGTTGTTACAGATTAGGGAATGCTTGATTTATTTTACCTGCGTGGAAAATCACGGAATTCTGACTCTTTTCTTGGTTTGGCGTTTTCTTGTTCTTACGGGGTACAACTAACTTCATGATAAGAGACAGTCACCATTTAGGATATCTTATAATTTGATTAGGGAATTATTAGTCTAGGGTCAGGGAAATATCAGGGAATTTGAATTCAGCTTGAATTGTTTATGTATCTTTGTAAATAGATGCGGTGAACGAGAGTTTCTTGATTCCGTTGTGAAGAAGGTGATTTCAGTTAAAGAGGGAGCAATCAATCACAAAGGTCAAGGTCTGTGGATCTCGGCGTTAAGATTGCCGGGAGATTTAGAACAAGTAAAAGAAGAACAACCCCATCTTATCATCGGATCGACAGTGATTTCGAGAAAGTTAGGCTTCCCCGAGGTCATATTACCGGGTGATATTAGGAATGATATCTACGTAACTATTGTACAAGGAGAATTTACAAAAGGAAATAAAACATCGGATAGGAATGTCGAAGTCATCATGTCTGTCTGTGATAAATCTGGCAGCATTATTTCGGTGAGTCTTTTAATGACCATTGCTGAATGATTTTTTTGATAACTGATTCAAGTCTCCAAACGACTTCTATTACAGTCAGTAGTAATGATGGGAGCTGGCTGCCCTCCGCATTGTGAATACAGATCTGTTATTTATTACCACGAGGATCGTCCGAAATGGTACGAAACTGTCAAAGTAAGTTCATCAATAGTAGAATAGCGCGTAAACTCCCGTGTGGAGGAATAAGATTAAAACCCATTATATACAAATACAAAATTAATAAATCTATAATTAAGATAAAGATTTGGAACGTTTCAGACTCTCTAGAGACCATTGTCAGGTGTGAAGAAATACATAAAATACCCGTCATTTTGTCTATTTCTACCTACCTGAATATGTTCTCAAGAGAGAGTCTAAAACTTTGTGTCTTAATCTTTATAAGTTCATCAGTAATTCACTACTGACAGTATTTTTATGATTAATAGTTTGATTGCTTTGTTTTGTAGGTCGCTTTGCCTATCGATGATTTCAGTGCTTCACATTTAAGATTCTTGTTCAGACATCGATCGACTAACGAAGGTAGAATTCATTTACATCAAATCTGAGCTTGGAAAACTCAATGATGAGAAAAGTTGGACGTATAACTGATTGTCTATTTTCAGCTAAAGATCGGACGGAAAGACCATTCGCTCTTGCGTATGTGAAATTAAAAAAGTCGGATGGAACCACATTAGCAGATGGGTTACATAACCTTCTAGTCTATAAGGTAGAGTTTGTGATATAATTGTTATGAAAGCGTTATCTCTGTACTTTGCTGGTATTTTACTGTTATTTGGTGCATTTTTCAGATCGAATCGAAGAAATTGGACGATTGCTGGAAAGCTTATCAGTCATTACCCTCTACACGTCTTGATCTGGATACTGTGTTATCTAATAACACGAATAGTAAACCGCATATAGGACACGGTCCTCTGACATTGTCACAGAAAGATTCGTTTCAAATATCTTCACTCGTCTGTTCCACTAAACTAACTCAGAACGTCGATTTGAGGGGATTATTGAACTGGAGGGATAATCCAACCGGATTAGAACATCATCTGAAAGCGATTATGAAAGTCGATGGAGAGGAAATCATCAAGGTAGAATTCACTCTTTACAGATCCATGAAATTCTGAAGCGAGTTGAATTCGGTAATTATTTCATATATCTGTTTCTAGTTCTTACAAGATACGCTGGACGCTTTATTCAACATTCTACAGAATTCTGATTGCGATCAATACGACAATCTTGTGTTCGATGCGTTAGTTATGATCATTGGATTGACTTCCGATCATAAATATAATCAATTCAAACCGGTTCTCGAGGTCTACATTAAAAACGACTTCAGCGCTACATTAGTTTATCCGTAAGTAATCGTATACGTGTTGTGACACAAGAGCAGCTTTACCCCACCAGAGCTTTACCCAGGCAGCAGATTCAGAGTTTATCGTTTATTTTTAGGAAATTGATAAATACTTTGCGTTTCTACGTTGAACGAGCCGGAGAAACTGAGTATTTAGAACCGTTATTGAAAACTTTGAAGTCGTACGAGTTTCTGATGAAATTTATCCTCAGATCTCGCGTGCTGTTTGTCGCGTAAGTTTAATCAGTATTTCTCTCATCAGAGAGACTTCTGCAGTGTTTACCCGAAGAGGAATGAATATTTTACATGTTTTATTGACAGTTTGAATGAAGGACTCGGACAACAACAGTTTCAGACATCAGTTGTACAACTATTGACATCGCTGAACATCATGATGATGATTAAAACTGAGAGAACAAGATTAGTTCAGGTAAGTTGAAACAGTCTATAATTAATCAATCTTCTATTAACCCACCGGATTTATACATTGAAATACCTCCTTCGTCTTCCTCTGCTTGTACCTGTTTTCAGAAGACTTCATATTCTGTAAGTCTGATGATGTTTTTAGTTCCAACAATAACCTAGAAATGCTGAAAGTGTTGTTGTAGAAAAGTTGGTTAATTTACGTGTTTAACCCTTTCAGTGCGTCTACACCGCAGTGGGGTGTATAAATCAGTGATGGATTTTGCTAGTACATCGCAATGCGGTGTATTGATGTAATTAGTAATTATCTCTCTAGAAAAATGGCAGCACGTGTCAAACATAGTGAAATATTAGTAACTAACGATACACCGCGCCGCGGTGTAGACACACTATAGTGCTATTCCCGTTATTCAACACACTAGGGTGGAATTTTAAAAATTTTCAAATTATCTCTAGCACTAGAGGGTATTAACTAGTCAGCACTGAAAGGGTTAGGAGATTTATGATTTTATTGGTTATTCATTTCAGGCTGCTGCTATGAAATACATTCCATCTGCAATACCAGATTTAATGCAGATGCTCGATGTAAATGAACTGAGTAATCTGATCGTAAATTTCGTCAATAACGTCGCGAGTAATTCGCTGATTAAACAGAAACTACAGTGTATCAAGGATATCGTACACAGTGAGATATTCCGTGAACCGACATCGAGAAGTGTTCTCTTACCCGCTTTATTAGACCACGTTAAAATGAGTTTGGAATCATACGAAGAGACTGAACTTTGCATCGTTATACTCGGAGATATTCTAGATTTGATGTATCGCAATGAAACTGTAAGTTCAAGAAGTTAGCGACCTGGGTTTGTGACTATAGTTTTAAAAACTTCATCGTAATATTGATTTCTATCTCTGGTATATTTGATTAGGGAGTACTTCATGAAGATTTGGCTTCGATATTGAGAATAATGCTGAGCACGGTAATCAAAACTGTCATACAACTCGACATCGAGAAAGAGAGTTCCCTTGTCGTAAGTGTTTCAGATTTCTCTGGCCACCCATCTTCACCCGTCAAGGGATTCGAACCCACTACGCTAAAGCTGTTCCCCGAACCCCTTGACCTCACGAGTCGTTGGAGTCGTTACTAGCCGACCAGAATCCGGTCGTACCAATCACAGCGCTTGTAACAAACCGTCAGTAGACTTCTGTTGGTTTTCCCGTTAAATTGACCAATCAGCGAACGTTTTACCGAACAAGGAAGTATTTCGCAAATCGATATATGACGTCACGTGCAACAGCGCCAGTAATGGAATCACGCTTCGTGAGGCCATAGGGCTGGTGGAAGCGAGTTCGGGAGTGATACCGGACCCCTGGCAAGCGAGGATGCTGGCCACCCTGTTATTTTGAATAGATTTTATATCAACTGATGGTTAATGATATTTTCAGCGTAATTGCGTCGCTGTTTTAACGGCTATGTTTCATCAAATGACCGAGACTCATTATCAGGAATACATCACTAACATGGCCGGTACACGAGAAGTGATGGATTTTCTGGTGAAAGTTTTGCTCGTATTTCGTGAACTGGTCAAACGTGTTTATTATCCCAACGACTGGAATGAGATGATCATGTTACAGAACAGCGTCATACTGAAAGCATTGCGCTTCTTTTCACATACGCTGAAAGATCGATTCTCTGAACCATTTGAATATCAGGTAAAAATGTTCTTCAAAATGAGCTCGCACTGAAGTTTCCTTTTAGTTATGATATCAGCACCTGTTGTACAAACATGACAGAAAGCTTCATTTCGATTGTATAATGTTTTTTCTAGTTGTGGAACAACTTTTTCCATTGTTCGATATCATTCCTGACACAAGAGAGTCTTCAACTGGAAAACTTCACCGCGCTGAAACAAAGCAAGATAATATCACGATATAAAGACATGCGAAGAGAAGCTGGTTTTGAAATACGCAGCATTTGGTTCAATTTAGGTATCGAATCAATAGTTTTGACCCTTTCAGTACATCTACACTTCCCCCTATTTAACACACTGGGGTGGTATATTATGAAAAAATTTCAAATCATCTCCAGCACTTTCGGGTATTAATAAGTCGGCACTGAAAGGGTTAATAGTTATTCCGCTGTACCTGCTGAACAATGTAACACAAATTAGTATATTTTCTGCAGGTCCAAATAAGACATTGTTTATACCGGGAATGGTCGGGCCGATTCTCGAGATGACGTTGATTCCGGAGATCGAACTGCGTAAACACACGATTCCGATATTCTTCGATATGATGCACAACGAGTTCTTACAGATCGAGAAACTACGCGGCGGTGGAACGAAGTATAAGAGCAACTTTAAAGAGGTAGAAAACTGAAATATCAGATTTGTTGAATATTAAAATCGATAAATCGATATTGATTGATGTCATCGATTTCTGTTTAGGTTGAAAATGAAATAATAACACAGTTGGATGTATTAGTCGAAGGAGGACGAGGTGATGAACAATATAGAGACTTATTTTACAATATGTAAGTTTTTCTTCCGCAAACTTGTCTCCACAAAAACTCATATCTCTAATAATAATCTGTTATGATGTTCTCCCCCGTTCACAGAATGCGCGGATATTTCGAGAACCAACAAAGTATGAAGGAACAAGGTGTGATATTTGTAGCTACGATTCAACAGCTATTGCAGCACTTACTGGAATACCGGTCGGTTATAAATGACGATAGTAAAGAGAATAAAATGAGCTGTATCGTCAATTTGCTGGTATGTTTAAACCCTCAAAATCATCGATATAATGAGTCGATTTAGTAGCAGAATGATCGCAAATGATTTCTCTATTTTCAGAATTTCTATCATGACATAAATCGTCAGGAAATGTACATCAGATACTTGCATAAACTATGTGACTTGCATTTAGAGTGTGATAACTACACGGAAGCCGCTTATACACTGATGTTATATGCTAAACTACTACAGGTAATAAACATTTCAGCGTAATCCAGCGAAATCTTTGTAATCGCTGTGTTCATCGATCAGTGAAATGAACTCGAGTTTCGTATATATCGTTTCAGTGGTCGGATACGCTTTTGAGTTCAGTGTTGTGTAGTAATAAATATCCTGAAGCTCATACTCATCGGGAACTAAAACAGAAACTTTACTACGAAATGATTCATTACTTCAATAAGGGGAAGGTACGTTTTAGATTCGTACTCGGTATTTTACGTCTATCTTTCGTGAGGTGATGTTGATTTTTGTTATTTCAGATGTGGGAGAAAGGAGTTGAAATCTGTAAAGAGTTGATAAATCAATATGAGTCTGAAACATTCGATTACGATCAACTCAGTGATTTATTGGTAAACAGTTCAATCATTTATGAGTTTATAGATAATTTTATCTGAACTTTAATTGAATTATATTCATCGCTCAATTTCAGACGCAACAAGCGCAGTTTTATAAGAAAATAATCACTGAAATGCGACCAGAACCGGAGTATTTTAGAGTTGGGTTCTATGGAAAAGGATTCCCATCATTCTTAGAGGTATTCATTCGATTTATATCATGAAAATACTCCTTTGATGTTTGTCGATAGAAACTCTGGTTGAAATTTTGTTTGTTATTCATTTCAGAATAAAGTCTATGTGTTCAGAGGTAAAGAGTATGAGAGATTATCAGATTTCGCGGTCAGATTGCAAAATCAATTTCCAAATTCACAGGTAACAAATTCAGTTCGATATTATGTACTTTTATTTCTTATATAATCCGTTTTTGATCTGTACAATTGTGATAAATATTACAGTTATTGAAGACACTAACGACACCGGGTGATGAAATCATGGAGTCAAGTGAACAGCATTTACAAGTGAATGCAGTAACTCCGATGCTCGAACTAAAATCAAAATTCATCAACAAAAAAGTGAAAGATCAAATACTGAAGTATTATAAAGTGAACGAGGTTCAGAAGTTTACGTTTTCACGTAGAATTGATAAAGGCAGCGGAGATGTAGCTGTGAGTCGAATCAATTCTGTGTTCATTCTAAGATAACTATTGCGAAATTCTTATGATATCTGGTTTAATTTTTTCAGAATATGTGGTTAGAACGAACTAATATGGTCACATCTTACCCATTACCGGGGATTCTACGCTGGTTCCCAGTTACTTCTACTCATGTTGTAAGTTTAATGATTACACATCAATGAATGAATTGTTTATAGTGACTGAATGATTATTATTTTACATATATAGAGTTTAGTTAGTCCATTAGAGGTAGCTATTGAAACTATTGACGCAGCAAATGAGAAATTAAGAGGTTTAATCGAAGTTACGCAGTCAGATTTGAAAATGCGCGTCGATCCGTTAGGAATGGTTCTCAATGGTATTGTTGATCCCGCTGTAAGTGGTGGTATCAGCATGTATAAGGTCGGTATTTTTATCGCTATCAGATAAAACTGTTTTATAAGAACATTCAGTAATTAACATCTTTTATACAGGTCTTCTATGAAGATTCCTACATGCACGAAAACCCAGGAAAAACAACGTTTCAATTGGTGCAAAGATTGCGGGAAGCGACGGCTAAACAAGTTAGTTAAACACACCACGTAGTCTAGTTGATGGTTCATTGCGAATATGGTTCACTCAACATTGATTTTGTTCTTTTTCTTCTTAATATTTCAGATTCAGTTGTTATGTAATGGTTTACAGATTCACAGTCAGAGAGTTTCACCAACTATGCAACCACTTCATGATCACATGGTTGAAAGTTATAATCTGATGAAAAATCTGGTTGAAACTGAATACGGAATTCGAGTGAAGGTCAGGATACTTGTACAGAGTTCTTACAAGTCAGGGAAGTCAGGGAATCCCGGATTTATTTCCCCGGAGAGAAAATCAGGAAATTCTGACTTTTCTTGCAAATTAAGAAAAGGGAATTTGAATGTTTGGAGTCTTGCTCTTCTTGCTTGTGATGAGTGGCGCAAGGAATCTTGAAAAGAACAGCCACCACTGAGGATGTCTTATGATTTAATCAGGGAATTTCTTGGCCAAGGGTCAAGGGGAAATCAGGAAATAGTGAATTTTGGATTCCTTGATCTGTAAGAACCCAGCTTGTAGTAACTGGTTTCAATTCATCTATGCTTTTACTTGATTTGTCATAGTTCACTAAATGACTCTTGTTTATTTCTTATAGACTCAAGAGATCACAGTGAAACGAGCTAAGACATTGTTATCTCCGAGTCCGGTTCAAGATTTAGACAATCGTAGTTCTGCGTAAGTTCTGTTTATATCAGTTTGATTTAGAGCCTTAAATCGCTTGTGCTACGATCATTAAAACAGTAGTCATCAAAATACTGTCATCATTCGCTTCGAATGATTGAATCTTTCACTTAAATTCTACTGATATTTTCTGCAAATAGTCAAATCCTTCCCTTTAAAGTTTCTCTTTGAAAGATTTTTAACTTATGCTGATTTTTTCGTTCGGTATAAAACTGTGTGTGGAGAAAATGCTTGCTTTAAGAAACTCTGTACTAATGGCATGATCGATTTCAAATACTTTGCTGAGATTATTGCGCTGTAAAACCTGCCATTTTTATAGTAAAACTAACCATCAAACTGTTTCTTTGGTATTCATGCTTTCTATAGGATTCGCAGATCAGGATTTGGACCACGCAGGTAATTTCTTATTCAATATCATATTTCTATTTTTGTTGTTGGATTTTACTCTGTTGTTCGTCATCAATCTTTTCGGTCAAATACTCGATGATTCACGCTGAAAGGCTTTAGAATGTGCTTCCATCTACAGTGTGAAATAAGTACCAAATCTCATTGTATCGAACTAGCTATCTTAACTCTTCTTGTTTCAAAAATAAATGAATTTGATAGATATTTGTCAATATGTAAGATACTTTTAGATGGTTTTGCCAATTTGAATGGCACGGAACCTCATAAACTATCATTCACCTTGTTGCTTGTGATCTATTCATATTTGTGCATGTGTCACTCTACCTTGTAATGTTTTATTAATAAGAGTAGTTGTAGAGAAGCCGTTTTAACCTTGTGTCAAATCAGTAAACATGAAAACCTGGTTGTAATTTGAAGGTTTACTTGATTTTATCAAAATATCCAACTTTTACTATTAGTGCATAGAGTAACTTCACCAGGTCTTCGCGTTTACTGTTTTGATAATGTGAATTACTCTCCACTTGAAATCATTGTTCTTCAGCAATTATAGTTTTCTATATTCTATAAAAGAGTTATTCATTATACACGATAGATCCTGTATACACCTAACTGTAGTGTTGAGTATTGTAATCATTGTTAAACCAGGTTTTCATCGAGTAAATTCTACTCTCTACGTCCGAGTGGAAGTGTTGGAAACCTTTCCGTTGGGTACGTGTCTATACGACTGTCTCGATAAGGGTCGCTGTTTCACTTATTTGAGATAGTTTTGCAGTACATCGATTTGGCTTCCCTTACATAAAGACAGATGCTTAGGAAACAACAATATATCATCGGGACACCTGCTTCCTACTACACGACCAAACGCTTCTTATAAAAACCATAAATCTGCTTTTCGTGATAATTTTTATAAAGCTAACAAATCAACATTTTCTGCTTATTGTGTTTTTAATTTTTTTTTCATTAAAATCGATTCAAATACAAGATGAATTCAGGACAAAACAAATGCTGGATAATGATCATGTATGCATACAGTAGTATGTGTGTTGTATAAAGGTTTAGTTTTAAAATGCTTTGGTTGCAGTTGTTGTATCTGATATTTGTATGCAGTGCGATCATTATCATTTTCTGGGCCTGATTTCAGGTGAAAATTAGAGTTTTATGACCTTTCTTCGTCTTATAAATCATTGGCGTTCGTCGTATGAATTATTAATTAGATGTCGTACGGAAACGAAACATTAATTCAATCAGTCGTGTATTTATAGTTCTACCGTACTGCGCTGTATAACGCTGAAACAATGTTCATATAACTACAAAACAAAATAACTACCATCGCTTACCCTACATCACGATTCCAGAGCTGCTAGCCATCCACAATTTTCACGTGGTTTGAGGTCCCTGATCGTGGGATCTTTAACTGTATCAGTATGATATAAAATCCCACACTAAGAATAGAAAATTGAGTTGGAAATATTAGTAGTTTATTCGATGTTTTGACTAGATGCTTATAGTCATCTTCAGGTATACTGGAATTCAGAAGACTTGGAATTAACTTCTAGCTCAATCAAAATATTCAGACTTCATCTTTTTCATTCTCAGTGTGCAATTTTATATTATTGTTGCAACTCAGAGTGCTTCATCAATGCATATGATCAGTATCTGTGAAACCATTGTCATCTTGTGTCCCTGAAGACAATTGTTTATATCTTCTTATTTTGCTCCCTGAAAGTTTCCTCGATTGACCATGATTCAAATACTTACAGGTTGGCAGCTCTACAGTTCCTTCATGTTTTATGAGTCTACAGCTAAATTATGCTTTCTATTATCTCTTAATATCAAAATTAACCTACCGGCTCTCATTCCAAAAATCTGTACAAAATTCTCGTATCAAACTTTCAAGAAATTTTAATATCTTTTTTGTTTAGAACGAGTAAAGTAGAATCAGAGACTCCTCAGAAGGGTGGTTCACCCTCTTCACAGCGAACCCTGTCGTCTTCCGTGTGGGTGCGTCCCGGTTCATCAACTGTCAGTCGTAGCGTGAGCACTGTCAGTAAATCGAGAGGAACTCTTATTAATGTAGTTAGTAACGTTACACAGGTAATTATCATCATTATCTCTTCAACATTTTAGTGGCAAATTGTGGCAAAAAATCACAATGATTTTTGATTTCTTAATAAAGTTCCTCAAACTGTTCATCAAAAAATTGAACAAATTCAATAGATTCAATTTGTAGCGTAATTGAAATGTAAACGGACAGAACACCGTGTTATAAACATGATAGATAGACTACAGCGATGTTTGACCATAAATCTGTCGTCTCGCGTTTCAGGCATTTTCTAAACGACCTTTATCGACGGAGATTACTCACCACGGCGATAAACCGTCGAAAGATGAGAAAAAGGATGATAAAGAGGAGGAAAAAGTGTTGAACAATAGTCACAGTCACAGTCGTGGTGATATCAGTAAAATGATTGAATTAACCGAAGAGGTAAAAACATCTTACACTCAGTTTGTCAATGATACCGCGTGAAACTAATCGCTTTAATTTCACTGAATGATGAATTGTTTTATAGTTAACCCCTCAGCGGCCGCGACGTCCTGACCCCGAGAAACGCAACAGTCAGAGACACAGTCGGCAGTTTAGTTTAAATCTATCAACTTCAACGGAGCCTTCAACACCTTCTTCAACATCGGGTAGGCTATAAACACGACATCCTTAGTTCTTTTTCAGTTAATACTCCAGATTTTAAACATCCAAAATGAACAAATCTTAACTGAGAGTCAAAGCTCACTTACATTTGTCAACCCGGTTACTGGATCCTGTATTATACGATATCTGTGATTCGATTCTAATTGTGATGTTTTAGGTTCTCAGGAAAGTTTACCTCTGACAGAGGAGTGCCCTCCACCTCTACCGGTTAAAACGCAATACGCTGACTACAGTAATATAAACATCATTCCTCCAACTGATTCACCATCCGACAATAAACGGATGACTTCGTTCATTTTGAGAAAAGACAAGGTATGTATAATATGTGCGAGTCGAAACCAGGCGTCGGACACGACCAATTACACCGCGTCCCCAATCTACCGATATCATGTACCGGTATCAATGTAGTGTAGATTTTATGAGACTAAGAAGGAACTTTCAGTCAGATCCTTACACGGACAATCGAAATCTCAATACAAAAAAAATTAGGATGCATTCTTAACAAAAATGTTCTAATGTAGAAGTATCCTTCTCAGGATCACAGAACTCATGATGTAACTCGTACTCTGTTCCACCAGTAGACTTCTTGTGAAATTTCCCATCAGACCAGTTTGTATAACTGTGATGTGTGAAATAAATAAACGATAAAAAACTGAACGTAATTCACAGTCGTATTGATAGATATAAAATTCAATTAATGATGCCGTGAATATTGATGAATATCTCCGGTGGTTTAACGTGATAAGTCTATTTGTATGAATCGATATTAGGTGCTAATGTTAATAAAGATCAGATTTGGTCGGACAACGACGTTGGGTCTGCGCTGATTTACACCTATTTTATATCATCGGTCAAGAAAATAGAACTGTCATAGCGGGAACATGTGGTACGGTTAATGCGAGACATAAAGGCAGAGGAATGGCGGGTTTGGGAATTGTTTAAAGTGGGTTCATCTCGAGTAAAATGTACTAGTTGTGATCAGTACGACTCTAAGGAGTGATTAAATAGATTGTATGAGCATCTTTCTTTCACTCCGCGGAGTCCCTATTGAATACTATTGCCGCATCGGTGTGCACCAGTAATCATTACTAGACTGCCAGTAAAACCTGAGCCCTACAGCAATCATAGAAAACTATCGTTGTCACAGTCGTTGTTTTATATTCTCTATACGTCTGATACTGATCAAATTTGAATATTAACATTTTTACTGTTTCATATAATCAGGGTGCAGCCATTTATCTGGAAATCAGGCAATAGTCGGGGAATTTTGTGAAAAAGCTGAAAATTAGGGAAAAGTCAGGGAAATTGGTTGAGAAAAATTAAACTAAAAAACTATTCCATATTTGACTGTGTTAACTGATTGGATTCGTAGCAGATTGAGTCAGGGAATACAATTTACATGTAAGGGAATAGTTAGGGAGAGATATCAGGGAAAAAGATTTCAAATGGCTGCCCTGATGATTTACTGTAACTGAGTTATGTTCATATTTTCAGCCCGTTCCACCACTACCAATCAGTGAACCACCACCAGCTCTACCCGGTAAACACACAACAACAGCTCCCGTCAGTCCGCAAGGTACCCCACCGGCGTTGCCTAAAAAAAATCGTCGCACAATGAAAACTTAGCCGAAATGAAACTTTGAAGGTTTCGATGTGTTTTCAAAGCAGCTGCTCAAATATAGGAATGTGCTATAGCTAAACAAATCAAAAACATTATCAATCGCAATGATTTTATTCTAACCAGAAGATAAAATTCAAGATGTTTTTATATATTCTACTATTAAGAGCTTCCGTGAAGTTTTGTAGATGATGGTATGTTTTTTATTTTCTAAGAGATAAAAAGTATGGAAGTTTTTTTAATGATCGAATTTTAAAAAATGATGGTGCTTATTGAACTATTTACGTTGATGAATTTCTGAGTAGATAACTTGTCGAAGTTAAGAGAAGTATCCGATTCTGTTCAGAGTTTTTGCTTCGTAGTGGTTTTAAATGTGTAATATTATTATATAGATAGAATTAACTGCTCGGATTATCTGAAATTGTTTATCGAACGCGCGGTTGTGCGACAATATTTTTGTAATACAACGAAGTATATGAAACTGAGTATAGATTTTGATTTTTACACTTAAGCGAGAATTTAATTGAAACGTATTTTGTAACTCGATATACAAACATTCTATATCTTTACGTATATATCTGATTTGAGAAGTGAAATATATTAAGTACATGTAAGGCTAAAAAAAATTGATACCTTGTTTCTCCGCTCTGCTGAGCCTAAATGTTGACCCGGCCGGCCGCCTATCTACCCTATACATTACTTTTTTTTAAATCGTGATCAATTTAACCATAACAGACCCGGCCGCTATAGAAATGAACTGTTTATAAATTTTATCATATTTTACAAAAATGACCCGGCCGCTGCGGAGAAACAAGGTATCATTTTTGTTTAGCCTAAGTAACGTATGCATAGATGATTAGTTGATGTATTATTTCAAGTAAACGGTATATACTGATTTTCTACGTACATTTTGTAGACTTATGCAATATTGTATATTTTGCAATAATTTTAAAGATTATCTTGATTGATTATATGTATATTTTAATTTCGCGCAGGTGCCTGATTCATCGCACAAGAGTATATTTTTGTTTAATACGCGACATTACTTACGATAAGTTCAGTCCATGAGAAAGATCGCTCCGTTGTATAGCCCCCCCCCCCAAAAAAAAAAAATCAGATCCGTAAAAACGAGGAAACTCGATATTCAAACAGGAATATCTGTGTTTATAATGTATTCGATTTTAGAAAGTGATGCAATATAATGATGATATTTGTATGTGAAACATGATGTTATTACGCTCGAAGCTTTCTCTATCGTTTTGCTCATTAAATTCTGATTATCATTCCACCTTAATCACCGATACTGTCATCAACGTGCTATGTTTTATTGTCGGCACGATGGGTAGAACCCCGCATTTCTCTATTTACAACACTAGTAAATGTGTCCCGATGGTACGATGGATCATAGCTGTGTAGATAGGTTGCCGGTCCCCGGTGTCATTCTCCATTAGGATGGTGATTTTTAATGGTGGGTTACCTGCTGAGAGGCCACATGCCCATATAATACACTATTAGACTCGCAGGTTTTGACAAATTATCCCGAATAACGATAATCATAATCAAGAACATCAAATATTCTGAAAACATCAGAACTTCCTTAATTCCTCAAGTCCAAAAGTGGTCTTAGATATTTGGACCGACCTTTAGAACTTAGACTTGTCTTACTTATACAGATCTAAACTATGACAGTGCTACTGGACCCATTTCGATCTCACCGATCAACAACCATGCTTCTAACTACGAGTTGAGTTTTTTACCGTCATTCGTAGCGAATTATATTTCGATCGCATCCGAAAAAAAGTTTTTGTTTTGTCAATACTCTGAGGATATCATATTTTTGTAGATGTTAATTCGAGTGCATCTGAAAAATCATCGGATAACTCTTCAGGGTGCGACTAACATAACTGTCATTCCATTAATTAACTTATTTGAAAAGTCCCCGATTAATTTTTGCCGCCAGTCCCGCTTGGGCAATTCCGTTTCGATATAAACGGAAAGTTGTGCCGTTTTCTCATTTTCACTGTTATGGCTGCGGAATAACAATGTCCTTAGATACATTAATATCTCATCTATGCTGTGTACGGATAAATGACATGTGTGGTCTCCGATGTCGTTTGTTTCAGTCAAACTTGTCAAAGTCCGACTTTTATGAAATACGTAAACAGTTCACGAATGTTTGTTCGTGATGTAATTTCCACTGAGTTCTTCATCTTCCGCTCACACGATTATTCAGTGTTTATTATGCACAGACGAATTATGTAGCTCGGCTCCTAGTTTAAAATTCTATGTCTCTGTGAAAGTTTTTCTTTTTTTTTGCTATTTACTTCGGCTGCGTTATCGACGCGTTTCAACTCGGTCCAAAAATATCGCTCAAGATTTACGAACATAGATTTTTTTCATAAATATCAATGTTATTTGAAATTTTTCTTTGTTTTCGATGCCTGAATTTGTGTTGAACGAATAGATTAGAAGATACTTTGTAATAGTTAATGCTTTTGTGTTTGTTGAGAAACATGTCTGATTAAAGTAAACCAGAGTCTAGTTGTCTGTCTGAACCAGTCATCAACTCGCGTTGAACAAAGTGCTTAGAATTCCTGCAGGAATATCATCACATTCCTGATAATAATTGACCTATCTGTATAGCTCCTAAATAATGAACCAGCAAATATTACATTTATTTGGCCGCTGTAGTAAAATTTTGATGAATTAATCCCAACTGACTTGTCTTACTGTCATCTGCCATTAGCTGCATTAGGTAGAAAGCAAGTTGGACAGGATATAAATGAGAATGACCCCAAGGGGGCCGAAATGGTGATATGATGGGCTCGATGAACATCAAATAAGAATTTTAGACAAATTGCATCTTCCAAGACACATGTAGAATGTATAAGTAGTAATAATGTCCTAGAAGTTATGACCTCTACCGGGGGAAGAAAATTGAAAACTTTCAAAAACTGTTTCTCGAGATTCTGTTTGCCGTATTAGTGGGAAGTATCTCTCCACGGAATCTAAAATCCATTTCTACTCCGGTCTGTAGAATAACATGTCCGATTCGTTTTGAAATGAAACCAGATGCTTTTAATGTGTTCAGAATATGCTGAATTATCTGATGTATATATATTATAGTTGTATAAACGCTTTTAAATTGTATTTATAAAGATTTATATATTACTCATATATAATATAATATGATTACTATATTTGTGTACATAAAGTATGAAATAAACGAGATTTAAATCAATTTTTTGTAGTTATTGTTCATTTTTCCTCGAAATCTGAAAAATTCGTGTCGTGGGGGAGAGACGTGTGGCTCCATCGTTTTTTGAGTAACCTGACTCTGTTGGGCTAAACATTGCTGTGACTAATATAAGCGATACCCGCAATTCTTTGCTTAAATCTGCAGGACTGGTGCAACGTTTTTGGTCGGGCGAAATTTGGCTCGGGTCAAACTGGCTCGGATCAGACCCGGATCAAACTAGGATTGTGACTTATAAGTTGGAGTTCACTCGTAAATCGTCCCACTCGTTACTGAAATGATATCAAAATGATGCCGTGACGCGGACTAATTTCACTAAAATTTCGCATTTGGTACCGGCGTGAACGGTTTGTCCCGGGGATTATCTTGCACGGGGCAAATTTGGTCAACTGAAGACTAGGGCAGCTCCGAGTCAGTGGGGCGAATTCCCTGCTGCTTCTCGTTGTTAGAAGAAAATAAACATCCACAGAATGAAAGACAAGAAACTCGATCAATTGCCGCCTTGCATGCAGTTATATTACATCATAATTTTACGTACAAAATATTCACACAATTCAATCCATCAAATAATCATCAATTTTCAATAAATTTCCAAATAAATTACAGGGCACTACATACACGAGATAAAGGAGTTTTAAGGTATTTAACGCCCGCAGACTTATCATTACCTTCAACATTAAAAATATGAGAATAATTGACTAGAAGGTTCACAGTAATATCAATAATTATGAAATTCTCACACAATTAATAGTTTTCATGTATCACAAAAATACGATTTATTTATAAACGAACAAAGTTTGTAGATGAAAATAGTAAGAGGGATGAGAAGAGTAGCGAACTGTTCTAATACACCAAAACAGCGAAATTAAAATATTAGATTTTATTCAATAGATTTCATGGTTGAACGATAGAAAAATCAAATACACAATTTGTCATCGAATTTTACAATATACAAACATATCGGGCAGTGATGTTATTAGATTATTCTTGAGTGAATAAAAATCTTATTTTTTGAGATCAAAAATGTATAATTGTTTCTATGTACAGACAATAATAATGAGTATAAAAAGAGACGCCGAATTATTTTGAGATTTGATCAGTGAAGATATTACAACTAGCGAGTTTATTATTAACGGTGATTACTATATCAGAGATGTTCGAGAAAAAATTATAAACTGTTCGTGTGTATATTTGAAAAAAAAAACATCGATCATTGATGAGAAATGACTGTTTGAGGTATCAAGTTTTCGTAGTAATTGAACACTCTCTCTCTCTCTCTCTTCACCTTAACTTCCATTAAAACTTTTTACAATACAATCTATATACAATAGTCTTTTAAATCTTATATTACATTTATGTCACATGAAACGATCAGAGCCCTGCTCTGCGTTAGGTATTTCTTCTCTCTGTCCCCAAGAATCGTGTGGCTTGGCACTTTTTGAACGGTTAAAACCGGACCCAGGTGTCATCTAGACGACCTCATTTAGAATCGTAGAGCGCTTTGACGCGCTACGCGACCGGAGACCTGGAATTCTGAACACATTTGATTTCGTGCCCGAGATTCCCCGAGATGCTCGGCATTTCCTGTAAGTGTGAGTGATTCGCATTCGTTATTTTATAGTTCGAACTATTTTGCTGGAGTGATAATAGGACTTCCATAAGTCTGGCTACCACAGGTCGGCAGAGCGAACGGGTTCATACTAGAAAACGGTGAAGATACTATACTGCTCATTCCTACAATTAAATTCAAATGAGATGGTATTAATAAATACAAATATATATGTACAAATTTACAGCATTGAAATAGGCAGCATAAATAAACAAACAAATCTACACAGCTAACATCAAAAGCGAAGACAACAACTATTGATTTTAATTGCATCTCACTTGCCAGTTTAATGATAGAAACAAAAAAACTTTCAAATCAGCACAGAAAAATAAAATCGTAATAAAAACGTAATCTTCCGACCACCACCCGAAATATAGGGCTCAACATTCTCCAAAAATATTCATCAATCATTTCCTGTATCTTTATTTGTTGGAATGTGGAAATGGTGAACCCGGGAAATTGAATTAAACTTGAATACTAACGTGGTAAACTGGATGGGCCCAATTGTGGTAACCCGATGTCTGACTGGAGGTATACGGAGCAGGATTAGAACCGTATCGTAGTGTTACTGGTGCGAACGCCGATCTCTGTTTAACAGCAGCCGATATCATATTTACAGGAGACACGTGCAGGGATCCGGGGGTAACCGGAGATCCCATCATTGTGGGAGATATCTGATGTGGGAGTGATGGCGAGTGAGATGGTACAACTGTTACAAAAAAACAAAAAAGAAAAACAAAATAAGGATTGCGCAAATTATTGTTCATTTTTCAAATAGTTGGAGCCTCATAAATATATATTTGTAAGATTTAAACTACAAAAAAGTCAAAATATAAGATAAATAGATTATCTCTATCTCTATTATGCACATATCCTTTATTGAATTTCACAGAAACCAAAGAACATAGTTTTCAAAATTGAATTTTCATCGAGAAAAAAAACAAAAGAAAAGAAAACTAAAAAAGACATCGAAACATCACTAAACAACGCCTGGATAAAGGATGACGCGTAGTCATACTTACTGGCTGCTCCGTGTAAGAAATCACTAGTGGCGCCGACACCAGACAGTGAACCAGCACTACCATAACCATTTACACTTGAACTACTATACCCACTACCAGTACTACTGTGAGGTGTCGATCCATTTGACCCGTAACTTCGTGGAGATATACTGGAATTTTGTCCTCGGGTGTAACCTGTAAACAGATTAGGGAACACATATCAAATAAACGAATAACGAATGAACACGTGATTAGGTACCTCAAAAACACCTAAAATTGCATTCATAAATAAATTTAAATGTCGAAAACCTCTCACTCAATGAATAATGAACGGAACAAGAATTATATTGAGCCAAATAATTCCAGAATTTAATCACCATTCCTACGTTTTGAAAACGACAAGTTCACGCACCTTCTTCCCATTGGCCATTAGTAGCATCCTGGACACTAACAGCTAATTGTCCGGTGTAGGTGTTGAATCCGGAACCGTTATTCATAGCTGGTGAACGTGGAGCTGGTAATGATAACTGATTCGGGTTTCTAGGCATACTATATAAAGCCTCTGCTAAATCTGCTGCTCTTTTCAGTATAATTTCCTATAAAATATATATTTATCATCAACATTAGAATATCGATAGATTGTCAGCCTCAGTTAATCGGGTTCATCTGAACCAAATCATCGAATCAAATCGATGCTGCCATCTGAATGCGAGGTATTAAACTAACCTTGGGTAATCTTTCCGGATCACCGGGATGTCTTGGGACTAGTTTCATCAATCTTTGAAAGCCATAGTCTATCGTAGGTTCGGTTAAAGCTGAAATGTGTCAAATCACGAGAAAATTATTTTTATGAAGATTGTATTATCGATGAAAGATACGGATTGATTTAGTGTAAAAATATTTACCTGTGTAGACAAATCTTCCAGGAGCACCTTTACAGAATTGTTTTGACTTGTATGATAATGTGACTTCTACCACACCAGGGATATGACGAGGTGGGGTCTGTACTCGTATCGCGTGTGAAGTTATGAGCTGAAAGATTCATAATAAGGTTTGATTAATGCTGCCAAATGATAGATGCAAAGATTTTCGATGTGATTAATTTCTTACCTCGCTCCAGACGAGCATTGTTCCAAACACGACTTGTAAACCATCAAAGAAATTGTCTCCAATTATGATGACGGTAGTTCCCCCTGTCGTCCAGCCCTCACTCGGGCAGATAGCCTTGATACACGGTGTAGCTACAATATACCAAATACCAACAACGATATCACATCTGAATTTATCCCGATTCCATAATTCATTCGTAGCATTTGCTTTGCTTTTAATATTTTCGATAAATTATTCACTATAATTGAAGGCTGTTCTACACATTTTGAAGGTCGATATGATTATGTTTTTATCGTTTGATATTTATGGAAAGGATATTTTTTTTGGTCCCATTTATTCTCATTTCAAACGTTATAAAATGTTTATGCGTCCGAGTGTTTATTTAGAGTTGGCATAATTTATTTCGATATCATCTTATGATGTACATTCTCTCTATGTAAAACAGTTATTATATGATATGTGTTTATTCTCTAGAGATATGGGAATCCATTAGGAAATAGCAGCGCTAGAAACATACTACATCAACGATTTACACCCTCATACTGTCTGCCGTCAATATCGCCGCATATATTATCATAGAATATCAACTAGAAACAGTGATAATTATAATCGTTAGATTTGACGAGTTTTAACTGTGAGAGTTTCGGGGGCCACGTCGTATACCGTGTCGCGCGACGTGGAATACATTAGTTTTTTTTTTCTGAGCTACGCGAGAGATGACGACGAAGAAAGATGACAAATGATGAACATTGTTTCGTTGGTAATTAGCCTATCCATCTGTTGGTGTATTTCAGAAGGTATTGGCTGACTGAATATTGACAATGTCTATTCTAGATTATCCTCTATTCGAGTGTCAATGATTGTTAGTCAGGTAGAATCAACTGATGCTGATCGGCGGATTAAAATTTTCCATCACCTCTCTTCATTATGTATGTTTACACTAGTTATTTGTCTATGATGATGAAACTGGTGCTTGAGTTTGCTGATATCACGTTCACAATGATTCCCTTCCGTTTTACAAATAGTTCAATAATTATAAACGTTTTCGCGAGTCGTTTCATGTTTTCAATGCATGAAAAAAATGTGATCCGGTTCAGATCCTGTCGAAGACAAAAGAATTTTATGCGCTCGAATTCCCGAATGTGTGCTAGATACTGATATTCAAGTCGTTTTTACGGTTTGGCGGATTTACATCGGACACGGTCTGGTGGATTATAGAGTTTGAACACTGTTAAAACGAGTCTTTTGTCGTAGATTTTATATATGATAAACTATTTTGATTGACGTGTATTAAAGATCAAACGAAATGATTCGATCAATGATGAAAAAGGCATCAATTCATTCTGCAAAAAGTAATGTAAACATGACAAATAATTTCATGAGCAATATCTTAAACTGTTTCGAGGAATGTTGAGGAGGTTCCCTCGAGTCCTATCAATATTTGTCGCCAATTCGGGAAACTCTTGACTCAAGTAGGTTTAACAATACCAAAGTCACAGCCAGATTCTCCCTAGTGCCCTATTATTGATGTTAATCTGACAATACCCCCACTACACTTCAGATTTATACATGAAACCAACAAGAAAACACCATCCCATAAACATGTTTCATTAAATCACGTTCACTGTTTGATATCGGAAACAATATTTCTTCAAACAGTATCGAAAAGTGATAAATCTTTATGCAAAACGGGTGCATACTAATGTGTGACTTTTTTACTAATCTTTTAAAACATTGGTTCAAAAATAAGGATTTATGAATACGCCGAATATCGGCGAAAACTTCTTTTGAAATTTTTAACAAAGTATCTCAGCAGCAGAACGGCCAGGTCCGTCTTTTATGTGTTTTACTACGTTAACGTGTTGTCAGATATTTCGTCCATTTAGACATTATTGAATTAAACAATTTACATGATTTTCATGGTTTAATCGCGTAGAACTATCGGATTCAGCTTCTATAACCGTATCGTATTACTGCAACTTTCATGTTCTGTGGTCACTAAACATTACGGAGGATTTGCGCGTGTCTTTCATGTAGGTGAGTTTCGCCTAATTTTTGACGACGGGTCTTAATTCAATAAAGCGACACGTGGATAATTGTGTTTAGTTGGTGAGTTGGGTAATGGGTGCCGTTTTAGCGATTTACAGCGCTCGATTGATGAGTAAAGTCTTCCGCGTTCGAGAAGAACAATTATCAGTGATCACCCATTATAAAACTAATTAGAATAACAAAGCGGCTTGATTATATTGCACGACGACTGGAGTCAGCTGGCGCGCATCAGATTAGCTACATCCATCTGTCTTAGAATCCACTACACCATCTGGGGCACCCTTCACCCAAAAAAATTAAGACGGTCCCGACTGATAACCTGTTTCTTGCGATCGCGCGATCAAGAATCATTTATTGCCGAAACGTTCTCGTAAAATCGTTAATTTTTTTCAATCGCGCAAAGACTGTTAACGTATTTAGAAGAATAGAAAATGTGAATAGCTTACAATACCAACCGCCTTCTGTTGGGTCTAGTCGTCTAGCTCTGCGCCCGTGTTTACTGTTATTATGTACGAACATGTTGTCTGATACTGCCAATAGGGGGCCATCTAACGCTATGGTCGTACTCACTGCTACCTGTAAAAAAATAGAATAATTCAATTATCAGATTATTCACAGTATGACAGCATTTCCTGTTACTGTGAGATGGTGTGACAGTATTCAGAAGTCTGAACAATAACTTCATTGAGAATATATTTTTAAACGTTTAATTAAGAAATCTTTCGTCCATTATTTCCATCAGACAATTCACGCGTGATCATTTCATCTCATTCTGACAGAACTGTCACCCGCCGAAGAAACATTCTGTCAACATCAACAATATGAAATTTCTTCGAAAAAATTTAGTACAATAAACGCGTGTTCTGTATAAACCTCATGATATTCAGAGATATGGATGTTTACAATCATCTAAAACAGTTTGATTTAAGTGATTGGCTAATTTAATGGGATTTCTTGCGGTTCTTTTGTGTCGCATAAGGAGATCAAACGCGGAATGAATCGCGCAAGAAAAACTGCATAAAAGCGCAACAAAAGATGATAAATTTGTCGGCTAGACGAGCTTATACTTGACTGTATATCAATCATATTTCTATGATGCAGTTATGTAAAAAGACGCAGAAATAGCACGTTTTATAATATAATATATGAGCGCGCACACAAACTCCTTTCTTACATCGCAAAGAAAACTGAATTCGCAAAGAAAACAATTTTCTGACACCACATATCTGCACGCAAATACATTTCATCATTTTTATCGAAAGTATTTTACTATTCAATCATCACCGGCGACGGTTCTAGATCTATATGTATATACCGAAACAGTGCGCGAGAAACATTATGGAATTATTGATTTGAGATTAACAATTTGAATAACAGTTCAGTCCAGTTACATCGATATATCGAGTTTTGATCTTTATTTCCGCATCCTTTGCCGTTTTCCCACCCTTCAGCGGCATCCCCCAGCGGACCCGCAGTGTTTCCTTTCATACACGCATCGTTAAATAAAGCCGGACACCTATATACCGAACTCGGAAATGTCATCTAAAGGGGAATAAGCTCGTTAGAATAATCCGGAGTAAAATTACAGGTAGCGGAGATCTAGGGTTACTTGTGGAGCTTTTATTGTGCCGATGGTCCCATGACGCTCTGCCTTAGCTTGATTTAACAAAGCCACAAAGTGAAACAGCATCTAGTAGACTCACATCACAGCATTCAGTGAAATAATCAAAGACCTAGCCCCGGTCCCTTGTGTGGAAGTGTCATTTTTACCGACTAATTGTGCCAGTGTACAGGACTTAGTTCCATCTATGTAACATATTGTTTTTTTTAGTTATATTTCTAATCCCACTGGTTATTCACAGAATAGGAATACGATGTCTGTTCAAAGTTTCTTTTTCAAAGGTGACACGGACAAAAACGTCTTTCTTAGTAAGTAAGAATCATAGATCAAGATGTCATAAATGAACTCACCTGAAACCTGCGCATGTCTCTGGGATTGCCGGCATTTTTCAAACAATTTTGGTTGCATTTCATGAAAAACTTTAAGAAAAATCTGCAAAGATAAAAGAATATAAGAATTGAGAACAAGTTTGAAAATCATATCAGATAGAATAATGCCAGATTTCATCTGTTTTTACATTTGACATTAGATAATATTATAAGGAAAGAAAGAATTCATTATATGATCAAATTCTAAGCAACATTTCCGTAACATATTCGCACTTGAATTTTAAAATTTCAAGTCAAGATCTTTGATCCCGATTATGTAGAAAATAGTAGCGTTAGATCGTCTGATGAAAAAACACCCACTGAAATATTTAAATGAGTCTCGATGTCATTAATTAAACAAATGAGTTTAGTTTTACCACTGGGGACAACAACTCATTTGTATTTATAACCAGTTGTTTCTTATCATCTTTATCAATTCAACTGGAAACTATTTTTGTCTTTAACTGCCTCAATTTTGCCCAATTTACTTCGAACCTGATAAAACGTCCTACAGGGAACAACTAAGACTACTTGGGTATGCGAACAACGTTTAACGATGCACATGATACCCGTATCAGTATCCACAGACAAATTAGACCGGTTTCAATTCTCCGGTAGGAAATCACCTGCGAGTGACGTCGTTCGTGCGCTAAATTATCACCTCAGATGACTGATCTAGCAGAAAATACGCTTTCTAAAGACGAATCATCAACAACATCAACATAAAATACAATTAATGCCCGAACACTTTATTTACATCTATCAGCGCTAAGTTTCTTGAACAGTTTTACCAACATTTCCCGAACCAAACTCCGAACATTAATCACCGACTAATTATGTATGGAAATCGACTGACTGCAATTAACTAGTAATTTCTGGTTACCATCGAATTGAAAGGTAAATAAAAAAACGGCCGAGAGAAAATAGAATTTATCAGAACTGACGAGTGAATTTGAAATTAATGCCGAACGGCTTCGTACTGAAAGTTAACGAGTTTTTCCCGTACAATTAATTACTTTTCGCCATCAAAAACAGTAAGATTATTGGTGAAAAGTGACAGTTTGCGAGGGCAACTTTCACTTTTGATTACTGAATAACATTATCATAGAGTGAGTTAATACAGTGAACGTCAGTATAACTGCGTGTTGGTGATACGACTCACTGTCCCAATAGACCCACCTCACGAATTACTTCTGGATCAGGCATGTGTGTGCCGATAACATTACGTCCCATCGAGGGAGCCCCCAGTTCCCACTAGCGCTGCAAAAGTCCGTCTTAATTTAATTCTTTATCTCTGCACCGATGACGTTATACTATATATAAAGGCCTGTGTGTGCGTGTATGTCTATGTAGGGGTAGTTCAGCTCGCTATCAACTAATCCTTCATATCATTTTCAAAAATTCTTTTCATGAAAAAATATGTAAAGAAGACGAAATATAACCTAGTTTTATACACTGTTCGTGTTTATGTATGCGCGAGGAGGCCCGAGATTCGATCTCGGACCTCCAGTCTCGGAGGCGATCAAAAAACACGTTCGGCCACGGGTCGAGGCAATAAACCTGCCTTTGCAGCTTATAGTTAGCGTGACGTCACGAGGCTGATTCGGTTGGTTAATTTCGGACAATATCTTTGAACACAACTGTAGAGGGACTGTAGATTCAAACATACTTAAACAATGACAATCTCTTACCATTTCCAAGCATAATTTGCCAAATTGAGTTACAAATAATTTAAGAATGATAAACAACTACAGAACAAGTGGTAAGTTTCCTATATGAACTGATAAGTAGTTGGAGAGTTTCACAAAATATTTGCAGCTACGTCTGTTAAATTTCGATAGAGAAGAAATTTTTATGGCAGCGAATTTTCCGTTTAAACGCGTTCGAAACTTGGAAGCGGTTTTTTCTCAGAAGTCTCGTGATAATTGTGTTTGCCTAATATCATGCAAGACGGATGAACTTGTTTATATCAAATAACAATTAATGGAAATTAGTTTATCTAAAATGCCCAGGATGGATGTTAATGAAGATGGCGTAATTTGTCTTGGGATTCGAGAAAATATGCACGAACCTCGTCGAATCCTTAAAGAAACTCATTCCCAAAGCGATGCGCATCGGATGCTTGGAATTTCAAATTTATGTGACACTTTGCTCTATACTCACATACTAAACCATCGTATCCATTTTAACGATGTAGGAGTCAGTCTGGGTTTTTTTTGTAAAATAGATAAATTTGTCTTTATTCCGATAATTCTATTTTCATTTGAAAGTAGGAGGACTTCAAAACTGCGCACAAGTTTCTAACAGATGATTTTATAACGATGTAGCTGAGGCCGTGTTTCTAAATATATAAACATGTAATAAGTTCGATGAATAAGGTTTGAGGGAGACGAGACGCCGAGAACTATTATAACCAGGTACTTTGATCCATGAAATCCGAAGATGAGGTAATTAAACGAATCTACCGTGTCAAACTCCCCAGTGTAGCGGATTGTCATTACTGAACACCTGAGTATCAACCGGATTATGGATTAGCGCAGGATTTACCGAAGAAATTTCAATTATTCCTGTAATTATTTCATTGAACGTTTATAAACAGAGTTCATATCTCAAAGACGAAACGCCTCGGGTATCACCTCACTTCATTACAATAGAAATACCAAAAGTCAACGTATTTTAGTCCTTTTTCCAAGGAAATTGTTTGTTCCACACCCAAACCGAGTTCCAGTTCCATCGAAATAAGACCCCTTATCAGAAATATTGTATACCTTAAACGTTTTTTCGTTTCGGTTTCAAAAAGTAACTTCTTTTTCGTAATTCGTAATTCGTAACTTCTCTCTTTTTCTTTTTCGTTCTTTTCAGTTGGGAGAAAAACTGTCCGTCGTAGCGAGAAATTTTATCAAAATTGATGTTGACGGAATAAAATGTCAGGCATAAATGCTATAGTATATTACATTAGCGAATGAGAGCTGCAGGTCGCAACTTGAGACTTATTCTACGGGTCCTTCACGTCAACTGAATTTATCAGTCGTAAACCCTGTGGCGCTTTAGTTCCCTCTTGACCCTTAAGTATTCATCGCATTTCAGCACAATAACATTACCGCGTCGTCGGGTCACCTAATCAAAACTTCATTTTTCATCATACTTCCATATTTGAATAATTTTAGTTTAAATATCACCCATCGCCTCGCAGCATTATCCCTAGCGAGTTTCGGGCTAATATCAGAAGCATTAAATGTTAGCGGTTAATGGACGAGAATTTTTGCTTGCAGCAAATTACGGTCCCCGTGGACCGCTACAATGATATTTCATTTCATACGACTGAGCTCCTCTGCGTAGATGGGCTGCATACCGTATGAGCCGGGGCCGTGTTTTCCAGTTACCGGCACCTATTTACATATGCTGAACCTGTTACCACCGAGCTAACAGTGCAATTATTCCCATTAGTGGCAAATCCCGCAACGGGACCCACTGGATCATTCTGCAAATTTATACGGCCTATCTATCAGGCAATCTATCGTACATTTCCTGAAATTTTTACAACTTCAGTCCAACTTTCTGGGCGCTTTAACTGTAGCACGCAAAATATACGAAGAGAAATGATATTGGGGCGTCAAAAATAGCGATAAAACTATACGAATAATACTTGGTGAGAGAGTGAGGGAACCATGTACGAGCAAGCAGACGATATTCTAATGACGCTGTAAAATCACCTAAGCAGAGAATTACCATAGCACCGACATAAAATAGAAACAATAGAAAATTGAGACTTCATTTAAATTTCTAGTAATAAAATATGGCCATTAGAGAATTAAAACGGAGAGGCATTATAAAACTGCCAATAATGAGATCGTTAATATTTCACGAATTCAGCTGATTTCACACGATTTTTAAAAAACATATAAAAATTTCGACCTCCTTAAAAATTAAAAACACCCGAAAAAAAGGTATGAAAAGAAGGCAGTAATCACTAAATGTTTGTAGTTTTTGTGATTCTCCTTTCTGATACTTTAAATGTAGCACTTCTGCCGCAGCAAGGTGCTGCCATCTGGATGAGTCGAATTCTTGACCAGATTCCTCAGAATAACATTACGTTGACATCATGTGTCATAGAACTCAAAACAACTTGATTTGATTCTATAAGGTTTCATGAATTTTATACGCATCAAGAAAATAAAAGAAGATCAATTAATTTCTTACTCGTTGCTTCGATTATAGATATGATATTTATACGTGAAAAGATGAATTGAAATATGTAAGAATTAAAAACAGTTTTTACATTATAGTTAAAATAACTAACATAAGACATTCTCGCGCGCGCTACTTCGGCAAAATGTTCGCGCTCCTACTAACGATATATCGCTGGGATTCTGTACCAACGTTATGGAATTTCAGATATTAAGATGGAGAGTGTTTATTTGAAACTGGTGTGACTAATTATTGAAGCGGTGAAGCGACGCAAAGTAATTAAACTTTTCGATGTCCACAGTAACTTTCATCTGGATGCTTCTGATAGTTCTACACCAGTACTTATCAATCAACCATTACAGTGCACATAAGTGCTACCTATTCACATAAAAGAACGACTGCGCAGCGTTGCGTGCGTCTGATAGTTCCTCTTCACTGGCCAATACCGCGCTGTAATAAGAAAACCCGTCCAATAACCGAACTTTTCTGCCAAAACTGAATGACACATTTCAGAAATTCGACCGATCGTTACGTCTGAATATCGTCGATAGTTCTCATTCAGTGAGTCTTTATATCGTGGCTGTCACTGCATCTCATTCTGTCGACTATCTTCAATTTCAGGAACCGTCATACACGGTCGGTCGGGCGCTGGCAGTCATACACTCGCTGTGTGCTGAAAATTACCCAAATATAACAAGCCGGTTTTCCTTGTTCGCTGTGTTCAGTTTACAGTATTAGATAAAATGTCATTTTTATCGCTTTATCCATCCACTCTATTGACAAGTCTCTATAACTCACTCAATTGATATCATATCATTTTTACCGCGCACTGTCACATTTTCATGATTATTTTTCACGTCAAACCTCTCTCGGCGTTTTCCACACCTTCTCTTCGCGCTTACATTCAAAGGTATTCGTCATTTAGTCACATTTTCTCTATCAACGGACAACCACGGTTTTTTAAGGAAATACAATTCAGACCGTCGCCGGTACTTTCTCCGAGATTTCTGGTTGAATAAACAGTATCATTCATCAGTTTAATAACAGGAATCAAAGCGGATGACATGGGTTATTGTGTTGGGTTATTGTAGTCGAGTACGCCCGGAGTAAGGTACTATTGTAATCCGGAGAGTTGGAGTGGGGTCGTCTATTGTTTGGGCACAGCAAAGTGTGAAATACGTTCGTCCCTACCATCTGTACCCCAACATTACTCTTAAAATGTGAACCTGCTACTTAGCCGGAAACATCTATTCTTACAATCAGTCCGTCAGAAAAGCAAATCAGGCAGAACTTTTCCGATGAAAACCAATCTGTCTTACATTAAAATTTACGACGATTGTTCAATAAATGAATCTATTCTCGAAACCTGCACTGATGTTTTCGGCAAATAACGCGCAAATGAGTATAACGCGTCAACTTCATGATATGATGATAATAATAGAGAGGATATGAGGACAGATTGTTCGAATATATCGCTCTGCATTCATCACACAAACTCATTAAATATTCACGTTAATAATTCTAGATTCATATAATTGCGTGTTAACTGCATCACAAAATTATACAGTGCATGTGAGATGATATAGTGGTATTATAGAGATGAACTGACTGACAGATGTTTGGGGTTCCTCCCCTTAGCAGGTTGACATCAACGAAACACCATCTGCCCCTAAACATTTTAACCCGCTCTAGTGTACAGCGCTCCGAGATACTTTCACTGCGCACCATTTCGAGCAATTGCGATGGCAATAATTTTTGATATCTTACAAATCCCACGGAAAAACAAATGATATACATCGCAATAGTACAGACGGTGAACGACATGAAAACACGCTCAAATGAAAGGATAAAATAATTTTGATAATGGATGTATTTATCGGCTATGTGATAGTTAATGAACAACTAACTGGTCCTGATGATTTAATAAACAGAGGAGACCGCTCGCTCAAAATTCGCCCTCAACTCGAAACTAATTGAATTTACTGTCATTATTTTATGATTCAGCTGCAGAATATTGTCTCTGCGCTCCGTCATTTGGTAGATCTGTTTACATATGCAGACCAATGACGTTAATAATCTTATCAGATCATAAGATCATGCATCAGAAAAATTCCCTTTCAGAATATTTCAATGCTCGGAAAAAAAGAGATTTCAAAAGGAATTCGAGTAAATGTTTAAAATAGAAATATTCGCGATAATGTATAATTCATAAGAATACATGAAATACTAGTGAAAAACTATTTCAATATCTTAAATAAGTAGCAATATCAGAATTTGCGATGGTTTCGACAGGTTTCGATATTTTCTTCATGAAACCCCGACTTTCATATTGTCAAAGCCTAGCAATTAGTTAAATAGAAGTGGATATATCGTTTTGTATAGAGCACTCAATTTTCATCTATAAAATGAAAACGATGATGACACATGTCCGCGTCAGTCTTCCTACAGTGACGTATTTCCTCTAATAACCCGACTCATCTACTACCGAAATTTAAAGTACAAAAAAAAAACAATACAAGTTTTCTGAAAATACACCAAAGGCGGTTTATTATTCGCTAGGTCGTATTTCAGAAACGCTTACAATTATGAAGTTTTGTTGTTTTATGGTGTAAGCGTAGAGTTTAAGATTGCTTTGTAATTTTATTTCCATTTGAAACTATAATCACGGAATCCTTCAAGTTTCTAGATATTTAATTGCATCGATCATCGGTATCTTATTCGGGATGTTTTTCTGAAATATTAGAGCGTTTACGGCCCGAGTCGAGTCGAACTCACAATCAGGTAATAGGAGGCATGTATGGCATTAATTCTGAAAATGATATTTTATTGAGATTGGATTGAGATCGTCATAAAGAGGGATAACACGGCAGAAAAATCGCCGTCAATATTTACGTCGGGCTAACGTCATCGGTTTGATTGGAAGACTTTATTTAGATAGAGTCGTTACAATGGTTTGTGATAGATTCGATGGAACCGTTTGACAATTAGAATCCACGTATAACAATGAACGACACACGTCGGCGCACGGTTACATTACCAGCGTTTCGCGATAAAGTTCGTTTTTTTCGCACCACCCGTAGCCGCATCAACTGTATTAAATTTGCATCATAATAGAAACCTTTCAAATTAATCAGCGACAGAAAATGAAGCATGATTTTTGATATGATGCGAGGTCAGACCGATTTATGGACTCCACCACACCTCGCCTCATGTAAAAACTATAGTTTTTCTCGGATATTTCTGGCAACTTCGTAAATTAAAGAAAAAACGATAAAACATAAAATCAACTTTATATCAAAATATATTTCTCAGAAATAAAAACGTATTCGATTTCCTTGCAACACAAAAACTACTGAATCGAACGTAATACGCAGATAGCAACCATGCTGAAGTTTGCGCGACTATTTTATGATAACAATAAAGAATAGTGTTTGCCTAAATCGAATGGAAATTCCTGTTCTCTCTCTCTCTCTGTCTCAGCGTCGACTCGCTGATGTTTACCGATATGGTGACTATTCTACTCGGCGTTGCAGAGTTTATGCCTCGATGAGTTTATATCCGATACTATCCGTGATTTGTCAGAACCTGTTCATCTTCCCTTCGATGATGCATGAGACTAACGCCGCAAATATATTTCCTTCCAATTTGCCCGCGAATGAGAAAATCAGGTGTCATCGCGTATAATGTGCCCTTAATTCACTTCAAATCGCCTGTTTTGGCGTATTATGCATGCTCGCCTTAGCATCAATAGAGATACAAACACGGTAGGGCCCTCTGGAGGCTTCAATACAAGATGAAGTGTACTACGCAATAATAGGCCCACTGGGGTATTATGTGTACACACACTGCCTATGTCATGTATTTGACTGAGACGAGCCTTGGGGACCGGGGATGAATCCTGACTGAAGCGGCGTAATGTATTGGTCACAAGAGGACCTGTAGAACTGACAAATCTTGGTTCTAAATTGTCCCAAGGTGCCGTTCAAACGCTTTAGTAGGTCATATTATGATTTCGTTTGCTATGGTTGTGTACTGAAAGCGCGAATGACGGAAAATATTTGCGTCAAAGAGTTAATTCAATACGGTGTATCTTTCTCTAGTGCCGATATTGCTACGTCGTAAAACGTGAATTAAAAACCAAAGCTCTCGCGGACTTCAATTGAATTGCAAATCCAAGCAATCTGCATATTAAAAATAACAGATATTTTGTCGTTGTTTCATCACGGCGCGGCTTCTTCGGGTTTATGAAAATTTTAAAGATGATTAATACCAGAAACGTAATTGCAAATCATCGTCGGTCACAAAGCGAGCCCCGCATAGAGATAAACCTTTTCTTTTCTCGTGAAAAATTATTTCCATTATAAAAAAGGTCATCGAGGCGACGAGCGTCCGTCCACACAGATTCCAGACATCGATAGTATTGAGAATTGCTGGAGATGCTTTTGCGACGCTTCGTACAATATGAATTATTATATACGGACATATAGCAGTAGATTAATGGTAGATTTATGTTAGTGATTGTGGTCATGTAATTGTCCACTACCGGTGATTTATTTCCACTGTTGAAGACTTCACGATCTACTCTCCTCGTATATACACACACTAACTACACTGTCGATGGATAAACAACCTGACCGTCTTGGGGAAGTATCCGCACAATTGATATAATTCAGCTACAGGGATGAATTCTGTATCTGTGTAGAGAGATCATTCACCGAATGTGACAGGTAATTTTCACAAATTCTGAAGCCATGACCCCTGATCAATTATTTATACCATTTGCATCCAAATTGCTTCATACGCGTATTTTTGCAATCAACTTCAAGCCATTGGTTACCTCATGCAACCGGCATACATATTTGATGGCGTTTTCCACACCGCGAGGTGTATATCTATTTTGTGACGGAATAATTTATCCCAAGTCATTTGCCGAAACTGCCCCCAAGTTGGTCATCGGGAAGATTTGTATGGATGGCTTGCGTCTACGTAAAACGGTATATTCCCCAACAATTAATGTCGAAATAATTTGCGGAAAAAGAGTCTATTTCGCTGAATTAACGGCGAGCCAAGTTCCATCTACGACTGATTATGGCAAACCATTTATTTTGTCCACGGCGCGGTTAAGTTTTCTCTCTTATCACCGCCGAAGACTGAAGACTTACAATGCCACGAAGACGTCTTCCTATCATCACGCACAATAAATTATTACCTCAGTGTAATCCAGCATTTTCTCTGATAATAAATCGACAAATTTTGTCAGAGATTTCTCAATTAATAGTTGTGCATATATAGTGAGCAATATAATCGATTCACGAATTTTCGGTAAATATTCTATTCCGAATCTATTATAATGAATCTATTTTCCATTGAAACTAAATCTATTAGAGATGAATCTTCTGTTTATTTCTTTTATTTTTACGTTTATGGCCCGGGTCATATGGTGGGTATGGTGACCTATTGATGCCGCGAACCGGGGTATCATTGTAGCCATATTGACTGCCATTTTATTTCTAATATTGGCCAATCGTATCATATCAGTATACATCAAATACAGTTACACGCACGACCAATAGTTAACGATCAATCGACTCTCAACATTCAGCAATCAACTGCTAATTAACCAATGGGTAATTAATGACGAGAACTAGAGTATCTTCTACACTGTCAACGAGGCCTCTCGAGGGCGTTCGAGTATCGAGGGACTGAATTTGATGATTTTATGTGACCGAACCGCAGAACTCGTGAAACCCCGACGGAGGGATTAATCTCTCATTTGGATGAGTAAATTGCGAGCTTGAATCATAGGATCCTATCAGCAGCAAAATCACCGAGCATATAGTACATTTATAGCGGGTAACCTGGGACCTGTGTGATATGAGATTGTGCTCTCAAACTGCGCTCGATCTGCCTCTAATATTCATGTCAATGAAATTGAATAAGCATCAATAATGCATCGCCGTACGATGTACTAGTTACATGCCCGATCAAGAGGTCCACGGTGACAGATGAATACGAATTCTTCTAAGAATTTTCAAAAATATCAATGATCAATAAATATCCTTACTAGAACGAACGTTTACGTCACTACAGCACCCAGTCACTGATCTGTGGCATTATTCACTTTACTGATAAATTTGCAGGAAAATTAGCGTAACTGCCGAGAACAGGGGGTAAATTCACTGTACAGCATCCACAGTGCCTAATGACTTCAGTGGTGGCAGGTCTACAGGGACTATTATCTCCTCTGGGCTGACAAATTCTATTACAGCCACAGCCCTGTATAGCCGCATTGATCAAGACTTACGCGCTTATAATATTGTTTTAATGCTTACCCGCGGGATCAGAACTTGACAAATTCCCCGAGCACAAGGCTACAAACAGCGGGGAATCTGCAATGAATCCCAACGGGCTATTCATCTTAAACGCGACCAAATAGGCATTTATATAGACCCAATTGGGCTAAATATTTTCCTTGGTACGCCTTTCACAAAGTTAAATTGGTAATGAGAGCGCATAAGGGTAAATTTGCTGGCTGGTAATGCGGTTTGCGACGCCAATTCCCAGTGTGTTGACGGTGTAACTATGAACCTGACGAGGGACATCAGTAAACGGTGTGAAGTCTTTCGGGAGGAAACGACTTATTATTTCACTTTTCATTCAACAAATTTACCTCAATTCGACTTATTCTTTTCTCTCATTCAATTCTTACATTTACTGAGCATTTGAACGATTGGGGGTTCATTTTGTTAATGAGCTTCGATTATGAAAATTGATATTATTAACGCGCTAGTTTTATGTGTTACGCAAAATTACTATCATAAAAATCTTCACTCGCGTCTTTGTCTCGCGTAGTTTGATGGATAACGTCGAATTTCTTTTTTTTTCATTGCAGAATATCGGATCGTGATAATTGCAGCAGAGGAAAGAACACTAATCAAAACACTGGCGACAATTCGGCACGTAATCTCTATGAGGAAACTGCAATTGAATTTAACGATATTTGAACTACACGAGCCATGGCGCCCGAGAACGCAACGTGATGGAAATTGGCGTAATCCTGTATGGCACGTATCATAAAGTATTTATACAATTCGTAGGAACGCGCTCGCACTGATAAACTGTATTATGATGATCAGTGGAGGCTAAGCAAGAAAATGAAAAATGAACGATCATCTTTTATCTGACTCCATGAAAAATTCATAAACGCGCCTGATAAGGCGACTGTGTATGCTGCAAAAGGCAAGAACGTTTGAACGGGTAAGGGGTTGGTGAGGCCAGCAATGGGGAGTGTGTGATTGCATTCTAATATTCACTGGCATTTCGACCTTTCGTGTCGACCGTTTCCATTAATTATTCATATAGATTCGCGAATAAAAATAAATTGATATATTCTAATAATTCCTCATAATCTTAAATAATTTTATTCAAACTGAAGGTGGATACTAATCATCGAGTTCTTTTCACTTTCTCTACATTTTCTATATTTCTATCTTTGAATAACTCTAAGATACGAAATAGCGACGTTCGGATATTGATGGAGGTATCATAGAACTGATTGCGATGATTATGTACCCGGTGGTGAAGCTACTACCATCTGCTCTCGTATAAAAAACCCCATCGTAGGCCTCCATTATAACCACTACTTCTTTATTCCGTCGTTTTTGACCTGACGACTTTGAACATGGCTACATGATTGAATTTGCTGTTTCATCGGCATGAAAAAGTGTCCGTAATTTATATGAGTTTTTTTGCTATATCAAATAAAATAAATTACTCTAAAAGATTATCCATGTATATTTTTTCATTACAAAATTTGTTACTTCATAATAAACTTAATTGAAATATTGATAGAAAATATTTCTAATTTTTGTTACCCAGTTTTTGAAATTATTTAGTAATTTTTCGGTGGTATTTGTACAATTGTAGCATATCGTGGTTTTTAGCACATGGGGAGTGAATTTTTGAAAAGGTAAATAATTTGTAAAAAATGTATTCGCATAAAGATACGTAGCATATTGTGGTTGCAGGACCTGGTGAACTGATTGATGACGTTGAAAGTGGTGATACAAAAAGAAATCATCTCCGAACGAGCAGGAGTATTAATCATGTTCGCCTACTTCCGGCGAATTACACCGATAATATTTTAATGAAGTACCGCATATCAGCGGTTTTTGCAAAAATGACACCGCTCAGTCATATGGAAATGTTTCCAGTAACATTTATTTTACGGACAATTCAAAAAGTACATAATATCCGAAGGTTGCCCGTGGCAACGATGTCACAGTCTTTGACGGAGACCAGGCAATTATTCCGTAAATTCAAGATAGTTTACAAATGCCTCGATGGGAGCACAAAGCCACATGAGACCAATTGTCGACACCCTAGAGATTGGTCTCGTAGGAATAGGGTGCTCTGACATGGTCGCTGTTGCAACATTAATACAGATGATGAATAGTATGCTGATATACAGATTGTGGATGACATTACGGACCGTTACCGAGTTCACAAATAAACATATCGTATAATAAACGATATTTTCTCGAAGATGCAAAACAGAACGAAGGGACGAAAGTCGAAATCAAGAAAAAAAACTGATTTATGCGAAGCGCATAGCGATGTAAAACCGCGTATACTTTATAAAACAAGATCAATGTTGACATGGCAGAAAGTTCCATCGAAACCTGTTTTGATTTCATACAATTTCTCAAGATGGGCAGCGCATGTCTTGAACAGCAATGAACAGAAAGTCGATAATTTGCCAACAAAAATCATATTATGCCCATAAAGCAAAAATTCTGTCAAATCCATTTTTCGCAGTTGGATAAACAGCGATCAGTTTTGACAGTCGTCGTGTTGACCTATCATTGGTTATGCGGGACGAGGCCAGGTTCAGCGCAGTCTACCCACACTAACACGCATTCTCTGAGTCAACAGAGTTTTATAAGAAAATTGTGACCGGAATATTATATCATGATAATTTTTCAAAATGGCCACTGATTCTGTTGAGGGACTGTGAAAAGTTGATCAACCTCAATACCTCACGTATCGTACATCAATATTTTAATTTTTTTTACAAAACACTATTTTTCAAAAGACGCCTAACACGACCTCGACCTTTTATCATTTGTATACGAACAGTAACAAACATGTTTTTCGTTGTTAATGGCAATTTCTATTGAAGTTTAGAATTTCGTTTTGGCGAAAAGATCACTGCGAGGGATGAAAACAGATAATGTTTGGGTGTTTAACGGTGTTTTTAGACGTCGCATCACTTATACTGTAAGATTACTGATACCCGAGATAGGTTACTATATTTACAAAAGAATAGTCAATACATCGGGGACTTGTATTCCTTAATCTCCATTAAGATTACCTTTACCCAGTTCGTTAATCTCGGGCAACATGAAGCTAATACTCTGAAGTGGTAGGTTTCGAAAAATGCTAGCACTTTGTCACCGTCATTCTAATAATGATTTACATCATCAGCTCCAGACGCATATAGCGACACGGGTTTACCGTCATATTTCTTAGAAAAAAAGAGAAAATGACTTCATCTTAAAGCATCTCTGACTGATACGTGAATTTGGCATTTGATAAGAATAACTTCTAGATGTCATAATCTTCATGATATCTGTTATATTCTCAGTAAGTTCGACCGGTTAGTTGGTCATCTTGGTAGAGACCTTCAGAGGTTGAACAGTTACTGGAATCAAAATGTCACAACCACATCGAAGAGATATAGAATTCCTATGTGAGTAATGCTTTGATAGATATTGTGACAGTTTTAAACGAACGTGTTGCATGTAACTGCGATATTCATCATTCTGATGTCTGATATTCTCAACATCTTCCCTCCTCATCTTTCTTCGTCTCTCGGAATGCGCCGACAATTTTCACAGGAAGTGAGAACGGTAATGCATAAACCGTGTAATGAATAAAACTGTCATAACGGCCATTTCCTTCCCGAGTAGAGGTTTAAAATGAATCGCACTCGACTCAACTCGCAACGGTCACGATTATCTAACTTATCCTTCGGATCAAATTTTCTAAACGCACGAAGCACCGAAACGCCATTTTAACAATTGATTTTCGTATTAATTCTAAGATGAAAATAGTGATCGAACAATGACTTTGCGGGTGTTTAATAAATAGATTGACCCCCACTCGCGCGTTCAATTACACTGTAAATAATATGAAATCACAATCATCAAACGTTACTGCCATCAATGCGCGCAGTCATATCGAGACTGTCTGTGTCTGTGTCTGATGCGCGTTGTTTTTACCCCGTAAAGGTAGAAAACCAATTAATTTACTTCATCTACTAACATTGATTATGGCGTCCATTATAATCCAGCGCGATGGTTATACGTCGGAAACAACTTACATGCTTCGTATAAAATAATAACATCCGCGATGTGTTTTATTATCATTCATGAAAGGAAACTGACGAACGCAATTTACACATTCGACAATTTGCTTTTTGTCGCCGTAATAGAATAAATCGTGTGCTCTTTGCAGTGCTCTAACTGCAGCCCACGGCATCAGTATCATTGAAGACACTCACGGTGACATCATTATCCGCCGATGAGTGACTGAAGCACTCACTACTACAGGAAATAACTGCTCAATCGCTTCCACGCTGAAAACCTAACTCTTAAATTCTATTTCCGGCAACGTAGTATTTAATTTCAGAACTGCTGGTGAAATATGGCAATTAGCTTCGATTGTGAAATAAACACCGACCATATAGATAGATGTAAGAATAGATATAGCAATGAAACAAATTTTCAGAGATATTCTCTTAGAAATTATCGATAGTTGATGGTAAAATTCGACCTCATTGTTTAGTGAATAGAGCAGTCACTATACACCTGACTAGTCACCACCACGGTCACCAACTACACTGACCAGTCAAATTCCCAATGAGTGTTAGTCAGTATAGCTCTGTGGTCTGAGGATCGAGGCTTGGGATAGTGGACGTCACATCAAAAATTACTTTTTTTGTAACAAAGTAGAACTTGAAACGTGGCTACGGGACGAAATAATAACGCTCGCAACCTCCGTATCGACCGTCGTTAGAAACAAACCCCAATTAAATTCTCATCTGCACACCTCATACAATGTAAAACGAGGAAATGGGTCCTATCAAATACTCGTCCACGGACACCTCCAACGATCGTTAGAAAATTGGCTGCAGTTGATTTCTTTGTCGATGGCAATCGTGGGATTAACAGTGAAACACTTGAGCACCTGATCACAAAGTAATGACTTACAATGTCTGCTCGAAAACACTGAGACAGACGTTAAATTATTGATCACAAGAATCACTGTGAAAACAGCGCAGAAACTGGACACTGTAACAACACGAGGAGACGATCGAGGATGAGGTCATAGGCGAGAAAAAAATAAAAACATTCCACGCGTCTTCAAGGTTGACCACAATTCAACATATTCACACCAGAAATTACTGATTATATCGCGATATCATTCGAATGTTTCAATGGAAGCAAGCAGCAGCGCAAATCTAATTCATAAAGAAAATGTTCGTAAATATTATTTTGTTTTTCTTCCAAATGTTAACATCATTTTCTATTTTCGATTCTGGTGCAAATCTGAAGATGAAAATGTTGAATAAAATCGATCATTATCAAAAGCTTTAGTTAAATGTCCATTTTTGATAGTGCACAACGACACTTTGTAGTGAGTTTCGAGTCGATTTTTGACGATTATACGGATACTAGTGGAGATTGATAACTGAAACGTCAACGAGGGACAAGTATCTCACACCGCAGAGACTCATTGGCAGCTCTCGCAAAACTGAATACTGTCCGTTTTGATGGTAGATCACAGAAAGATACTGTCATAGGAAATATAAAATCTTGGATTAAGACACGGTACTCATCAGTGGTGACTTTTAATCAAGTAAATATGCGGCGAGGATTTAGATATCTAAGAACTGGTCAGATCTTGCTCGCGATTATTCACCGCAGGGACGAATCGTGCTGACCAAAATTGTCTTAATAAACGTCCCAGCGGGCAACAGCTTAGGCAAATGGACCGAACTGGGCAATTAGTAAATTGAGAGTACTGTTTCATCGGACTGTTTTGGATATGATCAGAATTGTCAGGAGTATCAGAAAAATATTTCGTGGTTGATGCGATGAGATAGACAGAACTGTGAGAGATATTGTTTTTACGCAATGCATATCACCGAGATTAATGTACGTACATGTCTGTATAGGTCATGAAACGACTCTCTCTAAGGGTATCAAAAACTTCCTGCAAAGTTTTCTCTTTCATTTACTTATAAAGAGAATTTGGGGATTCGGGACCTCAAAACGTAAAGAAAGCTAGGCGCAGATCAAGGGGGTCTATGACCCACACTCGTTTTGAGTTTCCGTTGTCTTGATGAACTCTTTTTACTGCCTTATGGACTCTTATTAACTTATCTTGCATGGTAGGATAAGGACAAGTTATCCACTTGGAAATGCTGCAAAATTTATCAGTACACAAAATTGCTTAATTAATACGTACGCCTCTAAATATGTCTTTTCAATCATCATCAACCCTTAAATCTTCAAAATCAATCCTTGGATCTAGCCATGGAAAGCGGCAGTAATTGCTGTCTTTTTCTAAATTTGGAAACTTGTTCCCGTTTATCGTTTGGTTTGATTTGAGCCCGTATTGTAAACTAATCATCATAACAGTTGCGCTCGAGACATCGTTCATTTTAGTACGGAGTGTAATTTTAATAACGTTAATAAAGAAATGTTGTGCTTTCAATTTCTGATGATTTTCTGAATTATTCACGACACAATAATTCGATCTTCGTCGCTATTATCATGCATATTCGAAATAAAACGCATCGTAGATAATTATTTTACCCCAATAACCTCACGTTCCTCAACATGCAATCATCTCGTTTTCTACATTCGTGTTCATTAGACAATTTATTAATTAACTTTTATTCGTGGTATTTGCAGCGTCTTCCCGACTGCAGATAAAACACGAGTTCCCGGCAAGAAAACTCAATCATCATTTATCGTTGTAAAGTGTTAATTTTTGGTTATTTCATTTTCCTTTGTTTCTTTCTGTCGAAGTGCCAGCTAGACTGGTGCATACATGTTTATCCTTATCGTATCGTACTATATCCTCTTGGTGAACAAAACCTTCGTGAACAAAAACGTATTCATTGAACATAAATCTCTTTATAAATCATACCTGACATTATCATCAAAACTAGCTTAGATTTTACGGTTCTACCAGCGCGCAATTAACGCTAATCCCGGGATTAAGTGAATTGTTCGTTTAACCGCGCATCGTAACTGTTACGATATTTTGTCTCGAGTTAAACAGTTTGTGAAATGGAACGAATGGAAGATGTGTGAGATACACTGGATCAACTTGTCCCCAATGGTTTTATTAAATTACACACAATTGTCAAATTAGACGCTCAGAAATTCTCGTAGAACAATAGGTCGGATTATCCAGGGTTATTGACATGCCAAGTGGTAATACTGCTGTGACATGTTAGAAATTGCCCCATGAGATGGTAACCAATGATAACACTACTCCAACCAAAGCCACCATTTGTCATTTATCATTCTATTTACACTGCAAGAGCGTAGCTTCCGAGATTTTCAACTGAAATCAACTGTGAGGTTCGGATCCGACCATAGCAAAGTCCAGTTCAGAAACGTTTGAAATTAGGGATTGAATTAGATTCCAATACAAGAGATCTGGTTGAAAAAATCTTATCGAGGTGATTTTGTTTTTTTTTATTGGTGCTTTTTGAAGTCATTGTAAGCGAGAAAGTTGTCATTGGTATAGTTTACTGTCCAGGACCTCGGATATACGCGCGCAGTAGACTCAATGTAATCTATGAAATATAGCGTTCGTGTTATCATCGTATTGAACCTCGCTTCAGCTCATCAAGTTTATCCTGTTTATTCCGTAAAAATTGACCTGTATTTGCCTCGACTGCGCGGACAATGACCATACGAACAACGTCAATGAATTGACTTGTATCGATGACGAACCTCGCCGTACATTGGATAGTCATAAACCATGCACACAACATCAGGTCTTATCCGCTGCAAATATAGCTGTTCTAGTCACACTATTTCTTGTCGAGTTGAAGATGCATTGGAGAATCTACGCTGATAGTGTTTCAAGGGATTCTGATGTTTGTAGAGTGATTACAGATCCACTAGTTGTGGTTGAAATCATCTATCATCAACTGGTGATCTACGTGTACCAACTCAACTCTGAACCAAACACTAATCAGCGAGTTAACACAGCATGGTAACGAGTAGAACTGGTAAAACTAAAGTTAACAGTATCGACAACGTCTTTCTACACGTTTAGATTGTTATCCACAATTCTGTCAGTAACAGATAGTTACAGTTGAAAGGCTTGCGTCCATCACTGCCCGTGGATTCTACCAGTAACGTTACCTTCCCGCTACTCGAATTTCTGCCGTGCCATTTCAGTATTTCCATCAGCATTAAAGCGATTTTACAATATTTTGTTACTTGATTTGATACCACGCTGTCCAGATTAAATTGAGATTGTACTGACCACGATGGCGATGTAGTAACGCGGACAGACAGCGATGAAAATACCAAAAATCGTCGAATATCAGAAATGTTAAGTGTTTGACTCAAGTGTTGGCAATTACAGAGGAAGAGCCGTTTGGACTGAACTGGTAACGGAAGTGAAAACTCATCGGATTTAATTAGTACAGTTCTGTCTCAAGTCAATCATTCCGCCTTCCATTAAAGACTACATTTGGTGTGCAGTTAAAGGCAGAAACAGAGTTGTAATGACGGTGTACAGGACGGCTAATCACTGTTTTAATGCAGGCCTGACTGTGAGAACTGTATGAAGCATAGAGCGACGCTGTGCTCTCATTATTTAAATGAATCGCAACTGATAAATTGAAATGGAGGGACGCCTCAAATATTGGCATCGGAACAAAGCACGCGAATCAAAGAATCGCGAGAAAGAAGATCCCGGAATTAAGCCAAAACGGGAGACCATCATGTCACCTTTTGTTTAAGAAACAATCGACTAGGCGCGACTGAGTAGAATCAGCTCCGGCTGAAAAAGTGCACAAAATTATCAGCTCGCTTCGAACGCAGTGAATTAAAGCATACGCGATGTTTGATACGATCCTATTCATGCGACTGACAGTTCAAATATCTTACAGGATATTTCCAATCTAACGTTCAGACACTAGCAGCTGGGTCCGGGATACGTCGCTTAAGTCTCTTCGGCGAAGATTTGCACGTACAATAGTAACTTTAAATGAAGCCATAATCCTATTGGAAAATCACAATTAGACCTCGCTTCTGAAACATGAATGTATAATCAACATCGATTGGTCTCCATCTCCAGATACCAGTGCAAACACTCTTTACTTACATCACAATTGACCGTAATGACCACGATATAAATATATTAAAAATATCAGACGAAATTTCTCCGAAACTATGACAGAGTTTAACTTAAGTTTACTTCGTGTGGCAATTCACGGCTATGAGAGATGTTTTCCAGCGTGGAATACTCCATTCTTCACGCATTACTATTTTCAGTTACTGGTTTTATCAGATAAATAAATAAACACCATTCTACAAGTGTATTATCTTCTATTCTCTACAGAGCCTTTATCCAATGAAACGAACAATTTGCCACTACCACGTAATAAAATTTTAAAATACCCTGGTGGCTTGTCTTATCTTTAAAATCGAGCGTCTAGGGACGGGAATAACAAGGTTGTACGAGATGATTATTGGCACTGATAGACTGTATGGAACGGCTCCTACATTACCCTTATTAAGCTTTCTCGGAGGTATTGTTCTGAAAGAAGCCAGAAGAAAACGATTGCTCATAGTAGAGACTGATTGAACAGTGATCAGTGGATAATGAAACCTATGATTGATTGCAAACATGCATGATTAATCAAAATTTCCGCCGCCTTCGTTTTACGGCAAACTGTTGAAATAATAGCGGAAAATAAATCTGATTCGAGGTGAAGCGAATGAAGAGAAAACTGTATAGATATCGATAAAACACCATCCGATCTGTCAAAATAGATAATGAATGATCTATGGTCAGTTTTTTTGTAAAATGGTTAAAGAACTGTGTATTGAACACTGTAATAAGAGTGGAGAGAGAGAGCACTGTAAGAGTGGAGAGAGAGAGAGAGAGAGAGAGAGAGAGAGAGAGAGAGAGAGAGAGAGAGAGAGAGAGAGCACTGTAAGAGTGGAGAGAGAGAGCACTGTAAGAGTGGAGAGAGAGAGCACTGTAAGAGTGGAGTGAGAGAGAGCACTGTAAGAGTGGAGAGAGAGAGAGCACTGTAAGAGTGGAGTGAGAGCACTGTAAGAGTGGAGAGAGAGCACTGTAAGAGTGGAGATAGAGAGCATTGTAAGAGTGGAGTGAGAGCACTGTAAGAGTGGAGAGAGAGAGCACTGTAAGAGTGGAGAGAGAGAGAGCACTGTAAGAGTGGAGATAGAGAGCATTGTAAGAGTGGAGTGAGAGCACTGTAAGAGTGGAGAGAGAGAGCACTGTAAGAGTGGAGAGAGAGAGCACTGTAAGAGTGGAGTGAGAGAGAGCACTGTAAGAGTGGAGAGAGAGAGCACTGTAAGAGTGGAGAGAGAGAGAGCACTGTAAGAGTGGAGAGAGAGAGCACTGTAAGAGTGGAGAGAGAGAGAGAGAGAGAGAGAGAGAGAGAGAGAGAGAGAGAGAGAGAGAGAGAGAGCACTGTAAGAGTGGAGAGAGAGAGCACTGTAAGAGTGGAGAGAGAGAGAGAGAGAGAGAGAGAGAGAGAGAGAGAGAGAGAGAGAGAGAGAGAGAGAGAGAGAGAGAGAGAGAGAGAGAGAGAGAGAGAGAGAGAGAGAGAGAGAGAGAGAGAGAGAGAGAGAGCACTGTAAGAGTGGAGAGAGAGAGCACTGTAAGAGTGGAGAGAGAGAGCACTGTAAGAGTGGAGTGAGAGAGAGCACTGTAAGAGTGGAGAGAGAGAGAGCACTGTAAGAGTGGAGAGAGAGAGCACTGTAAGAGTGGAGAGAGAGAGAGCACTGTAAGAGTGGAGATAGAGAGCATTGTAAGAGTGGAGTGAGAGCACTGTAAGAGTGGAGAGAGAGAGCACTGTAAGAGTGGAGAGAGAGAGAGCACTGTAAGAGTGGAGATAGAGAGCATTGTAAGAGTGGAGTGAGAGCACTGTAAGAGTGGAGAGAGAGAGCACTGTAAGAGTGGAGAGAGAGAGCACTGTAAGAGTGGAGTGAGAGAGAGCACTGTAAGAGTGGAGAGAGAGAGCACTGTAAGAGTGGAGAGAGAGAGAGCAGTGGAAGAGTGGAGTGAGAGAGCACTGTAAGAGTGGAGAGAGAGAGAGCACTGTAAGAGTGGAGAGAGAGCACTGTAAGAGTGGAGAGAGAGAGAGCACTGTAAGAGTGGAGAGAGAGCACTGTAAGAGTGGAGTGAGAGAGCACTGTAAGAGTGGAGAGAGAGAGCAGTGGAAGAGTGGAGAGAGAGCATTGTAAGAGTGGAGTGAGAGAGAGAGCACTGTAAGAGTGGAGAGAGAGCACTGTAAGAGTGGAGTGAGAGAGCACTGTAAGAGTGGAGAGAGAGAGAGCAGTGGAAGAGTGGAGAGAGAGCACTGTAAGAGTGGAGTGAGAGAGAGAGCACTGTAAGAGTGGAGTGAGAGAGAGCACTGTAAGAGTGGAGAGAGAGAGCACTGTAAGAGTGGAGAGAGAAAGCACTGTAAGAGTGGAGTGAGAGCACTGTAAGAGTGGAGAGAGAGAGCACTGTAAGAGTGGAGAGAGAGAGCACTGTAAGAGTGGAGAGAGAGAGTGGAGTGTTGTGTGGAGTTTCTAGTATTTCAGTCACATTTAAATTTGTCGTGTGAAAATCCTGACGAATTGATATTGAAATGAAATTGACAACTCTCAGAAAACGATCGACTTCTCTCGACTCTCAACAAACAACACCGATACTGCGTTGTGAACCACAGTGTGCGGATGAGAAATGGGTAGCTAGAGGGACCGACAGGGTGTAGCTAGCGGGGAGGCAAAGATGGATGGCTATAAATGGAAGAGAGGCAAATTTGAGATTTTCGGTATTAGATCCTTCGAATCTATGACTTATTCAGACTCTGTGTGTAGCTGACGCATCTATACTTCAGAATATCTCTAAATTTCCGCTTGATTTGTTACGTTTCGTGCTGTTGACAACATTGATCTGATAACACACACTTGATCGGTTATTGATAAACAGATCTGATCGATTGATCTATCGGTTCGGTAAACAACACGTGTCGCATAATCATAAAACTACAATTGCTTTTAATCAGGTACACGGGTGAAATAGAATGGGACTCTTCATAGTTTTGGGGTTTCAGGGTTATCTCGAGATAACCCTGAAACCACTGGAATGTTTTTCAAAAAACAAGTCATTCTAAATCTTAGATTTTAAATTGAACTGCATTCTATGCACGAACATCTGTTTCTCGTATAAGGAAAAATTTGTGATATAATTTTCCTGCGATCCTCGCCGCATGTGAAGGAATCAGAGATGAATTTTTCATAAATGTAAGTTCCATTAATAACCGTATACGACAACGGAAACATCGTTTTAAAGTTTATGTGTCTCACTCTGTGAATAATTCACACAGAATGCAGGGATTGAGAGGCAGCAGCAGCAGCAGCAGCAGCAGCACCAGCAGCACCAGCAGCACCAGCAGCACCAGCAGCACCAGCAGCACCAGCAGCACCAGCAGCACCAGTATAGGTCCAGTATACGCAGAGTGATGATTCACCAGAAACAACGACAAAACTCACGACTCAATCGTAAGAAAAGATACACGAGATCATGTACACATAGTTCAACTGAATATCGACAATGAATAGATGGAAGTCAAAGAACAAGTTGATGATAACAATGAAACATTACTCTGTATTGAATTTCTGATCAGATAAAAATAATAATCATATGCATTATGCAATGATAAAAAATGCAGGAAAAAGTTGCATGTAGACGAATTCAGACAATGATAAAAAGGTCAGAAAGGATCAAGCGTTGGAATAGCGGAAAACTAGATTATCATATAATCCCCTCTTATAAGTAGGTTTTATCATCGCTTGAAAGGTCGCGGACACCTTTCTACCACAAACATTAAAGACAATATCTATTATTAGCGTGTGGCAGGGCACGTGATAGCTGATTGGATTCTGGGCCCTAAATCCAGGCTTTAGGATCCATCTAGAAGAAATTTGTAATAAGCGGTAAAATGGATTGATACGGACAGACAAGTAGATTTTATGGCTATTTGATTGGTGGTCGGGATCAAGACAGAACGTTTGATTCTGATTTATGGTCAACTGAAGGCCAGGAGAAATAGATTTGTATTTAGCTCGCACTTTGGTTTATAGTGTTGGAAATTTGACCGGCGAATGAATCCACATTCATCACGTGGTGCATGTACGAGAAAAAGCGTTTAATTACGAGATTTGCATATACATTACTGTCACCACTGACCAAAACTTCTCACGTCTTGTTCACTAGCTTCTAAATCCTTGATTTTACTCTACAGTAGAACCACGGCCAATATTGAGTCCAGGTTCGACCTCCCAAACAGTAATGTATAAATCAGGTATATCTCTGGGTGGTTTCAGATTTGTACAAACATTAATCCGGAGGGGAACATGACTGTAACACGGGTATTCCTCTGATAGAAAAACATCACAACCTGTCAGACACATTACCAGACACCAGAAGAGATCAGTTCAGCATCATCTATAGACTACACGCCACAATCTTTCACTACTATCGTTATATATATTTTCATTTACCTGTTTTATTGCACTGACTATAAAAAATGGAAAATAGCGAATATCCCTGAAGAAGAAAAATGGCGATATAAGCGTTTATCTGACGCGCGATACAATTTATTTCACTTAAATAGGAAAGGCCAATTTTATAGGCAATCAATGAGATTGCGATTTTATACGACTCGAAATGAATGACCTTATGGCATTTTGATCATCGGACATATGTTTTATCGGAGATCTATTGTTTCTAATGATGGCGCATTATGAGTCACAACAAACGCCAAAATCGTCATTTTATGAAAAGTGATATCAACATTTATGGGGAATTGATCTGTTTTTCAGACATCGTAAGATGGCAAAAGATCACTGAAATAGATTAGACGCGAATCTATTGTTGAGATCCTCACTTCCCTGGGTAGGTTTTTTGACGAGGAATACTCCAGCGATCTCCAGCCGAGCAAACGACCAATGGATAGATCTACGATTCGAAGATTTTTAGGAGACACCCATCAGAGAGATGCGGATCAGGCGCGATAAAAACCAGGGAGGCTCCGTAAAATAACTAACTAGTGCAGCAGTAAACCGTACAACTACACGATCACGAGCAAAGCTTTTCTTCATGAGATGAATGGACCAATAATAATCGGTCTCGGAAAGGAGAAATTACTGTAATCGAATGTTCTTCTGAAATATACCGGTGAGAATCCGTTTCGCTGAACAAAAACAGATTATGCACCCGGTATAACGATTACAGTGCTGTGTTAGAGTGAATGCGAGCAGAGAATTTGGAGGTTTGTATTGTGAATTACAGTGGTAACCAGTAATAATGCAGTTATTTCATGCTAGTAATGAATATGAACTCGTGCGACCACGTGTTCACTAATTATAGATTGTATCGGTGATTTATTCCACGAAAAGAATTTCACTTGAAATCCCGTCTTCATGGCTCAGTGGATACGGTGTTTGATAACCAAGCGTTGGTGGATTCGAACCTCAGTCGACCCTTGCTATTAAGTCAGGACCTGGGTCAGAACTCCCCAACTGATCTGACAAGAAAAGTCATATGTGGGCGTATTCTGATTGAAGAGGTGAGGTTTCTACAGTATCGGAAAGGAAGCAAGAATATATATTCAAACGAATTATATATGTTACGATAACGCTTTCCAATCGTCATAGTTCAAGCTTGGGAAATTTTCAGCTTTGACAATGCCGATTCATCATTATTTTTCCTAGCGGTGCCATGACCGCGAACCTGCATTCTGACCGATATATCATAACCGTGCTCTCTCGACTATCATCGAGTCGTCAATTCGATGTCGCCTCTAGCAGAATTCGGTTATGATAAATAACCCTCATTTTCTGGTAAAATCCCCAGATATTTACTGTCTATTAGTCTATGACCAGAGACTGTATCGTATAACACAGTTTCACTTCGTATTCCTACGACATCCAATTAACTCGACACAGAAACGTTATTACGATTACTGTAATGTTTTGTCGCAAAGTTTAAGTAGCTCGGGGAGTCGACTTCGCTTCGGTCGAAAGTCTCTAATTTTCGGCGCATTTCCAGCGGGATTTCGGGGGCACTACGTTGCCCACATCTGTTTGATCGCAATTTTTATCCAATTATATCCAGTCTATGTTGCAGTGCCCATTTGGGTATTGTTGCCATAGCAACCTAATTACCGAAGTTAGAAGTCAATGAAGATGGTTATACGATCTCGGGCCTCGACTTCGTCACTTGTATCAATGACACCTAATGGAGTTAGAGCGCGGACAATTTCTGGGGGTCGTGGTTTGAGCCCCCCAGAGGAGTTACTGGTGGTAGATCATTATAACCGAGTGAATGAGATACGTTAATCCCGCAATGTCTGTGTACGGTACATGATTGAAAAGCGACAAACTTCTATTATAACCTAAAACCCTCTGGAGACTCGGATAAAAACATGAAACGAGGGAACGGTGATGTAAGATTTTTAAACGTGTCACACAGACTCGAGTAAGTCTACATAGTTCGCTTTCATGGTTTCTGATCAATTTACACTATCATAAAAAACCACAATTTCACCATTATCAAATTTTTTACCTCGAAATATGTTTCCAAATAATTCAACAGCCACAAATACGTAATTTAAATCGAAATATAGCGTTTACGATTTTGGTTCGATACGTTTTACTATTTGTGTATTTGTGACTGCGAAGTTATTCAGATTCCCTTCTAAAGCTGCACGTAGCCAAACACGAATGCTCCAAAATCTATGAAATTCTCAATTTTACTGATGCTCCAAAATCCATGAAAATTCTCAGACTTGTTTATCTTGCGTTACGTCAATCGAATCTGGTTTCCCAATTCGACATTTACATGTAGAGATCTTAACTTCGAGCTTAATGTAGAATATTTGATATCGAAAAATAGAGGAAAATGAAATAGATTAATTATATTCGAGCCACATTTACGGAAACAGCCGAAAGAAGGCAATGTTTTGAGCAGATATCGACGGCTTTTGTCACTCTATGTGCACTCGCTTCATCGCACATGATCATCAAATCCTATCACAGTACAGCAGAAGGTCAGGCTTCGCGGCGCGTAACACCTCACTACTGCAGTCATCGAACTGGCTGCTGATGCTGCTGCTGCTGCTGCGGCTGCTACGATGTGATGATATTTCACTTTCTCGACGTATAAACCATAATTTCAGTATTTCATCAATTTGAATTTATTGCAAATTAATTTTTCATTATGTATCGTGTAGTGTTATTGTTATAGACGTGATACGAGATATACAATACACCGACTAGTTCTATACCGCGTGGACACGCTACGTGGTGGTGAAATATATCGACGTTTTAAAACGTCTATTCTCTATTTTTGAATCCATTTCATTAATACATCGAATATATAATACATCAACGATAACTTTCCGATGAATTCAAACAATGTAAAATTTCAAAATAATGCTGTCTCCATACAAATGCATGTGGAATGCAGGTTGTGGAATTTAAACCAGGAAATTCCCTGCAGCAGTTGCGTCAACTTGAACCGATACAAAAATATCAAGTTACGCTTTTATATTAGATCAAAGATGCTGAATTTGGAATTAGGAGCATATAATTAGTTTTATCTATTTATAAACACGACGTAAATGGACCGATCTGAGAAGCTGTAAAGGTGTTTGTGGATGAGGATGGCAATAGATTGACCAGTAACACCAATAGAACGATCGGGGACGCAGGTGCGGCTATGATAGTTCTATGCATAGAAAAACTGTTTTTCCTGCAATGTTTAGATTGAATTCGACAACAGATGATGCAACTATAACATTCGATGCTGATGCATTGAAATATAGAAGAAATGGTTTCGTGAAGATTTGTCTGTTTTTCTCGACTGTGAATTTTTCTTTGGATCAGAAACTGAACCAATAACACTATAACATTACTCATTAAAGTGACAGTTCACCTCGTTATAAAACTGTGACATCCAACTCCTTGTTTCAGAGTTCCCGATTCCCCTGGTGATGTTACAGCGATTGTAACGAGAAAAGGCCAACTCCCCGTAGAGCAGAAAATGAGTTGAAGTAAAGTGTATATTTAAAAAAGAGCGATCCCTGACACTCAGGTCTGGTTAAAGTTTCATGCCTATGATCAAATCTAATAGCATTTGTCGTTGAATATGAATGATACAAATTCATCGACAAAAACCAATTTCTTTATTTAGAGAACGATTCCGGATTGAATCAGTCATCGCTACGTATATTCCTTCTCTTAGAATTTCCACGTCTCAGTCAGTCACCGATGGTGACAGTTTTGAACTATGGGATCATTGATCAAATCTAATCATCACCTCAACAACCCTCACATATAATAAACCGAATATTGGTAGGTGTATGAAAGAGGCAAATCCTTTATATGGCGGTAGCCGCGGGTCTCCAGTAGTGGTTAATCAACATCTCCCAGTTCTGATCGTCGATGAAAACATTATACAAAACATATGAAGACATCCGATACAGACAGTAAAAATTCAGAATAATATTTGTCACTTTACCCTGACTATCATTGCAAAGTGCTCGATCACTGTCAGCGTGATAGCACAGAAATAGAGAGAGAGATGGAGAGAGTTCAGTACAGAGAGACAGAGAAAGAGAGAAAGACAGTGAGAGAGAGTGAGAGAGAGAGGGGGATCCGTTACAAACATACATCATCAGTATCACAGTGCGAGTGACGATAAATACCGACTGAACAAAAGACGAACGCATCCACGGAAATGTTTGCTTGCTTGAATTACGAAGTGTAAAATTTGATTTGTCATAGACAAGATTAAATGTTTCTGCATCACAGATGATGAGTCAAAAATGGCAGAAGTCGCTGCTTCAGCGAACACACAGTCGCGTAATATTCGATGTCAAAAAACCTCGACCTAAACGCTTCATCGGGTTGACTTGTGATAAGTTATCGACGCGTTATAATAGTTAATACATAACGGTAGCGGAAAGACAATTTCACGGTAAATATCTCAGCGAGTATCGTGTAAGTAGATTACACCTCTATTCGAATATAAGATGATTACATTTCTATTGAAATAATTCAATAACTAACTTCCGTTTAAAGCTCGACGCTGATAAATCACATTTCCGCGCGTGCATTTTCAAATCCAGCCACGACCAATCAGACGATTCGCCGTAAAGTTTTTTTGAGATGGAATGAGTTGATACTAACACCTCCTCCTTGTCGAGTCCCAGTTAGATTACTCGGTGTATTTAGATCTAAGGTGATATCGTAGTGTATTAAACCTACGGAGAAAGTTATCTCTCATACATCAAAGACCAAATCAATTTTTGACTGGGGTTGTGTCGTTCAGTAACCATGTTTTATGATAGGTTAATCCCGTTCCTATCCCGTACACCGCATCAATATACAAGCCATCGATGCATTAGAAGCCTCATTTGAGAATAACATAGCGCACGAGGATTAACTGAAAGACTTATAATTGTTCCCAGGGAATTAGTTAAAATCCTTTATTTGCAAATAATTTCCTAAGGATTAAGTGCGGCAGTTTTTGTCGAGTAATCGCCCGACTGTTTATCACGATTCTGTCACGAGGAAAGATGCAGTTTGCGACCGATGGTATTGTGGGTTTTAACACAAACTGCTCTATATCGTTGACTGGAATCAAGAAGGAATTTCCGATGTGAAGGCTGTGTGGATTAAGTGGTTTACCTATCGGTTCTTTATCTGAGGATTTAAACGTGATCAGCTGTCACTCAGAATTGGGTCCACTTTGTCCCTGTGGAACAACTTTCGGATGTCTACGATTTCCGGTAGAAAACGCTTACATCGCGAAACGACGACACGTGATTACATATTCAATTTGAACAAAATGAAGCGAATTGTTGTAAACATGGATTTCTTAAGGAGTTGAAATTCAATATGGCAGTAACTAGAAGCTATACGCATAAATGTATACAGTTCAGTAATCATATACAGTTTACGAGAATTCCCTCGAGTTTAACAATCAACGGGCATGTTCATTGGATTATTAGCTAGCCCACCACCTCTAATTGGCCCCATCAGGCACTTGGACGATGTTTAGTCCTATGAGATGCATACTGACCCCTAATTATCCTTATGGCTATCGTTTTTTCGTACGTCTGGGAATCGAAGAGAATTATAATTAACGTTTGTAGCAGACATGATGGGTCCGAATATCTATTAACTTATTTATGTTCGCTGACATATGACAAGAATTGAGATCATAAATATTGTATCACGTCGCTTGATTGCATCAATATCGAATTTAAAATCACTCTGTGATGAAAAATTTAAACATGTGGCCCATGTTTGTCGTCTAATTCACGAAACTACTCATAAACAGCGACGATCCTTGCGCCGTACAAAAAAAAAACTATTTCAGATAAATGATGTTTTTGAGAGAATTCCGACGGATTTATACGTAAAAAGCGTACAGATCATATCAAGTAGAAAGGTTCTGTTATGTCCTATGTTTGGTTATATTATTTGAATTGTGGCTGATCTAACACTGATCTGTTAACTGATTCTTTGTTACTAGTCACATATCCGCTAACAGATGTATCCTGTAAGCGTAAGCAGATTAACATTGTATTAATCCATCTAAACGTTCATGTGTAGAAGCCCCGATTCAATCAACCAATCTCATACGATGGATTAATCACACCATTAATGCAAAAACTACTCTTCAAAAGTGATCTGATCGCCGACGACAAAATAGAGTCTAGTCGCCTGCAGCACTGGTGCTCGCATTCTGTGGCTATGACTCAAGGGATGACAAGCAGCGTCTCAGTGAAAATTAGCCTAATACACACTACTTCACCATAATGACCACTTATGATTCTATTGCTTCAACTATTTACTTATTTTATTTCATCAATTCACACGCACATATATCTTATACACAGGTTTTATAGGTAGATAATAGTTATAATCTAAACGCGGTTTCGCAATTTTCACATTCAGACACAAAAATCTGCCACGTCAAACATAACTTTTTGCAACAAATAAAGGATACCCTAAGGTTATGACACTGTAGGTAGGTAATTAAACCACAAACCGTTCTTGTTGGACGCATGAAAATATCGAGTAATTGCCCTGACAAATAGGTAACCACAAGTTCTAATAACTATAGTCTCCTGTCAAACGCTAATGTTCACACATTCTATAGGGTTTCTCATGGTTAACTGTTATCCATTGAGTAAAACAAATTGCCATTTAAAGTGAAGAAAGTGATGCGTTTTAGGTTAACAATAACCGGGGGAGGCCACTTATTGGAGACACAGGTTTTGTTACCTATAGCATCAAAGAAAACTATATATTTGAATACTAGTCAAGCGGTTGACATCTTAATTATATAGATTTTACTCAGAGCAAAACTATTGTTTTTACTTAACCAGTGAAATGATTGAAAGTTATCGTGCAAACTGAGTAGAATGTATCAATACATTTTCAAATACATTTAGAAATGAAGATCTGTTTGAATTCAAGTAAATTACTTCTCATTGGTCATTGAGTTAGCTGTCCAATGATTGCCTAGGTTTTTAATTACAGTCTTTATAAAAGTTAAGTGGCAAACTTTAGATAACAATATCTTACAAAAGATATCACACCGGCCCAACTAACAAAACCCGTTTATTAAACACAATCTAATTATAGGTCTCAGTTCCACACTTAACCGAAACATTTCTAGACGGAAAATTATAGACTAAAATAAATGACCAAATCATTAACTGAGACCGGACCATACTCTCCTCCCCAGAGACACAGCGTGATTCTTAAAAACACTGTTTCAATTGGTTGAATTGATGCTTTAATTCACGGTCAAAACCTAAATCTTTAGAAGCTTGCAAAGTCACAATCACGCGCTAAAGAAACCGTGGGATCCCACGAAAATAAGAAAACGTGGTCTTACCTGTCAATAATAACTGGATCTGAAGGGGTTTCATTTCTATTTCCACAACTTTTCTTATCACAACAGCGACTAAAACAAATGATAAATTTACAATAAAAATTTCTGTTTCTCCTATTCTCAATAATTCGTGAATCTAATGGGGGACTTTAGGTGACTAAAAGACAGATTGTGCTAGGCATTTGACCCCAAAGTACCCAAGGGAGTCGACCAAATACTTTCATCATGTCTTGGTCAATGGATGGGTGTGATGCGCGTCTCAAGTGAGCGCTAAGATTTGGACCGATGTGATAATAACCACGTTTTATAGAAACGGGTTTCACAGTCTAAACAACTGATGGCAAACTTCAAAAACGACCAGACCATTTCATTCCGAGCTACTTCAACTACTAACACATCAAGAGTAGGAATTCTTTCAATGAGCCTCAAACAGTTTATAGATAAACAAACGATTCTAATAATGACGGTGTTTAACAACTCGTAATTATCAAACACGACGAATTTTTAATGATCGCAAAATATTCTTTGATCGTTTTTATTTGGGCAACTTTAACGACAGACCACCAGCCGAATGTTTCAACACACATTATCTTTTGAAGTTGCAGTTTTCGAGTTCTAGGACAGTTAGAGTTGCATCGAACCAATAATTTCTATCATTAAATAAGTTTTTGAAGATTTAGTCAAAATTTCTGCTAAGATGTGAATGTTGATTCTTACCTGCACATGATTTCATGCGTTAGTAATACCCTGCACATTTCTGGATTCTTATCTTGGCCTTCATAAACGATGGCCTGAAAATAGATTATTACATACAAAATATATACTAGGGTCAGGATTGTCTTGAAGGTTGCTTCGAGCACCGGGTTATTTTCTATTTCATTCAGTCGTGACTGGCCATACACAGTCGGCTGTTTCACTTTTCTTTGTCATTCTATAACCGGAGAAAAACCGACAACAGATGCAGGGAGAACTATGACAATGGATAATTTTCCGTGATCGAGAGAGACGAAGGTTCACGTGTATACTCGCTTGCAGATGAAGACTGTTTTACGGAAGCTACGGCGAATGTGTCAATTCTTACCCACTAATGAATAATGATAAAGACATCAGTATCGCTGAGTTAATGACAAGGTTTGAACGGAATAAAAGAGAGTTGCGTGGATTATTGTCTGAGCTGTGAGTTGACTCAATATCAGACAGCATCACCAAAAATACCAACACTATTTTCGTCGTAATTAAATTGACACTGGGAATGTCTGTTAACAGGATTAATAGCAAAACTCCTTAAAGGGGAAAATATGAAATCCTATTTCAAGCAGATTAAATGGATTTTGAAAATTACTTCACATAGTTTTCCTTTTTGAACAAACTGTACGATTATGTATAAAATTGATATTTCTTACCTGTTTTGTAACAGAATCTATGAGTCTAACAAATAGATCTTGTTCCTGGCGAACTCCTGAAATAGATCAACATACAAACATTTCAACATAAATTCCAAAAAGCAACTCAACTTCACTTTGATTGTGATATATCGATAAACACTTTAGATTAATATATTTCTTCAGAGAGTTGTTTCTCAAATTTGTTATACAAAAGATATACGCAATAATTCTATAGAAACATTTATTTGGTTATTATTGCTGCTCAATTGAGCTGAAAATCCTCAATTCGCAAATATACTTATGGGAGTTCATTCGTAGACTGGTGGTCGGGCAAAAATCTACGAAGCGTGTAAAAAGTATAATTGGTTTATTGTTTTTTTTTATAAATTGCATATTGTACCATTCTTTTGTTTCTAGTCTGAATTAACAATGTATGTAATCTAGTAAATAAAACAAAACATTCGCATAGGTTTTTGTTACAAATGAAGAATAGCGGATGCTTCAAAGATGGAAGTCGGTTCTGAGATAGTACAGCGTGTATCAACCAAACGAAGGCAACTCGTTACCTCCTTAACTGTGGCGTAATCGAATTTTGTGGATGCGACAAAGGAAGAATAGGCAAATGATGATAGGCGGAAAAAGAAAGTCAATGAAAACTAGCAGCAGTAGAACCGTGGCGATAAGATCGTCTATAATCGTTCATTTAGATAGCTGGATTACTAGCTCGTAGGTTTTCCAATAAAAGGCTATTGTGAACACAAATTTAGCGATCGAGAATCGCTGCGAAAAGTGTCGCAGAAATTGAATATAGATCGAACGCAGGTTTCAGTAACGCTGACGGTTCTAATGCCACCTGCTTATCAGTACTGTACGAAATACGTATGGAATCTCGTAAAGGGAAAGACGACGAAATGTCGGCAATGTAGAAGAATTCGCAGTGAGGTTGAATGAAATAAGATATCAAATAGATTTTAAAAAAGTAAACAATGGGAGCAATGGCCAGATTGATAAAATCAACAAATGCATATTGCGAGGTAGATTTGAGTAGGTGTCAATTTGAAAGTAGACTTAAATGAACGATAACTGTAGTTGCACCATCCCACACACCATAAAACTATATAACACATTACATATTATACATATAAATATACGTGTAAATGTTTACCGTTTGCGAAAAGGAGTTGCAGCCGATAATGTATTCCATTTCTAGTAGGCGGTGATTCCGTTTCCTGTAAAATGAAAGATCTTTGATAAATATCGAGTTTATCCTTCACCAATGATAAGCCTTAATCTGATAAGCAAATGTAATAAAAGTTTTAACAATCGCGATTATTCGGTATCAATAATTTTCGAGTCACCCTTCATCAAATCCTCATTTGACTCGTTTTCTGTTAGAAAAAAGTTAAGCATTTTTTTCTTACTCACCAGATCTTTCTCGACGAAATCTATGTACGCTGTACGTTCTATTTCAATTGGCTGGCCTTGTCGGTCGTAAAGAGCCAGAACGAAGTGAAAGAAATTACTTTTCCTGAGGTTACTGGGTGGTTGTTTCTCAAAATGTGAACGTGCCAGTACATTGCTGCAAGAAAAAATATATAATTCAGGTACGGATATTGATGTAGAATTCCTGGTGGTATTCCGCGCGCTGAGATGTGATTTTCACCGTAAAGATTTCAGATATATCTTCACACGCGCAAGTGGATTAATCCGGGCGGCGGTATTTAGTGTGACTGGTCAGATGAGATAGTTGGACGAATATAAGTAAATAAAGATGTAACGGAGTAAACATGACGGCTGAATGAAGTGATTCCCTGTTTCACTGAGGGGTTCCCTCGTGTCCTGTAACACGGTTATTAATTACAACGTGTGCCAACAAACTGTATAATTACCGTCAGGACCACATTAAGGGCATCGGGGATCGTTGACTATCCCAAAAGGTCGCCAGCAATACAATCAACTCAACAGTGTGTGATTCCCGATGCGGTAAATCCCGACCCCATAAAATCCGGGGATTTTCGATCAGACGGTATCTGATCGGCCCCCGGTGAATATTGATTTATCGCGGGAGATGTTTGATAGGCAACCCGAGTATCATATCCTTCATAAATACCCGAAACACCAAACGCGATCATCCCACGAATGACCAGTGGTATTAGTGAGTATGAGCTACCTCTGCGTCATTCCACTGATGACCAGCGGTAAACATTTTATGCGGTCGTTTTCGTTTATACGCCGCATTATCAATTAAAAAAACCCATCTGAAAATGCGATAAGCGGAAAATGAAGAATTTCCATTTTCCACAAACTGACAATAACACGTTAGAATTCAGTACTTTGGGAATTGTAGCGAATGTGTGCAGCCTCAGCGCAGTAATGTATCGGCATCACACTTTTGTGTGCATTGATTCCCCCAAAGTTGAACAGAGTCCCTAAACCTATTAGACAGTCTCAAAGAGACAGCGAACTACGTAAACAGGTGAAAATAAAACTGAAACACAACTCACCTAGCACTGCTCTGATCGACAACGGTCGGTTGCATCCAGTTTCTGACTGTGCCTAACTGGCTCGACAAGGGTTCCTCTTTCAGGGAAGTCACCGGACCCCGAGTTAGGTTATCCTGAATGGCAAACATGAAAAACACGTGGTGTTTAGCCGACAACGATGAAAAAGACTCAAATGGTGCAGTAGTAAACCGGGAAACTGTATTGACACACTCGGGGGCAATTTATACCAGCAGATACAATCACTTAGGATGCCCGAATGAGAACGTCGGTGTAATATCACTGGGTTATGAAGGGCAGGCCATCCGAGATATAATTACCATGAATATGCTTGCTCTGCGTTCCGCGTGTGCTTCAAAATCCCACGAGTCCTGCTTTTGTTACAATCAAGTGTTACCACTGCCTCGCGCATCCCACTGGACCTAATGACCCTGGGGACTTAGTAGGACTACACTCCGGGAGCGATTCCCAGCCAATGGTTGATTAAACCACGCCTAGCCTGGTCGGATTGATACTCTCAAAGTAACGTCGATCAACCTCCGAGAGACCAATAACGACGCTACGGTGAGCATGAATAAAACGAATGGCTCACATTGTATTAACATCCAATTACGCGATGAAACGCTCGCTATTGACTTACCAGCTTCATGTTAACGGCGAAATAGAAGGGAACCTTTTCACTAGAAGCCTCAAGAGTTTGCGCCAACAATGTCGACTTCAAGTTGTAAATGTCCCAATTGGAATGAAATTTGGAGTTCGAGGGAATGTGGGAAATTTGCAACATATGTCGTGCGCTGAGGGGTCGACGTGATTTTAACGTCTGAACAGTTTTGATTTTAACGCATTTTTGGCGGCAGCGTCAGACGACATCGTGTCGACTGGGCGCAACATCACTTTTCATTTTGTTAATTCGTTGTTTATATAAGGATTAGGATATGCGCGGCGCGGGTTATATTTAACTGGACACGAGTAGAAAATCTAAACACGCGCGCCTCGTTACGTGTTACCGTGTTACCCATCCTAATTACACCGGGCCCAAAAACACCCCTGATCTACTTGGGTGACGGTAAGGCTTTTAGATTTTTTGGCTTGCGATTTTTTTCTTATTAATAAATTTACTTCGAATGACCGAGAATTAAATTCCATGTGTAGATAACAGTTTTGCGCGGAAGGTTGTCTTCCGCGTTTTGAACTGAAATTGGAAAAAAGAGAACTTTGTGGAAAAAAACGTCCAGGGCGTGAGTAAGTGTTCAGTATGAGTAATGATTTAGTCAGAATCATAACAGAAATCAATCCACATTTTCAAACCAACCTGTCAAATGTTTAGATTCGATAAACAGAAAAATAACACACACCAAATCATCGCAGAATCTTGTTTTATTTTTACAAATATGACGGATACATGAAAGTCCACTGAAGAAGCGAAGCTTACACGGAGTACGTGACTTTTAACCGGTGCATGAATTGTTGCACAGAAACGATCGCAAATATTTCAATAAAATGTGTTTTTAATTTCCTTCAGTTGAATATAAAGTCGTGTTGACAACATGTAAAGGGGTGAGTACACTGGTTATACAGGTACACGCGCGCGCCCGCGGTGGAGTGTGTCATCATGTCGTCTGCCCGGGCGTCAAATATTACTATGTCAACAATCCCTTCACCTTACGTTTACGCACAATGAATATTCCCCTCGTTAGTGACTGCAGATAAAACAAACATTTAATAATTAATACCCGATCATATTTCCGGATTCAGCGACGACTCTTCAATTTACCTTGATGTGATTTTATTTCCGGAGCTAATACCAAAAAACGAGTTCAATCCAGTTGATTGTGTTTGGTGCAAATATCATCGGAATCATCTAATCAGCGAAATATAATTCTTCAAAAAAAGAATGATAATTTTTTTCGGAACGGTTTTTGGGATTTACGTTGTGGAAACTGCGCGTGCGCGGTTTAACCTGTCCCGAACCAATATCTTCACTAAATATGCATGAAAGAAAATTCATTTTGAGGATTCGCGAAGTTTGTTCTTTTTTCTTTCATTTCACGTATCAAAAATAGTGAAAAGGAACTTATAAGAAAATATAAATCACGAAGACCAGATAAATGCATTAATCTGTATTATAGTAACTATATTGCTATTGAAAGAATCCCAAATGACTCAAAGTCAGATGCCGAATAGGCGTCTTAACCCCAATTAGGTACTGAAATTAATTATCAAATGCTACAATAAAATGATAGGCTGGGTCTTTGGATTCACCAGCAAACTGGACTAATCAACACGCGTTCTACGATCAGCGTTCTCAGGTGCATCAGAAGAGATTATAAAAATTGTCTCAAAAGTAATGCGGCTATTTTGTTTCTAAGGAATTGAATGATCAGATGTGCTCACAGCAGGTGGCCCTATAATAACTAGCGGTGATATCGTCACTAATAGCTAAATTGTTGAGTTTAACGCTAATATCTGTGAGACTGAGAGTCGCAGAGAAGGCATTATTGCTGTTTCCGGACCATTTGCCGGTCCACGTGCTGTTTCCTGAGTAACACGTGCCCGGTGACCGTGCACGCTGACGCCGCGAAAGCTGCTTTTCCCGAAAAGGCGGATTTCTTTTCGACAGTTCTGCCGTAACATCTGGTCCCCGTATCTTAAATTTGAACCCGTTGATTCACAGCATTTGTAGGCAAAGTTGTTTACGAATGTTAGAAATTTCTAAGAATATTTTTGCCAAAAAACGACAATTGCTCACCGTAAAAAAAAGATCCATGAACGTATAGAACATGAAAGTATACGTATATATGTGTATTTTAGATACGGTTCGACTTCATTTTTGAACATTTTTTATTTATTTGTTCAGCTTGATCAGAACTGTGAAGTTCGTGAATAGCTGTCGTCGTGAAGTGGATATGTAAGGAATAGGGGAAGGCGAGGGATGAGTTAATGACTATCTCTCTCAATACCGAGTGGGGATTGAGTCTTATTTAAAACTACCAACGTGATTTGTAACATCGTTAATTAGGAGTATATCAACGCAAACTTCTTATCTAGCGGCTAAAAGCTACGTCCCATAGGGGTTCGTAAGATCTGTCGTGTAGGCCTTGGGCTAGGCTTATACCTCTGCGGCGTGTCCTTCTATCCTGACGACCCAGGAGACTAGGGTTTATAAACAACGTGGTTAATAAACTAAAACTAAACATATGGGACCTAATTAACCGACGAAACAGAAGAAACGGAAGATTCTCCGTAACACGCCACACTGTTACTGGAAACCAGTCTAAATAATTGGTCAGACGAGACCTGCGCTAGTATTAATTAGCAGATGATGATATTTAATTGTAGGGACTCTGACGCACTTGTTGGTATCTGCACCTGTCCTCTGCTCAATGACCATTCTCTTCGGATCGGATCTTTCTCAGTCCTAGTTTCAGGAATATTGAGAGATAAAATTTCACATAATGGCTGCGAGACCATATAAAAACCCTCTCGTCTGTTCAAATATTTGAGAAAATAACCCACTATTTCCAGAATAACTATAACCACACTATTCGAATTAATTACTAAATTTGGAATTTGGAAGGAATTGTTACCAATATTTCCATATTCATTTACGCAGCCTTATGAAATACAGGCAAAATCTTTATTCTGTCTTTTATTTTCCCCTTTTTGGTGTAAAAGATTGTCCTTCTCGGAATGAGCCATGGCGAACGAGCGAGCATTGAACGAGCCCAATAGCAAGCTGAATGGGCACACTGAGACCTTGGAGTAATCAGACTGATTACTCCAAGCTGAGACTGACTAACTGGTTCTAGTTGGTGGGGAGTAGTTTAACTAGCCACCACCATCGCAGGGTGGCAGCATGGCATGGAACATGTACCATCACTATGGGCAGCTGCAAGTCAATGGTGGTTTTTTTCTGTCACAGGACAGTCAGTCCAGTCTAGTCACCGTCACGAATGTGTATCTTTGTTTTTTTTTTGGGGAGCGGGGGTTGCGGGTATACATTTGTTATCTACCTATTAAATGCCATTGGAACCATCCCAGCTTCAATGGAATAAGCTACTTTTTGGCATCATTTTAGCTCAGTCATATCTTGGGAATTCTAAATTGTTGAAATGAACATCGTTTCGGGCAGCAGAGTGATTTGAAAAAGGTAACGGCTAGAAATGGAAGGATATCATAATCATTTCGGGGAGTCTTGCCCGCCGTCAAATATTGACCGTAGAGTGCTGCCTTTATGTATAACATTAGCGGAGAATATGTGAACGAACTCGACTGAACAATATTCCTACTGTGGCGTGCGAGTAACACTTTAGTTCACACATTCGCCGTCTACGATATGTATAGGGGCAGCACTTGACGGTTAAGATTTCAATTCGGACTTAGTTCTTTCACTTAGAAAATGTAATTACTTGTTATCCACGAGAAGTACTGCAAATGACTATTATTGTTTTTATTATTAAATATAGCTTAAATATAATCCTAATATTCGCGGGTCATAAAGTGTATTGACGGGAGTGGAGGCACCAGAGTCAGTTATGGAAAGAAAAACTTCGCTAGCTGCAACCGTTAATCATCATTGGAAATTAGAGACAACAAACTAAAACTTCGAAGTTGTTTTTATATTACACAAAATGTATTCAGTTTATTCATGTAAGACGGTTTAATATCAGAATATTTACAATCGGGGTAAAAACAGGCATAAAGTCAGCGGACCATAATATTAATCATTTTACTGCATTCAGAAAAAAACATCTACCAGTACAAATATATCTGAACAGAGGTCATTCATTTATTACGTATGCATTAGAGGGGAGTTCACGTACTATAATGTCTAAAATAAAGGAATAAATTGCTGATTCTGCATACAGGTTTGAAATATTGAAACTTTATGCGTACGTAATAAATGAACATCCCATAATATGCATGTGCGCTATTGGGTGTTGAATCCCATCAGTAGTTAATACTGAAGTCAAAGAGCTTTTTAAAAAGGTTTGTACTAATATAATCCATTGTAAAATAATTCACACTTTCTCAACTAATCTTATCATTACACAGAGGATGATACAATAGAGTAGGACCCTAGTTTTATCAATATGTATTGCGCAAAATGTTGCCGATCTGTAAAGCATTATCTACAAAGGGAGAAGAGACACATTTTAGACCTCTCTCCCCTGAATGCATGGCTCCTTATGCGACGAGTTACAATAAAAGCAAAACATGATTATAATCAATTGATCGGATATGTTATAAGAACTCAATATTAATACACTTTGTTCAGCGAATCATGTGAAATAAACATTAAGCTTTCACTTGAAAATGCAGTTGTTTCTCTTTGTTTAATTGTAAGCATGAAATCGTTCAACTCCTACTGCGACTTCTCTTTCCGTTTTCTTCAATCGGTGACCCAGATCTCGACCGATGAGAACTGTACGACCTTGACCTGATTAAAAAGATAATATAAGGTATTCATTGAAAACATCACCTCAAGAGACAGTTGTAGCATGAGCGGTTGACTCTGGGATGTCAGGTCATGGGTTCGAACCCCCGAAGTGTTCCAGGATAAGACACTTATCTCACTGATCCAAATTGGAGGATACCTGGCCAGACTCCTTAGTATCGTTAGTAGCTAGGATGTTACTGAGATAACCGATACACAGGGGTATAGACTAGGAGTACGAGTGTGTAGTGAATATTGGGATCTCAAAATCTACTATCATTAACTATATAGGGAGGGGCATCCTCCCTCTGCAGGGACTCGAATCTGATGGCATCGCTACACTCAGGGCACGAACCCCTGCATCAGTAGACCGGGTGCGCAGGTACATGCGCAGCTTTCCGAACGAAAACTGGCGGCACCAATCAGATTGATCGTTGTATAATCGTTGAGGCAAATTTCAAGGAAGAACTATAAATGGGAAAACCCGGGCTAAAATAAAACGGGATTTCTGATTGGCTAAAAATCACATCATCTGAACTGCCATCAGGTTCGAATCCCTGCCGGGGGAGGATGAGGGAGGGGGGATAAGGTACATACGCCGAGTTCCACTCATTTAGTAAATTCTATTGATGTGTACATAATTAATACTAATGTTCCCTGTATCGGTATTCAATATGAATAAAGCAGATAAACTGACCGTCTCGGAGAACGTGAAGCGCTATGTTTAGATCCGCTACGATGTCTATCTTTAGACGGGCTTCTGTGTCTGTCTTTAGAATGACTGCGCGAATGACTGGCAGATCTACGTCTACGATACGCGGGACTTCTGCTTCGAGATCGTCTACAAAATATTCATGTTCATACAACACTTTATCGATCGTACACGGAGTCTTCATACGACGTGTGAAAAGCCCACAATCTAGCAATACCAGTTGGAATCCCTGTCGAGTTTAAGACTCATAGCAATTGAGTTTAAATGTTAAAATAAGGGTTTCCTCTAAACATTAGAAACCCACATAATTTGGATCATTTGGGGCCAATGGAATTCAGCCGATTTTTTATAAATCCAGATTTTACGTACATTGATGTTTAGGTGGACTGTATTTGATATTTTTGTTACCGGTAGTTAAACTGATATAGTTTTTTACTGTATAAGGAGGAGACTACTGACAGTATAACCAAAAACACGTACCGGGAACGACGATATGGACTTCTCGATCGAGATCTTCTTCTAAAATAATACAGAAAATAACAAGAAATATAATCAACCATATCCACCGTAATTAAAACCGAGAATCTGATATTCCTCTCAGGGGCTGCTGTAAAACAAACATGATTTCATAGCCGACTCGACACAAACCGTTAAAATATCAAGGAAGAAAAACAGGAAACAGAATAAAATAAATACGTATCATTTCACTGTTTCAGACATAACAACACGCAATGCAACAGTGACTATGTTTGCTAACGGCAATAGATCACTGTACCTGTATCTAGAATTATAATAAGGACTCCGCGAATGAGACCTACAAGAAAACATCAAATTGTCTGTAGTAACAAGCGAGTATAAGATACTTCAGGCACTGATTTGCTTAATACTTCAATCACACATGAAATACTACACACAGATCTTACCTATATCGGGAATAAGGGCTTCTAGAACGAGACCTGTAAAATGAACAAAGCATGCTATATGAGCAATGAGTTCACCCGGCATCCTATACTGAAAACAAAACACATCTAAGCATCCAACGTAAACAGTATTTAGTAAATTACGCTACCATCCACAAACATTTAGTGACAAAGAACATTGAGTTAAGATATTAGTTTAGATAAACAGTATATTAGATTTGTAATTAATTACCTCGGACTACGACTTCTAGAACGACCTCTATGATGAGGAGAACCACGTCGTCTAGCTCGGTCTCTTCCTCTCATCTGACCCGGTGCTACAATAAACAAGTAAATTTAACTCTCACGAAGCACTTGCTTTGTTGGAGGCGAAAATAGAAATCCTAATCATGGGTGCTTCGTTTAATGGAGAAATGATGACGATCCACAAGGTGTCGCCGGTAGTTATTCAGTCTTCTGCAGTAAATTTCTACTACATTTCTATTACACAGAGGAGGAGTTGAAATGTCAACCAAGTATAGTTTATCGTATAATAATATTACTACCATTCAGGAGCCTAAAAATTCAATTCAAAGCTCATCTACAATGACAACATGAGATGGAATGCTAATCACGCCATCTGGAGGAGAAGACTGGACACTTACTTTTACGATCTCCTCTCGCGAATTCGATTTCCAGCTCACGACCGTAATAACGAGTTCTATCCAATCCGTACATAGCGTCTTCCGCGTCTTTAGGATCGTCGAATGTTCTACTGAGTTAAGGATTGTTTTACGCTGAAAAGCAATTCTTCCCAAATCCCTAAAAACCCACACACCAGACACTGCAGAATGATTTCACTCATTACTCGCTGAACTATTCATTTAGTTAAATCAATGATCACCCAATCAAACTGACAGTAGGGACGAGCAAGCTTTATGAAAATCCTAAACCATTACACAGAAAATACTTTACCAAAATTTTGAATTTACATGAACTCTAATCAGCGATGGTAGGTCCGTTGCTTGAGTATGATTGGATACTGGTCGGTTACCCATAAACTTGTATTGTATTCTGTAGTCTTGTATTGAGAACTCTTAGATACTTGAACTTCATGATTGTTGAAGTCAGGCAACTTTTGGTTCTTTCTGTTATTCTTGACTTTATGAACTTGAACTCTATACTTGAAACTTGATAAACCAATTCATTCACGCCAACTCGCGAGTAAAACCCGTGTGAACTATATCTTTAGATCTTGACAACTTGAGGCGTGGTTTATCTCTTGACAACAACTAATTTTGGGTAATACTTGACTTGACCCTTTAACTGTAACTGTGACTTGTATTGATGGGTAATTGGCTCGCTTGTAACTGTTAACTGACTTGATAACTGTATCTTGCTCGCAAGTAGCAGTAACTTGTCTTTGTTTCTGACAAAATCAAGAAGAAAATGTTCAAACAACTGGTACAAATAAGACTTAAAACAATGTTTTAAAATGAATTTAAAGGATGGTCGAGTTGTGGCAGAGGAGCAATGTCAATTCAGCTAGCATGAAGACTGGTACACGGTGGCCACTTCCATCAAATTTTCTCGAGTTTTCCATAATATAATACAAAATTCCCTGAGTAAATCCAAGGAATGTATTAGGTATAAATGTTACAAATTATTCATTTTTTCATGAGTCATGTATTGATAAAGAAACACATGGTCCCAATGACAATCCAAATTCCCTGAAATTTCCCTGATTTTTCTGATTCCCTGATGGTCATATGAACGAGACCAAATTTAAAGCTTTTATATGAAGATAAGACACAATTTTGTCAAAAATGTGTGAAGAGCCGTGCTAGAAGAATGCTCTATTTTTGAAACCTAGAAACAATCTGGTAAGGTTCTTGCCCTGGATCTGCTCCTCCTGCTGCTGTACTTTGACATCCTTGAAATTCATTTTAATTTATAATCAGCTCCAGTGGGAAAAGGATATTGTATGTAGGCAAATCCTCGCGCGCGTCTTGTATAATAATCAACAGGAATGTAAACATCAGCTATCGGACCATATTTACCGAAAAGACTTCTGATTTCTTCGGCTCTACAGATACGGAAAATATTCCTTCTAATTCTCTCTTAATTAAACACTTAACTACGAGTGGCTTAACGAGGAAACAGTTCAAACCACTCCCAACAACCAAACAGGTGAATGGATGAGGTACACATTAAAGACAAGGGCTCAGCTGAACAAAGTGTAATCATTTCAGAGATTGAGAGTAAATTGATGATTCTTTCACTCAATAAATACTTATGAAACATTTGTCATAATAATAAAGCCATAATGCAATGGAGCTGGAGTTTCGCTGAGATCAACAATCAACCGATAGTCCATCACACAGACAGTGTCAAGAGATCGAGAATGATTGACCAGCGATTCCAACCTCTGAATCAGTAAATAATTGAAATTTTTTCAGTGACATTTTTTTCTTAAATGAAAATGTTCAAATGATATTAATCAGCTTAATTAAATGGTTGTTTCGTTAAGACCCTCTCGAGCAATCAATCAGCCACATCTTTCATTTCATATCTGCAATGCATTTATTGGCCATTGGCATTGCATCTTACAAATCAACTCAGTGTTTCACGAGTGTTTCACAGGATTGAAACAAATGCTGGAAATAAGAAACAGTTGGCAGCTCTGGATGATGACGATTGCGCCGGCGGCAACCGATCAATGAATGATGAATATGATGCGGTCGCGGATTGACCGACACCGAACGGATAAAGATTTTGTACCACTTTATACTCAAGAAACCTACAAATACGGTTTTCTAACAAACAAAGCATATGGACAGATACTTACTTTGCATTATCGGGAACATTTCTGACGTAAAGAGAAGTGTTTGGTGGTCTAGAATAACGAGACATTCTCAATAATTCGAGCTTTTCTTCCTCACAAAATTGCCTAGAACGCAAATACAAAATGGCGACGTCGTTATACGCATGCGCTGACTGAAGTTTTAGGTTCGAATCCGGTCGTGTGTGTCAGGGTCGGGGTAAACTTTTCTGAAATCTTTTTTTTTTATGTTCTAACTGCAATATCAGTATGCTTCACGTACAGGATTTTGGCGAAAAATAAAAAATCTACTATTTTATTATGCTGAGTTCTTGTTGAGAATTTGAAGGAAATGTGGGATTCGAATCTAATAAGTTGCGTAGTGTTCAGATTACTCCCAGGTTAGAGGAGAGCGTCTGCTAATTTTTCCATTATTAGTAATAAATCGCTTTTCATCCTGTCACTTATTATGGCCACTTCAAAATCAACTATCGATGAATTATTTGAACAGATCCTTGATTCAGAACAAAAAGCTCAAATGAGAAAAAGCCGTCTAAATGAGGGTAAAAATCAGCCTTGACTTGATCAGTAGTATCCCAATTTATACAGGTCACTGGAACAAGCCTTTGTTTTTCATTATTTAGTCAAAGGCGAAATTAATAAATTACAAGAAAGAGTTGAAAAAATGAAAACTGAACGGGAAGATTTAACTGCAAAGCATCTTAAAAAGGTCCAATAGATTATGAACTACTTTCTAATTCTAAATTTCTACTTTTCTTAACATTTTTCAGTAGTAGAAATCTTTACATTTTTAATTTTAGATGCAAGAATTGAGCAACGAGGAACTGGCTTTGAAATGCATCAGTGGAAAAGAAGAAATTCTGACTGATAAATGTGAATTAGTGAAAAAAGAAATTCATGCTTACAAATCTGAAGTGGTAAAACAATGTATTTTTTAAATTATTTTCAAACAAGATTTATTCATAAGAAATAAACTAAATAACTTTGTAAATGAAATTCAAATATCTCTTTTCTTATTAGGAATTGCTCATGAACAATTTTGAAAAATGTGCTGTTACATTTTATAGGCTAAAATTAAAGTCGATATAACATCCCAACAGGAAAAACTATGTCGGAAATGTTCGAATTTTACCGATGAATTCAGCTTGACACAAGATAGTAAATCCGAGAGACAGAATAAAAAACGTGAACAAATAGAAAATCTCAAACAACAGATTAAAAATATGAAAAAAGGTAATAAATTATTTGGTTTTTCTGGAGGCTTTAATTTCATTCTAGGTTATCTTTAATTTTCTTGAAGGTGAATTAGCTGTAATTCAATCTCGAAAAGAAACGATCATTCATCTTCAACAGCAGAGAAATCAAGCACAGAATAATTTAAAAACTCTACAAAATCGAGTGAAAGGTTCGTTTTGTCGATAAACTGAAATTTCTTAATTCATCCTTTCAATCTGGTTGTAGTATCAACGTAAAATGGGGTCGAAGGCGTTGATTGAAGATATGAGGTGATTTTTTTTTAGAATCAAGACAACAGTTACATGATATTATGAGCTCAACAATTGACTTCCAGAAAGAAAAAGAAAAACTGGATCAATTACCACAAACAGATTCTGAATTTGTCAGGTAGGATATTAATTTAGGTCCAGGGTTCTTATAGATCTGGAAATCTGAAATCCTCTGATTTTCCGACCCTAGAGCAAAAATTCCTAGGCCTGATTGAATAATTTCCTCAGTTCTTTTCAAGAGGTTCCTTGTGTCACTCAAGCAGGATTTAAACAGGACACCAAAAATTCCCTGATTTTCATTACATCAGACTGGAATTCCTTGAAATGACTGAATTTCCCAGCAGAATTCCCTGCTCTGTAAGAACCCTGTAGGTCATGATCCGAGTGAAATAAATGGACAAAATGATGAAGGAATTGTTTGTGATGTGTCGGATACTAGGCTTCGAGCAGAGATTGAATCATACAACATTCCCAGTAAGCAAACGCAGTGTAATCAACTGTGGCAAGAATTACAAAGAATGCAGAGAAAATCGTGGCAAACTCAGGCGGCTTCCACTCAATCAGTAAAACCTCAACCAGCATTTACTTCATATCAGGTATTAATCAACTAATACATAGAAAATAATATCGACATTTTATTATGTCATGAAATAATGTACAAAATCAATTTCGATAGGTTTCAGGTTTGAATACATCCAATCAAAGGCAAAATACAGTTTCTATAAATGCATCAAATAGCAAAAATTCAACACAGGTAAAATAATGATTGAAATACTGTAGCTTGAACTTTTCTGCTCTTTAATAACTACAGGGCTAAGAGACAGACTAATGATACATTGCAAAATAAGTTTGTACAGATTTTGTACTCATAAAAATGATCACTGTTTCAGGATCCTGCGCAGGATTTCGGTAATTTTGAACTGATGGAGGAATTCTTTGATGAAAGTTTTTAAAAGTTCTTAAACCAATGTACTAACTGATACAAATTGTCTTCTTATGTTAAAGCAGTGAATAAAACTATGTTTCAGTTGATTGTTCAGTTTCCGATTCAGATTTAATTTTATTCAATATTTTCGTTCTGAATTCAACTTCTTTCGCATTTCTGATGTAACGGTGTAAATCAGAATCAGGAATATCATCATTAGTCAATTCTGAGCTATCGATGTTCTCAATACGTGAATATTTGACACTCGGAGGAGAAACACTCGCAGTTTCCTCCGGTAATTTTCGTTTTGGTTTATTTCTCATCGCTATGATCGTATTCTGAGTTTCCATCGACATTGAAGCCTGCAACGATTTCTTATACTTTAATATATCTCGGATATGGTAAAGATATTTTTGACCCTCTACATCGGAACTGGTCAGCCACGGTATCTCTTCAGCGAAGCTTCTCAACGCCGTTTCAATAATGTCGAATGCAGGGAATCTCTTTTGTTTCGCGGAAAGAAATTTTTTTAGATTCTGTTGACAGAATTTATTCAATTTGATTTTACTACGATTTGCGACGTCGCAACTTTTCCAGGCTATAAATAAAACTGGTACGATAACATATATGACAGCTCCGTACACGGACCACTTGAGAAATGTATCCTGACAGAAATCGATGATTTCCAGAGCTAGGTTTTCAATCTGTTTATCAAAACCGGCTTTATTACAAATCAACGGTAGATAATCCTCTAATTTCTCAACCGGTAAATTTGGAGGATGAGTTTTTTGTAATTCGCTGAAAACTTTCGAAAATAATTCAAAACTGCAATTGGATTTTGCACAAATCCACCGCATCATGATAGGATAATTCTGCTGTCTACAGGTGACATAAACACAGTACGTCGCCAGCGCTTCCTTCGTTTCCAGACCAACCGCTTTATATTTTGTCGAATAAAAGTTCTGATACATTTTCTCGATCGCTGAAATATGATCCCAGTTGAATTTCAATAGTTTCGATAGATCTCGTACTGTCTTTAAACCATGTAATTCACCGGCAGCTGGACGTTTTTTGAAACTCGTTCTCTGATAGTACTGCGTTGGAAGTGAATTTTTAGCCTCAATGTTAGAATATGTTAAATTATCACACTTTGTGTCCAATTCAAAAGTTTTGTCATCAGCAACAAAACCACACTCTGTGCAAACTAATTGACCATCATCTACTATTGACACCGAGTGTTCGCCACAATTCTCGCATTTTCTCGGTTTTTGTTGAACACTTGAGCCTTCACCAAGCATTTTTTGAACTGCAATAAAAAAAGCATTAAGTTATTGACAGGATCAAACATTTACCAGTGACCTGCATATTGATATCCACCTTAGACTTGGACGTTCTAAAAACGGAATGAAATGATGACAGTCCAGTCAATCTGCGACCTTGAGCTAATGTCTATTTATTAATTGATGAGACCTGTTTTTCTTGGATATTTTGCTTACTTTTTGGGGTACATACCTCATTTATGTCTTAACAGAATGCCAAAAATCGCGGACAACAACTGAATATCCGATATATTTCCAGTTCTGTACCAATTAGATGGATTGGCAAAAAGACTGCTTAAGTCCAGTTGAATGAGAGAGAAAATCCTCCATTTTGTCAAATTTCTTGAATTTGAACATTGTTACCATGCCTACGCCACCCTGATTTAGTTGTTGAGACCCCACAAGAAAAATAACTTCATTTCGTAGGCATGGTGACAATGTAAAAATTCAAGAAATTTCACAAAATGGAGGATTTTCTCTCTCATTCAACTGGACTTAAGGAGTCTTTTTGCCAATCCATCTAAATGGTACAGAACTGGAAATATATCGGATATTCAGTTGTTGTCCGCGATTTTTGGCATTCTGTTAAGACATAAATGAGGTATGTACCCCAAAAAGTAAGCAAAATATCCAAGAAAAACAGGTCTCATCAATTAATAAATAGACATTAGTGTATTACCAATTCAATACCGAGAATTGTGTATGGCAGTTCACATTACGACTTATAGATGTCAGCACCTCCTGATATAGAAGCATGGGCCACTCCGACAATTTCTTCCTCCTCAGATCAAAATGTAACAATCGACTACCCACTACCAGTCCGGCCTGCTCTCCAAATCCGGGCCAACCACAATAAAAATATTAGCCTCATTTTTCGTATATCAAGACAATTTATTGCAAAATTTCACATTTACATTTTTTATTTACAATCCCCTGACAGGCGGCAGCCACATTGAAGAGAGCCTTACCAATCATGATAGCCTATTTATCAATACACTCGGTCGATGAATATTAAAACTGTTCAGAACAGTTAAATTACTTTTACTGAGAATAAAATGCTAATCTAGATATCACAGCAACCAGTATAGAACAAAAAAGATTATCTTATGCTTTATGACTATAATTGATACTTCATTCTACCAGTAGTTAAGTTATATTGACTTTCTAATAATTAACTCAATTTTGGCCTGTTCACTTACCGTTTTCAATGGGGGAATTATACAAAATAAGATATCAGATCATTCTCTTTTCTTCACACTGAATAGACAGAGCCTAGAATATTCATGTCATAGTTTTTACAGCTGGTATAAATCTCCCCATATCACATAAATTACACAAATATTACAGACATTAGTGAATTTACATAAAACGACATATTGTTTCGAATGTCTCCAATTGTAGTTCCAATAATTCTGCGAACTTTCATTTTTCATATTCTATGATATCTCTTGTTGTGCATCTTTCATAAACACTCACTACAATCATCTTCTTAGGAAAAATATTTTTCTTCAAACTACTGTACATTCGACTGAAGATTGTCATCAGGTAGAAGTCAGCCTAGTTATAACTACTGTTCTCTACACATAGATCTATGCGGTTTTAATCAAATCAACTACTGCACATCAATTCACCAGTTTGAACACTTGCCAATAATACAGTTATATCATCCGGTTTACCACCTAGAAAATAATACAATCATTTCTAACATAATTAAGATTATGATAATTTCAGATAGCTGCATATCTTATCCAAAGATCTTATAATAGTGAATGGTGGCATCTATTTGATATGATTAAACTTTTTTTTACGCTAGCTATCAAAGCTATTCTGAAAATAACAATCACCCGGTCGATACAATACCACGGTTGAATTTAACTCGAGTTGCAATCAGTTCATTTCTTCTGTTGAACTATGGTTGAGTTAGAGCAGGGTCTCGTTTTATTGTCAAGTCTAGCATTCAAATACTGAGTGATTAAATTGTATGATTAATTTCAATTGATCAGAATTGCTTTGGAAGCTGGGTCTTATTTTTAGACTGTCGTACTGGCCTAGAATTTAAACCGAAACTATTACTAAAGTATTATTTACTGACCTAGGCAGTTAATACCGGCATCGCGGGCTGCTATACAAAATGGAGATATATATTCCGGATCATAAGATTTCGTTACTGCCATATTAACCAATCCATTAGCCGCGTTTTGTATCGTGCTTAGAGAATTCGTCTGAAAAAGAAAATTATTTCATTTTCTATGAAATCAAAGACTGTACAAGAACTAATATTACTGAGCTGTAATCCATACAACATACTTTATGAGATCTAAGATGTTCAATAATCATTTCATCAGTGAGGTTATCAAATAAACCATCAGTACCCAGTACTATTATATCCCCTTCTTCAACTGGGAATGCTGTGCTATCGGCTGATTCAGGACTGAAAATCCAAATACACAGTGTACAACATCACAAATAACATTTTCAGACTTAAGTTTTAATATGTGAATTACAATCAAATTGAGTCGATATGACATTGATTCTTTTAGTTGTCACTACCTTTGAAAGCTAATTAAATTTCAATTTTCAATTCAATTTACTAAGTAAGTAGTTCTTCAATAATGATCTTCCCAATTACGACTTAAAAGCAAGTTTCACTTGACCCTATGCTCATGAATTTACCTATCACTAATCATCATTTGAACTCCTAAAGGAGGAGTAATGCTTAGTTGAAATGGAGTGTTGAAATAATGTTGCTGTTCTTCAGATCTATGTACAACTTTACCATTGCGTACAACTAAAAATCCACTATCACCTAAATTAGCCGTGTACAATATTTGATCTTCTTTATGTAAAGAAACTAAACACGCAGTACAACTACCTGAAAATATAGAAAAATAACCCTCTTTCAGTGGCATGACAATCTCACAGGACCCACCAAATAGACCTATACTTTTAATTCATTTCTACATTGAGTGATTGGAATCATTAATAATTGATTTATTCGGGCGCAAGTATTTTCTATTCTAACAGTAATGAACTATGTAGATGAAATCAAATGCAAAGGACTAAGTAAAATGGTTGCCCATTTGGCATTTGCATTATTAGTCTGTCCCAGCATTTCTATAGTAACTGACCTAATAGAGGATTTTTTTGTTCTAAAATTTCGGCATAACTCGAAGCTATGAGGCCAGCTGGTTCTTTGGGACGGAATTTTCCTTGACAGACCATGCGTTCACACGTTTGCATAAGTGCATAGGAAAATTGAGAAGGATCTATTCCATAAGATCTCCATCCACCAACTCCATCAGCAATTCCTAAAAGAAGTACAGTAAATAGCAAGTTCAAGAAACAGACTTTTCAACCCTTTCATGGTATTGACACTGTAGTGCGGTGTATAATTCCGTGATCGTCTTTGCTATACGCTGCACTGCGGTGTATCCGACCATGTATATATGAATTAGTTATTATCTCCATTCGGCATTGAAAGATGGCGGCAGTGTAGTAATTGGGGTATCCGTTATACGACGCATTGGGATTCACAAATTATCTCCTTACAAGTCAGGGTTTGTTTGGGTAAGAATTTTACGCACCACTGCTGACGACATCCACCACTGCCCACTCACTCTCACTGAATGAAACACACAGAGTCAATAAAGGGATGTAAGCCAAATTATTGACTTAATGTGGTTCACTTACCCATAACATCAGCTAAATTATGTTTGGCAAAAAAACAAGCATCGTCGCCAAAAGACCATTTTTTCATTAACTGTGCAGGTGATGTATTATTATGATGATAGCCATGTCCTGATGAAGCGGTTACTAAGTGATATCCAGCAGCAGTTTGTCTGTTTCTCCATGAGGGAATTTCATTATGAATTCCAGATGCTATAGCCCTGGCTAAAAGTCTTCCATATACTACTATAGATTGCATCGTATTTTCACGTCATACTAGAGACAGTAGCGAATAATTAGAGAGATATAGCGCGGACTATTCGCACGTGAAATGGCGGCCATGCTTCACTATATAACCACAGTAAAGGTCACATGGAGGACAGGCATTACTCGCTTCCCAGTGTGCACTTCACAATTCAACTCCGGGTAAGCAGAATCTTGGGATGCGTATTTGATTCCTAATCCTCATTTTCATTTTTGCTTCGAGCCTTTCAATTCAATCATAATTTATTCTATGATAATTCCTATATTGATCAATTTATTGTTTTCATACAATCAATAAAACAGAAATCGACCTGTTGTTTTTTATTACTTTTGATAGGTTTGATAAACATTCTATGATTATACACGAAAAAACTGATTGTTAATCCCCCAGAAACCCTGGCGCGCTGGCTCGTATTAAGATGGCCGATCTGTGATGGCGGATTTATGATTCAGTTCTGCAGGAATAAAATCTCGCATTTCTGTGAAGATACGCGAGCTAAATTAGGACAAAATAACCCCTGAAAAAATAGATATTCCAAGGTATATAGAAAAGTGCAGTTTTTGTAAATTTGCTATTTATTGATAGGTAGAATTCAGCTTTGAATTGAGGTTCTTCAAACTGTTTTTGTTCAACAGGATTCACACATGCTCCTCAGCCTCCTCCTCAATCACACTCCTTCTTGGAGCCCTTATTCATTTGTGAGCAAAGTGGGAAAATATTCACAATCCTTACTATCAACAGTTGTGTTGTTTATGTATGCTCTGCTCATGTACTGGTTTGTAGTTGTTAGCAATGATAATGATTGTGCGAGATAGTACTCAAAAAAAAAGAAAGTGAAACATAAAGTTTGTGGAAAGAAAAAGCAGGACAGTGGTCTTGATGCTAATTATGGTAAAAGTGCAGATCTGCACCTCTCCGCGTAAACGGTTCAATCAATTACTTAAATATCATTGTTTAAGATTCAAAATGTCATCAGCAATTCAGTACATTGTCAATGGCTAATTTTAAGATATCTTCACTAGAGAGAGTATAGAGATTTTAGCCTGGATTCTGTCATACAGCAGATTGCGTCAATCACGAGAGGTGCGGATCTGCGCTTTTACCGCTAATTATTAATGAGGAATCATTCTATCTAAGACAATGTTATAATGATGACTGATTTTGATTTTAATATAGAGGCCTATCATGGCAAGTGTCTATTCCATCTTGCCAGTCCTAATGCTTTTGCCACAAATATTAGTGCCATTCATGCCACATGAATAAAATGCAGTTCAAAATTAATCGGAATTATGAACAGACCCGCTAGGGCCTCAAACATCTGAAACTTCAAGTTGTACTTAATCATGCATGCAAGGTGCTCGCAATTAATATAGTAGTATTTTCACAATACCAGTCCAGAATATACCAAAATCCAGTCCTCGGCACATTGCTATTGGAGCCTCGATTTAGAATCTACGATCTTTATTTTTCAGTAAATTGTCAAACAATGGCTATGAGTAATGCCGAAATAGAAGAGGATTTGAAAAAGATCTTAATGAAGTCTGAAGATGATAAACAGAAATCGGATTCTTCGAATGACACCGAGGAAAGTGATCAAGGCAAAGAGAATGACAGTGAAGAAAGTACGTTCAACCCATCCTGTATACCATAGCATTAGCTATCCCACCAGATGGCGTGCAAAACAGTAGAACAACTCGATCAGATTAACTCCATTTTCAATTAGTTTTCATCTTAGATATTCAGCCTCTCACATCGAAAATTATCTCTGATTAACTTGGATTGATCTTAAGGGTTCAAACAGTTTAATGCAATTTTTTTAATTCGAGAAAATTATGGATAGATTTTATTTGAATCTGAGAATAAATCCAGGCATCGATATCTAGATGTAGACAAGCGACATCTTCAATTTTCAACGATGTGTTCCTATGGTTCCATGCCTATGAACCATGACTCTTGATGACAAATTTTAAATGGTAAGCATGGACTGGAAACATTGTTAGAATTGATTTTGTTCATAAAATGGAGTCTCTTTTCTCTGATTCACGAGTTAAAGAAGTAAAAATAGAGGTATCTGTTCAAAAAGTGAAATATCCCCAAAAACAATCCCAGACAAACATAAATAGACCTAAGACTTAAGAATTTGACAAATTTTAATATGAACTTACAGCAAAAAAGAGTCCAAAAAAGCGACAACATGACAGTGTGGAAAAGAAACCAGATGAGGATGAGACATCTGGACCTCACGGCGACGCGCAGTTAGCTCCCGGTGAATCGGCTTCCAAATCAAAACGCGCCGAAGATAAACCCGAACAGAAGTCGGCGACCGCTGCGAAAAAAACCGCCAACAAAAAAGGAAAACTTCGAAACAAAGGAAAAAGAAAAGTGAAAGGATTTGGAAATGAGTTTGTTATCGGGGAAGAAGATGGAAATCAATACGCACATCGCGTTAAATCAACTAATTTAGATTCATTGATAAAAGCGAATCAGAATCAATCAGGTGTTAATTTATGCGCAGCCGGGCAAGAAGCTCAGCGTAAATTTCTAGGTATGTGATTAATTTCATCTCGTTGTGAAATGAGTCAGGCTAGACATATAATTTTTCGCAAAACACATTTGAAAATTTTGTGGTTTTTTTTTTTTTTTTAATAGAAAATCCATACGCTCCTCTTGATTCCGAAAATCCCGGACCCGAAAAACTTCTTCCATTGATGAAAGATGAAATCCATCCATTAAAAAAGGTAAGATTATTTTCAATCGCAACTCATTTCATCAGACCAAACTAGCCGAACTGTTTGGTGCTGTAATACTGGTCTAAGCGCTCAGGAACTGAGGCCCCTGATCATTAATAAATACCAATCACTCGATATTTCTAATCTATTGATTTTATTTATAGCGATCTTTAAAGTTCCCAAAAGCCGCGTATTTTTGTCGTTTATGTGAATATCATTGTGATTCGATACTAATCTGTGAGCGACACATGAAAGATAAACGTCATAAAAAACTCAAAGAGGTTCGTATCAAACTAGAGGCAAAAATATGATGCATTTTCGCATTGAAAAGTGAAAGCAAAAACAAGGATTTTCAGTAAACTTTGTTTTACTCGGTAGTGTATTCGGGACTGCTCTAAAAATTTCACTGAGTTTAGAATCAGGGAAATAGAAGGTTTTTGTAAAAAATTTGTGTTAAAATTCGAAATTGAGCGGTTTACCAAGAGGCCAGTACTGGCAGAGTAAAGCAGAGTCTACTTCTGTGTACAGTAATACATAGGAGATTTTATGTTGCATGTACCTCAAAATCTTCTTTTAGAAGGATGATAATTGTTCTCTTATTTAGGCTCGGGAACAGGATTACCTACTGAAAAATCTGCCAGCACTTTCATCACCTCATGTTTCTGCCCTTGAACAGTTACTACAACGTATTCATAAAGAGTTTGGTTTAACAGAAGCCGATGTCGCTTATAGACACAGACTCGTCGCTGATTTAGAGAAATTAGTTCAAACCAAATTACCCGGTTAGTTCGCTATTTTGTTTACTTTGCCAGGTTTTTATAGATCACAGAATTCCGGGTTTATTTTTCCCTGCAAGGAAAATCCGGGGAATTCTGACACTTATTTTTTTCAATTTTTGGAATCTTGTTGTTCTTGCGCGTCATGATAGGCACAAAGAACCTCTTGATAACTAACAGCCCTTACTGAGGATATCCAGCATTCACGCAATGTCATCGAGTGGTTTATTTGCTAATCTATATTTTTCAGTAATAAGGTTAGTTATGTACGGATCATCGGCGAATGGTTTTGGTTTAAAGACCAGTGATATAAACATTGATATAGAAATGCCTCACGGTTCAAATCCTGCAGAAATTCTAGTGACGATATTCAATTTACTCAAGCACAATGGTATGTATTGATTTTATCCTGTTCATTCGATTGATTGTGTTTTTCAATTATTCAGAATAATTTATTATCACATTTATTCATTGAACAGATAAATATAAAGATGTACGAAGTGATTTTACGGCTAAAATTCCCAGTATTTATTTAACCGATCCGGTCAGTGGTGCTGTCGGTCAGATGTGTATCGGTAACGAACTGTCGCAGAAAACGACTCGATTGCTCGGTCTTTATAATCGTATTGATAAACGAGTTCAAACTCTCGGCGTCGCTATGAGATATATGGCTAAGGTATCTATTTGTTTTCACCATAGATTAAGTCAAATTATACTAAACAGTCAAACTTGCTTTTAAAGTCCTCACTGGATAAGTTGTCACATTGCTGAAGTTATCACTATTTTTGAGTCCTAATTTCGGAAGTTATCACTATTTATGAGTCGTAATTTGTGAATTTCTAGAACAATTTCCTCGATGAAAGTTGCCGTTTGGACAAGCGATCAACGTACTGATCATCTTGTTTATGACGACTTGTTTGACTGTAGATTATATTATGTTAACGTCTTTATTTTCTATATTTAGTTGTGTCGGATGGACATGCAGCATGAAGGCACGTTACCATCCTATTCCTACGGATTAATGGTCATATACTTCCTTCAGAAAACTAAACAACCTGTTCTACCAGTTTTACAGGAGGTAGGTTTAAGTTCTGTACGGAGCCTGCTGTACGTGCGTGTGCTGTTATCTATAATAGCTCTATTCTACTTTCAGTTATTGCCAAAAGGTGCTACGGAACGACCTAAAGTTATCATTGAAGGCAAAGATTGTTATTACTTTGATGATATACCTAACCTGGTAAGCCTTTTAAACTTCGGCACCAAGTTTCACGGTCAGCGGTTAAGATTTGACTTTAAGGTCAAAACATGGGAAATGAACCAATTTTTGAACTAATACACAGACTTAACTGTGAACCGTGGAACCATGGTGCTGCTACCATAGCTGTCAGGGGAGGGGGAGTTATTCTAAATGACATCACTAAGGCGCTCAAGCGTCCAGTGATGGAATTCTGTAATCGAATTGATCCCGTATTTAATACTTAGAAATCATGTTTTCTGACATACAGGCCTTGAATTTGGTGAAACAGCAAAATCAGGCCATATTAATACATGTACAGTGTTATTAATGAATGAAATTGTTTCTGTTTTAGTCGAATGTTTGGTCAGATATGGGTAAAAACACTGAAAGTCTCGCTGAATTATGGGTGAACATGCTGCGATTTTATAGCGTCGAGTTTGACACGAGTAACAACGTTATATCGATCCGTCTGGCGAGAAACGTAACCAGGGACGAAAAGAAGTGGTCTTGTAAAAAATTGGCGATAGAAGGTAAAACGGAGATTGTTGGAAAATCAGATTGATAATCGAGTCGATATAATTCAGCATTGATCACGATTCAGTTTCGTTTTATTTTTAGATCCGTTCACGACGAAACGAAATGTATCTCGCAGCGTGAGTCATAGTAAAAACTTTGATTATATCCACGACCGTTTGAAAGCGGCGTGTCGATACTTCGGAATACCGCAAACTAAATCGGGACCGCTGTTTGTACGTTTGCCTTCGGCGCTCGTTAAAGATCGGAAGAAAGATCAGAAAAAAGTCGAAGAAAAATCGATCGCGAAATCGGAAGAAAAATCATGCGAAATTGAAAATAAATCCGAAGAATTAGAACCAATAGGCGCGGATACGGTGAAATCTGTCGTAGGTGAATTGAAAAAGTCTTTTACATCCGATCAGCCGAAAGTGAATGGCATCGATTCGTCGACGGAGAACAGTACATCAGAGGCAGCACCGGAACATGTAGAAACTAAAGTCGAGGATATCGTGTTGGAATCGTTTAAAGAAGCTCTCACCGATATCGTAGATAAAGAGAATCTGAGTAACGTTATTTCCGACGCGATGCATAACTTAGTTATAACTGAGAATGGTGAAACAGAGGAGGAAGCAGCGGTGGATAAACAATTGACAGAGGAGGAGAAAGTAGCGCCAGCAACAGAGGAGAAAGTAGCGCCAGGAGCAGAGGAGAAAGAAGCGCCAGCAACAGAGGACAAGGTAGCGCCAGGAGCAGAGGAGAAAGTAGCGCCAGCAACGGACGACAAAGCACCAGCAGCAGAGGAGAAAGTAGCACCAGGAGCAGAGGAGAAAGTAGCGCCAGGAGCAGAGGAGAAAGTAGCACCAGGAGCAGAGGAGAAAGTAGCGCCAGCAACAGATAAACCTAAGATAGAGGATAAGCAATCATCAGATACTGATCAGAAAACATTAGGAAGCGAAGAGAAAACTGAGAAGAGTTCCGCTGACGAGGAGGAAGAATTAAAGGATGATGAAGATGCTAAAATTGATAAGTTTGCTTCGAAATACGTGAGTTCAGTGATGAAAGATGAAACGAGCGTTGATAAAGATGCGTCGGATGAACTGGAATCGCCGACCCCCGCCGCGACTTTACGATCCAAATTCGGACGCACGGGTAGCATCGATCGGTACGGAGATGACGAAGATGAAGACGAGGATCTAACGGAATTGATGGATGCCGCCGTGGATGATTATCCGGAGTTGTTCGTGAATGATGGCGCCTCGTCTAGCGACAGTAAACCGGACGGGCGGGGCGACGAAGGCACGTTTAAAACACAGCTTTTGGATAATTTAAAAGTTGATAATCTCGTGTTCGGATTCGATCAGAAGTTTCTCACGGATGGAAAGGTACGTTTCAATTTTTTGATATCAGTCGAAATCAAAATAGAAACTGATTACTTAAGTCTTCATGGGTCAGTGGTTAATCTGTAAACTGTATTTGTAATTCATATTACAAAGTTATCAACAAATGTTGGTCCTAACTACTATGACTGATTAATGCAAGTTTAGCTCTGATAAAGGATCTGTCAAATTCTGAATTAGATATTGATACATGGTGGAAAACTCAGGGAATCAGAAAAATCTATAAAAAAAAAAAACCGGAAAACTCAGGGTATTCGGATAAGGCCAATTATAACATTTAAACCTAGAAATTCCTTGGATTCACTCTGGGCGAATTTTGTGTTATCACATGGAAAAATGAGGGGATTTTTAAATTGGTAGAAAGTGGCTGTCAGTCGGTTGAAAGGATACCTCATAAATGAAATGTTTTAATTTCATTATTTCAGGTACCGGCCATTATTTGTGGCATCTGTCAAAAGGAAGGTCATTTAAAAGCGGCATGTCCCGACGAAAGTTTACCGGAAATTCGACCCCTTCAACCTCTAACCGAACAGTATAAAAATCTGCTCGATAAAATCTTGCGTCAAGTTCCCAGCGATTTCACTCCGACCGAGAAGGAAAATAATCAGAGAAAAGAAATCATATCGGAATTAGAGAATTTCATTCGAGAAATTTATCCAGGTAACAAACAGTTTACTTTACAGATGTTTCATTCTGAGCTGATTTTACTACAGATTTCAAACCCGACTACGACTAGTAGTCTGTACTCTATTTGAGAGCTTAGCTATACCAAAAATATCAAAATACTCTCAAAATCAGAATAATTTCTTGTTCATTCTCAATTGAACCACTATTTTTGATGTCAAATGACTAGTTTACTACTCAGACTCCTACTACGTGGAGCAGTGTGGCTTAGTGGTAGAGTGCTCGCCCCCCAATCGGGAGGTTGTGTGTTCGAACCCCGGCTGTGCTGTAGTGTCCTTAGGCAAGGCATTAATTCACAATTGCTACTGGCTGACGATGCCTTGATCGCTCTGCAGCGTATCGGTGTTGCATCTCCCCAGGGAGAGTAAGAATGTACTGGATTGGTAACAGAAGCTGGGTAATAATTGAGTGACAGCGCTTTGAGCATTCATTGGAAAGGCGCTATATAAGCACTAATTATTATTATTATTATTATTATTACTACAGATATCAAGTAGTCGGGTCTGAAAATATCTGAACATTTGGTTGACTTAACAATACCGGGTTCTTCTTGCACTGATACAATTATAATGATATGAATACATGCTGTTATTCTGTTTGTTTAAACATGTATCGCTGTAATGTTTTATTTCACAGAATGTAATCTGTGTATGTTCGGATCGTCTTGTAATGGTTTCGGGTTTAAGAACAGTGACCTCGATATCTGTATGACTCTGGCATCCTGTGATTCCGCTAAGGTTCGTTACTTTTAATCGAATGAACTGTTTCAATCGATTGATTGCTGTGACAGTGATTCGTTCAATCTAAGAGACGATGACTGAGAGTAAACCGATGTATTGCCTCGGTAGATATTTATTTTCGTCATCAATCGTGAGATTTTATTGAATGGAAGATGATTTTATTTGTAGAGTTTGAATTGCGTTGATATAATCGAAGCTCTCGCCGTGAAACTAAAAACAAACAAAGGTCTTTACAACATTCTGCCGATAACTACTGCTAAAGTGCCGATCGTGAAGTTTAAACATCGCAAGTCGCAGATAGAGGGCGACATTAGTCTCTACAATACACTGGTAACAACGACTTATAGAAACAGTCGATAAAACACGGCAGAACGTTTGTCTAATTTGTTTTTATTGTTTGTAGGCTTTGTATAATACAAAGATGCTGGCTTTATACGCAGATATTGATGATCGTGTTAAGATAATGGGTTACATCATGAAAGTGTTCGCGAAGGTAAATTTGATTGAATGAATGAATGATTCAGATACAGTTACTCTGTATATACCTATATGTACATGAATATATTTCAGGTTTGCGATATTGGTGACGCATCACGCGGTAGTCTGTCTTCCTACGCCTATATACTGATGGTATTGTACTATCTACAGCAGTGTCAACCTCCAGTTATACCGGTCTTACAAGAGGTTTGTCTCATTATCAGACGTTACTCAAACTAACGTGTACGTTAGATTTATCAATGACGTATTCGAATATTTCAGCTATACGAGGGCGAGACTCGACCTAAAGTGATAATAGAGGGAGCTGATGCTTGGTTCTTTGATCAGAAAGATAAACTGGTAAGTATGACTTATCACATCCATATTTCAGAGACGTCTATATACGGTATGGAGGAAGGGTTCTTACAAATCGAAAAATCAGGGAATTTGAATTTTTGGTGTCTTCTTGTTCTTGCCGGTGATGAATGAGGTAGTGAACCTCTCAGTGGATATTTAGATCTAATCAGGGCATTTCCGGGCAAAAGGCTGGAAAAATCGGGGAATTTTGGATTTTTCTGATCTGTAAGAACTCTGACTGAATCGCAAGACATCCAACAATTGAGTATGATTTTATTTGTAATGTATAGAAGGATGTGTGGGACGACTACGGCAAGAATAAACAGTCAATCGGTGAATTATGGTTCGGATTGTTGAAGTTTTACACGGAAGAATTCAATTTCAAGGATAACGTTATCTGTATACGTCACCTGAAGCCGTTGACTCGATTCGAGAAATTGTGGAACGGAAAAGGGATCGCGATTGAGGATCCGTTTGATTTGAGTCACAATCTCGGAGCTGGATTATCCAGAAAGAGTACGTTTTATATTCTACTGCAGCCTGTTAAATTTGTTCATTTCCAATGTGTAAACCCTAAAGTCATATTATATCGATAACTGTAGAATTGATCTCTGTTGGGTTGCGTTATTAATGCAGGGTCCCTACGACTCCTTGATTCACTCCTAAATGAAAATGCTTTTCAAATTGCTTGCATCTAGTTTAATTTAAGCAAAATGTCAATCTTTTAAAACTCCTTCAATTTTGAGAAATAGGCAATTAGATACTTTAGAAGTTGTACATTAGACTACGCCTAAGTCGATATAGTTGGGACCAATTTAAGCTGTTACCGAATTAGAAATTGATTTTGCTTAGTGTCAATGATAAAAATCTGCGTATAAATCCAGTGAATTCATGAGATAAACAGTATTGATTTAGGAGGAGTCTTCAGTTGTTGGGATATAAAAGTGATGCAAACACTTGCGAAAAATATGAAATTTTCTCCTTGAAAACTCCTTATATCCAGGAATGACTTATCTGTAGTGGGACTGTGTTAATGACGTATGATTGTTCGTTTGTTTACAGTGAATACGTACATCATGACAGCATTAATCAACGGACGATATCTATTCGGTAAATCAATACCGGTCGATAAACCACCGTCTGGATACAAGACATTCTTAGTGAGTAAAACTTCTAGATGAAGCTCTGTCGGATCTGTAAGTGCCAATATTCTGATCGAGATATTTCTTATTTTTCTAGGATTATTTCTTCGATGTGAATATGCTCGTCGATGGTTCCCCTCCAAACGATCGCGGTTGTCGCGCTTGCGGAAAAATCGGTCACTTCGCCCGCGATTGTCAGATAGTTATTGCCCGGAAGGAGAGGTTTGTGGCACGTTGTCGGGCAGTATCAGCTGGCATTCATCAATCCTCATTGAACTTACTATAACTAGGTTTGATATTTCATAATCACCGGCAGACGTTTATGTTATAATTCCAGAGACAAGAAAGTGAATGATAAGGATAAAAGTTCAAAGGATAATAAGAATAACACGCCGAAAAAAGAGGATAATAAAGATTATCGAAGAGGTATTTAGATATAGTCATATTATTGAATGTATTGTATTCATAGTCGTGTATTTGTAATAATATCCTTCATGTCATTCAGGAACTCCGCGATCTGCTGATAATCGTGGTTACCGTGGAGGTAGAGGTCAGATGGGTACGCCACCTCGCCCGAACTGGCCCGGATACAATCACCCGCATAATGTGTTCTATAATTCAGCGATGCGTATGCCCGCGATGGGCTTTCCATTTCACGATCAGAACCGACATTTGAATCCATTCCTTCAACCTTCGTATTACAGAATGGTACGTATTTCATAGTCAGGGTTCATACTAGTTGTTGATTTGTTGAAAACTTACCCGGGAATCTGGGAAAAGTCGGGGAATTTTCTTTTCTTTAGAAAAGTCGAGGTATATTGTAAAAATTGCGAAATTCGTCGCTAGATCACGCATAAACTCAAGCATTTCCACTTTAACAGTGGCTACCTGTTTTAAACATCTTTGAATTTTGATATTATCTCTGAATACTCCTCAAAAGTTCCTCATGAATGGAATGACGTATAAACCCTGATTTAACATCAATTTGAATTCGCTTTCCTCACTTGAAGTCGAGCACAGTTTTACTCGAGATGTGTTTTGTATCGTTAGGGATTCGACCCTCGTCGTGGAGCAAGGTCGTCCCCGGAAAGATTCGGCGGTCCGATGCAGAACATGCGGTCGCCGTATCAAGGAGGTGGAGGACATCCGGGCGGCAGAACGGGCGGAAATCATCAGAGAAATCAACAACGTCAGAAATCATCATCTGACGACGGTCGAAAAGACAGCGGCGATAAATCAAAACAGCACGAGTCGAAAAGAGAAGAAAAGACGCCGCAAGAAAAAGGAAAAACGACATCAAAGAATGTAAGTGAAAAAGAAGGCAATAACGATAAAACTGATGAAGAATCTACGAAACGTCCGCAATCTCCTCCTAAATGGACGGGCGAGTCTCAAGACGCTCGAATATCGGGACCTCCAGCACGCACCGAGCCGAGAACGAGATACGATCACAGACTGATGTCTCATCCTCCTGCCCCTCATCCTCATCCTCCCCCTCCTCACAACGCATCGATCAATCAAAATCATCGACCGTTTAATCCCGGTATGATTCGAACTCCCGCTACGCACCACCCTCCTCCGCGAGGTCCGCCCGGAACGCATTTCATGAAAGATCACATGAAATCTCCTCCCGTTAATAGTCATTCATCGTATACGACTCACGAGTCAACTTCTACTGACATTCGTAAAAACCTACAAACCCCCGGTTCTTTAGGTAGAACTGACCCTAGCTTCTCTCCGCGAAATAATGATCCCGTAATGAAAGGAGGCCCCGTTACGAAATTGTTCGATTCGAATCTCGGACAGAAACCCGATTTGTCCGTACCGCCGCCTAGCGGTGAACAAAATCATTACGATCGTAGAAATATGGGCGGGCCTCCGCAAAATAATTCGTTTAATTCAAATCAACCTTGGCATAAACAGCACCGCCCACCGCCTCAACCCGGACAGATTAATATATTACAAAGACCGCAATCGGGCGCCATGAAACCCGATTCCAATTCGCACGACGATAAAATGAACATCGGGCTCGGGGGAAAGGGTCCGTTATTCGCGGGTCAAATTCCTCTCGATGATGAGACGCCCGCGATGCCCCCGAGACCGATTCCGATGCCTCCGAAGTCGCAAAGTTTCGGTCAGTCGTTCGGAATGAATCCGCGTATGAGTAACGATTCTCTGATCGATAAAACGCGAATGCCGCCTCCTCCTCCGAATTTCGGAGCTTTCAACCCATCGACGACCGGGATTAACCCTCAGTCGCCCGATAACGGTTTACAACAACGCACACCATCTCCTAGAAAAGGCGATGCATTCATTCAGTCTCGCGAATTCCTCGGTTTCAGAAAGAAAAAGTCTCCGCCAAAAGAACAGCCGCCGCGTTTTCAAAAACAGCAAGCCGCTAAACAGATGCCCCATACCGGATCTCCCCACCACGACGATCTCCAATCATCACCGCATCATCCGGATACAATTCCCAGTCCTATCCAGTCTATAGCTACTTCCGCCGGCCAATTCATGCCTTTAACTCAAGCGTTACAACCGGGACAACCGACAACTCAACAACAAAATCTACTCCATATGCAACACGTTCCTAGTCTATTATACTACCCGCGATACACGACAGAGCAGAAAGAACAACACGACCTGTTGAACGTCGCTCGTCAGCAGGACGTGAACGTAGCGGCTGCCGGAATATTCGGGCAACCGATGCTCGCTCAAACCGGTTTACAAGCTACGATGTATCAATTACAACAACAACAGCAACAACAGCAACAACAACAACAGGCACCGGTGCAACAACAACAGTACGATTTATTCCGCGAACAGCAACAACAGCAGCTTCGCTCGTTAGAGAATACGGGATTCAATCACGAGCATAAAGCGTTCACCGATCAGTACGCTACACCGGCGGGGCATTACCCCGGACAGGACCAAGCGACGTTCGACCAACAACAGAGGACGAACGATATCTACTTCAGTCGCGATCCGCAGCAAGCGCCGATATTCTTCGGGCAGCAGAATTACAATCCGCAAAATCAGGAGAATTTCTATCAAACGCAACCGCAATCGCACGCGCAACAAGTACCGCAATTAGCGCAAACGCAAATCTGGTACCCGAACCATCAGTTCGCAGCTGCAGCAGCACAGGCGGATGATACGACAAATAATCCGTTATTTACGTCTTATACGACGAATGCAGCCGCAGCTGCCGTAGCAGCCGCACGCGGTCAACTCAGTCCAAGTAATCAACAGCAAGCTCAGGACCAAACAGCGAACGGTCAACAACAACAATTACGCAGTCCATGGAACAATCCGTTATCGTACTCTGTACAAGACTCGTGGTTGCCTCAGAATTCACAACCTGTAAGTATAAATCAATCAATCAATCAATCAATCGATAGTTCATCCTGACCATTAGAATATTGGTAAAATGACGTTAGTTTCATTCGACCATTTTCTATTGAAGCGAGATGAACAATTGTGGTATTTGTTTTCAGTATACTAATATGTCTCTGATTACTCCTTCATCAGAATCATCACAGCTAGAACCAAGACCAACCGATGAACTAGGTGAGTCAGTACCCAAAACCGATAAAAACCAAGGTGGCCACGTACCTAGAAATTAGGGAAAAGTCGTCGGGGAATTTTCTTTTGTTTAAAAACTGCATATCGAATATAGTCAGTCAAATTAAAGTAAGTCAAGTAGCCACCGTGAAAACACTTTCAAACAAACTCAGTATGGTATAACCGATTGCCTCAGATTATTGCTTGCCATGGGCAACTAGATATTTAAAGTTTTATCCCAATCCACCTCACTGACTGAACCGAATTTGTTTATCTCAGTCCCGTGAGATCTGAGGAAAATGTTGTCTAAAGTAGTTTGGAGAACTAGAATTCATATCATGTTTCGATTTCATTTATTTATAACGATTTTTCCGTTACAACATTTTTCAGATCGAGATTCAACTGCTGAACATTATCACCAGCCCCACCTAGTGAGTGGATTTGGTTTTACGCGAGGTGTAGATTATCACGGGAGCCAGTGACATCAGTGATTATAGAATTTATTTATCATTTGTTGAGGATTATTTTATTTGTGAGACTACGATGAAAAGGAAACCGTGATTTTTGCGAGGAATTTTATTCTGCGAGTCAAAAGAGACATTTTTATGTGAAAATTGGAGATGAGAAGAGGCAATATTTTCAGCATTTCGGTGTGAATGAATGATGTGTTTACTGCGTATGCTGTCATTACTGAGAAGTAAAACCATACAATAAAAACAACCTGAAACTTGACAGATTTTACATAGAAACAAATGACTTGTTTCTTGATTTTTATCAAACCTTTTCTTAAAAAGAATTCTCGGTTGTTTTATCGTAATGGTTGAAATTTTATGTAGATGGTGTATCAGAATGACACCAGGTGTTACTCGAATCAGTCAGTACTGAGTTGACGACGCACAAAATGTAACTTTTGTGATGATTGTTTGAGCAATTTTTAAAGTAAAATATTGCCGCGTGGCTTCAAACAGTGAACAAGTCATACTGCTTTGAAAATGGCTTCGTAATCAGTTGTAGATCTCAATTATGGGTTCACGGAAAAAATCCTCCGAATATTTTTAGGATGAAAATGATGTTTTGTCGTTGAACATTGGTTCTGTGGTGCTGCTTTCTAGTGGATAATAATGGTTTATACGAAATAAAAACATTCTCTCTGTACTGAAAATGAGCAGAATTTTAACGCAGTTAAAACGCTTGAACAATAGGGATATAATTTATCAGTTAGTAGGATCCATCAGGGGGAACAGTTATCCTGAATGGGTTGGCGATCCTTTAGGGGTATAGCGATCCTCCAGGAGGAACAGTTATCCTCCAGGGGACAGCAATCCTCCGAGAGGTTTCCGCTATTATATCACTCCGTGTTGGAAAAACTTATCTTAGATAATAGAAATGTATATATCTTTTATATTGTCAGATATGACTGACTCTGCAATAGTGAATGAACTATTTCTATTGTAGAAGTCGAGCTGTTTCACTTCATTTAGTTTACCGGCAGTTTGCAGTTCGTGTATTAGTTTTAACTGTGTAACTGTGACACTTGAACATGTTTCATATGGAGCCGATTTGAATCCGATTAATTCTAGTTGTTTGATCCAGTCTTCAAAATTCGTAGATTTACAGGTGTAAATGTCTATCTTAGATCCATTTATTTATAAACGCTTTGATCCGGTCACGAAATATCAAATAGATCGGGAAATTTATAATTATGTTTTGAAAATGTTTTAAATGAAGTTTGTCATACAAGTTTGTACTAAAATAATTGATTCGATTAAAGGTTTTTATATGACGCTTACGTTAGGGGCTTCATTCATATAACACACTATGTTATTATTCTATCTTCGATCAAACACAGGCAGATTCTATGTATGTGTATGACACATTATTCAAACATTGCCAGTTCGTTTGACAGTTTCCATTCTGAGGATGATGATGATTATGATGGTTTATAGAGCCAAATGCCGTGCTAGTTATTGATTTTTCTCTTATATCGGTGGAAATCTAGTTTGATTTTATCATTTCTTTCACGCTTAAAGTGGCGATCACACAAGTGTTTTGACCCGGGTCAGATTGATTTGGCCTTATCTGGTACCGGCTAAATTTGTCCAATCATTCACATTGGTGCCAAATGGGTCCGTGCCTTGTTAGCGGAATCTGGCCTGGCCAAAACGCCAGACCTGGCCCATGCGAAATTCTAGTACAGCTCGATTATTGCGTGTGAATGCTAGCTGGTTCTGGAGGTGATTTACCTCACTTGCCACAGCATCATTTTGATATGATTTTAGTAACAAGTGAATGATTTAAGTGTGAATGCACTCACTTATTCGGCACAATCTTTGACTCAGTCCGGTCCGGGTCATTTCTTCTCTTGTGTGATCTGTGCTCGTGGTTTAAAACTCAATGAACAACTGTTCATTGTAATCACTGTATCAGTGGGAACTATTTACACCTTTATTTACCATTCAAACATTTGAATTCAAAACGTCTCAATATTTCTGAATTGTGTCCGAATAGTTCTCAGATTTGCTATAGGTATATTATTATCAGTGGCGTGATCAACGGTTAGTTTTGTGTCAAAATTAAAATACAGTGACCTCATTTGTAAAAGCATCACGAAAGCTGCCGTTTTCAAGTAGTGGCTGTATGAATATTTTTGTTAGATTCTATGGAAGTCATTATTGAATATCGTTCTCTTTACATAATATTATAGTTGTCCGAAAACTATTACACTACTAAATGTACCAATGTTATTACTAATAATGATAATAATGATAATACTATTATTAATTACTGTAACTACTATTAATTACGTACTATTTTCGCTAGGTCCGATAGTGTTATAGTCCCCAGAAAACTGTCTGGACTGCATTTTCTAAATCAGTTATCCAGCGTGTGCGAATACATGAATTATTAATGTATGAATCAGCTTTTCTGCAATTTATTGCACTCTCAACTTAGAGTGAAAAGACTGTTAATGGTTTAATAAACAGTTTGTTAGCTGATTGAAGGTTATTATTTAGTTGTAATGAATTATTTAGTTGTTATTGAAGGTAGTTTCTTCTTGAAAGTTTGCTGTTTTTTATTCCGTATATCTTCTAGAATTGTATCGATTCCAGTAAATGGCAGTAGTAAAATAATTGTTTTAGAAAAAAATGTGCGGTCGATTGAAATAAAATGCGATGTTTTAGAAAACGTAATTCAGTCAAATATGAGGTCAACATTTACAGTAAGATTTTGCAGGTGTGATTTTCTATTAGTACGTATATCTATGGGTGAGGGTTAAGTCAGTTTCAGAGTAAAATATTCTCAATTTATACGAGTTTGAATCACTGATCTTTACTCATATTCCGAGTAGAACGGGTCTGATTCGGCTCTCCTAGATTTGTAAGCTAGGAGGAGCATTGGTTTTAATTTTACTCAGGAACTGAAATGAGCATTCAGGTTCGCACGTTACAAACACTTAGTGTAGAATTTTAAAATAATAAAAGATGTTCATATGTTTTCTTCCTAATCTTAATGAAATTTATGATATTTTTGTCATCATGAAATGATTTCTACTTAAAATGTCGCATCTTTCTATTGAAAAAAGAACACGCTTAACGCTACAATCAAAGCTGTTTGATAACCATTCAATGGTTTAAATTCCGCTCTTTTTTATTAGTTTGTTCTATCGATTGAAGCTTGGCTTATGTTAATAATAATGCAGCAATCCTGAATGCTCTAAGTTTGTATGACGCCCTTTAAAGTCTTAACAACTGAAATAATATTGAGACCTTGTAAATAGTAAAAGTACTGTTAAATAAAACAAATCTGATGGGGAAAGAAAGATTCTTTTTGTCATGTCTTTTGTCTTCATCAGTTCATTAGTGAATTCCACAACTAGTCATCGTGTCCCAGAGGAGAGCTGCGGGTCAAATGGCCCTGACCGGTCCTCGACTGACAGTCCCATCTAATTAGTCTTCGGGCCCTCCAGCCATATCTCATTCAGGGGTGTCTACCCTTCTTGACTCCAAAACTTAAAAGACAAGAAAAGCAAAGGATTCACACAGAAAACTCTCATCATAAAAAAAAAAACTATATATTTCGAATTAAAATTCAATTCTACATTGGATTGGTGAAAAACAAAGTAGTATTTGTAGCATCAGGTTTTATCACAGCAGTCTCTGAATCATGATTCGTCATCATCTTCATCATCAGTATTCTCTACTAGCACAGTTGTTGGTTTATTAATTATTGCCTCCTCATCTTCCTCACCATTCAGAGACCAACCAGAAAACAGTGACTTGAACTGAAATCAAATACAAAGATATAAGAATCTACACAAACACATGTCATACACTAAGTGTACTTTTTTCTTTCAAAAGCCATGTGCAGTAGACTGGTCCTTACTCAATGTCACTCAAATCAATGAATTTTAATGAGATCTAAACTTTCAATTTCCCCAATTCTCAGTTCGCTATGTGATAAACTCTTTGAGATATTAACAGTCCCAACGCTACTGAGTAAGGTGGAGTCTACTGTATAGGAATATGTACCTTCTTAGGTGGTGGAGTACCCGGAATTAATTCCTCATCTGAATCGCTCATATCCTAAAATAAAACGAGAATCTCGTTATTCATTGTCAATTGATAACAACTTGAAAGGAAATATTCAACAAATTGAATTTTCACTTACATTGACCGGTAATAGGCGTCTATGTTTAGTAGCATCGCCTGCCGATTTTAATACATCAGTTTCTATTGCATCCCAATCACATAAAGCATCATTCATTAAACTTTCTATTTCTTTATCGTTATTATCTCCATTACCAGTATCAACTGGTCTACTGTTTAAACCGGTATCAACTGGTTTCTTGCTATAGGACGGTTTCGAAGTTGATGTTGAGGGTTTATTCCTGAAAGAACACAGAGCAGCCATATTTACCGGTGTCCAGATTTAACTCAAAACAAAATGAATTCATTTAACTCCACAGTACATTCTAACAGTGAACCCGGCTGCTTAATTGATAACTTACACCAGAGGAGTTTCATTGTTGGGTAATAGTGATCTTCGAGCAGGTTTAGATACTGATGATGTCCCAGCAGCATGGCTCCTATAATAGATAACAATATCTTTTATTGATATTTCTCATCAATATGTTAAGTTTTCTAGTTGTATGAATAGTAGTTTAACTTACATGGATTTGAGTTTATTTGCTGGTGTCGCAGTGGATCTGTTTATCTTTTTGACTGACTGTGTTCTACTAATAGACGTACTGGCGCTACTGTTGTTATTATTATTTCGTGATTCTGCTAATGTCGCTAGCACAAAATTAGCTTCAAACGTTTGATCGCTGTCTATAGTAAAAACTACTGGTCTGGAAAATACGCCGTTATCATTTTCAAGACAGAAATTATCAGAAATATAAAAAATGAAGAGTTAATTAACACAGACCTTCCGGCAGCTTCAAAATGTAGCGAAAGAGGCAAATTTCCAATTTCTGAAAAGGACAAAATTGCCTGAAATAGAAAAATACACATTCATGAATTTTAGTGTGAAATATGAAGAATTTTCATTTCTTAATGATATTCACCCGGAATTCTTTGAGACAATATGTAATCGACGTATCGAGTCCGACTTGAAAACTTTCGAATTCTTCTGGGACGAGATTCATTTCAGTGTGAATGACTTTATTTGGTTCTAAAAATCAACAAATACATTTGAATACATAACACCGATACAATGAATAGAACGGATTCTTGCATAAATTGAATTTTACCTAATTCGTCATCAACATAATTTCTGAAGGTGACTTTTTCTGGGTTGATGCTTAGAGTTATTTCCTCTTGTGAAGTTTGGAAACTCGCGACAACTTCACCTAACAATCTACATGAAGATTAACTTTATCAGTTAGATAAATAAATCTATATTGATAATTTTATTGACCTCCAAGAGGAATTCTTACTTCGATTGAGCTGTTAATACATTTTTACTGCGATCTTTAGAAAATACAGCTTCCAAACTTTCGCATTCGATGTACGTCAGATTATGCGTTTTAACGATACCTAAACAGACATAATCTATCATATAAAACAGAATTTTGTAAAAAAAAACTTGAGCTTAACGGTATAAACCTAACCAAACTTGGACTTATGACAAACTTGGGAGGAGCAAACTTATATTCTGATTTCCAATCTTATTTTCTACCCAATTCTGACAAATTTCACTGGTCCAAGTTAGACTGAATACCAGTCGTTGTAACGGTTCTCTAACAAGACGGCTAGGTACTAGACTATGGTCCAAGTTATTCTGAGCTTCCAAGTTCTGATTTTGGCAATGATAACTCCAATATTCGAAACTTTGGTGACATTTAATCAAGGGTTGACTGTATCTAGCGCGTGCAGTAATATTCACCATGATGACAGTAAAGTTGAAACACCATTCGATTCTCAGCAGAATCGAGAACTATTTTACAACGATCGACAGATTTCTCTATAGTTGATAACGATCGGAATACTGTTAAACAAGACTGAAAATACACCATCAAAACTGAGTTAATTAACATTGATCATCGATCTCAGTTCAGCTTCTTGTATTGTTTAATCTGAAGACAGTTTTACTTTACTGAGAGTATGAACAAGTTAAGGCTTTACCATCATTTAATGTCTTTAAATTATCCATAAAACATTCTTATATAGAGAGTTCTATCATGACTTATTTCATATCTAATAGGTATCTGGTTTTTGAATTATTTTAAAGAGCTCTGAGATTTATTCTGTTATAAGCCCATGACAAAATAAATCATCATTACAATTAAGTAACTTAGCCAAAAATTTGATTCATGAAACTTTACGCATATCTACAAATTTTCTGTTGTTGTTAACTTACTTTCATCGTGAATTTACATTTGAATATTTCGTCGCTGTTTTCATTGTTGCCGTCGTTGTAATGATGAAAAAACGTCGGTGAGAAGAAGAAACAAGCGTAGGCAGATCTGGATGAATTCACGGTTCTTACCGATAACTAAAAAAACATATGAGCAAAGAGAATATAACGATTCAGTTAATCCCTGCAGTTTCTCAGACTCAAACAACTTACGCCTGTTTCAAGTGGTTCCAAATAAAGTTCTTCGCCAATTTTTGACAAGGAGTGAATGGCACGACCAAATACTATAATTTAAAGAAATATTCATTTGCAAATGACGTGACAGGATAGTGAGGATAGTGAACTAGCTGACAGCTAGCTCGTGTACTGAGGCAAGTCAAGAACAAGGTTATAGAATAGCAAGGAAACAAGGTAAGCCAAGCCAAGCACAGAGAGTCAGAGTGAAGTGTTGGCGGTGCCGGTCCGTCCGTGGTCATCAAAAATCATATTTCAAGAACTTTTCGTCTTCATTCTCGAAGACATAAAATCAAGTAAACCGTATTTTTCTGATGACGAAGACGTTTAAATCGAGACGAACCTTTAACGTTGTTTCCAGGTATAATGCACTTCATTCTTCCACTGAATCGCGTTTCTTTTAGGCCCTACCACAAATAGAAATTCATTTCAGCCGCCATTTTGACGCTTTTACTGAAACCAAGCGCTCGCTGTTACCTGATCCGTGATTGGTCGAGACACCGGCATCTAGACATTTCGAGCCAATCAGCGAAGCTGTATCGAAACCCGGAAATAGGAAGAAAAACCCGGAAGTAAAACCCACAAAGTCCAAAAACTGTCGCTAAATTGTGAATTTCTGCTCAAATTAGCGATAGATTACTCTAAAAATGGTAAATATTGTTTTGATTTGTGATCATAATGCGTTTAGATTCGAGTAAAGGTTTTTACTTCTATAGAAACGAAATTAGATCCATTTAAATTCGGAAACCTTCATCAATTCAATTTCTTCACTTCAGGGTGATTTTATTGAACATCATCGATTTGTATTGATATTTTTTGTTGTAGTTGGTTTTAGTTCTCGGCGATCTTCACATTCCTCACAGATGTAACAGCGTTCCGGCAAAATTCAAAAAACTTTTAGTGCCGGGTAAAATACAACACATCCTTTGCACGGGGAATCTGTGTACTAAAGAATCATATGACTATCTGAAAACACTCGCTAGTGATGTACACGTTGTGAGAGGTGATTTTGATGAGGTAATTTATTAATTAAAACCAATAATTCTATTTCTAGATTTATTAGAATAAGATTCACAAGGAGTTCCTACTTATTACGTAGTTCCAGATTTATTTTCCCCACAAGGGGAAATCTGGGAATTCTGACTGTTTTCTTGAAAATCAGGGAATTTTTGGTGTCTTGTTATTCTCGCTGGTAACAAGTGGCACAAGGATTAGGAACCTCTCGAAAAGAGACAACAACCCCCACTGAGGATATCTTAGAAGATAATTAGAGAATTTTTATTTAAGGGTCCGGGGAAAGGGAGAATATTATGGAATTTTGGATACCCTCTGATCTGTAAAAAGCCTGGAAAAATGTGAATACCAAGTAATTGATATTGAATGATGTTAATTTCAGAATATGAATTATCCCGAACAGAAAGTCGTAACAGTCGGACAGTTTCGTATTGGTTTATGTCACGGCCACCAGGTGGTGCCGTGGGGTGATAATGAAAGTTTGGCAATGATCCAACGACAGCTCGACGTCGATATCCTCATTTCTGGTCATACGCATAAATTCGAGGCATTTGAACATGAAAATAAGTTTTTCATAAATCCTGGTTCAGCGACCGGTGCTTATAATGCATTAGATACGTAAGTAACTGATTCACTTCTTATGATTAAGATTTTATCCTTGAGATACAAACTCCTGGAATACTTGATAAGCAAATAGCGTATCCACCAAGCCATAGAGATTGGATTCTTTTGTTGTTAAAATCTTTCTGTAGTACAGGGCTCGGTTTCACACAAAAGTTAAACTCAAATTTTTGGTGTAATTGCCAATGGTTACTTCATGTTTTCAATGAGGACAACAATTCAAACTTAACCGTTTTAGGCTTAAACTTTTTCGTGAAACTGGGCCCTGTTGTCAAACTCACTACAAGTCATTGACTGTTGTTTGTACTTGTAAACTGTAGACTGAAAGTTTCATATATCATATGTAAATTCTTCTCAGTTTTGTGAAATGATGTTCTAAAATGAGTTTGTTGTATTTTTCTTGTTTCAGAAATGTGATGCCATCGTTTGTATTACTGGATATTCAACAGTTAACAGTTGTTTGTTACGTTTATCAACTGATAGGAGAAGAAGTGAAAGTAGAACGAATAGAATATCGCAAATCATAAAACAATTCATCTTTCATTAAACTGACTTTTATCGCGGATCGTTTGAGACAAAAATGATAGAATTCTGATTAGAATTGTATTTACTTGATAGATATGTTAAATCGGCAGGTGTTTGGTGTGGGGAACTTCTCGCAGAGTAAACCTGATACCTGCCTTCCTAAATTCAATTCTGCAATTGTGCTAATTTATTTAATGCGTAAAACAATGTACTTTTATATTGGTAAACCTTAGCATGTTATATAATTCTATGTAAAATTAATGTTGTCTCCAGTAAAAAAAGCAGTTATCCTAACAAATAGCTGTCACAATGGAAGAAAACAATTGAGGTTTATTTGAAAAGATAAAGATGTTTACATAATGTATATAATTAATGTTTGTATCTTATTGTCAGTAAATGAATCTACAGCATAAATCATTGTATAATACATATTATAATAATAATAATATATCAATCATTGCCTTAGTTTAATCATTTTGTTTGTATTCGTCAAACTGCTCCGAGAATTATTCATCAACTAACACCGACAACCACAAGATATCAGTGGAAACCAAGACAGATATTTCAAGGATATGATTTAGTTTCATTATCAATGAAGTGGCCGAATATGTAATTAGGCTGGTGGTGTGGTTTTGTAGTGTGGCCACCCCTTAATCAAATTATAGAAATAATCGCCCGGACATTGTGTTTGTCTCACTTGTCTGTGACCGAATAAATCGTAATCTGGTTTGATTTTCTGTAGATAGATGCCACATCTGATGATAAGTTTTACTGTATCTAATGCCGCATTATTCGGTCGTCTCTTCATGAAGTTACCCATTACGCTGATACCTAACGATCTGGTGTTATAGCCTTTAGTATGAGCTCCTACTCGATCCCAGCCTCTCCCCACATAAACTCTACCATCTTCACCGACCAGAAAACTGTATCCAATATCATCCCAACCTATTTGAAAAATACAAATCATTTATTCATAGGAAGCGTCTGCATGAATTATATAAACATTCATGAAATGTCTCCTGGTGATTTCGACTTCTGAATATTTTCTTAACATTTTTGGAATTTCCTATTTATTACCTTACATCAGGTACCAGGAGATGTTTCATAACCCGCGGAATTCTAAACACTCAGAATAACTCCACTTAACCATAACCTACTTCTCCCGTCCATGTGTAAATTCTGTATAATTCTCATTTCTTTACTGCAAGATGTTTTATTATAACAGAAATCCATAGCTGTGTGATGTATGAATACCATAGGCATAGGACCATTCAGATAACTGACCGATTTCGGGGGTCGAGCATTCCATTCCTGGCGCCCTATCACATTCAAACTGTTACAGTATCGCGGCAGGCAACACGTTTCACCATAATCAGAACATAGATTTGAAGCAGATGGACCAGCACATGGCGTGGAATGAGTTTGACATTTTCCTGATCGATTCCAACATAAACTGTCTCCATTTACCGCGACAATAAACACTGTATAAAGAAAAATGTTATAGATACCGAAGAGATGAATTTTCTTTCGACGAGACAATGAACAATTTCCATAATCAGTTACCTGAAACAAAACAGCTAACAGCATAAATAAACAACATCTCTATTATGTATTTCAGCAAACACAACTTGTTTTGAAGCTTTGTAGCACAATTATAATATTCGACGGGGAAATAATGCAGGTGTTCTTGTTGATAGTGGAAAATGGTGACTAATCAGATTCATGTGACTTGGTGGGGGAATACCCGCCATTAGTGTTATAGAAACTAGGCTACTACAAAATTTTTTTTTTTGTCTGGTCCTGAATACTGAGAACTATCTCTGAAATACTGAGAACAATCATCGTTTTTGAGGGAACGGAAACACGTGTAACGATTAATTGAATTAACCATCCACCAAAAGGCAATGATATTTTTTACCACGAATTGCGACGTCATTTGAACATAATTTCTAGTTGTTCCTGGAGTTTTTTTTTCATTTTCCAGCTTGGGGTCTCAGTATACAGCCAGGCTTGCACTGGACTAATTGTTTGAGCGAGTTTCAAGATGGAAATGATTTACGACGATTAGGAGACACATAAATGACGTGGGTTGACTCAAATATTGAGTAGTAGTACAAATAAATTTTATTAAACAAAGTCAATAGGATATACAAAATAAATACATGCTAAGGTACGAAGGGCATCAAAAGCAATTACAATTAGAAAAATAACAGTGACATTTGACGGTGATCAAAAAAATATATAAATGCACATAAACTGATGATTATAATAGTACAAGTCAAATATTTCGTACAAATGATTTAACCCGATTGTAAGAAGCTCATGAAAAGTAGTTTTCTCTGAGCTTCATTCACTATTCTATCTATGGATGTTATATCATTGTGAAATAATCTACGTTTCCGAACATCTATACGTATATATATACTGATATAAATGGCGGAGTAGAGTGAAGAACTGCTGTTTGGTGGAATACGCACTATATCGTACAATTACGTTTGAAATTGCTACCATGAATACAACTTTAACCATCAGCTCGACTGTCGATCCTTACCACGACTGTAAAATAAAAAGATCGACAGAGTATGCGATGTTTTACGAGACAATTATAGGTTTACCGATACAGTTTGTCGGATTCGTTTTGAACGTGGTTTCGTATTGTGTATTGCGAAAATTGCCGTTCAATTCTGGTTACTATCTTCTGAAAATGCTCTCCATCGTCGATGCTTTGTTTCTACTCGTTTCGATGCCATTGCAATGCGGAGTTCTGTTGGGGTATTGGCAATTCGGGGAATATTACAAGTACAGAAATTGGAAGAGTTATCTACCGGAGGTTGATGCGTTAATGTTTCCTGGTCAACATATTTTCATGGTTGTTAGAAACTGGTTGATAGTATTTCTAGGTCTTGAGCGACTGCTCGCGGTCTACTTCCCACTGAAATCAGGACTATGGCTTACGAAAAAATATTTGAGATGTGTCACAATTATGTTGTATGTTACTGTAACTTGTGGAAGTTTCTACGTATTTTTGTACAAGAAAATTAATGTGAAATTGTCTTGCGCTTATGTTTTCCATCAGTCGATTTACCATAGATATGATCTCATGGTAGGAATCGCCCACCTGATGGGAATTGTCATATTCGGTTTTATTTTACCTTTCACTTTCCTTATCGTAAACAATTCAATCCTTTTGGTTTTTCTCATCAAATATTTCCGTCGACGTGACATGGGGCAGACAACGAACCAAAAGGGCAGTCGACAATCAGTAGTCAAGGCAACGCGTATGATTGCGATGGTTATCGTCGCTTTTATTCTGTTTGAAACGCCAAATGCAACATTTATACTGCGTTATATATATGGGCAGGGTGATAAGGATATTTTAGCCGGTCAAAAGTATATCGGCATGGTGTTCAGCCAGATTGACTCACTCATAAACTTCTTCATTTATTTCATCGTTAACGAAAAATTTCGAAAAATTGTAATGTGCAAAAAATGATGATGATTACGAAAATTTTACTTAATGAAAAGTCATAACGAATTCTTTTTTGAAATAGCCATATCAACTGGTTGTTCGCGCCATTTTTGCTGTTCTGACCTCTGCTAGCAAAAATGCACAGCTCGTTATATGACGTACGGTTAACGATGATAGAATTATGGCTTTCTGCTGCCCTGCCTCACAAAAACTGAGCTCTACTGTATTTCTAGTGTTTTTCACCCCTTCATAAATCCTCGCGACAAAAAGTAAGGTGTCCATATTTGAAGGCTATTCAAGACAAAAACAATCCAATTGTATCAATGGATGAATAAGCAACGCTATGACTGATTGTTAACGTTCATTGCTGGCCGCTGCAATGACGGAATGGTCCGAAATTGAGCGGTGAAAAATCATCGTCCAAGTGAACGAGACATCGGTTTTGCGAAAACCAACATGAGATTCCTGCGATTCAGCCCTTGAGCGCAAGAACTTAGAATAAATTGACTATCAGATTGACTACCATTAATGTGGTGAAAGCGTTATGGTCATTGCGTTCCTCAGCAGCGATGCAAAACTTATTTGTAAATACTATTTGCTGCTCTTCTGTTTTTTCACGATACAAAAACCAATCACGATTAGGTTGTAAATTGTCAAAAGGAGAATAGAATATTGTAAATAACTTAAGTATATCGAAAGTTCGGAATTATACATGTGAAACAGACCCGACAATGTCAGATATCAACTCTCACGTGCTGCCCCTCTATAAAACATTAGCGGTAAAAGTGCGAACTAAGTATTACTCGCATGCCACAGTAGGTATAACAATTGTGTCAAATATCGACCGTTAGGTGCTGTCTCTATATACAACATTAGCGGTCAATATGAGAACTAACGTATTACACGCATGCCACAGTAGGAATATCTGTTGGGTGATGATCGGCGGTAATTACGGTACAGCTCCTTAAATAAAACACGTGATGATTATACGACAAACTTAGTTTTGTAAATCTAGAATGACTAGAATAATTCAATTTATCAGGTATATTTCGGACTGCTCGCAATCTGAATCATTTTAGCTTGATGAGAGGCCGCAAACTACAGTATTTCTGAGTACTTTTTAATTGTATGTAGAATAAAATTGTGATGATTGTCCCACTTTCCATGACATAATTTACAACTCAGTCAGCTTGGTCGTATGTATATTTGACACATGATATTCGACGGGGTTCGAAATACAGAATGTAAAATGTTGACTGATCAGATTCCAGAAAAATAATAGAAGAATGGGAGTCAAATCGTTTCTTCATCCTTTGAATCCCATATTCCATCAGTCTCACCATGTTAATGACTTCATAGTCGATGCTTTCACTTTCCTGGTTGTCATTGCAAGACACGTTCAATGCATGCAAATGTAGTTTTCCCTACACATAGAAATTGGTTCGTTGTTCAAGCTTTATGGATTTACGAACTGAAATGATATGCGTTTCTGAATATATAGGGAGATTTGGAGATTGAGAAGAGTAAAAAGAACAGTGCTGTTTGGATGAAAAATATATGCAAGGCGTACAGCTACGTTTGAAATTGCTACCATGAATACAACTTTAACCATCACGACGACTGTCGATCCTTACCACGACTGTAGAATTCACGATTCGACACAGTATGCAATGATATACGAGACAATTGTAGGTTTACCGATACAGTTTGTCGGATTCGTTTTGAACGTGGTTTCCCATTGCGTTTTGCAAAAATTGCCGTTCAATTCTGGTTACTACCTTTTAAAAATGCTCTCCATCGTCGATGCTTTGTTTCTACTTGTCTCGATGCCATTGCAAAGCGGAGTGCTGTTGGGATATTGGCGATTCGGAGAATATTACAAGTACAGAAATTGGAAGAGCTATCTACCGGAGGTTGATGCGTTAATGTTTCCCTGTCGACATATTTTCATGGTTGTTAGAAACTGGTTGATAGTATTTCTAGGTCTTGAGCGACTGCTCGCGGTCTACTTCCCACTGAAATCAGGACTATGGCTTACGAAAAAATATTTGAGATGTGTCACAATTATGTTGTATGTCATTGTTACTTGTGGAAGTTTCTACATATTTATGTACAAGAAAGCTTATCACAAAATGTCTTGCGCTCATGTTTTTCATCAGTCGTATTACCATACATATGGTCTTATGACAGGACTCGTTCACATAATATCAATAGTCGTATTCACCTTCATTGTACCGTTCACATGTCTTATCGTAATCAATTTAATCCTTTTGGTTTTTCTCATCAAATATTTCCGTCGACGTGATATGGGGCAGACAACGAACCAAAAGGGCAGCCGGCAATCTGTAGTCAAAGCAACACGTATGATTGCGATGGTTATCGTAGCTTTTATTCTGTTTGAAACACCAAATGCAGCATTTATACTACGCTACATGATAGTGCTGGATGATATTTCAGCCGGTCAAATGTATATCGGAATGTTGTTAAGCCAAATTGACTCACTCATAAACTTCTTCATTTATTTCATTGTTAACGAAAAATTTCGAAAAATTGTAATGTGCAAAAAATTGCGATGATAGTTTTATTGATTTTACATCATTTTGTTTTTCTTGAGTTCATTTTGGAAAGGTGGCAACGTGTGGTTTGCGAGGGTAAGTCTAAACTTTGTGATCAATCGAACCAAATTGCGGCGCTTAATGTAATGATGTGATTTTCACATTCAGCCTCTTCTCCTGGTACTTTGACAGCATAGCAAGCCAGTTGAAGCGTTCAATACAGAAATAACGTTAAATAAAGATTTCGAAAAATTGTACTGTGTAAAAATAATGATAAAACCATTTTTGGTTTTACGCCATTTTGCTTTTTATTGACCTCTTTGCAAAGGAGGCAACACGTGGTTCACGAGGGTTATTCTAAAAGTTGTGTTTCGAACAACCAAAATGCACCGCATGTAACATAAAGATGTGATTTTCACACTCAGCCTCCTGTACTTTGACGACATGACAAGCCAGTTTTCTCAGTTTTTCTGAAACAAGTTATGCTTGGTACCCTGGTGAGCATTTCATTATCTCAACAAAATTAAGAAATGCAGCGCTAAGTCACTGATCCTGGGTTATGCTCAGACTGGAAAAAAAAACTCGCAGTTTAACATCAAAGTTTGATGAAGAAACCCACGGGAAATTATAAACCAAACAAAATTGAAAAAGTCCAAAGGGAAAATAAAGATTCGAACCCGGAATCACTGGAAAAACCTTAGGTTATGTCTTTAACCACCTGAGCCACTGAGTCTCTCCGTGCGGGTCATGAGCATTGTTTATTTGACGCCGACGAGCATTTCTCGAGAATTTTTTCTGGGGCAAGTGCAAAAGAAAGCTTCCTTTTTATCATGATAGAATGGCAAAGAAGCAGTCAATTCGGCCATCCGGCGCTTGCCTGCCCGCCCGCATACGCATCTATTTTACCTTTACCCACCAGACAGTGCTGCCACTACTTTGACCCATAGTTTTACTTGAACCCAATTCAATTCAATTAATCCACCGGACAGTGCTGCCACCCTATAAATGTCAAAAAGATGTACGCCTGAAAATTTAGGAATATATTGCTTGTTTATCAATCCTGAGCTATAATATCAATAAAGCAAGTTTGAAATACTATTGAAGCGATGCTACATTAGACGAGGTATGATCACAAATAAGTGTCAATGTTTAAGAACGATAAATTGCTAAATATTTTACTCTATCAAATAATTGTCTTAGTCTGTGTTTAAATCCTTCACACCTGCTACACTAATATTAGGCCTATTGCATTCAGATTTATCATAATAGTTCCAATCTAATTAGGGTATGACATGTTTAAGGGTAAGAGACTGGGGAAGGTTTGAGGGGTTAATGTTGTTGTATAAGCAAAAGGTCAAGGATGATGAACGATAGGTAATTAAGTTAGCTATTCTAATCTTTATCCAGCGAGCGCACTCACCGCTGATATTATGGCTACTTTGGAAAAACTAGTAAAGGCGTTTGAGGCTTTGAAGGTGTTCCAGCCCGGTACAGAACAACCTGATGATCCTCAGATTCCAGTCAGTAGTTCGACTACTTCTAATATCAAGTAAGTACAGTAACTAAACTATATCAGACAACCTTACATTAATACAGATTACAACGTTAAATTCTCTGGATATTTAACTATGTAACAGATGTAATGACACAACGTTTTGAACTCTCACTTAAGATCATTCTTAGATGTTCCTTGTAATTTTTTATTTCTTGGTTTTAAAACTTATAAATCTGTACAGAGAGGGTTTTTAATCTATACTCCACGTTTGATTTGAGTGTAGTTATTCTACTTCTCTGGATATGACTGTTTATAATTCGTTGATATTGCAGGAAAAAAGATCAACCTTTAGGAAAGAAAGAGAAGTCGTTGAATTGTAATGTAGTAGCTGATAGTATATGCGCTAGTAATCTACGTTCATTGGCAGATTTTCCGAAATTTCTCGGAATTGCGATGGAAACGTTTCTGATGTTATGCGATGATAAAGAGAGTGACGTTCGTATGGTTGCCGATGAATGTTTGAATAGAACTATCAAGGTACATCTCTATTTTACCGTTTATATCTTAAGACTACTTGGGCAAATTTATACCCCAATTTCAACTTTGCAGTTAACTCCAGGTTCTAGATAAAACTGGGCTCTATTTATCCTATTTTCAAAAAATGCTTGAAAAAGTCTCCTCTGGTGAGTTAATAACTAGTAAAAGGTTCGGCGTACTGATTTGATGGATTGGGTTTGATTTATTTCTAGACTTTGTTAGACACTAATCTCGGTCGTCTTCAAGTTGAACTGTATAAAGAGATAAAGAAGAATGGCCCATCACGGAGTCTGCGAGCTGCTTTGTGGAGATTTGCGGATATGTGTCATTTAATTAGACCTCAGAAATGCAGGTAATTATCAGATAATTCCTGTAGATTTGCTGCTAGTTGATAAAGGTTGTTTATCTGACATTTCAACTGTATCCTTATAGTCACTTTCAGGAAGCATATAGTCGAAATGATGAATAAATTTCAAGCTCGAGGAAAAATTTTCGGACTCTATTTTTCATCTTAAGCGTAATATCGTTACAACATAGAATGTTTCATGATTATTATTTGTGTTATAGGCCGTATGTAGTGAATCTGATGCCGTGTATAGCGAGAATCTGTCGACGAACTGAAGAATCTGTACAGGAAACTTTAGCGATTACGATGCAACGTATTTGTCCAGTTTTGATGGGTTTCACTAACGATTCAGAAGTGAAGGTCAGTGATATTAAAGACATTTTGTCATATTTATTTAGTACAGGGTCCCTATGACACCTCGATTCCTTGAAAATTCCTAAACTGAAAATGTTTTTAAAGGGCTTCAAACTCCTTTAATTTGAGCAATATGCCCGAAACTCCTTTAATCCTGAAATGACTGATCTGTAGGAACCCTGAAGTAAACAGCTATAGGATGATTAAACTGATGTTAATTTTTGTAGATTTTACTGAAAGCTTTTCTACCGAATCTGCGTTCGAACTCCGCGTGTACGAGACGAACTGCGGCTAGTTCATTAACTCTTATCTGTCAGTTTACGAGGAAACCGATGCAGTTCTTCTCCTGGCTGTTGAATATACTATTAGGTAAGTTAGCAGAATCTTCAGACAACCCTATCCATGCTGACTAGCTATCCGACTTGTATTGCTTTGCAGTGGGATAACTTGATTAGAATTAAGCTCATTTTCAGTTACATTTCATCTAGATTTTTAGCCTCCCACATAGAAAAATTAGACAGATTAGACAATTGAGAACTTGGATGAATCCACACAGTCTCTAGATAAACTTTACCTTGGTTTTGAAGGTTTATACCGGTATTTGGAGGTTTTCATGTGTCATTCATAGCATACGGATAAATTCTAATCGAATCTTAGAAGAAATATGTCATCGTTTCCCTAATGCACACTATCGCCACCTGGTTGATTCATGCTTACCATGATCGAGTTGGAGGGAGTCTTCATTACTGGAAATACTAGAGGATTTAGATTAATGAATATTTTATAGATATGTTGATACCGGTTGTTACTGATCAGAATGTGCACGTACATGTATTACTGGGCGTGTTTCTCACACTACGGCATCTAATTCCACACCTGGTCACCGCTGACAAGGCTGATCTCAGTTTAAAAGGCAGCTTCGGGGTTATGACCGATGAACAAGAACTGAAGATTGGTACCGTACAATTTATTCAGGTGAGAATTGAAGAAAAATGCAGTTTTCTAAACCTGATTGACTTTCACACCGTGTCCTCATTGATATTTTGTAGATCTATGAATTATTGCTTCACTACAGCGGACATACTGATCATAATGTAGTGACTGCTTCGTTGGAAACTCTTCAACAACTCCTGCGTACGCCACCACCTGATTTAGTGAAGGTTCTAGTCACTAGAGGGAGTATTATTTGTACGAGTATATATCCGGATGATGTGCGCACCAATGAAAATAGGCGTTTAAGTAAGTTACGGAATTTCAACAAAAATTTGAGAATTAATTCGCAATTTGTAGGGTTTCGATGTGCTTATTTTCTTTGATTTAATCAATGATTGGAATCAGATTGATTTGAAAATATGAAAAGAAGTGTCCGGTCAAAATGCTTCGTTCCCCTTTTGATACCATACATCCCTATACCATGGAGCTAAAATATCTAATATGTCCAGATTGTGATTAGTATCCGCTTAAGCTATTGTGCATTTCATTGCGAAAATGTGAAAAGAAGCCAATTGTAATGGTGTGAAAAAAAAAGTAAAAATTCCATCAATCTGATGCCTTTAGTTATTTTTATTTACTGGTAGTTGCAAACATAAACTGTTTTTTGTTTCATTTCTCTGTCGATGAAGTTCAGTCAAAACTTGGAAACTTTTGGAATATATTGTTAAATCATCCAGTATGGTTTTGCTCAGTAAAGTGTTTAGTTTTTGCTTGGTGTTTATTAGTTTAATCTGACGGCTTGTTCTGTTTGTTTATTGTTTTAAGCTATTTCAGGTCAATCGAGTCGAGTTCCGTCTGTCGGTGACGACGCCGGTCTCGACGACGACGCCGATCGACAGTCCAATAAAAGCGGTTCCGGATCGACTGATCGTTCGAGTCCCGTGATGGCCGATGACGTGTTCGGCGACGCCGCCTCGGAGTCCGCCGCCGATATTTCCGAAAACAACGCGGACGATGAATTGGATAGTTCGGAGATTATAGATTTACCAGGTGATGAAGAGAATCGTATCATCATGTCAGAATCGACGTATTCCGATATAGTAATAGGAGAGGTTCGCGAAGGTTTATCAGCGAGCAGCAGCGCTGATACACTTACCGATAAATCCAGCCCTTCTCATCAACCTAAACCACAACTTAGAAAAGGAGTCAGTCAGGATATGATCAATGGAAATGAATTAGAGGTAAGTGATATTAGGAAAATCAGGAACCTCCTTTTTGTTGGTGACAAGTGGCGCAAAGAACCTCTCGAGGAGAAACAGCCCCCTCTGAGGATATCTTGGCTAAGAAAATAAGGATATGTTGGAACTCGCCATGCATTTTATATTTTCCATTTCAGACACTAGATGTCGCTACTCCTGCGTCGAGTCAAACGTCGCCGACTCAAACTCCGATTCGTGATTCGTCGATCGGTGAATTCTCCGATGTTCACACGATTCCTGTGAATTATTGCGTGCGATTGTTGACGAGTAGATTCTTACTGACTGGTTTTAAACTCGGATTGATGCCTGATCGAACTGTTCGTGTTAGCGTGAAAGCATTAGCGTTAGGTTGCGTGGCATCTGCCGTCAGTTTTTATCCGAAATCATTTTTCCAGCGACTACACGTTGATATCGATGATGGTAAGTGCCACAATTCAGTCAAACTCAGAAAGTTGTTGCGTTATTTAAGTCGTCTCAATTTTTGAGTCACAATTAGCATTTCCGAAGATGTTTCATACTTCGTAAACTAATACTGGATAAGTCGTCCGTCAACATAATGATCGCTCCCTGCATTACTGAAGAAACTGATTATTAAAAGTATAACATCGCATTATAGATTCTTGCCAAGAAGTAACCGATTTATTGCTCTATGCAAATCATTGTGATCCTCAACTAAAAGGATTGACGGCGTTACTGCTGGGGAACCTCATACACGCTGTCATGCTCGAATCCCAGGGCAATTACGACATTTGGTTGAAATCGGTGAATCAGGTTACAACTAGTAAGTCTCTTGCTAAACTATTTAACAACATAACTCTCATGTTTCTTAACATACAATCATTGAGATTCTACTACATGTATTTGACAATCATTGAGATTCTACTACATGTATTTGACAATCACTGAGATTCTACTACATGTATTTGACAATCATTGAGATTCTTCTACATGCATTTGACAATCATTGGGATTATACTACATGTATTTGACTATCACTGAGATTCTTCTACATGTATTTGACAATCATTGAGATTCTTCTACATGCATTTGACAATCATTGGGATTATACTACATGCATTTGACAATCATTGGGATTCCGCTACATGAATTTGACAATCATTGGGATTCTGCCATATGTATTTGACAATCACTGAGATTCCGCTACATGAATTTGACAATCATTGGGATTCTGCCATATGTATTTGACAGGTTCGCTGACTATTCATCATATAGTCAATCAGTTAATGTCAGTAATACGCGATGATTCATCAGTCGCCACTCGTCTCGGTATGACTGCTTTACATACGTGCTTACCTAGTATTCTACACAGTAATCATTGTGAATTCGGTCTGTCGATGGTTCTATCGCTTCTCGCCCTCAAAGATAATCCCTACTGGCTTGTCAAGGTTTGTATCTATTCTTATATTTGAAATATCGTTTGTTCGTTCGTTTGATAAATAATGATGATAATGTTTACATAATATACGGTAACAATAATATTGATTGTGAATATTATTTTTCGCTGTTTTTCAGGTTGAATTGTTGGAATTATTGTCGCGTTTAGATTTCAAAGTGGTTTTCTTCCTGGAGAGGAAATGCTCAAATCTGATCAAAGAGGACAATCATTTTGTTGGTGTAAGAGTTTTTCTTTGATTTCACATTATTTATTCAGGTATTGTGTAATACTTAGGGAATGATTTATTTCTATTTCAGGTGATTGGAGTTCAAGAGAGAACGTTAGAACACGTTATAATGCAGTTGTTAGGAGATGACGATGCTAGAGTTCGCAATGCTGCTTCGCAATCTATTGTCAAGTGAGAAGGATATGTTTTATTCAGTGATTTTACTAAATACCGAAAATAAAAACATATTCACAATGTATCATTGATTTTTCAGATTAGTACCTAAACTGTTCTATCCAGTTCACAGTCCGCAATATGATCCGATTATAGCCATAGCCAAGGAGCAGACGGAGAAATATTTGGATCCAGTATTAGAGGAATGGTCTCAATCTCCACCAGCTCTCGTTCATGGCCTCGTCGAACCATTTCATTTCAATCCATATTCGAAATTTTCCTCAACTATCGAAGCGAATTTATCCAGAGTGGTTTCTTTAATCATGAAAAATCTGATTCGTTCAACCTCCAAATATATGACAGTAAGTTTCATAACAGTAGACTGAAATCTTGGCCTGGATCTTGTACGGGCGTTTAATTTTCTATGTGGCAGTGAATGAATTCTGAAAGGCCACGCGATAATTGGAGTAATTGTCTCTGTGGCAAGCGTTGTCTTCTATGTGCTTCTTTTTCTGTCCTGTTATCAGGAATTCAATCCGTTATAATCATTTTCATTCACAGTTTGGTTGCTGTCGGGCTTTGTGTCATTTATCACAAAAATACCTGACTACCCGCTACAGCGAGGCGTGGTGCTGTTTACCGATGACAGCGACGCCTGTAAGAGAAAGAGCGCCATCTAATGTGTCGATGAGAAAATACTCGACTCGATCGTTTATCGGGAACGCACCCAGGTACTGAATTAATAGCCATTGATAGATCATCTTCAAACTGATGTTTCAGATTTAAACTAATGATCTTTCGTTTGTAGTGTGCCATCATTGACGTCAGGTGCTATGAATACGAGTATAAACGAACAGATCAGTTGCTGTGGAACCGGTTACTTGCCGATGATAATTTCTCTGTTAACGTCGTCATCGGTATCACTTGATATATCATCTCACCAAGATATTCTGCTCTTGTCTGGTAATCTATTTTCTGGTAAGCCTCGCCCTAGTGGCATCTCGATTTTTACCGTACAATTTTGAAAAAGCTCTTGCTAATGACGATCTATGAATTTAGGGGCCGCTCTACGCTGTTTGACTCCTCTGGATGACAGTACAAAAACTAATATTGATGGTGACAACCACTGGGTCGTGCTCGGTGATAGAACTCTCGTTAATGTAGCCGATAAACTTCTTATACATTTGATTAGGTATTTCGCCGAGTAATTTCAGTGATTCTCATTGATGATGAATAGTTTAAGTGAATACACTCGATACATATGTATTTTCAGAGTATTGAATGTTTGCGCTCACGTAGTTGATGAGCAATCACCCGGACCGCCCTCCTCTAAACCCTCCCTACCTTCACTACCGAATCCAACTCTCAGTCCGATTAAGATAAAACCTAAAAGTAAAGATGATGGCTCCGGTAAAAGTAAAAGCAGTAAACATCTGGCGGGTGAGATGAAACGTCCGGGTCGCCCGGTACAGAAAGGCAAACCAGGTATCACCGCTGAGATCACCCAGTTTAGATTCACTTGGTTATGCGTAAACCATTAACTTATTATCGATTTAATCGTGCGATTACAGAAAAAGATGACAAAGAAGACAAAAAGAACAAAAAGGATGGAATCGGAACATTTTACAACCACCCTCATTATATGAAGCTTTATGATATCCTGAAAGGAGCTTACTCGAATTACAAGGTATGTGTGTTTGTGTGAACGTCATGATTGAAATGTTTAGATATATAATACTGAATGTGATAATTAATTCGTGTTGTAGATATCATTAGATCTGCAGGTTGGATCGTCGGATAAATTTGGTAGTTTTCTGGCGACTGTTTTACGAGTATTTTCGCAGTTGTTGGAGATCGGTACGCTTACCGAAATCGGGCGCCATGTTGAGGAAATCCTCAGTTACCTGAAAGTGACGTTTACATTAGAATCCATATCTACAGTACTCTGTGTACAGCAGGTATTATCCACATTTATTGTAACAATGATATAACAATTCCACGCTAAGGTTGAAAAAAAAAGTTCTTAAAGTATCTTTAAAGCTAGTCATTTATTCATCTTCTGAATGAATGAATGATAATGATTAATTCTATTTCTTATATGGCACTATTTTCTAAAAAATCTACACTCACTGCATGAATAAACCACTAGTTCAATGAAACTTGTCGGAATTCATTGCTCTGCTTTTAAATCATCGCAATTTATTGATGATGTAATTTCTATTTTAGTTGTTGAAGTCTTTATTCGGTACGAATCTCGCTAGTCAGTGGGACGACCAACAGATGGCAGTGCTGACACGAAAACCGATAAAACCGGGACATCTATCGTCGAATATGAAACCGGGATTGTATCACAGTTGTTTTACGACGCCTTACACACAGTTTACGCAATCATTAGCCGGGTGCAATATCAAAACATCCGTCGACCAGGACGATACCGGAACGTAAGTAGTAAATCATCACCAACATATCAATTTTATATGGCTGGAGATGTTCACCAGGCAGCTGGTTATATAATGATGTAATGAAGTCTATAGATTGGCCACCCTGCTAGGTTAACCTTCCTTTACACCCTTTATATTATTTGTCTACTTTCATCAGTTTAATTGGTTGGCTTCGTAAGCGTGCTGAGCGTAAAGTTCCGGCGATATTGAAACCTGGCAGTAAAACGGATAAGAATTCGATAGCGTCGTACATCCGTCTGTTCGAACCACTCGTTATTAAAGCATTGAAACAGTACACGATTACGAGTTCGCTAGAATTACAGGAACAAGTGTTAGATTTACTGGCTCAATTAGTGCAACTACGCGTTAATTACTGTTTACTCGATTCTGATCAGGTAAGAAGAGGCACTTCCCACGAGGCGCTCATTTTGTAGACAACTTTCTCATCACGAAGATTTATATTTCTAGATTTTCATCGGATTCGTAATCAAGCAGTTCGAGTATATCGAAGAAGGTCAGATCCGAAATTCGGACAGTCTGATCCCGCATATATTCCACTTTCTGATTCTACTATCTTACGAACGTTATCATTCGAAAACAATCATCGGAATGCCTAAAGTTATTCAACTTTGTGACGGGATCATGGCCAGTGGTCAACAACCAACAACACACGGTAAGCAGCAGCAAACAGCAATCATCAACTTTCTGTACTGTATTAACCCTGTTTAATGCGTGTACCCCCCACTATAAAATGTATCATCCGCTTACCATAACAATACTGCGCATTGCGCTTAGAGGTTATATAGCTGTAAATCCCTGATACACCGCACTGCAATGTAATTATCTTCTCCACAGGTTGGTGATAGGGTTAGTAATTTGTTGTATGTTTTTTAGCGATTCCCGCTCTTCAACCGATTGTTCACGATCTGTTCATTATGAGAACGAATAAAATCGACGCCGGTAAAGATTTAGATACACAAAGGGAAGTCGTCGTTTCGATGTTACTTCGACTCATACATTACTATCAGGTCGGTCTCCGTTTGTAATAATCGAACCCGCTTTATCATTCTGGTCGACGAGTTTGAAACAATAAAATGAATGTTGTTATGATTGTTTGAAGGTTCTGGAATTAGTGATTATCGTATTGAATCAGTGTCACAGAGAAAGTGAAGACAAATGGAAGAGACTTTCGCGTCAAGTCACCGACGTCATTTTACCGATGCTCTCGAAACAACAAATAAACATCGACAGTCAACTCGCGTTGGATGTTTTACATCGTTTATTCGAATCAGTTGCACCAAGTGTTTTCAGACCTGTCGATGTTATACTCAAAATTCTTTTCTCTGATCCGTATGATTTGGTAAGTTTTGCTTAAACATTAAACACCCACAACAAAATTTTGAATGTGTGCTCGGTAATTAACTTATCTTTCAAAATTATCGATTTTGTTCCTAAGATTTTGTTCCGGATATCGGAATTTAAAATCAGTCGTTCTAGAATGATTTCGATTGAATTGAGAATGATTTTTATTTTCTAGTCGTGCGTGAATCAATTGGAGAAATGGTTATGTATGGTATTGAGTATATTAAGAGTATTGATATCTCAGTCTAAAGAAGAGACGGTTTTATCACGTTTACAAGAGTTGAATTTATCGGTGAAACTGTATTCGTGTACGGTTGATGTTCACATGGGACGACGTGATCAAACTGACTGTCAATCTCAAACACAGTCGGATTCTAGTCAACAACCAGAGGATTTACTCGCCAGGTTAGATTCATTCACTATAGCGATATTGAATACATATAGATACTCAGGGTCTGAGTGGTCAGTAGTCTTCTCAATCCAGGGTTCATGGGTTCGAATCCTGGTGGTCACTGAGTCTATCAGTCGAATGTTTGTTTTCTCTGTCCTCTCAAATGATAAGAAACCTCAAACCTGTTATTAATGCTCTGATTGTAGCTCAGACAGTTGAGGGGGATGAAAATAGACAAAAGATTTATAAACTTTTGAAACAAAATCTATTTATTCAATTTAAATGACATTTTAACATTTTCTGATTTCACTAATAGTTGTTTATTTGATTGATAGATTATTGATGCAGGTGATTGGTGCTGTGTCATCTGAACTCAGTCGTTTATGCACTTGCTTGTTATCGGGACAGGCACACAGTATGTTCCTACGGCAACAGTTATCACATCTATTACTCTATATGACTCACATGTTTCAATCAGGTTTGTAATCAATATATCAAAAGAATTAGCAAAATACCACAATCATGTAATATAACTTTGTGGGTTTTTCGCTCATGAACTGACAGTCACTTCAGGGTGGCCGCTTACCTGGAAATTGGGGAAAAAATCAAGGAATTTTTATAAAAGAGCTAAAAATCGGGGGGAAGTCAGGAGAATTTGTTAAGATTGTTAGATCATGCATAAAATCAAACAATTTCAATCTAAGTCTTACCTATTTGATTTTTGCAGGTCAATTTCGACGTGTTGCCACGGCGACGATGCGTATTATTCGTCAGAAGACGACGTGTTCGTTCTACAGCATCGAACAGATCAATGAATATTTCTTATTGCTGTCCGAAAAATACCCTACATTCACGTTACAGTGGTGTAATATATTGATACTGTTAAACTACGATAAACAGGAATGGTGGAGTCGAGTCATGCAAACTCCACAGAAATATATGATGTCCAGTCCGAGGTAATTCAACTAAATAATTCACTGTTCAAATGCATATATGATCGTTCACAGTTGACAGACGTGTCTGTTTTGTTTCAGTCATTCAAATCCACCTGCAGAACCGTCGAAACCCGGTACATTGAGCTGTTCTCAAGAAGTCGTACGTAGAGGTGGACTGATGCTGTTTTGTGATTATGTGGTAAGGGTTTAGGGTCCGCTATGATGTGTAAGATGAGAAATTGATCAAATGAAATTTTCACGAACTGATTGTGTTATTTTCAGTGTGAGAATTTGACTGATGCGGAGCATATGATTTGGGTGATTATAAATCATGTCGGTGATTTAATAACTCAGGCTTACGAACCTCCGGTGCAAGATTTCATCAGCGCTATTCACAGAAATTCAGCAGCGAGTGGATTATTCATTCAGGCTATACACTCGAGATGTGAGAACCTCGGCCGGGTATGTTCCTCTCTGGTTGTTTCCGGACCATTTTTTAACTTCTTAGAAACCGTTGTAAAGAAAATGCGGTTCCTTTCCTTATTTAGGCAAATATCTATCTAAACTGATTTTGATTGATTCTGAAATTCCATGAAGATCTAGTCTTAAGTTGTTAGATTGGCTATAGAACTAAGATCGTATGTATTTTCGGTATTTTCAGCCGTCGATGGTGAAGAAAACGTTACAATGTTTAGAAGCGATTCACCTGAGTCAGAGCGGAACGCTGCTCACGTTACTCATCGATAAATTCTTACATACTCAACACATGGCTGTAGCGAGAATCTGTGATACGATCGCGTGTCGAAGAGTTGAAATGCTGCTCGCTGAAAAAGTTGAGGATAGTAATAATCAACTACCGTTAGAGGATATAGAGAAACTTCTACAATTCATGAAGTCTAATGGTTTAGTTATCAGGTATTTATCATTGTACGGGTTATTGAATATTCAAGCTCAGACACCTGTTTGTTTAAATATTGCTTCATTTACCTTAAGACATCCGAGACTTTCATCACTGCTGACAAAAATGAGAAATCTTTTATGTCCTGAGAGTAAAAATACTCTGTCCGCTGACAAAACACATCCTCTCGTACTTACACAATCCAGTACAAACGATATCGTCCTAAACAGGGTAAGTATTTCAGTTTTGAATACTGGTTGTATGAATACCGTTCATGGATTACACTTATATATGATGTAACCCTTCAGGAATGGTTTATGTCTATAACGAAGGAACAATGTTTCAGCAGCGCTCCGCGACCTCGAGAATGCGCAATGTTACTTCAAAGATTGGATTATAATGACATTCATCAAATAATTACTGTCAAGGTAAAAACCTCGAACATGTACATACAGTAAACCTCGCCCAACTCGGGCAAACTGGTGAAGTCCGAGTTAACAATTGGAAAAACAAGTTTAGAAATAAGAAAATATTTTCATTTTCGGCAAAAGTCAAAAGTCTGTATTGGGTGAAGCTACTGTATATTCTTAGAGCTGTATAGATGTTTTTATCCAAAACGTGTATTGTTTATATTTCAGGAGTTTAATTTGTCTATTTTGGAGTCTTGCGTTGCACTGGGTGTCCATAAATCACTGATAACGATTAATAAATCACGAGACAGCGCTACTTCATTCCAACAAGCCGTCTCGATAGAACAATACATGGATCCATTGTTAAAGGCGACGAAACTGACGATGTTTCGACGTATCAATACACACGTGAACCTGATACCGAACCCTCATCAGGTTATCACGTATCGAGATCATATCAGCTCACGTAAACTGAGATATCGCGAGAAAATGGAGGACGTGTTCTGCGAAACGTCATGCGAAGAAACGCTGTTTCATATTCTGAGCGCGCTTGTTCGGTATCTCATCTCGTTGTCTTTGTTGTTCTCGGAGGCAGAGATTAAACCAGAACCGGCAAAAGACATCGTCAGATTCTCCGTTTTATCATTAGAGGTATGCATAAATCATTTCATCGATTTCGAGAACTGATAGCAACGAAATCTCTGGAATTTTCTAAAACTATGCTGTAAATGTGCTGTAAATTTCAGTTGGTACATTGGAAGTTATTGCACGACCAACTTGTATCATCGGACAGGATTCAGACATCAATACAATGTCTGTCATTAGTTCTACAGAATACACAACTATCTTCACTATTGAGTCAACCCGAATATAATACTTGGGTTTGTTCAGCTATAAACGCTGTACATCAATTACTAACATCAGGTGAATTATTATTTCTCAAACACAAAAGTAGCTGTAATTGAAACAGATAACTGTAATGTCTATTGTATTTCTTATACAGTGTTGGTAATTCCTACCGAGAAACTTGTTATAATCAATCGTCAGGATAGTCAGGATGATCAAACTGATGGTAGCTAATCGAAAGAATTTCGCATATTCGTTTCACTCGTTTAGTTGAATCGACGTCTCAAGTTAAGCGGTTTTTTTTTCTAGATTCGGATTACTTATTGCACGCTTGCGGACAAATATCAGAACTCGTACAGTGTTTGAAAGTACATCTATCTACGGAAGGAAGACATCGAGAAAATAAAATACCGCAGTTCATGGTGTCTCCACTGAGAAATTGTATTATTGGTAAAGTATAGTTTGAATTTTTACTCGTATAAGTATTTAATCTACTGCCTGTATCTGACCAGTGTTTATTATATGTATAGGTTTAGCTCGACTACCGCTGGTCAACTGTTACGCTCGGGTTCCTCCGCTCGTATGGCGTATGGGTTGGTTACCTACCCCTGATCCTGACTCGAAAACCGCATTGCCTCCTCTGCCGTTAGATTACCTGCAAGAGAAAGAAGTTCTGCGCGAGTTTATTTATCGTATTAATACGCTCGGATGGGTGAATCGGCAACAGTTCGAGGAAACGTGGATGTGTTTATTAGGGGTGATAAATCCTGTCCACTACGGCGAAGAGGAGATACGTCTATCAGTCGAGGTAGTATTTGAACGGATACTCGGCTTCAGACTTCGTGTTACCGGTATTTAATGTATGCTAAATGTTGAGTGATGAATTGTAGGAAGAGATTGAGAGAACTCAGTGCGTTGTACTCGCTATTCGTGGTATTACGGCGTTACTCGTACAGTCGACTATGACTCCTAATTCCGGTAATCCGTGTAACAGTCTATTCGAGCACAGACCCAGAGATAAACCATTAGCATTTCTATATACGAGGTAACTATTCATTTACTGCCTATAGACATCAGTACTCTACGCATTAGAAAACATCGATGAGGGAAATTTATCAAAATGATTTCAGATGTGGAAAGAAACTGGCAATTATTCGAGGGATGGTGGAAAGAGAAATCTATACATTAAGTCGTCAAAGGTACGAGTCCCTGAAATGCCCTAAAACTGTGTCCCTATATTCTGATGGTTAACTGATAAACTGAAATATTGCTGCTTTATCTGTTTAAGGTCGGATATTATTACGCATCACCCGTACCTTCAAATGGGACACGCTTCGGAGAAACTGAAATATCTATTTGACAATAATATAGACCGAGATATAGGATACGAAGGTTTCGGACTGGGTCAGGTAATCTTACTTTACTTACATTACATTTCGTGTGCATTTCAACTGTTTTTACTAACTGTTTGTTTGTCTCGTAGTTATCAGTTGAATCTATTTGGTCGTTGGTTGGAATGTTAGACGTCAGTTTCGACGAGGATGACAGCGTTGAAGGTTCTCCTCCGAGTCCGACTCTAATGAAAGAACGCTCTTCATCAATCAGCGGTCTCGATATCCATTCCTGTTTACAGTTTCTCATGGAACTTTACCAACAGTTATTAGCACCGAATGCGAATCCAAAAACACCGTTGATGCAGTTAAATGAGGTTCTGAAATCGGTAAGTGTTTCAGGAAAATAGTTTTTGATGACAAGGTTAAACTTCGCAATGAGTCGCGGATGAAGAGTTAAATATACAGAAACGTTAAAATTCATTTAAAAGTCCGAATTTCGGTTTTCCACTGTAAATCATTATCAATGAACGAAGAATTTATCTATCAGTTTTTCTAAGTGATTTCTACTGAACAGTTGTTTGTATAATATTTGTTCGATGTTTTATAGATGTTGGCCTTATCGGATTTATTCACTGATCGTCAGCAGTTTGAGATGATTTTAGACACGCTTCTCGAAGTTCAAAGACTTCATCCGTTGGAGGATGAACTCAGTAACCAATATCTGATCGTTGCTTTGTGTAAAGCTGCTGCCGTAGTTGGAACTGTTGTAAATATTTTCATTTACCGGTAATCCTGAAAAAACACCTAATCGCAATATTCGAACATTACAATTAGATATTTTTGATTATAGGAACAAATGACAACAGATCGTATAATAAAGATTATTGAATCAGCTCTGCGCAGTACTCACTTGCCTACTCGAATTGGAGCCTTATATGGAAGTTTATATATATTAGAGGGAGGTACCAGTGTTTCAGACATCAATAAATCATTGGTGCCTCATCTTACTGAATACATTCTTAAACAGCTTGGCAGCACTACGAGGTCAGTACTTCATTAATAACTAGTGTTAATATTCATCTAGACACATCTAATTAAGTATTTTTAATCATTTGTGAAATCTAGTATTATTGGAAGTCAGCAGCACATGATGGTTTTGTGGTCCACTGCTTTCTACTTGGTTGAGAATTTCCAAGATGAATTCAAAGATTCTGATTTTACAGTCAGGGTTTTACAGGTTTGAAATGATCGCATGAAACTGTATTTTAGTATCCGCGATTGATTTTCTAATATTAAATGATTATGTTAAATGTATATATTTCAGTATGCAATATCAGCAGCTTCCTCATCCGATGAGAATTTACCGTTATGTCTGTATTTAGCTCTAATGCGTGGTTTAGAGAGGTTACTATTGTCAGACGTACTCGGTATTCAAGATGCCGATACTCTTATCAAACTGAGCGTTGATAGAATCTGTTTACCGAGTCCGCAAAGAATGATGTCAGCTTTAGGTCTATTACTTACATGCATGTACTCAGGTAAATATCTACAGAGTTAATAGCACTAATGGAAGGTAAAGGAATTGAAAATGTAAAATTATGGAATCGACTTCAAAATTACCCGAGTTTGTAGAAAAAGTCATGGTATCTAAAGCTATTTTCAAAAGACTAATGTACAGGGTATAATAGGCGGCTGGCTGGGTCAACTTTAAGCTCAGCAGAAATGAAAACAGGGTATCAATTTTCTTCGACCCAATTTTCTAAATTCTGTCACACAATGTTTTGCTTTGTACCCCGGACATACACTGAAGGCCTATGTTAACTTAGAGTGATTCATTAGCATTTAATCATTGATGTTTTAGGGAAAGGCAACGATCAGTGGAGTCCCGTAGTTCTCATGTCCGAACCCGATTATCAGAATGGAAATACGAAGATGATTCCCGATCCGGAATCACTAATCGCAGCTATGGAACGTGTGACGGTTCTATTCGATCGAATACGTAAAGGATTCCCGCATGAAGCTCAGGTCATCACGCGTATTCTACCAACATTCCTCACTGATTTCTTTCCGCCGCAAGATATCATGAATAAAGTGATCGGTGAATTCTTATCAAATCAACAACCGCATCCGCAGCTGATGGCTAAAGTTGTATTTCAGGTAAAATCATCTTCTAGAATGATCACCGGTGGTAATGTAATGTAGGAAATATTTATGTTAGCTTCTTTTGATGGCAAATGCCGTTAGTAGAATAATGAAATGATCAGGATCCAGTTCTGTAATTGTGAGTTAAGAGTTAAGTGTGACCTTCTTTTTCTATTGTTATATCACTGGCAATTACTGATTATAAATTCTTTAATTATTTTAGGTGTTTAATACATTACATTCTCAGCGTCAGCATACATTAGTAAGAGACTGGGTGATGCTATCGTTGTCTAATTTCACTCAGCGTACCCCTATCTCGATGGCTGTTTGGAGTTTTACTTGTTTCTTCATCAGTTCATCTACGAACCAATGGCTGAGGGCACTGTATCCTTTTATTTCAATCATATTGATTGCAACAAATACCATTTTAAAATTTCCTCTTATCAGACTTGCATGCGACTATTTGAGAGTAGTTTCTACTCCCAAAAATATCAAAATACTCTTGAAATAATTTCTAGTTCATTTTCAATTAAACTATTATTTTTTATGTTAAATTACTCTAATTTTCGTTGAAAACTACTACAATTAGAAATATCAGGTAAATCGGACGGTTTTTATTTATCATTCCTTGATGATTGAATGATTAGATTACCGCATATAGTTGAACGTATGGGACGTCTCGATGCCGTCGATCGTAGATTGTTTTGTCTTTCGGCGCTAGATTTCCGCGGTCAGTTGACAGATGAGACTCAACGACGCGCGTTTTTACAGACATTCCAAACTGTAGCATTACCCGATACTCCGTACAGTGATCTGATGGACTGTCTACATAACGTCAGACGCGATTCTATCAAACAATGATAATCAGTGAATATTCATCTCTTATATCAACGGGAGGTCGAACCGGTTGAAAACGCACAGTTATCAATGGTATTTTATGAATATTAGTGTAAATAATGCCCTAATGATGTCGCTGTACCGTTCATTCAATTGTTAAAGACTCAAATTTAATTCTTGATATTCCAAACTGAGAATGCATTTTTTTGAATGGATATATTTTAGAATAGCATATAACTTATTTCATCTGTCTTGGTTATTCGCTTGCCGTATGATGAGATGAAATAACTCATGGTTTGTTTGATGTCAGTAACCATTTTGTGAGAAAATTATGTTATTTATTTATTAATTTACATGTTCCAGTATATAGATTATGTATGGTTTGATGTTTGCACATTAAATGCTCAACTATTTCATCATTTTTCTGTGATTTTCCCATGGACCAACAAAATACTGCTTACACGTTACGAAGTACAGAATTTTTGTTGTTTCTTTAACATGACCATCTTATGACATTGATTGGATGTATGATTGTTTGTCAACTCAATGGATGAATTATTATCTGTACTTAGAGTGTTTACTATACTTTATATGTAGAATGGCTAGAAGATATGATTTGATGAAAAATGAACGGAACTGAAGAAGTTAAAGACCATGTCGTCAGTGCCACGGTCAGAATTGTTAGCGTCCTTTTGAAAGATATTGCAGTTCTTTCTGATTGCCCTTTTTGCCAGTTGAATACCATGTCATACTGTAGTGGGCATACTGATCAGTGTATGGCATTTAAACATACTGAGATAGATTAGTTCTTGTTGAATGGTTTCTGCATATCGACTTATGCATTAATGAAGGGAGTTCAAGGAAATAGAATCTCCTGGAAAATCATGAAATGAATATATGATTTAATACTGGTTATTATGTAGTGAATAGTCACATTGTTTTGTTGTGTATAAATGATCACATGTTCTATGATTGTGTTTTCTTGTATCGGACTTGGGAGGCGGGGCTTGGAGTGTTTGGAGAGCCGGGGCTTGGAGTGTTTGGAGAGAAGCCGAGAGTTACCAGCAGATTGAAATAAATCATAGTTTGAGCAATGTGGTGCTTATATCTGTGATAGCTTATCGATTCTCATATTGCTTGCTTCACTCGTAGGTACAGGTACTTAACAACCGCAATTTTGAAATATTGTATCAATGTTCAATTATGTACAGACATGTATACTGAATGTATATATAATGGTATACGAATATTATTGTATGTATCCGTGTTAAAAGCAATTTACAAATATTGAAATAAATAATCTGCGCACATGTACGTGAAATCAGTCTCATCATTGCTGGATTCAAAGCGTTAAATTCTCCATCGGAAACTTTGGCAGATCTAGTTCACTTACGAGGGAGCGCTTATGACAGATCTTTTTAAATGAAGCCAACTAGATGCATTTAAGAGGCATCGTTATGTCACGATCTTTAATACACATCTATCCACTTTCAGGCAAAACCCTGCGAAGATCAGTTATAGATAGTTCAAAGTTGTAATAGAATCAAATTTTTTTAAAGAACATTTATACCCATAGAGACAACTGCTGAATGTCTGGAGGTCAGCAGATTGTAACAGACTCGCATTTCCGGAGTCAGTTCATCTAATGGAAAGGCACCTTATAAGATGAAATGATGATTAAGTAACCGTAAACACTTAGTATTTAGTATTAGATACATGTTATTTATTTATCAACAATTATCGATACATACATGATGTATATTCATCAAATACACGTAGTTAATGTACCGGGTACAATTAATATAAAAACAATTACTTCAATTCATACACAACTCATTCATATCACATAATGCAAGTCGATTTGATCAAAGCAAAAGGGATTCATCAGATCCCAGAAGTGATGATTGTCTGAATATCTGCTAAATCTAGCGTTCAAAGTTTTTAATCCGATTAGCGTTCACTAGTAATATAATAACGAATAGTAAAAGGAAGGGTCGTTTTGTTTCTAACATTCCTTTTTTCAGATTCACGGATAAAGCAGTGATGTAGTAGTATTAGTAGTACTAAACTCGTCCACATTTATAAGTAATCTGTGAGTAGTATAGTAATGCGTGGGAGAGACGTCATGACATCGGAATACCGGTACACACTGCAATATAAAATACTCCAATATTCATTCATATGGATGGGTATTATCAAATGTAATGATCAATACTTACTTTGAGCATCATCTTCAATTCCACGTTTTTTGCTTTGATCTCCGCTGCAATATATTTTTGTAATAACTTTCAAGTTTCTTTCAATATTTATCAATGAATGCACTGTAATAATTGCGAGATATTTCACACCTCATGAAAAGCGGATGAGTCCTTAAATCTCTCTGCATACGCTTAGTTTCTTCTATTAGTTGAGTTAAATCCGATTCAGCTGTAGCTGGCATCACATTCGGGATATATTTGGCAAATAAGTGCGGCCTCATTTGTGAGAATTCTATCAAATACAAATATTCAAAATAATGGATGTTCAATCATAATGTTTGAAATAGTTTACGAGCGAGTTTGAATATCTTAAATGAAGCATATTTCATGAAAACGATGCCTTACCTGGTTTTAGAGAATACAAATTTCTGACAAGTGTTGACATCATCGCAGGAGGAAATGTAAACGGCTCAGAGGAGGCTTCTACAACTAACGCTGCAATTCATACAATCATTACTAAAAACTACCTCACAAGATTTCAGTTCAGATTGTAAATTCATTCAAATTTTTGACTTACGCAGTATTACTGGTACGTGCTTGTCAGCAACGTAGTCTGCAAATAATTTCAGTAATTCAACTTTCAAATCCGTGCGCAATTTATTCTCGACATAAAAACGATTCTGAAAATAAAAAAAATTTCACATGTAATGAAGTCTGGCGCCAGAAGCATTCTCAACACATTGATTCATCTCTTACCATGTAATTGAATATAGGTACAATTCCACCGAGAGCCTTCAAATATTGGTTCAATGCGTTGTGAAATTCTTTTATATATAATTTACTGTCATGTGACTGTGAAAGAAACACAAATAAGAACCTTGTGAAATAAATATCCAGTTCCACAGTAATGAGTTTGACTTATGAAGTGAAAACTATTGTAAACCTTGTCTTACTGAAACTCAAAACGAAATCATTTTTTTTCTGACTGAGGAAATACATAAGGAAATTCCTTACGTATTTTTTGTTAACTCGGATTTCGGTTACCTCGGACCAATTTTGCCGGTCCCAGTTTGTCCGGAAATAGGTGAGGTTTACTATAGTTCATTTTCAATGTTTCAACATATAAAGTCATATTTTCAACTGAGAAATGGACCGTATTGCCTGAAACCTAGATTCTTAAATATAATCTAAGTCGTCATCAGATAAATTGTCCCATTATTTCATTAGTCATCTCTATTAGTTCCAATTTCAAAGTAGGGATTCAATTCATTAAGTTTAACTCATAATCATAACGATTATTCCACGACTAGCTAAGCTGGAGTTTGAGCTCACTGTGTTACTTACTGATGTTTGTAGTTGAATGCTGATTTGTTGTAAATGTGTAGTAATTTTCTGGCATAAATCGTTGTATAAACGTTCGGAGAACTGTTTACATACGCACTTATAAACACAACTATACATCTGTTCATACGATATCGGTATATACTCTCCGGGTTTCATTGTCAATAACTGATTAATCGCGCTGTCCAAACGCGGCCAATATTTTTTCTCGTAATCTTCATCGGAAATCTTCATTAACACTAGAAAATAAGAAAGAAGGGTTTTGTTTTCAAAAATATAATTCAGTTTTTAACAACCAAGGAGGATATCATCCTTCAGGTTCAGGCTTCGGCAGAAATTGACATGAATTTTGATGATAAAAATGAAATACACTTACTCATACTGCCTGAACCAGGTTTCAGGACAGAGAATTTAGGGGTTAATTCATCATCATGCTGCGGTGGCGATGAAACAACAAGAGATGAAGAAGCCGCATCTTCCTCCAGCTCAATTTCAGAGTTTGCTGCTGCGCCATCAATAAATGATTCAATTTCACCGGTTGTCGAATCACACATTGCGTCATCCATTGGTTCATCCATCATTTCAATCAATCAGTCTTATTTTTGCGAACAGTTCTAAATGACATAAACGAGGATGATAAACATTTTGATATTCTTTACTTCATTTACGACGCTCTTTGACGTCCATTAGAGCTGTGATTCAGCGCTAGAGGTCAGCAGTGTACGGTCTCAGTGCTGCCGGTAGGTGTCAGCAGTGTACGGTCACTGTGAAACTGGTTATCGGGACTCGCGGGCTGTCCTGTCACTGTCGACGAATGTATTCATAAGGTTACAGTAGTCAAATGAAAAGAAACCATTAAAGCTACAAAATGCCGTCGGTTGAAGAGGAGAAATTATTAAAAGGGACTAATCTAGAATGGCCGGATATTGTTGTGATAGTACTTTATTTTGTTATCATTCTTGGATTCGGAATATGGGTAAGAAATACTGGATTTGAATTCTCCAATCAAGCAGCTGAGATTTAAGATCAATTATGTACCGGTATCTATTTCACATCTGTCGGAAATATCTCATTTCTTACGAGTAATATTATCGTTTTTCAAGAATATGAATTGATGTTTAGTAAGCTTCCACTGGAAAGATTGGGCTTAACTATAAATCTACTATAAATAGATCTAAGTAAAATTGGTTCTGTAGAAGCATTAATATCTTTCCTCTTTTAAGTCATCTACGAGAAACAGAGGAAGCGTCGGGGGATATTTCCTTGCTGGAAGAAATATGCACTGGATGTTGGTAAGCCTTCTGGACTCTTTGTCATGTATCTTTACTGTTGTTGACTGAACTTCCTCCGAGCTTTACTTTCTAAGAATTTGAACAACGCCTATAATAAATAAATCTAGCTTTTATTCATGACAAAAATTCATGAGGCTTTTTCAGTCCATGACCCGCTCAATTGGGTCATGTTGAACTGCCTTATTAACAGTAGGTCTATATGATTCAACTAAAACTTGATTTTCAAACCAGTTTTCGTAAAAATATAATTCATGCCTTCCTCGTGAAGTAATTAAGCTACAAAAGGGCGAATGGATTTCTCGACGAATAACACTAGTCTTAGATATGCATAATGTTCTGAGTACCGTATTATCCTACATGTTTCATGTAGTAAGATAAGAAGATAAGTTAATAAGGTTTGATAAGATTCGATTGCTCACGAAGTAAATTCCACCAAGCCTCTAAAACTTTCTGTTCTCCCCGATTATGTTAACGGTCGTCAATATTGTTTGATCGATATAAGATCACAGTACTCTACGTGATATTGTATAGTTTTATGTAGGCTACTGCTGTTCAATGAAGTCAATGGAAATAACGTAGAATCTCCAATTCTAATTGAACTTGATATAAACGTGGATCACGTACGTTATTGATTAAGCTGATAAACATTTAGTTGAAGCCTTTATAGCGTAGATCAAAACAGAACACCTTCGCCACAAAATTTACCTGTAAATGAGTAGAGATAATTTTATTTTCAATATAATTATCATTGACACGTTTTAAATCTATGTTTTTTGATGGAAAACCACTCGAATTAGTAATTTCGGGATATTCTGTATTTTTCAGGTGGGCGGTTCACTGTTCGCGAGTAATATCGGCAGTGGACATTTCGTTGGTCTGGCAGGTTCGGGTGCTGCAAGTGGTATTGGAATTGCTGTGTTCGAACTGAATGTAATCATGAATCTTTATGATAATTTCGTACACCGATAGAGTGGCATCACCTGGTAGCTTTTACATTCCGTATGAAAACAAAGAATAACTCGTCAGTTCATGCTAATATATTCCTGCATTTTCATTAATGGACTGTCGTATGTTTTGCCTGCTACTTCACCAATATATTCAATATCTACCGATACTATTGTGTTTGAATTGTGTAATAAAAATCAAAGAATAATTTAATGAATCTTAGAAAACTATAATCAATGTAATATCTAAATATTAATGTTGCAGGCAATATTCATTCTGTTGCTGTTAGGATGGATATTCGTACCTGTTTATATCGCTGCTGGGGTAAGTTACCGACAAATAGTTGGCATACACTGACAATTTCATCGTTGTTTTTTTTAAAGCTATATCTACCTGACAGGCAATAATGTTTTATTATCACCGAATAATCAGTTTTATGCATACGTAGATCTAGGTTAATGAAATTCTATTATATTCTGCAGGTTTTTACGATGCCCGAATATTTGAGAAAGAGATTTGGAGGTCAAAGAATTCGCGTGTATCTGGCGATTCTAGCTTTGCTGCTGTATATATTTACAAAGATATCAGTACGTCCATTGCATTTAGCATTACGATTGAATTGTAGATTTTTTAGTAGAATCTGGAAATTCCCGGGTAGAATTAAGTTGTCCTCCCCACTACACGACTATACTCTCTGAAGAGTCAAGTTGTGCGTACTTGATCAACTAAATTCAGACGTGTCTATTGTCCTATGAATTAGTAAATGGCTGCGATGAAGTGCTTTTTTGATAATATCTGGTTTGACTGTCTTTTAATAGATCAAGCATGTCACGAGACATAATACCTGAAAACCCGTTCCTTGTTTCCGAGAATTCTTTTAATGAATTCCATGTATCATATAGCCTAGCAGTATACGTAATGTATATGCGAGCTGATGATTTTTAGCAGTAAAGCACAAAAATACCGCATCAGTCTAAATCAAAAAATCCCGTGAATCTAATACGGCCTTCACACTCATCCTACTGGATGAATTTATAATTGAGGTATATATGCCTTATCTATTTTTTTCAGGCTGATTTATACGCGGGGGCAGTTTTTATCCAACAATCGTTACAATTCAATTTGTATGTAGCAATAGTGATCCTGTTGGCAATCTCAGCTATATTTACAATAACAGGTTGATTTCTATGTTAATTCCGATGATATTTTGATACCGATCTCATACCGGTAATATCGATGCATTTTATGGTATATATTTTACTATTTTTAAAGGTGGACTGACGGCTGTAATCTGGACTGATTTCATTCAAACAATTATTATGATTATTGGCGCTTTTGTTCTGATGATTCTAGGTATGTGTGTTAAAAATGTATATCAATTATAGCTAAAAAACTACCGTGATGATTGAATCGATTTTTGACATATGATTTAGCTTGCATTCGCACTAACACTCTGGGCCCAGTTTCACAAAAAAGTTAAACTCAAATTTTTGGTGTAATTTTCCATTGGTTACTTCATGTTTTCAATGAGGACAACAATTCAAACTTAACCGTTTTAGGCTTAAACTTTTTCGTGAAACTGGGCCCTGGGCACCATTAAGTTATCAAATATAACTTCTTCAAATTACCTTTAATTCACTACTATCTTCTGTATATCTCTACCCAATATACTAAGGACGTTCTCTAGCAAACATCACCAACATGTTTTATCTAACGTATTTAGCACAAGGTGAGGTTCGTCTTAATGCTTTTGGGTTTCCTCTGACATCTAACAAGGCAAAGGTATCTAACTCCCTCCCACGAATTAATCCATTCAGTTTAAAAAACACTGATTTATCAAAAGTTTGCAGTCTCTGATATTCTGTTATGTGATATCACATGTTTACGCAGCATTCAATGAAGTCGGAGGATATGAAAATCTAGTGGACGCGTATTACACGGCATGGCCAGAGACATCGAAATATTTCAACCAATCAAACAGAACATATGAAAAATGTGGAATTCCTCCAAGTAATGCAATGCACTTGATTCGATCAGCGAGTGACGGAGGATTACCGTGGCCTGGAGTCATTTTTGGTTTGACTATATCATCTGTATGGTACTGGTGTTCTGATCAGGTTAGCCCCGAATCCACTGTTCAAATAATATCTCTTCAAAATTCTAGCTCATATACGATATGACGATTAACTCCCAATACGCTATCATAGGAGGTAAGTACTATTTCGATTCACCCCTTTCAATCAGTTCAAATCTCCGCAGATGACACGAGCAAGGTACGTAGGTTTGATTGCATCCAGCAACCCATACTTACAATCACGAACTATCAAAATGAATCTAAACAATTCAGATCTAATCATCGATTATCAAACAATCGGAAGTTTTCAATTCTATTCGAGTCTATACGTATATCATATTTTGTGTAGGTTTTGTTGAAGTTGGCGGTTTTCAGCAATTGGCGCTAAAGTATTTTGAATCTGCTCCCACAACCTCGTTAAATAGTACCACTGCGTGTGGATTAGCTAATCCCGACGCGTTTCATCTATTTCGTGATGTAAATTCTCCTGATCTACCGTGGACAGGAGTCATATTTGGTTTAACTGTATCTGGTGTGTGGTATTGGTGTTCTGATCAGGTTTGTATAAACATATTCTAATTCGTATCCCCTGGATCCAAAATGTAAGTAAAGGTAACAAACTACCTCGACAAGACCCATATTATTTTAGTGAAACTAATTGTTATCGAGTGTTTTTGTAACGATATTTTTCTGCGTCTCTGTTTTCAGGTGATAGTTCAAAGAGCGCTGGCCGCGAAGAATCTGTCTCATGCTAAAGGTGGAACTATATTAGCGGGATATTTGAAATTCTTACCTTTGTTTTTGCTCGTCTTCCCAGGAATGATGGCTCGTATTCTGTTCCCAGGTAAAACTAAAAAGGTTCATTAATCACAAGACCCATTTTTTTATATGCTTGATTTGCGGATGATCGTGGTGTGTTTTAGATACCGTTGGTTGTTCTGATCCTGAGTCATGTAAGAAATACTGCGGTAAAGAACGAGGATGTTCTGATATTGCATATCCGATGCTTGTGTTGAAACTGATGCCAGTTGGAGCTCGTGGAATGATGTTGGCATGTATGATGGCCGCTCTTATGTCGTCGTTGACGTCCATTTTCAACAGCGGAAGTACCATATTCACCATAGATGTTTGGAAACGTATGCGAAAAAATGCGTCCGATGTGGAACTTATGATTGTTGGAAGGTATAATACTTAAATAGACATATTGTAATTTTTCAAAATGAAAACATCTCTTAAGAAAATTCGACATTTGACTTTATTTTTACACAGAGTGTTTGTTTTGGTATTAGTGGGTGTTGGTATCGCTTGGATTCCAGTAGTACAATCTGGTAGTGAGTTATTCCACTATATTCAAGCCGTCACTAGTTATCTCGCTCCTCCTATTTGTGCTGTTTATGTGTTAGCTGTACTTTGGAAGAGGATTAATGAACAGGTATTGAACAATTAATTGTTTATAATATGTGTGATATCCACGAAAGCGATTGGCCCTTAGGAAATATACGTTCTACCAAAAATCCACATTTCGGCTGCATGGAATTTTGGATGTACGTTGCGTATGTTTGGGATAAGATTGATAAGATCCCGAACCTGCGCACATGAAATGAAAGGCGAATACTTATCTTGAAAATTTCTATAATTGTATTCATCATCACTATTACAGGGCGCATTCTGGGGATTGATGATCGGATTAGTTACTGGTATGATCAGATTCGGCTGGGAATTCTCGTACACCGTTCCACCATGCGGACAGGAACATCTAGACACACGTCCGTCCATTATCAAAGATGTTCATTATCTTCATTTCGGTATCATCCTGTTTTTCGTTGTCGCAATTTCTACAACGATAATCAGCCTAGTTACTAAAGAGATACCAGATGATCGGGTACGCGACTCGATTTTGAACGCCAATCGTGCCGAATACAAATATTCATATGTTAAACAATTATTGTTTGTTCGTTTGTAGTTGGTTAGATTAACCTTTTGGACAAGACACGAAACGCGAGAACGCTTAGATATATCTGATATCGAAGATGAAGAAGCCGAAAAGAAGAATCTTGAGCGCAATGAAGTGGATAGTTATGGCTCGTCAAAAACAGCTACACCAGCCGCTTCCGTTGATAACGTAGCGGGAAGTCAAGGTCACCTCGTTGTTGAAGAACAAAACACTGGTAAGTGAAATCCGTATTATTAGATACTCAGGGTTCGAATCTGCGGAATGAAAGCCACTTACCCGTGGGGCAAGTGTATCTCGCTTGCCCTCTTATAGATCTACTTGCCCTACACAGGCAGTCCGGATTGGTGGCACAATCATCCGTTGTATCGAGTGGGAAAAGGCTTTGAGACATAGAATTACACTTGCCCGGAGGAGGACAAGTGATAATGATAACCTACTTGCCCTAACTTATCCCGGGAAATCGGACAAGGATCGGACCCTATTGCAGTAAATTCTCAAATACTTGGCCATTTAAACAGTAAATTCTTTTTGCCAAGAATTGATATTTTTGTTTCCAGGTACCGAAACGAATTGCTGTAAACGCGCGTTTTTCTGGATATGTGGCATTGAACGCATGCGCGATCAAAGTGAACCTCAAGTTTTACCCGATGATCACACATCCATCAAAGAACAACCGCGCTGGAAAACTTTTACTGATATAAATGCTATCATTCTTATGGTTCTTGCCATTTTCATGTGGGGATTCTTTTATTAAGGGGAGTTGTGTTAATTACGAAAATTCTGGCCTCTCCAAAATAAATCCGATTAACCCGATCCACGAGTATTTTATTTCTAATTACGTGTTACGTTACCCATTTCGTTAATACTTAACAAAACCATTGGATGAAGTTCCTCTGAGTTTAAGAATAATTCATATCATATCTGAATACCTTTAGATCAAGGGCTTGTGACAATAGCCAAGGGTCCAAAATCTTAGATTACTACTAGACCACTAAAAAAGAAAAGGTGTGAGTAAATCTTTTGTACCTCCCCAACCCGCTTTTGTCACAAGCCCCTGTGCTTCAGGTGATAACAATCTTATGTCCACGTATGGAATAATGTATGATTAGTATTTGATACGATTTTAACAAATATACTACATATTGAAAAGTATCTTATCATTTATAACGTTTTATATTGTTTATATAAAATAGTCTATACGTAAGCTTATGTATTTTTTACTATTTTCCCGGCATTTTTGATATATTTCAGAATTCGCCTCTACGAAATAAATGATTGAATTTAGAATTTTTAGTTACTTTATTCTAAAACAGTGACCCTGCCAAATTAAATGGGTGCCGCCAGCCGGGGGCAAGCGAGTGTTAGGAGCAAAGGAGGAAATCGGGCACATCCTCCCACAAACTGTCATCGTTTGTAATAAAAGGGGGAGGGAGGGAATTTGCAGCGTATGCTTAACAGTGTTAAAGATAGAAATCCCCCGCCCCCGACTAGAAAATTCCCTTTTTTACTTTTTAAGATAATACCTCTCTCGGGTCCAGCCCGCTACGTCATCAAAAGATAGATAATCCGTCACGTGCCGCCGCTATGCACAACGTTAACGGTGAATGTGAGAACTAACATACTACTCGCATGCCACAGTCAGGAATATCGGCCCGGTATGTTAGTTTGTATATTCACCGTCAATGTTATATATAGGGGCAGCACTTGACGGTGATTACGGTCTGATACCCCGTTCCGGTGGCGGGTCAGTATGAAATCCGATCTCTTGTAAGACCGTCATAAGCTCAACACAAGAAAGTTCCAACCAAGCGTCTTCTTCTCAGATACTGCATTAGTTGAAACAGCACTTGAATTAGGGAATTTTGGTTGGGATGCTATTTCGTAATAAGTGTCCAACAGATATGAAGTTCTCTCTCTCTCTTTCCAAATATTCATATGACTTAGCTAATTCAAGAGCTCAAGTTACCACAACAAAGCAAAATTCTAAAATGAAGCATTTTATTTATCCCTTTTAGATAAAATAACATAATCGCAATCATCATATGTATCTGATAAGGACATCGCATAACACACAGCGGCACACAGCTAAGCTTTACGTAAATTAAGGGTCACTTCAATAAACTCATTCTTACAGAATTCACATAATTGTGGTCTTTACGAATTTCAAGTACATTTTGCATACATTTAAAATCAGAGATAATAAGTGCAGTTGTACCATCAATATACAAAATAGTAAGATACATAAAGTATCAATAATTATTAAGAAAACGATCAAATATAAACTACCGCGGTACAGTTGTGTACCGAAGCTAAATTAACCACACGAAAAATTACGACAATGATGAAATCATTGTATAAACATGATATTAAAGAGTATATGTACATTACGTGATAGAAATGAAACAATTGTAAACGACCGATTGAATTACTGCATAAAGATGCATTCTTTTTCGACAGGCCTGAATTTAAGAAGGAAATATGATTACTATCTGCAGAATAACGCATGTAATATTTCTAATGTTCCCATTCAAATACATTCGTTTTCATATTATATAAAAACATTAACAATGATCTAAGGGAATCAGCAATACAATCAACACTGACTAAGAGCATTTAAAACTACGATTTACACTGGAGGTGGATTCTGAGGAATAGTTGGATTTTGTACAACTGGAGGTGGATTCTGAGGAATAGTTGGATTTTGTACAACTGGAGGTGGATTTTGAGGAACAGTTGGATTTTGTACAACTGGAGGTGGATTTTGAGGAATAGTTGGACTTTGTACAACTGGAGGTGGATTTTGAGGAATAGTTGGATTTTGTACAACTGGAGGTGGATTCTGAGGAATAGTTGGATTTTGTACAACTAGAGGTGGATTTTGAGGAACAGTTGGATTTTGTGCAACTGGAGGTGGATTTTGAGGAATGGCTGGATTTTGTAGAACTGAAGGTGGATTTGGGGGATAATAAAATCCAGGCTGCATTCCATATTGAGGAGGGATCATTGGGTATCCATAGTGTGGTATAAACATTGGTTGTTGCTGCTGCTGGTGATGCACAAACACATTTGGTGGTTTTATATTAAACACTTGATATTTTTCATATTCTTTTGGAAGAATTGGTCGCATCAGATGTGGAGGCATCATAGGCATGGGGTAATGATGAACAGCTGATGGATATCGAGGTGGAAAATTGCCTTGTTGTGGATGAGAGTAAACAGGAGTAGCGAGTCGTTGACGTAGCATTTGATTCGGAATCGGCGGAGGAGGTGGTCGAGTTTGTGAAGTGCCACTTATTTCAACGATATTTTCAGTATTTTCACCAGGTGTATTAGCAGGATTAGCAGAATTAGCAGGATTATTGCCACTTTGGGCTGAATTACTAACAGTAGACGAGCTGCGATTTTGTGATTCGCATCTGATGAATACATCTTCGTCGATTAAATGAATATCGACATTGATCGGTTCTTTCGGATGAGCACGCTTCAAATGGCGCATCAAATTAATTCGATGCTTAGAACATCCAAATGGACAGTAAGGACAACCGTACCAGAAATCAAGGTTACTGTGCGCCGCTTCTAAATGAGTTGTCATACCGTATAATGTGCTTGTTTTCACACCTCCCGCGCAGTGTTTACAAATATACGTCGTATAATTAGATTCAGGAATAAATGTTTGATTGGATGTCGAAGTATCACCAGGAGAGGATGTTGGTGCAGTTGGAGCCGGTGTTGTTGGGGTTTCAAGGGAGGTTGGAGCCGGTGTTGGTGAGGTTTCAATGGAGGTTGCAGTCGGTGAAGAGGCACATGCTGAAGAGGTCATGGATGATTCATTCACAGTTGCTTCTTCTTGAAGACTCATGACATTGAGGATTTTTAATGATGTTGGGGAATCATCATTTAAGTTGAGAATGACATCGTTATCTTCATCAGCATTATAATTAACAATAGTAACAGAATTCATTGAGAAATCAGTCACAGGTTTAGAGTGTTGAGGATTCGTACCCGGCTCACTAACTATGCTTTGACTATCATTAGAAGCTAGAGAACTAAGACTAGAAGTGGAATTTTCAAATGGACTACTTGTGACTGCGGGACTCATTTGACCTGTGTCACTGTCCCTACGAACAAAATGCTGCTCATTAAACTTAGGATTCAAGGATTTCTGGTTATAATTAGCACGATCTTCAGGCTTTGAAAAGTCATAATATCCACATGCCCTTTGTAGAATAACTTTGTGACCCGGATGCCATTTAGCAAAATGTTTCAGCATTGTTTCAGACCTTCGGCAGAAGGATAAGTCACACAACGGACAGATGTAATGATGTTCATCTATGTGTCGAGTGTAAAAATGAGTCTCCATAGTAACTTGACCCGATGAAGAAAACGTGCAATATCTGCATTGAAACCGAGCGTTTGTAGGTGGAGGAAAAACCGGACTAGAATGACTGCTGTCGCAATGTGATAAACGTACATTTGGGGCATTCGAAACGGATGGGACTAAATCAATAACTGGCCTAGCTTTGGCAATGGGTGAAGAATGTTGCCTACACGTATAATAGTCAGATTCTACTACATTACCTCTTTTGATAACTTTCAATGGCAGATTTTGATGATTTCGTTTATGATGTGCTACATTACCGGAACGAGTTCCAAACACACCTTCACAATGACCACATTTAAAAGGTACAACATCTAAATGAATATACACATGATCTTCCATAGCAAGTTTGTAAAAAGTCGAATAATTACACGAATTACAGTAATATTTCGATCCTCGTTTCTTGTGAGGATGTGGACTTAGAGGGGGAACTGCGCATACGATGGGTCGTTTTGGGGGCGGTGAAACACTCAAAATATCAACTTCTTCATCTTCTGCTGATGGTGATATCGAATGGAAGAGCTTCGGCAGCGGTGCTTTCGGTTTCAGCGGTAAAGTCTCATGCTCACTATTTTCGCTATATTTTTGTTGATTCAAATTTAAACTTTTGACGAAATCTACCATGACAACGCTACAAGGTTTACAGGATTTCAACATCTTCTTGATATTCGATTTTTTAGTCGGTTTTTCTTTTTCCATATAATCAAATGGTGACTTATTCAACTTCTGTCTTTTCCCATTATTCAAATCACACATATACATCATATATTCCAACTTAGGAGGAGGCCTATGCGTTCTCCGTGGACGATTTCCAGAATATTGAGCAACTTCGACGTTTTTAAGAGAATTACACTGAACAAGTTGAATATCTTCATCAGCCAGATTCTTGGTGGCGTGTTCGCTTTCGCAATTTAGACTTTTCAAACGTTTTTTGTAAGGTATTTCATCGGTTTCGTGATTTGATAACGAATCAGATGAGCGCCTACGTTTTGCACTTTTATTGCTGATACTTATTTCTTTTTTAATGTCGCACACTAAAGCCTGAATTTCATCAATACGCTTTTCCACGTCCATAATTGAAGTTGAATCGACTTTATCTTTTTTTGAAACGGGAACACACTTCTCTAGCACCTGACAGTTTACAGGGACTGCTACATTTGCGCACTTGTCATCATTATTTGTAAAAATGTCATCACTATTGTCACATCCACTAACGTGAGATTGGACAGTCTGTATCTCAGCAGAATCATCAGTATCTGCAGATTCATTCACACACACCGTATTACACATATCATCAACGATATTTTTCACAATAGTCTCGTCGCAAGTTGTTTTACTTACGCTCTCATCAATCGAAACATTTCCTTCATCCTTTTTAGCACCAGAAACAGGTAATTGAGCTCGAATAACAATAGCATCTTCTTTGAAATCAGTCATTATGTTGTAATCCGTTATTACGTCGATATGTTCGGTATCTTTTGTATTTTCATTACAAACAGCCGACGATGTTCTCGCAATATCAACAGTTTCACATGGATTATGATCAATATTCATTTGTGGATCAGAGATTAAATTTTCATTTAAAGCTAAATTTTTTGTCTCTTGAAACCTTTCGAATAATCCTGGACGACTCTTATTTATGACTTTCCCCACCAGTTTGAGCTTCTTAACTGGTATTTGAAGAACTTTCAATTTTTTAGCATCATCGGATTTCACTCCAGACACGATAGGCGAAAGAACAGTTTTAAACTTTTGTAACTCATTGCATGATTGTATATTTCTAATCGGACCCTTACTGCGCAGAGACATGACTCGTTGCGTTTTATGCGACCGTAAAGTTCTCGGAGATTCTGGACTCGCGGGTGATGGCTCTTTATTGCGTTGTTTTTTCGGGCTACACGATTTCACGCATGGCTGAGAAGAGTTAATATTAGATGCATGATCATTCGTAATTTCCGTATTTGTGACAGTAGATTGTTTTTCTGACTGAACTGTCACTGTGGTCTCCTCACTGATATCAGACGTACTGCTACTAGGTTCAATCTTTATTGCCTCTGCCACGAAATTGGCAGATTTGCCGCCGATATTTCGACGGTATTTTCTAACTATATCCGGCGGATCTTGAAATTGTTCAACGAAAGTTAGTTTTCGAGTTTTTGTCGGCGGAGTTCGCGAAACGCTTTCCTTGCCACTACTGGTAGATCTCAGCCTGGTTTTCGGACCGCGATCAAATCTCGGTGATGATCTCGTCGACATCTACAAAATACAAATAATTACCCATTTTATTATTCAATACCTATAATTAATTCTTTCCACCATTGTTCTACAAACCGAAACAGGTATTAGAGGGACCACAACCCATTTCATTTTTACATGCACCCCTCTGAAAATCAGCCACGCCTTTTGAAATGTCTGCTGCCCCTACCAGTGTAGATGTCAATATTATATCAATGCTGATAAATGCTTAGAAATATATAAAGTTTTGCGGGAAATCAAGCTTGAATTTTCTGTATTTTTTGGAAGATTGAAAGCATATGGAGAACACTGGTTAATCCGGTTCAGGATTTAACATCAACATACTATAACGAGGACTTTGTTGCGAGTTAAGCGTTAACTCTTGAGTTGAAATGACTACATGTAGTTCATCATTTTCAATTAACTTATCCGGATTCAGGTCCTATTCATTGTATCATTTATTTTCAAAAGGTAAAACGAGTGAAATTTGAGGTAAAAAACACAAGCAAACAAATTAGTTTTTGTTGCTTGCCTTAGGCAGAATGAAAAGGTAACGGGCAATAATCCCCCCCCCCAAATTTGATTTCACAGTAAAACTCAACAAAATACTGCAATATCCCTATGTTGGAAAACTTAGATGATTTTCAAAAATTTCTAATTCTCCACTACTGTTTTTCACAATTCACCTTGAATAATCTGTGTAACCACGCTACATGCATAAAAATGGCATTATTCTATGACTTAGCAAGGAATGTGCATCAAAAAGTGACATAATCATAGTTTTAAAAATGTCTATAAAGAAATATTGTTTTAAGTAATGATAAAATATCTATGCTTACGTATTCCTAGATATTATTGTAAAAACTTTTGGTTTTACACTTTAGTTTGAAAAAATCTGAACTTGGGGGATTTTTACCTTGTCAGATTTAAACCAGGGGGATTATTACCGTTATTACCAACATTCAAATATAAAGCATAGATACGCAGTAAGTAGTGAAGCAAAGTTTACAAAATTTTAACTACCAATATCATGATTATCAGTTTCAGACGGATACTTAATACACAATAAAATCAGAAACCTACCGCTAATTATTTACTTTTGATTGGTATAAATATATGTACAGATTCCTATAGGCTACCAATCAATATAAACCACTGGATCGTGTATATTCATGTGCTTCGAACATTGTCCACTGTCGGCGAATAGACCCATAGTAGTTCCACTACATGCTTAGATGCCTGACAATATACCTGGCGATATTTCAAAGGAACTAGGCTCAGCTGAATGAGCTCTATTGTATATTTACAATGGCTAGCCCTAGCACAGCGAACAAAAGACTTGAATGAGATGAAACAAACACGACTAAAACCTACTTATTTGTTCTGGAGTTGTGTAGGTATTTGATATTTTCTAGGTCATTCTGATTATGAACACGGAGTAGCATAGATTGAGGAGGTGACCTCAATGATACGGCTCATAATATAAATCTTATTCTTCGAAGAACTAGATCTAACCTTACAGTACTCCGAGATCTAACAAACTGATTTTAGCAGTTTTCAGAGCTGTTTTAGATAGACTGATCACACATCACTGGTTTCTCTATTGTTATATATTCATCATTGAGACACATGTCAAGTTAACTGTGACAAAATACAACAAATGGTGACTTTAAAATATACCTCAAAGAATGCGAAAACTATCAACTGGAGATAGTCCTGGCGGGAGGAAGGACCCCAGACACGCAACTCGACACTGAAATTCTCAACTGTACACACAAACCACACCTGATGAGGTCACAAACTCCAACTCTGCTATGAGTGATAATGAAATCCGAACAAAGCCAGAAAACAGAACCAAATTTATGACTATAAATTCGCCAGTACAATAGTGAACACATGTTACAAACTACGAAGCCACGTGTTATACCTATACCTACTGACTAGCAGTGATGATGTGGTGGTTCGAAAGAAATTCATGCATCGTCAACAATTTTACTGCGTTCAATTCCTGATCGATCAAAACCCGTTTTAGGCCTAGGGCCCTAAAGACATGCACCGCAACTAACAGCTGTAGACAACAATCCAAAATGCCTCAAGCAAAATAAATCAATATCAAAACTGAACTTTAAAACACCTTCAATAGTTATGTATTATAGGTGTGGCTCATATAGAATATAATGTTACAGGCCCTGATTTTGATACTAAACAATTCGTCACATTCGGCCCCGATTATTATAACGACCTAACATCAATAATTAGACATGAAAATGATTTTGTTATAACATATTCCTATAGAACAAGTAGAAACATTGATAAATAAATCAACTTCTTTCTTAGGATTTAATATTACAGGCTGGATTGTTTCATCAATGGATTAAGCCCTACATATACACTTGAAAACCTTTGGTCTTTGGAATAGCAAATATAGAGGCTAAAACCAAGGCAGGGTGCCCTAACAGGGTAGGCTAGTGTTAGAGGGTAGACGATGGGTTTAGCGTTATGAGCTGAGCTAAATGTAGAAGTGAGAACTTACATTTTTGTTTTTGTTCTGCTTGATAATTTTGATAAATCTCCGAGGAGGAGCCATTGGTTTTTCAAGTCCACGTCATTTACCACTGCGACACTGCCGCTGAAAATCGGGTCATCCCTATTACCGAGTCCAAGACCGCTGAAAATCTGTTTGGCATCAACATGCAATTCATGGAATTCGTTTTTTTGCTAAAAAAATGAAAGAGTAACCACATGACTAATGACAGCTTTTAAATTAGAAACTTCACATTACTTTCGACTAGGCGGTAGGGCCAGGGCAGGGGCCCTGGCCTGGCTATGCCATCTTCCCCCGGCAGGGATTCGAACCTGATGGCATCGAGATTGCCACAGCATGAAACCCTGCGATAATCGACCGTGTGCGCAGATACATGCGCAGTTCAGATGATGTGATTTTAAGCCAATCAGAAATCCTGTTTTATTTTAGCCCGGGTTTTCCCATTTATAGTTCTTCCTTGAAATTTGCCTCAACGATTATACAACGAGCAATATGGTTTTCCAGTTTTCGTTCGGAAAGCTGCGCATGTACCTGCGCACCTGGTCTACTGATGCAGGGGTTCGTGCCGTGGCTGAGTGTAGCGATGCCATCAGGTTCGAGTCCCTGCAGAGGGAGGATGGGCTATGCTAAAGCCTTTTAGTTTTAGGCTTGATGATGATATGGGTAAAAGTGCAGATCCGCACCTCTCGTGATTGACGCAATCTACTGAATCAGTGAATGACAGTATCCAGGCTAGTCTTAGTCTGAATACCAGTCGTTGTTACCAGGTTACGGTTCCGTTTGTTTCAGGAACAACGGCTAGGTACTAGACTATATCCAGGCTAAATCTTTCTAGTGAAGATATATTAAAATTAACCAATGGCAATGTATGAATTGCTGATGACATTTTGAATCTGAAACAATGATATTTAATGTAATTCGAATTGATTGAACCGTTTACGCGGAGAGGTGCAGATCTGCACTTTTACCGATGATATCAGCATCGATAGTAACTGATGAAATTGTTACTTAGTAAATAGACTGTGAATGCATTTTTACCTTTATCAGAATATATTCATCCAAATGGTTCATCTAGTTTATTTATAGCCTAATAAATTCTGCCAGGTGACTGGCCTTTTAAAAATAAAAATTAATTTGGGAAAAATTGTTTTCACAACGCTTCCGGCTGTATTAAATACCGTGCTCAATCTCTAGACTGGTTTCAATTGAAGATAGAGTCCGATAACCAGTCTACATAATGTTTGGACGCTAATAGGGAAGCGCTCCGGGTTGGAGCTTCTTCCTAATGGCTTTGCTCCATTGACCAGAAATACATGAAGTAGCCTTTTCCTTCCACTTGTTATTCTCACACGCTAGACTTTTTTCGGCAAATAAAGATTTTAATCAGTTTAAAGCCGTGAACGCATTCACTTCCATGTGACACGGAGCATGACTGACAAGTAGGTGCAATGGACAATACATGGAAGACGGCATGCCAGTTGCCAGTTGCTAGTTGCCATTTGCTAGTTGGGCTCGTTGCCAATTGCTAGTTGTCAAATGCCACTTGCTAGTTGAAGATTTTTTCGATCCGTTCACGCTAGTGCCACCTCATTCCTTAAAGATATTTACCATAAGGCAAATCTATCACGTCAAATTAAATTTGATTTTAAGTAAAATCGTATAATTCATCCTGGCAAAATCAAATTTGATTTGGTCTAATCTTTGAATTTAACACGGTATCAAATTCAAATCGATTCATCAAATCATCAAATCACAAATCGGAGGTGATTTCATACGATTTGAATGAAGATGGTGGACTCACAAATATTTTCGAAAAACTGATAATAACTGGTCACAACTTAAAGAAAAACTGAAACTCATTCATAGAAAATAATATTTCAATAACCGGGGTAGTAATTTTTTGTCAGCCGTTTTGAACAAGACGTCAAATTCATCCCGTTGTGCAAATCTTAGGCGAATTTTTCACGTCAAATCAAATTTGATTTTAAGTAAAATCGTTTTTATCTTGTGATAATCAAATTTGATTTGGTCAAAATTTTGAATTTATCACGGCATCAAATTCATATCGATTTGTCAAATCATCAAATCACCACCGGAGGCGATTTGATACGATTTGAAGATGGTGGACTCACAAATTACTGGGTTCGAACCTGGGACACCCCTGTACATCCTCTATTCAGCATCTGGACCACTCTGAATCAGTAATAACTGGTTTCGAACCCGGGACAACCCTGTACATCCTCTATTCAGCAGTAAATCACCCATGATCCCGACCTTCCGGTTAATCACCCCATAGCCCGACCCTTCCAGTAAATTACCCATAGCCGGACCCTGCCAGTCGCCCGCAAAAAAACCAGGACAACCCTGTTCATCTATTCAGCATCAGGACCACTTTGAATCAGTGTCAGTAATTACTAGGTTTCAAACCCGGGATACCCCTCTACATCCTCTATTCAGCAGTAAATCACCCATGAGCCCGACCCTACCAGTAGTAAATCACCCATAGCCCGACCCTGCCACTCGCCCCTGACCTGCAAATTTTGCTCTCCTAAGCTCAGAATACGTTCATTTGATGAATCTGGTTATGAACAAAATATAAGATGTTGTGCTTCATTGATGTATCCTTTGTTGGATTTAGACGCTGAAATCACCACGAGCTCTTCACTTGAAGTTGAAAGGTAGAGGATTTTTGCCCATCCTCTCCCAGGGAGGGATTCGAACCTGATGGCATCGAGATTGCCACGGTATACACTGGTTGCCTGTCCCATTCAATATGAAGATTGAAGATAGAGACCGGTAACCAGTCTCATGACTCTGAAGCATTGCATATAGATAAAAAAAGATGAAAACACGGAATTGGCCTAATTTCGCTATATTTCTATCTATTTATATCTAATTTCCCAAACTTGTTTCTCTTACGATTCCAATATTTCATTACATACGATCGCCTCGTTGATACTCATGACTTAATGTAGATTTTCTAGGTTTAAATCCCTGATATCCAGAGTCTGAACCCGCATTTTATGCAGTACATTAAAAAATGGCCGCGCCCAGCGATTCGAATTTGTCGGCAGTGGTAATTATTTTCATGAATTTCCCCTCTCTTTCCTTCCCACTGAACTTTTTTGAAAACAAATCCGGCTTCATTTATATCCATGTCAGGTTGTTTCAATAGTTGTGATTTATATGTAATATTTCAATTCTTGCAAGCGCCAAATCGAGTTTAGCACCATGGTAGGATGGTCCACAAAACCATTCAATTCAATTTATTTATTTGACAAATTTTATTCATAGGCTAAACTCCATACGGCATTGTCTAAAACACTGCCACAGAGATGTTCAGACATTACAGCTTTGATTGAAAGTACAACAGCTAAGGTATCGTACTATTCTAACAAACAAATAAAAATGTTTATGTACGCTATTCTCCGGTAAATAAATGTTACCACTCCCAAAAACAAATGTTTCTAGAAAGATTTATAACTGATATAACCAGTTTTCTTCTTGAACCCTTCCATTTTTAAATGAATTACATTTTTCAGGAATTGCACTCGATTTTCCCTTCGTTTTTGGATAGCGTATTTGGTTTTAACAATCAGCCCGGATGGGGTCTTCAACGAATCACCAAATCATCTAATCATTCAGATTATCACAGTATCAGGTCATTCCTCTCTCCACTCGGTGCTATGATGAAACTCGTTTTTAAGCTCGTGAGTGAAGAATACTTCAGATATGAGTTCCCGATGTCTTGTTTACCCGTAAGTCAACCTGAAGAGATGAAGCACACGTTTTACTTGTCTTCTGTTTACTGATCTCTATTATCTATCTATTTACTGAAAGTATCCTACAAGATGTAAATTTGAAGAAGGCACAGTTCCAGCATTATACATGAATAAACTACAGTTTCATGGTCATGGATTGCCATCAAATATGCTTTCACTTGGTATCCTTTATGATAATTATTTTTCAGCTTATTTCTTTGTTTACAATGAACATTTTATAATCTTCCTTAATTTTTCCTAAGATGCCTTTGAATACTATATGTTTCATTTGGCTTACTTTTTAGTTAATCCGGTGTTTAGTAAGGTAAGTACTAGTAGTTTTTGTTTACCAGCTTTTTGTGAATCCTAGTATAAAGGAATGTCCATATCTTTTTTGTATTCTAGGGTGGTTTAATGAACAGTCCAACTGATTTGTTATATTTCGGGATTATTGAGGATTATTTGAATCATTTCTTGCCGTTAGATAGCAGCAAACCAGTATCTGATAATAGTATATTAATTTCATCAGTTCACAATTCATTTCAACATAATTCACCGAGGTATGGAATTGAATGCAAATATTTAATTTTGAAAACATAAGAAATGCAACAAATACAGCATCATATCTTATCTGGCTAATTTTTCTTTCTAAAGAATGTCTCCTCATCCTTCATTTAATAAATGGGGAACAAGTCCAAGTAGCAGATCGCATATGAGTCTATTACGTTCTCAGTCACAGTGTCAATGGAAGACCACTCCACACAGTCCTTCTGTCACAGATCAAAAAAACAACCAAACAAGTCGATCCGAGTTAGTTATACAGGTAGGAGTTCTAACGATGAATATCAGTCGAATATGAACTGGAAACCTTTATGTATCTGTTGATGTTGACATTTTTTAGGTGTTTGTTGAATTTTGGTTGAATCAAAGCTCGTTAGATATAGACACGCCACGAGTTGGTCGACATTCGAATGTAAGTATTCATTTTATTCTAAATGAATAATTAAATTGCAAACAACATTAATTTACAGGGGAGAATAACTAGTTTCATCACAGAAATGCAATGAAGTATGTTCTGTATTAGATAACATTAAGTATTGCACAATGAATACTTGATGGTTTAAATGTTTTTATGCTACAGAATATAGGTGGAGGTCTATTTCATAGCAGTTCAAATCTGCATTATACAAACTATTGCAGATTTCTGCTTGTAAGTACGTATTTGTAGCATCCTTATTGCATGTGTAGGAAAGCTCTTAAAATCATTCGTCTCCAGCTCTTAAGCTTTAGTTCTAGATTTTAACTGAACATTTTGTGATTAGAAAAAGAAATAAATTGTAATTACAGTAAACGTTCTCTGAGAATCTTTACATTTTTTTGCCAATTTTGATTTACCAAACCCAAAAATCAGCTTTGAATTATCCTCCCTGGTTAAAGTTTGTATGTTTTGATTGTCTAAGAGTTTTTTTTTGTTTTCCTTGGATTTGCATCAGCAGTCGTTTTCTCGCCATCCACTTGTGAAATGTGTATTATCCTATTGTCCTTAGTTGTATTAACACACTACATGATTTATTGCATGGGTTTCGTTATTTCTTCTGTGCTTCTATAAGCTCTTTCTAGATGCAATACTTATATATATATATATATATATATGATTCATATAAGTTTGCTAAATGGAATCTTAATAATTCTGTTTCTTGAAAAATTGTGGATGTATTTAATTTATGAGGTTTTCTTTGATTATAGGAGAATTTTATGCCGAGTGTTGATCATGTACAAGTGGCTCGCATGATTGTGAAGCATTTACACTACTTCACTAATAGTGCTCGTGAACAATTAGTTGTGTCACCATATAGTCAACCTACCATAGATCCTATGGAAGAATTTAAAAGGTTTGTAAGTAAATCCTCTGCATGTTTTGCTAGGCTGATGGCATCCTAATATACGGTAATTCTCTTCTCTATGTCAGGAATGTCATCCCGGGTCTTGTGCAAAAGAAGCTATACTCTTTCCTGAAGCATGGTTTTCACAAATGGCCTCTAGATACGTCATTTAGGATGGTGAGTGTATTTATCTGTGTTATCAAAAATTCATAAAGACTTTATGAATTTTTGGTGTTATGTGAGGTTGACCGTTTGATTGGGTTTTCACTGAATATTTCATGCTTACAGATGTTGGAAATGTGGCTGAGTTATATTCAGCCGTGGAGATATCAGGACGTCTCCCAAGCGTATCAATATAAAGAACAAAACGAACGCAGCAGGCATGTCGAGGAAAAATGGTCAGTTTTTCTGAAAATTAACATCCATTATCTCGCATTATTTTCTCAATCGTCTCATGATGGTTTACGATGTTTTGTAGGAATGGATTTATCTTCGATAACTTGTTATTTTACACTGGATTATTTCAAGAATTTTTGCCGAGACTGTTCAGACTGGACTTGAGTTCGCCGAAAAATGCATACATGCTTTACAGAGTGACGAAAGTAAACATCCATTGATAACGCTTGAAAACTTGAATTCATGTGATGCAGAATTGATAAGTCGTTTGACTCGTAATTTCAGGTTTTTAGTGCGCCCGGTCTCGTTGAATTGATCTACAATGGTACGTATATCTGAGCTCATGTTTTATTGGATTCGATAATTCATGAAATCTGAATTAAACCAATATTTGAATGAATTTCAGGAGAATCATCTCTATTGGAGCCGCATAGACATCGTTACGGACAGGATTTAGGGGGAAGCTACATCAGCGCAAATACTTCCATGTCATTCTTCCATCTACCGCTTGAATTAGAGGGTCCGGTTTATGAATACAGACCGATGTTTAGTGATGATACGAAGATGATAGTAAGCTCACTGTACGTCAGTATCACGGGGTATAGATAACAATTATTCTGCATGATTTGTTTTATTTTGTAGATTTCACAGTTGATACAGATGATTAAACACGCGAAGGTGACCGCAGCCAGTATTCAATCGACCAATGAGAACGGCTCCGGTTTATTATCGTTTCTAGGATTCGGTCCGATGGTTGATTATAACGCTCAGAGATTCTCTTCGTTTACCAGCGAGGATTCCTCTTCAGCCGATTCTCGTCGAGTTGAGATTCATCTCGAGCATTCCGCGAAAAACTTGTGCGCGATATTCCGAGTAAGTTTGTACCGTAAATCTGTCACAGCCGAGAGAATAAAAGGAGACGAACCATACTCAACAAATAATCTGTTTAATTGTAGCTGGATGAAGCGTTTATCACTGATAATATACAACTATCATCGGACAATAGTGGGATGAAGATGACCAGTACGTTACCACCTGATCACATCCTTACAGACCACGGGCCTAGACTTACAGATTTAGGTCGAATTCAGGTAGCTCAGACTTATACATATACTCTATTCATGCGCTTTATTCATTCACCGGATACATCGTAGTCCGAGTTACGCAATGTACTTAAATAGTTTTGATGTATTTAGCTGATGAATGGTTTGAGAAAGTTTGAGGTGAAATATCAGGGAGATCCGGAACTTCATCCTATTCGTAGCACGGAGAGTAAAGTACTCGTTCGAATGTTGTATCATTTGTCTTCATTTCTCAATCAACAGGTGAGGAATATTGTTCGACAATTATAGGATGAACCAGGGAGGTGGTTCACTCCCGCCTCCCTGGTTCATCCTATAATATAGGATGAACCAGGCAGGTGGATCACTCCCGCCTCCCTGGTTCATCCTATAATATAGGATGAACCAGTCAGGTGGTTCACTCTGCCTCCCTGGTTCATCCTATAATATAGGATGAACCAGGCAGGTGGTTCACTCCCGCCTCCCTGGTTCATCCTATAATATAGGATGAACCAGGGAGGTGGTTCACTCCTGCCTCCCTGGATGAACTAAGTTATTGTCATTATTGATTTATATTAGTTTGTTTCTTTACTGATATAATACAAAAATACAGTCACATCATCATTAAATAAAAGAGCTGTGTCATAAGATGTAGCAAAAGGTATACTTTTAACTAGAAGCCTAATGCCTTGATAAACTCTATAAATTGATTTAGTTAAACCGTTAAATGGTCAGTCATACATGTTTTGTTTTTTCCAGTTTGGTGAGAAGATAGAACAGTTTTATAATCGCACGGATGTTATAGGTCGAGTCAGCAGGCAGCTTCTACTCCCTCCTATCAACAATATATCTCCTGTTGGAATGAAAGCTTCTTCACCCGGTTTACCACAAACAGACAATCAAAGACTTCTAATTAAAAGACCACGAATTTCTCTAAGATTTCTCAGTAGTTTTCAGAATTTGACGTATGTGACATTGTGTTATATGTTCATGTGGTATTCATTCGGATTTGGTCCGGTATTGTTTGTATTTTTTATGTTCGCGTTATCGATCCTGTACGCATTTCTCAAGTCTCTGATAACCACAACCGATTCAGGTCTGGATCAGTCTCATATTAGTTGATCGTTCGTTTTTTTTGTATTTGATACGTTGATTACTTGTTGCATTACGAATAACTTTCCACAACTTTATTATTTGTTTAATTCATTTGTAATGTATGCCTGATAGTTGAATATTATTTTGCATTTAAATTGCTGTGTAAGATTTTGTAAGTGCCGCGTACCGGTATATGAGTCAGAAACTTTCTATTATTGTAAATTAAATGCTTCATTTGTGATAAGTAGATACCATGAGCAACACTTGCTTCTTGGATGTTAGCCAAGCTTATACGAAGAACTAGAACAACTGTACAAATTTTGTCAAATGCTAATAAAATGTGATGTATATATAATATGTATTCATATTTCCTGTGTTATCTATTCTAAGTCATATTATCAATGTTTACCCCTGTCAGTTCGATATGTGGTTTGTTGGAAATATTCTATAGATGAATAATATCTGCATCATGATCCTTCTGCCTACCATACACATACAACACTATTGCAGTGCTATTTTAATTGCGCTGTATAGTTGGAAAGTTCCCGTGTGGGATGTTTATTATAGCGGGTTTTCTAGTGAAGAACGTTCTTTATAACGACCTCGTAGATTTATTCAGGAATTCTCTGTAATGAACGCATAGACGAGGGTTCGGTTGGTCTGCTGTGAAGTACTGGTGGTCAGGAATATAAGATCCTTGATGCGCGGTGAGTTTTGCAGATTTATTCCTTTGATAATTCGTAGAAGCAGTGTTAATACAGAAAACAAAAGTCATACCCCTTTTGTTGAAATTTGAAATAGTAATAATTACGTGTAATGAAAATTCCACAATTGATAATTGATCGGACAGTTTGGAGATTTATCTAAATCATGTACAACAAAAACATGTCAGTTACTATAGATCTGTAGTGGGGTGGTTTAGCGTGCGGGCTACCAATGCTGATGGTCACTGGTTCGATCCTGTGCCTGGCTGGTATGTTTATTAAAAAATACTTTTTTGGAACAAGGCCATTGAATAATTTGGATAAACCTTTCTTTTTCAGAAGATAATCATATATTTGATATAATTGTATAATCAACGGGAAAAGCGTTCGTCACATGCGACCAAAATAATCAAGTTGAACAACTACTACTTGCTGTTATACGTAGAACAAGTTGATTTTGAATGTCCCCTGGTAATGACACTTCATACAGTCACACTGCGTATATACCGTACATACTGTAATCATGTCGGGCTAATCGTGATAACTAGTTATGTCTGAACTAGTTTCTCAATCGGGTTTTTTCTAGCGATTAAACCAGTGCTAGTGACACAGAGAATGTCTTTCCATTTGAATGAATGACCGCTACACAGTTTGGTGATTAAAAATGGTATCCGGAGACAAGAGCAGTGCCGGCGGTGAAGAGTCCGGGGAGGCTCGAGCTGGCGACCAATATACCGTTTTCGTTAAGAAGTCGACCGCAGAGAGACGACAACTACAGAAACACACGAAAAATCACTGTAAGACTTTGATTTGTCATCCGCTTGACAAGACTGAGAAGTATCTGATGAAAACAAAATCTTGGAGTGATGAAGTTCCGTCTTCGCAGCCGAAACCGAACGTCATTCGCGCCGAGGATCTGTTCTGGTCAGAAAAAGCTAAATTATTTTCTGATATAAAACAACTTGAAAAGATCGACCGCCAAGCACTGAAGGTATGTATATAAAACCATTTAGAGCTATTCTTTTGTTCGTTAGTACTTCGAGTCCACATAATGCGATATACGGGATGTACGTAGACATCGTTTCTATTTTGTTATACCAGGCATCTTTACATCTGAGGAATAATCCAGAAAGTTTGGTGACATATTTAACCCAAGGATTTTCAAAAGATTTCGAGCGATTTCGTTCAATATTTCGATGGGTGGCTGAAAACGTTGCTTACGATGTTGATAGCTTCATCTCAGGTACTAAATATCTCAAAGTTAAAATCTTGTATCATCAGTGGCTAATTTATAGGATAAATCAATGTGAGTAATCATTAAAAAACAATCATTAAAATTAATTTAAAACTATAATATATTTTCATAACCGTGTGTATTTCAGTTGAATAATAGAATAATTATTATTATTAGAATATATTTGATTATATGAATTTGTGTATTGTAAATAAATCAATTGGTCGCGGAGATGAGCGGTAGCGAAGTGGAGCGACCAATTGATTTAATACAATATGCTTTTAAAATTAAAATTATTAATATCTTAGAGTAAATATTTAGTTATAATATAAAATACACACGGTTATGAAAATATATTATAGTTTTAAATTACTTTTAATGTTTTGTTTTTTAATGAGCTCGACCCTTCGACCTTTGGCCTGAAAGCCCATTACCCCTATTACTAATGTGGTTGGGATATAACTATGTTCTAATCTGTTTTTTTTTTTCATTTCATTTTGCTTTACTTTCTCAGGCGAGGAAAGTCCATCGGAACCATTAGATGTACTACGGACAGGACGGGCTGTTTGTGCTGGATATGCGAATGTTTTACGTTATTTGTGCGAGTAGGTGACTTTTAATTTCAATATCAACGAACGAAACTTGAAGAAATTCAAAATTTAAACTTGAAATAATGATAAGCGCATTTATTTATATCTAAGTCGACTGAACGAGACGTACAAAGTATTCGTAAATAGATATTTTGAACAATGAACTACGAAATGTGATAAACCCTGGAACGTTATACATCATAAGTTGATTATTTTGCTGTTTTATAGGTTTGTACAGATAGAATGTAAAATGATTACTGGAATTTCAAAGGGTACGAATTACTATCCGGGAAAACCATTTGAGATTGACAGTAAGGGTCACCCAGTTTTAAACTATCAGAAGAAGGAGTATGGACACGCCTGGAATATTGTAACATTAGCAGAGAAACGATACCTCTGTGATGTCACATGGGCGGCCGGGACAGCAGGTGACTATCGGTCGTTATATTCATCTTTTAGAGAAATATCGGTAGTAATGTTATATCTTGAAATATGGATCATTTCAGAGGAAAAACAAGGACGGATTCCATTCAACAAAAGATGGAATGAATCGTGGTTTATCTGCGAACCACAAGCTTTCTTAGAAACTCACTGGCCCATGAGTGATAAGAAAAGCGCACCCGAAATGCAGGTATTTAATAGTTATCTATTAATAAACAAAAAACATCTTAAGAAATCCAAATGAAAAATATCAATTGAATTCGATCATCAACTTACTATTTGTAGCTAATGAAGACTCCGATTAAGTCATTTATGGATTGGAACCAAAGAGCACACAGAGGAATCGGATCATATGAGCTTCAAACTTGTTTATTTTCGCATAAACATGGCGTAATTAAAACAAACGATAATGAACTAACCATCAAAATTAAATACAAATTTCCAGTACAGATATGGGCAACATTAGAGTCTGTAGATACGGGGTCAGAGTTCCCTTCATACGTCATACCATCCATGCAAAAAGGTATATACTTAATATACATTCGATTACCTGAGATGAAAAAGAGATTTAAAGTAAAGATCAATGGTAAACCAATGTTTTATGACGGAGAAGCACCCTCGTATAAGATAGTACAATATACTGTAGAAAGTACAGGTATACTCAGAGCTCAACCATTTCCCGATAAATTACATTATCTCGGTTTTACACGAGATGAATTTATGCGGGGTTACTGTCTCAAAAAAAGAAGCACGCCAATAATTACGAGTCAATCGGGAAAGGCAAAAATTAAGATAACAATTCCACCTGAAGATGGCTCTAAACAGTTTCACGCTACGTGCATGCTTTTGTCTTGTGAGAAGGAACTGTGCAGTTGGCATTACGTCGACAAAACTCTCAATCAAGTCATAATTGGTTTGAATTTACCGCATCAAGGGCAATATCTGATTACTTTATACGTGGAAAAAGACGCCCCTCGGACAGTCGGTGGTTCTCTGGAAGCTATAGGCTATTTCATAGTGGTCTGTTCCCGAGGTGGTATTGATAAAAGGGTTCTACCAATTAAGAACACAGCTTACGGAGCGAGTAGAGAACTTTACAGATTAAACTGCGAAATTTACAACCAACTCAACGGAGTAATAAAAACTCGAAATGGAGAATGTGTTTTAGTGATGAAAATGCCAGAATATGGGATAGATGTAGCGTGGGGTCTTTACATCGGTGAACAACAGGTCAACAAAAAAGAATGCATCTGCGCTGAAACTTACGGCAGATATATTCGCTTCAGATTCCGTCTTCCGGAAGCTGGATTTTATCACTTTACGATGAATCGCACGTGTAAATCAGGAGAGCATTTATGCGCTTATCTGATCGATTGTAAACAGCCTTACCAAGGAGAATTGTTTCTGTCGTGGCCGAGAGAATGGGGTACGCAGAAACTATTCAAACAACGCGGATTCCAGTGTATTAATCAGAGTTGTTCATCGGTCGTTACGACAAACGGCAAATGCGAATTCAAATTGAAGAACCCAAGAAACGAGAGAACGATGTGCAGCCTTCTAAATGCGTCTGGAGATTCGATTCCTACTGAAAGATTAGTAAATAAAACTACGACCGATGATGTCGTCAGTTTTGAATTGACTCTCACTGAACGGGGACAGTACGCTTTTCGTATCAGTAAAGTAAAACGTGATGATTCCTGGGATGATTGGTTGGTCGTTTATCATATCACTTGTCTCAAACCAGCTAAACTTCATTAAAATTGCGTGCATTTATCGAGATGAAAGTGATCTCGATATATTTTGATAGATATCTAAGGAAAAAAACGTAAAACGTGTATCAGTAATTGTGCTCATATTTAACGCAGAGGTTTTTGACCCGTATTTTTCTACATTTAACGAAATCGGTGCTTTTCAAGTACTTAAATTCCTACTGATTATATAAAAGCTTTTAATACCGGTATATTATGTATCAATGATTTCTATGAAATGGTTTTAAAATATAGAAATATAAATTGTATATCTATTCTTCAAATGCGTTTTCTTCGTGTATCTCATAGATTCCAATCCTAGCAGCGCAGCCCCTTAACTCGACAAGTCAGTACCTTTCTACTTATCAAGACAAATCAATAAACAAAGACATCGAACTGATATTAATCATATTTATTGTTAAAATCAAATAATGACACAGATATTCCTCAATGTGCTAATTCAATGTTGTAAAGATAGTTTCGCTGGAATGAGATTTCTGGATTATTCTGTCTTAATCGATCTGTAAACTGCATCTGAAAATAGACACATTAAATTAGTGAATTGAAACTGAATGTCGGGCGATGTTTACAACGAATCATCAGTGCGTGCCACTTTAACTCACCTGCTGAAACCATCTTGACAAATGCATATATTTCTGTTTGTCGAAAAATGTCAAATGTCCCTACGAGAAGAGAAACAGAACTTAAGCAAGTTTCACATAATGATTTTACACAAAGCTGTCATGAAATCTATATATTACTTACCATTACATTATGTAAACCATAAAACAATACGATATCAGCTAGACTTATCTGATGCCCAATGAAGAAAGTCCTATCAGCAAGGTATCCATTAAGTTCCTACAATATTTATGATACTTCATTTACAACACAAAGCATAATGTTTGATAAAGTATACATTTTTTTACAAACATTGTATTTAAGTGTATTTACTTTCAGTATGTCATGAGGGATTCGTTCATTTATCAAAGCTTTATCTAGGTTCTTGACTCGATATTCCAACCATTGCGATATGAATGTCTGTTCTTTAATTGTCTTTCCTTTAAAAAATGATAACATTTTTCATTGGGTATCAATTGATATAAAACAATACGTAAGTTCAAAATAATGCAATATTTACCAAGAAGATCTTCTTTTCCTTGTTTAGCAATATGTTTATATATCGTCGCTAAACCTTGTATTTTACCACATTCCTTGGACGAAAATGCCAAACCCTGTAAGGGATAAATCGGGGTTCGACCCAACATGTTAATTGTATACAAACATTCGCCACTCGAACCGAACTATTTTACAATCTTCACCGCCGAATTTTACATCTATTACTGAGATTCTAACGTTGATATCGAGATCATTGTTTAAATATAGTATTGATTCACCTGAAATTTACCTGATCTCCATTTTGCAATGATGCGTTTTTCAATGAAATGGACAAATATTCAGCGAAATTCTGTATCTCGGCCATTATGTTTTAGTTGAGCTATAAAACTCATGACTCATAATCGGGTTCGAATCCGCAATATATGCGTGTAGTGCAGGAACTTTTCCAAAACTTTTTTCCCTGGATCCCTATAAAACCTTAAAATCTATGAAACTTATGCGTTTTTTTTTTAAACTTTATTAGAAAGAATCTTGGTATAAAATGTTTAAAATCATGTGTTAAAAACACAATCTGCATTTTGAATTTGCTGTTGATTGCATATTTTCTCTTCAACAGCCTTATCCGTCCCATTATCGGTTATTGTACTGAGGTCTGGTGTTCCTTCTTTGTTTCCAAGCTGGAACCTTCTAATCTTTATAACACCTGTAACTCTCTGCCCTGCGAAAAGCTTTATCTGAACTTTGGCAAATACTTACTTGGTGTCAACAAAAGGTCCGTTAATGCGGCTGTTCGCGGCGACTTAGGCCAGTACCCCTTGCTTATATCATTTATTCCCCTGATGGTTAAATTTTGGTTTCGTCTTTGTAAATTGAATCCCGCCTCATTAGTGTATAAATCCTATCTGGACTGTGTGCAAAGTATGGACACACTCCCAAATTGGTGTTCTGGAATTTTTTCAATACTAAAATCATTTGATCTTCATGGTGTTTGGTCTAATCATGGCTCCAACCACCCCAATAAAATTATCAAGCTGCTCCAGTCTAAAATGTATCTCTTATATTCTTCTTCGTGGCTATTTCAAATCAACGACAGTAATTCCAACCCCAAATTAAGGACTTATAAACTTTTTAAAAAACGCTTTGAACTTGAAAAATATATTATTTCGAACTCTTTCCTTAAAAGACGCGAATTTTCCAAACTGCGTCTCGGTTCCCATCGGCTTAGAATCGAGACGGGGCGTCACTGTCGTCCATTTTTACCAGCCAATGAGAGATTTTGCCTCTACTGTACTGTAAATAAAGTCGTTGAGGACGAATCCCACTTTTTACTCGAGTGTCCCTCGCTTCATCCTGCCAGAGTTTCCATTTTATCCTCACTTGTATGTTTCACAGAGTTTGAGTCTTTTTGTGTTTTCGATAAATTCCTATTTTTGATGTCCTATAACAACGGAGACTATGAAATTGCCAGCCTTATGTGTAACCTAGTTAACTCTTTATTTGCCCTCCGTTCAACGCTTTGATTCTTTTGTATTATATTCACTTGATTGTATCGCCACCTAGTTTCCTTGCTGTAGTATTATATTTTGTTTTACGTTTAACATATTTTATTTGTAAATATTCTCTATTCCTATGTTATCCATTATAAAAGCGATTTTCATTCATTCATTTATTTATTTCCTGAATAATTTACATCAATAAATAGATACCAGACAAAATTACAATAGATGATTAATTTGGTTCATACAAAATATATATAAACTGATGTAAAATAACAGCAGGGCAACCAGAGGAAAGCAGAGCTTGTAATATCAGGCACCCCAAAAGGAACAAATAGAGATGAAATACGCACGATACACACAAACACACACACACGCACACACACTCGCAAGCAAGCAGCACACACGCACACACCAAAACACCCACCACATATAAGAAAACCACACACATATATTCACACACATTTACAAATAGACACACACACACACACACAAAAATGTATACATATAAATACATAAAGTTATACCTTGGAGTTTATTCCAAGGTTATACATACATCATATGAGCGTAAGTAAGTACCATTTGAGAAGGTCATTGCACCTTATACATAATTATCATTATTATTATTTTCATGAATAAACTGTAACGATTAATAATGAGAAAGTAAATGGTTTTTTGTTCGATTTTTGAAACTTTCAATAGAAGGGGAGTTTTTAATTGAATCATTCATATTATTCCAAATATTTGGACCGTTGACTTTTATTGAGAAACCTTTTAGATTTGATTTGAATGAGTCAGGGCGGATGTTGTTGCTGTTTCTAGTGTTGTATCCAACGTCATTCGTCTTAAAAAAATTATTGAACATCTCAGGTAACTTGTTATTGACATATAGATACATGAATTGTCCAATTTGAAAATTGTTTATATCTGCCAATTTAAGAATTTTTGCAGACTTAAATAATGGTGAGGTATGGGCTCTAAAATCGGTTTTAAAGATAATGCGGACCGCTTTCTTCTGGAGAAGTTCCAGCTTTCTTAAGTTTGAAGGATAAGTATTACCCCATACAATATTACAATAGGTGAGATGGCAATAAATGAAAGAATAATACAACTGCAGTAAAGTTGTTTTTGACAAAATTCCATAAAGTCTACCCATTATACCAATGAACCGTGATAGTTTAGTGCAGATGCTATTAATGTGTGACTTCCAAGTAAGCTGGTCGTCAACTTGAACGCCTAGAAATTTTGTTGTCGAGACTTGTGATATAGACATATTGTTGATTTTGATAGAAATTGAGTGTTTATGTTTAGCACGACTGAAAAACATGAAATGAGTCTTTTTCAAATTCAATGAAAGCCTATTTGCCCGAAACCAGATATTCAGTTTGTGTAGTTCTGTATTTACTATTATAGTTAACTCATTAATATTGATATGAGAAGTGAATACATTAGCATCATCAGCAAACATGATAAGATTAAAAATGCTTGATGCGTTTGCAAGGTCATTTATATATAATAAGAATAGGATCGGCCCCAAAATAGATCCTTGAGGCACTCCACAGAATACAGGATAGCTAGTGCTAGTAGTCTCTTTAAAAAGAACAGTCTGAAAACGGTTTGAAAGATAGTTTCTAAACCAGAGTAATGGCGTACCTCTGATGCCATAATGGCAAAGTTTAGACAATAGAATTTCATGATTCACTGTATCAAATGCACGCGAAAGGTCTAAAAATATTCCTATAGTTGATTTGCCATTGTCTAAGTTATTGATAATTTTATCTATGATAACAGTAATAGCCATGTTGGTGGAATGGTCTTTTCTAAATCCAAATTGACATGGAGATAGTATTTTATACTTGTCCAAAAAACTTATAACTCTTTTGTAAACTACTTTTTCTAAGATCTTGGAAATACATGGGAGTATTGATATTGGTCTGTAGTTTGAAAAATGTGAAACATCTCCAGATTTGAACAAAGGTAATATCTTAGATATTTTGAAGGATTCAGGTACTTGTCCATTAATCAAACTTAGATTTAAAATATGAGCTAACGGCCGAGATATAGCGTCAATTACTCTCTTAAGGATCTTTTGATTGATACCATCATGACCAGTGTTATTACTATTTTTAAATTTTGAAACAATATTCTCAATTTCCAAAGAATCTGTGGGAGAGAAAAAGATATTATTTTGTTGTGGCGGACCCAGAAAAGAAAAAAATGTTTTGTTAGTAGGTAAAATATCATTGGCTAGATTTGGACCCGCTTGTGCAAAACACTTATTAAATTCATTGGCTATACTAACATTATTTTTGTACATAACACCATTCTGTTCAAAAACATCAGGATATTTAGAATTTGATGATTTTCTATTAATTAGGTCATTAATTATTTTCCAGGTTTCCTTGGGATCTCTCGCATTGTTTAACATAGAGTTATAGTGAAGCGTTTTAGCCTTTTTGATACAAGTATTAAAAACGTTTCTATATCTATTGTAGATATCTCTATCAGTTTGAAGTTTACTAGACAGGTATCTTCTATAAAGAGAATCCTTCTTTTTCAAAGAAATCAATAAACCGTTAGAAAACCATCCGTGTTTCTTGTCCCTATATATCGAAAACTTTCTATTGATTATAGGGAAACATTCCGTGTAGTATTTATAGAATACATCATAAAAAGAGTTATAGGCAACATTAGCATCATGAATATTAAACACATGAGTCCAATCATGTGCAATTAGCTTTCGTTTAAATCGAGCGATATCATGATCTGACATTTTTCGATAACTAACTGTCCTAGTTGATGTATGGTTGACTTTGATTTCCGGCATAATTGCAAAAATTGGAAAGTGGTCAGATATATCATAGATCAGAATCCCTGAAATTGCATCGAAACTAGAATAACAGTTTGAATATATATTGTCAATAAGAGTAGAAGATCTGTCGGTTACTCGTGTTGACTTATCTATTAAATTCGTAAAACCAGTTGAAAGCATATTAAAAATAAAATCTCCAGTCGGTTTATGAGAGTCGGCGTTGAAAAGATTTATATTGAAATCGCCCAAAATGAAGCACTTACGCCCTGTTCTAGTTAAGTTTTCTAAGAGTGGTAGAAAATCAGTATTAAAGTTATTGACACTTGCATCAGGCGGTCGATAGATAGTGCCAACAATATGTTTTGACATATTATGTGGTAATTGGATTTCTATAAATAAACTTTCGAATGTGTCATTTACACAAGTAAAATCATCCAGTATCCTAAATTTAATGGTGTTGTGGACAAACATCGCTATTCCACCACCACGTGTATCCTGTCTACTTATGAAAATCGACTCATAATCAGGCAAATTATACATTGACTTGTTGTCATGTTGAAGTTTAGTCCACGTTTCAGTAAAAGCTAAGATCCCAAAATTGAAACAGAGGGAGTGTAAATATAATTGCAAATTCTCAAAATTCTTATTAAAACTCCTTATATTTAGATGAAACAAGGAGAAGTTTGATAATCCAAACTTTGATAATTGCGTTAAATCCTTATAATATTTACTACTTGAACCTACGATAAACTCAGGATGTGCATGACTGGCCATCTGCTAGTGGAATTGAAGCGTGATAGTAATACTTCGACGGCACTCACCGTTACATAATAAATTTCGCTCATTATGAACATAGTACGCATATGTATACACAAAAAAATCAATGAAAGCAAAGAAAAATTGACGATGTAGAAAATATGTGATCACAGCACATACTATTAGCAATAAACCATACCGAGTAACTAAAGCCATGAGCATATGAAAGGATTAGCTCCTCCTAAATAATTTTAAGATGCTAAATAATAATTGTTATCAAGGAATTATGATTTGACAGGATTAATCAAACTAGGATACACGATTCAATATCTCATCAAAATCTGCATAGCCACTAAGATGGTGCTTCATGTTGTTAATGATGGCCATAATTTTACCGTCATTCGACCATGATGCTGAAACCGCTTGATGTTTGTTCAGGTACTTCAGGAATTGAGCTCTGCCGCGGGTTAAATCCTCAGAGATACTAGTTTTGGATCCTTTTAATTTTCTACGCTGCTTGAATTTTAAATGTATGTCCACTCTTGTACTGTTTTCCCTGTGTCTTGATGTTAATATTTTATTGCATGTCATTTCCTATGTAACTTGTGTATTATATGGAGCAATAAAATTAAAGTTCAAGTTCAAGTTCAAGTTCAAGTTGTTGAGATGCACCCCTCTAGAATATTGGTGTATAGTTATAAACGAGATCATCATTCCGCACCGGCTAGTTTCTTGGTATAAAATGTTTAAAATCTGTAAATATTATGTGTTAAAAAAACAATCTGGAGATGCACCCCTCTAGAATATTGGTGTATAGTTATATACGATAAACGATATCATCATTCCGCACCGGCTACCCGCTAAAACATTGAGATTACGATTCTATTTGAATCTATCGTCATTTTGTTTCAAAAACATTTTGGCTATATCCAGTAAGCACCTGTACTCCTCCTGAAAGTAGAAAAAACGTTATGTACTCATTGTTGATTTCGAGTCATGGGAATCGATCAGAACCAGGCGAATTAAACGTACAATACGACTGATAAATTGATATCTTATTTTCTGTAGCTGTTGCACCATATGAAAAATGTGAATTTCTGACTTTTTTAAAACAAGCTGCTGAACTACATCAAAAGCGCCACAGAAAACACCGGCCCTATCGGAACCATATCTGAGGAAAAAAACAAGAAGACATCAAGCCGAACATTGGAACTTGAAATATCGAAGTAAATATGGTTGACGCGTACGAGTAAGTCATACTCACAAACAATGAACTGTCAGTAGCCCATTGCCCATCGTGTTTCTCCACTCTCTTACACGATTTACCAGCGCAAATATCAGTTCAGCTGGTGGTATGATTTGATGATAAGCCCAACCTGTGAGATGGAAGTGTCTTACAGTATGTCCTGCGCTCCCTGGCTACAAATTCAAATTGAAACCCATCAGACACGAGTCGTGCGAATTCATCGCCGAATGATTTCTAATCAAATCAATTCTACAAATCAATTCTGAATATCAAGTTTAAGATGAGGACGTACAGAAATATTTGATGACAGTTGAATATCTCGAACAACTATTCCCTTCTCTACTTCAGTCTGTATAGAAACAGCGATCTGAATGTCACCGTACGATTCCACCTGTCCTGATGTTGGCCAATACGGATCACTTTGGCCCTGTCAAAAAGTAACAGTGAATGAATATAGTTTTGGAATAGATTATGATTTTGTGATGTCCGGGTTTTTTTTTTTGTTTCTCTACCTCGACGAGTTGATTGAGCATGACTATGCAATTACACGAGCGATCTTTTATCATTCTCCAAAAGTCAGAGACAGTTTCGTTCATAGGCATCTGCGTAACAATGATTGCATCATTACCCTGCAGAATGGGCGTCTGAAACATAATTATTTATACGTTGAACTAGGAAGTAAAATAAAACACATCGTGTATATACATGATTGTCATGATAATGACTATTTAACAAGGATGTTAACTGCGATAAAATGTTGTTGGGATTTTCTAATAAAACGAGGAAAATGTATATGTACCCGAACAAATGTTGCATTGATGTAGTCAGATCGGTCATCAGTTTGTGTTTGAAGAGCAGCAACCAAGGGAACGCGATGACAATCAGCTTAAAATAGCAGAAACATATACACTCAAATAAACACTCTTTCAAAATGTAGTTTTTATATCATTAGAAAATTAGAAAATAAAGGCAGAATTTAATTCGATACCTGGTAAGATAAGCGGTGATCTATTTTTAAAGCTATTCATCGGATTAAGAGCTACAGCACATTTTTCTCTATTTGATACTGGTCGCATTAAGTCAATAATCTACAAGGGAAACAATTCAATTATTCAGTCTTCAAACCGCAGTTTCACATAAACCTTGTGCAATCGACCACTAATACTTGAAATTGATCTTGCAACTTGCTATCGACAGAATCTTTTGTTGTTCCTGCTGTTGTAATTTTCTGGTATTCTTTTAAGAACTGATCAGTTGGAATTGCGCAGTCTTTCACGACATATTCTTCGAGTAAAGCCAGATGCAGAAAAACGTACTGCTCCTTGAAAACAACGAGGAGTAGAACTTATCATCTTACCGTGCTAGGTGATAAAAATTAGAATCACAAATCTCCCTAAATAACGAGAATCTCTTTAAAGTGAAAGTGATCTGTAAATCTGTAAATTAGCTTACAAGTGTTTGAACCATCTCAGGCCTTTGTTCCCTTAGTTTAGTAATCGTTCCACCGACATCTACTCTTTCGGTTCTGGAAGCTTGTTTTAGGAGCATGTCGAGTGCAATAAATGTGCCACTACGACCTGCACCAGAACTTCATAAAATATATATATGTATATATTATTAGTGGTCATAACAGAATAGTCAAAGATAACGTATACTTCACGAAGCGAAGGTAATCAAAATTAATACATACTTGCAATGGACGACGATAGGAGCTTTAGCCAAATAAGGCTGAATTGATCGTATTAATTTAACCACTGAACACGACCTATTCGGAACTTCATTTTCGCTCCAACGATGAAGCTGCTTCAATTCAACTTGTCTACAGTTACCGTCCTGAAATGATAAGTGTCACCCACAAATCTTATAGAAACTATTAGGTAAAGATATGAACAGCAAACATCGTTAAGTCTTACTTTATCGACTTTAAGAACATAAGTGGTAAGATCATTTTGAATTTTCGTGTTGAACCAAGTAACTGTCACATCCCCATAAGTGTGACTACCTTCGCTCGGCCAGTACTGATAGCACATATCCTAAAAAAATGAAATCTCAAATATATCTCTGTAATTCGATTAGAAGTCGTCCAGTACTGATTCAATTAACGGAGTATATAACCTGTGGAGGTACACCTTCTGTAAGGTCCGTAAGCATGATAATCAGCTGACAATTCTCTTGCCAAATCATCCTCCACATGTCATTTACAGTTGAAGGCAGTGGTCCTGAAAGGAGATCCTTCATTAAAGCTCGTCAAACTTTTTTCAATATTCTTATTGACGCTTTTTTTCACACATACCTTGACAGACAATGAAGTGATCTCCCTGTTTAAAACCCTATAAGATACATTTTGAGTGCGAGAATTTACTCTCAAAAAAGAGAAACGTTAAAAAGTATCGGGCGGGAATTTAAATGATTTTATACCTGGATACGACTAGCGTTTATGTATTCACTCGTATCTTTCAAGACGACTCGATTACCTTCGTCTAAAATAGACGAAAATTACCAGATAGAATTCTATTTATCGTATGTTTCGAGTCTTGCGAACTGGACTCGTAGTTTTTTAAATACCTACATGGCACCACAGTGGGGTAACGATTCTTATCGGGGTTTTCGTTAGCGACTGCACTAACCACACCATAAACACGTTGAAAATTCTGAAATATAAATCCATCACAGCATTCGTAATCAATGGATTTTCAAGGTTTCAAATGCGTAATATTGATGCATTAACATTACGTTGAATTCCTCTTTGAACAACTGGTTGTCTTTTCTGGCGTGCAGTTTTACATAGTTCAATAGAGAATGTATCGGAGTTCCATCTTCACATGACACCGTGCGACTAATCAGTTCTATACCGGTATCTATAAATCATATACGAATTCCTGATCATAGAAATATCTAGAATTTTAGATACATATACAGAAATATTGTGTTAGATGTTTACCTTGCTCAGTAGTCTCGTCAGACCTACTTACAGCATCTACTCGGGACTCTCTTTTCCTGATATCAAGTAAAAGTGAATGTAAAACAATGTAAATATTTAACATCGCCTATACACAATCCACTCGCAAAACTTACCCACATACGACTCTCAAAACAATAAGAAAAATAACTATCGCCATCATCGAACAACCAGAAATAGATGCAATTAGTTTCCAATGTGACTTAGGTCCTGAAAAGCGATTTATACTTCTATCAATCTAACATAAGAAAATCAAAGGAAATAAGATTATACATCTACGAGTTAAACGTTCAATACGGTACCGTATATTTTAGCAGTTCCATTTATCTGATAGAAATATTGAGCGCCTTCGATGATGCGCGGTTTTCTGATTATCTGTACTTGAATCGTATAATTCTTCATCGGTTTTAAAGCCAGTTTTGTATTGTTTGCATAAACCTTTTTGACCTCATCTGCTATATCGCCGATATACCGCCATTTCACTCGATACGACTTCACCTTCTCATCACATACAAATACATCCTTAAATACAATACGTGTCATAATGAAATTTCTTAATCTTATTTCGCCTATGCTTTGATATTGTTCAACTGAAGTCGTAGAACATAGAAATCTAACTTACATAAAGTTGCCCCCGCAGGCAAAAGAGGACCGCATGCTTCTTGAACTTGAAATAACATCTGATTTTATAACGTCTTTTTTAGGTATTTACATGCAATAAAGAATAAAGAGCTATAATAAAAGCATTCTTAAAAAGATAAAATCCCACTATTTACAGATTAAAAAAAATTTAAAAACCAGAATTTATTTATTAAATCTAAAATATTTAAAAGACACGACGTTTCGATCTCACTCTAGAGATCATCCACACCTGACGATGATCTCTAGAGTGAGATCGAAACGTCGTGTCTTTTAAATATTTTAGATTTAATAGATAAATTCTGGTTTTTAAATTCTTTTAATCTGTAAATAGTGGGATTTTATCTTATTATCCGTTCACCACGTTTGAGTGTGGTCATCGTTCTAAAAGCATTCTTATTTACATGCACGTAACCTACCCTCCAGGAGAAAAGAACAATAATCTTTTTATCATTTTTTCTTCTACCGAGATCAGAGGTAGAAATGATATCTGGTTGTCCAGACTCATTTTCAAGTAAATATAATGGTAAAATCTCATCCATTACTCAAATGAAATGATTTTAGGGAGAATAATTCTCATGACAAAAGTTTACCTTCACACTGTGTTTTGAAGTGTATATTAGGACTGTAAGTGCCTTGTTTTATTAAACCTGATTGTAGGGTTGCGTTAACTGTAACATTAACTTGATAAATTCGGTTTGGTCGCAAATCTGTGATCTGATGAGGAGACTGGACTCCTTTATATTCAGATCCATTGACCCTAACTGTATAATTCATCGTTTCGAGAATTGAACCATTTACAGAATCAATCATTGAACCAATGTAAGGTTCCCATTCAATAATTGCCGTTGTTTGAGTGATGTTTCTAACTACAGGAGCATGTCGAACCCTCAGCTCTGAAAACAAAGTAAAAGTGAGTATAAAACAATGAAAATATTTAACATCGCCTATAAACAATCCACTCGCAAAACTTACCCACATACGACTCCCAAAACAATGAAAATAATCATCGCCATCATCAAACAACCAGAAATAGATGCAATTAGTTTCCAATGTGACTTAGGTCCTTAAAAGCGATTTTTACTTCTATCAATCTGACATAAGAAAATCAAAGGAAATAAGATTATAGATCTACGAGTTAAACGTTCAATACGGTACCGTATATTTTAGCAGTTCCATTTATCTGATAGAAATATTGAGCGCCTTCGATGATGCGCGGTTTTCTGATTATCTGTACTTGAATCGTATAATTCTTCATCGGTTTTAAAGCCAGTTTTGTATTGTTTGCATAAACCTTTTTGACCTCATCTGCTATATCGCCGATATACCGCCATTTCACTCGATACGACTTCACCTTCTCATCACATACAAATACATCCTTAAATACAATACGTGTCATAATGAAATTTCTTAATTTTATTTCGCCGATGTTTTGATTATTGTTCAACTGAAGTCGTAGAACATAGAAATCTAGCTTACATAGAAATCTAGCTTACATAACGTCTTTTTTAGGTACATGCAATAAAGAGCTATAATAAAAGCATCCTTATTTACATGCACGTAACCTACCCTCCAGGAGAAAAGAACAATAATCTTTTTATCTTTTTTTCTTCTACCGAGATCAGAGGTAGAAATGATATCGGGTTGTCGAGACTCTAATTTTCAAGTAAATATAATGGTAAAATCTCATCCATTACTCAAATGAAATGATTTTAGGGAGAATAATTCTCATGACAAAAGTTTACCTTCACACTGTGTTTTGAAGTGTATATTAGGACTGTAAGTGCCTTGTTTTATTAAACCTGATTGTAGGGTTGCGTTAACTGTAACATTAACTTGATAAATTCGGTTTGGTCGCAAATCTGTGATCTGATGAGGAGACTGGACTCCTTTATATTCAGATCCATTGACCCTAACTGTATAATTCATCGGTTCGAGAATTGAACCATTTACAGAATCAATCATTGAACCAATGTAAGGTTCCCATTCAATAATTGCCGTTGTTTGAGCGATGTTTCTAACTACAGGAGCATGTCGAACCCTCAGCTCTGAAAACAAAATACGGTAATGGTTACCTGAACTGGAACTGAGGTACTTTCATTAAATTTTTGAATAGTAATGCAGCCAATCTTTGTTCAGACGGATCAATTATTGGTAAATTACCTTCTAAACAAGAATACCCAGTGTAATGATCTCTGCAACCTGAATTACACCTTCCATAGTAATCACATATTTCAATAGGATTCTTACAGCGACAATCAGTAAGGCAGCCGATCTTCTTGGTGCGATTTGTCGGACATGTGTCTATTGCTGTGAGAAAGATCATTTTTACATTTTCATTACTTGTTTTAACCATACTTAGTTGATTATATGATTTGAAAGTATTTTCACTTACGGATATACTTGTAACCGATAGCTTCAATTTCAGCTATTTCTATTTTCTCTTTTTCGAAATGTATATATTTAAGAACAACATTATCTCCAACCAAAGGACGGAAACAAGTGAATGTCTTATCGTATATGAATGAATCTGGAATTTTCATACAGTTTTCGGATTTCTGTGTGGTTCTGTTTTTGATAACGAGTCTGTAGCCAGACAATTTAGCTACAAAAATAGAAGTAGAAATAGGAATGATAGCGTTTAGCCATATGTTTACGTGTAAGTAATCGGGTACGTACGGCAAGAGTTTTCATTAGAAATACATCGTTCATTGTTGTATACTATGATTGAGTTGATCACATATTTATCCCGAAGCAAAGCTCCCCACTGCGGCATCCTCATTGAATGTGTTTTAGAGAATGTGCTGTAATTTCCATCAATTGCCAATTGCGCTATATGTGACCCGTTATCGGTTGACTGGAATATTCGTTCGGCATCTTTCATAACGTCACCTAAATCACAAACACATGCAAAGAAAGTTTGGAGATTTGAAAATAAATCCTTAATGCCATCTATAATAGTTTCGTTATACGTATGTCTTGATTATATCCTCATGATATTGTATTTATTAATATTCACGAATATGAATTGTGGAATTAGACTGACCTATTTGACAGCCAGGTCCGAACCAGCCGTCTGCGCAACCAGTGGCTGGACATTCTCCCGTTTGTTTATCACACGTATCATTACCAGCACATCGACACGGAAAAATTCCATCGTCACCAAAAACATTCCCTTTAATAACAATGTCAACTCGTCTTTACGATTCTGTTACATAATGTATATATATATATATATATATATATATATATATATATATATATATATATATATATATATATATAACCGCCTGTAGATAACAATTCGAAAAAAGATTTTTACGAGAAAACATTGTTCTATATATTTGTATATACTGATACCGTTTACTGAATCGTAGGTGGCACAAATCAGTAGAAATAACCAACAGACCGTGATCGAAACCATCTCGCTTCTATCGTTCTAAAACTCAGTTTGAAAGCGGATGTAAATTGGGATTTTGAAATACAATTAAGTGATTAACCCCACGTGATCATAGATAGGGGCCTACATAACCAATGCCAAATTTGTATATACATTTATATATTATTCACTACTGAACGAAATTTCGGGCAATACGATCTACAATGAAATCTTAGGTTTTTCAAACATACGTTTATTCAAATGATATATATGTGATTCATGATATCTATTTATTTACACGTGAATATCAATAATCATATGATGACATAAATCGGATATATTGGTCACAGATATATACGTAGTCGATCCTAGGCCGCACGATGGAACATAGCTCTCCGTCATTCAAGAATTATTTACTTATAGACGTAGATTTAACGGATTCTGTAACTCCAGCTGAAATTGTGGAATTTGTCGCCCTTTTAGTCGACGGTGAAACTTTAATTGAGAAAAGAAGATTTCATCATATAATTGGACCGACAAAAAATATGACGCTTTTAGCTACGAAACCACGTTTGAAGGAGACGATGAGATTATTTGAAAGTTGGCTCAATTGGATTAAAGTTCACTGTTCAGATGAGAATGAATTCGCTGTCGTTACTTGGGGTAAGAAGTTTAGATTATCTCCCTATATCGTTGTATGTACTGTAAGTAAACTATGAACCAGGAAATTAAAATGCTGCGATAAAGAACAAAATTACCTTATTGATATTAGTCATATCATCTGATCTCAAGTCATAGTTTATTAGATATATGAAACAAATAATTTATGATCAATTGTTATTGTCATTTCTTCCTCATCTTTGGTCATGAAAAGCCACACTCAAAATTATTAAGAGATAACATGTATGGCTATTGTGATTGGTATCATGTCATCTGACATTGAGTTATTGAATTCATATTTCAAATCATAAATAAGGAGGTTTCTGCTGACAAACGGCCATCATCAATCTGTGCACGATTGTTCAGTAGAAGTCCTTTTCCGAATCCGTTGTTCGTGGTTTTCGAATCAATTGCGAAATATTTCTCATAAATTCTTAAAAGTGGGATTTCTCATTTCATTACTAGAACTTAAACATCGATTAGAACACGTGCTATCCAACTAATCTTCTTTCATCAGAAGCAGATCGATTTCTTCTACAGGTGATGATATCGACGTTCTTTTGTACGAGAAATGTGAACAATCCGACGCTCAGTTACCCGCTTTCCTTCACGCGTGGATCGACATACAAGAACTTCACCGTAGACATCGTCGAAGTGAAAGATCTTTGTCGCTGGGTAAAATAATCAACGCGTACGGACTGGAAAAACATAACGACGATTATCCTGCGCTGGATCGATGTCGTGATATGATCGACGTATTACGGAAACTAACAAACTCCGGACAAATCATCGAATATACAAATTTCTCATAGAAACCATCGAAATCGAATACAATATCAGCATTTTATAGAAAGATTTTTATTTACATTTCATATTAATATATTTACATCGAGGATTTATACATATACACTAATCATAGCGATGAATATGCACAATGATACAACGGTTTAACCTCGCCTAGCTCCAAAAAGTCCAACTTTTCACTAACTCGGTCAAAAACTAAATGATTTTCGGATTTTCTAGCTTATTTTCTGATCCTTTACTCGGATCATTTTGCTGGTCCCAGTTTGTCCAAATGAGGCGAAGAACACTAGCTGCACAACTATCTGATAAATGTTGAACTGATGTAACACAGTTCACACAGCACAGTAACTGATGATGAATGATAATGTATTCTACGTCACGCGTGAGTTTGAATCTGTGTTGTGTTCTGGACTGTGTTTTTGCTGAAATCAAGAATAGTTTTTCAAGTCATCTGCATTATTATAATCATATTCATGCTTTATTTTGTCCTCGCTTGAAATAAATTGATTACCTTTTTCTTTTTCTTTTCTTTCTTCTTCTTTTTTCGATCACGTTCTTCGTCGCTTCTTTTCTGTTTTTTATGCTTACGTTCGTAAGATTCTGAAGTTTGTTCTGTATAAATAAGAAATACATTTTTTTCAATGACTGTATATCACAGTTAAATGCAGCCCGAACTTGAAGTGTTAAAACTCGATGATTAACTCTTTGCTGTTTGAAGTAAATTTTCAATTGAATATGTCACTGGCAAAGTCCCTTTTTTGGAAGTGGGCAGAGTTGTTTATAATTCATTTTCAATAGAAATATCTTAAGTCATGTTAGGCTAAACAAAAATGATGCCTTGTTTCTCCGCAGCGGCCGGGTCATTTTTGTAAAATATGATAAAATTCATAAACAGTTCATTTCTATAGCGGCCGGGTCTGTTATGGTGAAATTGATCACGATTTTAAAAAAAGTAATGTATAGGGTAGATAGGCGGCCGGCTGGGTCAACATTTAAGCTCAGCAGAGCGGAGAAACAAGGTATCAATTTTTTTTGGCCTTACATAACAGTTAAGTTGTATAACAGTAAATAAAGATTGATTTGGATTCGTACCTGGTTTTCCTATACCCTCAGTAGGAATACCCTCTTTACTTGTTTCTCGTTTATGTTTCTTGTATTTGTGTTTCTTTTTCTGTGGTATTTGACTCATAAGACGATACTGTTCGGGAAGCTATAAAGAAAGAATACGAAAAATAATCCTCACTCCCAAACACATCTTCACTGATATTGAATATCAGTAGTGAAGATCGATACTTACCGGTCCAGGATGCAGCCTAAATCCGGCTAATGAAGCCCCAGATAATGGTAGAATCTCTTTCCCAGTTACCGGTGGTTTCTCTATCACTGACCGCAGAGAACTGCAATATACACACAATTTGTTATAAAAATTCATCAGCGCATTCGTAAATCTTACTTCGACAACATAATCACGATTGGTAGAACACTATATCCATGTTGACGCGATGAGGAGAGAATCCCACAATGATAATAAAAATTCCGAAAATGAAACTTCGAGATAGTAGTTTATTTCAACGTTTCGACTATATCCTAATAGTCATCTTCAGGAATAATGATTATTCATTATTCCTGAAGATGGCTATTAGGATATAGTCGAAACGGAATATATCTTCAGGAATAATGATTATTCATTATTCCTGAAGATGGCTATTAGGATATAGTCGAAACGTTGAAATAAACTACTATCTCGAAGTTTCATTTTCGGACTTTTTATTATCATTGTGGGATTCTCTCCTCTTCGACAACATAAATCGAGATATAATATGAATTGATTGACTTTTTGAAATTTAATTGGAAACATAAGGGGCCATTCATTTATTACGTACGCATTAGGGGAGGGGGGAGGGGTCAGTGCAATTGTGTACTGTAATGCTTAACGTATATGAAAAAATGGCTGATTTTGCGTACAGAGGGGGAGGGGGGTTGAAAAATTCAAATTTTATGCGTACGTAATAAATGAATGATCCCTAGATTGGATAGAAATGACAAGGCGAGTAATTTCCGTTCCCAACATAAATGCATTTGATATGAAATAGAATGATGTTAATATGCCATATGCATAGAACCGTATTATGAATCATATAAAAGTATGTAAGTTTAACATTACACGCTCTATTTGATTCTAATTTTATGCACCTATTATCCTGTATTCCTGGTGTATCGATATTTCCAGGTAGATTAGGTAGAAATGCACTGAGTTCTTCTTTCACTTTTTTACCGCCACAGAATTTATTGTACGAATGCTCGAGACTGTAATGGGACATCAAATTCGTACTTCCAGTTAATTCGGATTCATCTGTAGAAAAAAGAAAGGATGATTTATACTTCGGTCTATTCGATAGAGATAAATATCAATGTGGAACGGAGTGGACCCAGACTACAAGACGTACCCGGTGCCTCTTTTAACAGGTAAAAAGGACCACTTGGAATAACAGCAGGATTCTTTCCCAGCGTGATAGTAGTACGCAGAGTTCCAGTAGAATCCTGTCTGATTACTGCAGGTGATCTAGACCCTCCACGAGGACTGGATTTCGGTGAATTTTGCTCGTATTTTCTTTGAAAATCTGTCATTTTCGATTCGTGTCCACCATATTGGAAATAATGTATTTCCCGAGCTGTGATTGGCTGATATCTCGCGCAGCGCCGCTCAGTGTTCGATAGATAAACCAATTAACAGGAAGTAAATCCGTTGTTAATTTTGGGAATTCCCGAAAATAATGCAGCAATTCTGATCTTATAGGAACGAATTTCTTACCAAAGGTTGTGTAAGTTAACGAAAACATGTCCGAAGACAGCGAGGATGGCGACAACGGAACTTCCTTCACGATGAAAATGGTTTTAAGCGGCGTCAGAGCTAAATTTCCGACTGTAAATCAAATAAATACAGAGAATCTGTGCGCGTGGATTCAAAATGGGTCATGTCCTGATGTAGACGATGGAAATAATAAGATAATTTTGTTGGTAAGAACGATTTCAACCCTTAAAACGTTTTAATCTTTTTTGTTTCATGATAAAAGTTCCATGCTTTCCACCCTAAAATTCAAACACAACAAAGGAAGATAGCCGTTCGTTGAGGAGTAGGTTTAGGTGTTATAGTAAATATTGTATGGATCATTTTTAAGGACACTCGAGGAGAAAATGAACATCGTGTAAGTCATATCAAAGATGCCACCCGTATTGATCCGGATTTAGAGGAGGTTACATCTACTCTCAGAGAAATAATCGCAAATAATGAAGGTTAGGCTTTTTATCGATCAGTAAACAATCCATATTTCATTGATTATTTATTAGGAATACGTTGAATACACATATGTTATAAAAGAATGATCCCTAATCTTTATAGTCATTTCTGTTGTAACATGAAACCGTATTTTACAGAGAAGAGTTTATCGATTGTGTGCTACTGTAGTGTAGGATACAGATCTACTCGTATGGCAGAAAGACTTTCTAAAACATACGCCAAAATTAAAAGAGGTTAGATATACATCCGATTTCCATCGACATGAATAAAAGCATTAATCATTATAATGGTATTTTTCAACTGATATATATGATGTATTTGTTCTTCAGGTGACCGTGACATACCAAGTATTGATTTCTATAATCTTGAAGGCAGCTTATTTAAATGGGCGAACGAAAGTAAACCAATGGTTGACATCAACAACAAGCCAACTATATATGCCCATCCTTTCAGCGTAGTTTGGGGTAAACTTTTAAATAAACCTCTACGAAAGTCTTCGTTATGAAGCCACCTTTGTTGTGATAAATCCTGAAATATCATTAAACGTTTACATCGTCAAATTATGAATAAAAGGGAAAACTGTTTTGGATTCACTCTTGTACGATTGGATATGATAAAAGGATGTTTCAGTTATCTGGAAATGATTATCTAATTGGGAACAAACTTGTACATGTTAAAGTGTTATCCCTGAAAGGAATATTTGTTTGACCATTTTCACATGTTTATAAAACATGATTTTATAAGGAATATTTTGTAAAATTTGCATTTTTGATGAAGTTGGTTTCAGTGTTTACGCAGAGTCTTTAGAGACTCAAATGAATACTGGAAAAAGTTAAATCAAGTATTGTAGAAAATCTCAAAGCATGTTTTTGGACAGAAATACTCAGGACCCAGTTCCATGAAATTAGTTAATTTCTGATAGATTTGAACCCTAAATCCTAACCAAGAAATATGGAACTGACTCCAGAATTTGTAAAAGAAATACGTCATTGTTGGATAAGAAGTCTAAATCTCTTTGCAAAGATAAAATGAAAATAGTGCAATAGAATTTATAGAGGATCATCATCACACATGTTTTTCAGCTTGTTTTTTTTGTTTTGTCTTTTTTGCAACTGTCGATTTTATCACTGATTTGAGTGAGTCTACATTCAACCATTTCAGTTTGATGCATGATTTGAATCATGAAATACATCAGATATGTACATTTATGTCTCCTTCTCTTCCTTCAAAGCTTTTTACAGTTAACTGTAATCTATTTATAATAAATTATGGCAAATTTTTGCAATGACGTATTATTTTGTATTATTTATGTCGATATATTTATGAAATTTTGTGCTAAACGATTCAATGTAAAACTTTCCTGTGTAATATTGTGCGTCATAATTTATGGTTTTATATCTATCTATATATTATACTAATCATTTAGTTGCTATTTTACGATGCACACATAAATTACATTTTACATATCATTTCCAGTGCTATAATCATATGGAATAATCACAATAGCGATGTGTATCTAGGTTGAAAAGATCAGTAACGAAAATTTAATGGTCTCCTTTTAATTCTTTCGGGTATAGATCTATCCAGATGAAATCGAAAGTTAGATAACTGTTAAAGTGATGCGGGGATTTCATAATTATGTGCTCTTGACTGTTTTTAGTTTATTATATATACATATATGTATTGAAAATGTGGACCAATGTGCATTTTGAAAATCAATGTGACAAATTTTACAGTTCTACGGAATGAAATCAACATTACAGCCACGTCATATTAGATATAGCAGCATCATTCATAACACTGGCAGCTGTGAGATTTATATCTATTTTGCGAATAAACATTAATGTTTTTGGCTGTAAAATTAATGTTGTTGTCCATTTGTTGTGAAAATGAGGGTTATTTCCATCTGAACATTGGAGCTGCAGTCATCTCCAGTCAATGAATGTAACAAGATTTTTAATTGAAATCATACGCGTTACTTTGTACATTTTTATTACATACTTATATATACCATATATAAATTGACAAAGGCTAAAATAGATTAAATATATATAGAAGAACTCTAGATCTAGTGATGGTAAACTTAAACAAAATTTTTGAATGCATGATTACAATATTAACACAATTAAGTACATTCGATCTTTTGAAACCAGTTGGAAGCTCAATTACCACATTGACGTAATTGAGCTAATGTAATGAGTTTGATTTATGCAAGTATGTAAGCTTTCGTTACATATGTTAAGATTTATATACAAACTGTGAGTTGTAAATTGACACTCAGCAGTCAAATATTTAAGTAATGCAATATGGACTACCGTTGTATTGCTCATGTAGGATGTCTTACATTTACCTGTCTCTATGTTTAGAAGGATATGCAGACCCTAAGTTGGGACCGATTTTGTGGACATTTATGTCTACAACTAAACCATCTTCAAGATTAGCAGTAACTACTGCCGAAGGACTAACAAGATAACATATTGTATAAAATGCCATCTCCAACTCTGGACTAGTTCCCATGAATGAACTTCCGATCGGTTTTTCAGCATCTCCCAGGGAGAAATTGACGGCAACTAGTCGAGGATCATCTGAATCTTCCTAAAATAAATCGATAAATACTCAATGATAATTTACTGCAGTATTTCAACACAATATCATTTACAACTCGCACTATATTGAAAATTTCAACCATTTTAGATCAGCTCTTAAAACAATTCTTTTTCCAAGCTTATGGTTAGTCACGTGTCAATGTTTTATGCAAGTGCTTTAGTGCAATAATTTATTAAAAAAGTCACCAAATATGGTAAATAGCAATAATAATAATAACTCAATTCTTCATACCGTCCCCCATTTATAGTATCCTCTATAGTTGATTAGTCCTTTGCGTTCCTGTAGATAAACCTGAATCCAGTTATGAAGACCCAAAATATCCTCATCCCCTTTCATTTCGCCGACAAATACATGTTCAAATCCAGATGAGTCGCGTGACCTACAGAACCGTAAAAAAATTGTTTAATATTTCCTTAGAAGTGATTTGATACAATTCACTTGTTTATCAGTATAATAATACCTGTTACCGTGTGTTCGTCTGTATGTTTTAAACCAAATGTCGTACACAAATTTCTTGAATTGCATTTCATCATTAGGGGCTTTCTGCTGTTGCACTAGAAAATCATGCGCCAATCGCATAACTTTAGTTTCCATGATGGCATCGATGAATCTTCTATTTTCATTCTCTTCTTCCTTTGTAACAGTTTCCGGAATTCCTGTCTTCATTTCGTAGTTATCGAGAAGAGCTAAAAAGGCTGAAAACGAATAAATAAATAAATGTAGAAAACTGTGCTGTTACTTCCTAGTACCGGTAATCGAAATAAGTTCGACCAATTCAACTAACATTTATATGTAGGTCTTTGAAAAACCTCATCACTCATCCATTCAAAGAAGTTATAATTTGCACGATCTTGTTTCACTCTTGTGGACCTTAAATAACCTGAAATTTAATAATCAATGACAATGTGTTTGGTTTCGAAAATAAATTGTCCCGTCAATTAGCGATTGCTTGATTGATCAATTACCTTGCATATCTATTTCATAATCAACACCGTTCACACAACGATTCTCATCCATCAGCCAAATCTTTGACAACACATTCGAAATTTCTTGATTACTGAAATTTGAAATTGTACAATTGAATTGAACTTGAATCAATGAGTTACTAGAAATAGAAATATACGGCCAAATCATCGTTAGATTATTGCTTCAAATCATGATAACTTTCATCAATACTTATATCATACTTTGCCATTTTCTGTGGCTCAATAGTCGTGGATGGAGTAATCAGGAGAAAAAGTTCTTTCACTTTGGATACGCGGTACTGTTAAGTTTTCTATGCAGCGTAGCAGCACCAGCGCTGGCTTACATTTTACGTTGGGATTCGAATACGCATCTGAAAAATCATTACAGCTGCATGTAACATATTTTCGAAAAAGTTTATATGCAAGAATACCGGTACAAAAAGCCTTTTTAGTCACTTTATTTTATAAGGTATTTGAGTTAATTATGCTAAGACTTTTACCTTTTATATATACCGATGTTTTGCATCGACGGAATGTTTTTTGAATATTTGCTATGTTAAGAATCAAGACAAAAAGTCATAAAACCAAACCCGGAAGTGACTTCCTCAAAGATTTACCACCGCTTTCACTCTCACTGGGGCTTGTCACAATTGATAATGAATGGATAAAATCAGTATCATTAACCCACGCCAGAATCCCTGTAGGCCTTTAATGAATAAAAATTATTGGTACAATTTTGTATTTTATGCGATATTGGGATATTATTTTGTACGCTTCGTATTTTGTATTGTAGTAGAGCTTTGGTACTTTGTAATCTGGGCCCGGTTTCACGAAAAAGTTAAACCGTTTTAAGGCTTAAACTTTTTCGTGAAACTGGACCCAGTACTTTTTCCAATCAACTGGTGCTTTCTCGTAAAATTAATAATTGATATTGGATTTGCAATTTGATCAAAATGATTGCAACAAATCATTCGTTCCTGATCATCAATCTATATCTACGATATCTATATCTACGGTATTGATGGTATTTTTCAGATTCTAAAAAAATTGAAACTAGGTGAACTATTCTGATATGGATAGAAATACAGTATTTGGAATAGCCGCTGTTAGTATAGGATGTGGTGTGTGTATTGGCTGGTTTCTAAAAGGAAGGTTCGTGAGGTCACGTCGAGTTCTGATGGAATTGAATAAAAACAATGGTGCTATGGTGTCAGATCCTGTAAGTTTCATTTTACAAGCGCAACGTTTTTAGAACTGATTCAGTTCCCTTTATATTTATTCATATTTTGTTTATTTCGTAGCCGTGTTCGGATGTTGCCAGTGGAGAATATAAAATGGTTATTGTAGTTCGCACTGATCTGAAAATGGGAAAAGGAAAGGTTGCAGCTCAGGTGATTCAAATTTTGAGTAATAACATTGTTAAAAAAGGTTCTAAAATATCAGGCATTTTGCAAATCTCCAGAGTCTCTATTTGAATATTTTCATATTGAAGCCTTTATTTGAAATTAAGTTCTCTTGATTGTGAGCGACTTAGATTTAACTGCTTTTAGTCTGAGTTCATAAACACAAAAAACAGGAACAAAATGAAATCTAGTTTCAAGTTGGATATTTACATCGCTGAAACGTATCTAAGAATATTTGAACTTTATTCAATTTCAGTGTTCACACGCTGCTGTGAATTGTTGTCGAAAATTACTGCAGACAAATCCAGCAATTTTACATCAATGGGAAGTGCACGGTCAACCTAAAGTCGTATTAAAAACAGACACAGAATCTGCTCTGTAAGAAAATGATTCCTGTATGACTTTTGAGGAGACATCTATATCGATAAACATGTATCTTAATGTTTCAATTGTAGATTATCATTAGCGAAAGAAGCGCGTAAATTAGGATTATCAGCGACTGTGATATCAGATGCAGGTAGAACGCAAATAGCTCCTGGTTCAAAGACTGTGTTAGGAATCGGACCTGGTAAGAGTTTCAGAATGATATAATGTAAAACTTGTTTATCAATCATACAGATCGCGTTGCTAACTTAAGCGGCTTTTATTTTTTCTATTTTCAGGTCCAAATGATATGATTGACAAAGTGTCTGGTCATCTCAAATTATTCTGATGTAGCTCTCAATTTCTAAATAAAATCATGTCTGCAAAAATTTGCATTTGGATTTCTTTTTATGAAATAAAGATCGTGTATATAGATTTTTCTTCGTATGTACTCAAAGCTATAGATGATATTCTTCGAACCCGTTCTGACAATCCGCTGAAAGTTGATGCAATCGGGTTTTGATCCCTGCGTAGGAATTATTTTTCTTGATTTTCCGATAGATGGCATATAGGCATTTGTTGTGCGGCGCAAGTATGTGAAGCATGAATAAACGGCCGAATACGTGTGAAAGCGCATCTATTCTTTGGAAACAAAATAATTAACTAAATTGATGAATAAGCGACACATTCCGGTGAAATTCAACAGAGTTAGAGATTTTATTACTGCATTGGATGTTTTGAAAGTTCCGGAGAGAAACGAAGCTTCGTTCGGAAGTTATTTTGTACCAAAGGAAGAAAGTTTCATCATATGCGATAGCAAAATTAGATTTCGCTAATTGAGAATGCTATTTATTTTCGAAACCAGGCACAATAGCGATTAATGAAATTGCAGATTTAAGGTCCATTAGATCGAAACAAGATCGTGCAAATGATAAATTCTTTGAAGGATGAGTGATCGACGTTTTTCAGAGACCTACATCAATGTTAGTTACTTCGCTTTGCATTTGTTCGTGTTCAGCTTTTTTCCGTGAAGTTCGCTGTATCGCGAGGTTCCAATATGTACACTCCCGATATACCACCCTCCCATTTACCGCCACCCCCACCTACCGCCAGGTTTTCTCAATGTACATCTCGATACAAATACATATCAAAACACCTTCGATATATCGGGGACTGACTCTTATTCGAAACTGTTTTAAACTTAAGGGCCCAGTTCCACAGTTGTGAGTTAAATTTGACTAGAGTTAAACATTATTGAAAATGAACTGATTTCAACTCAAAACTGTGGGTTTAAATATTGATACCAAGCACGCGAAATCTAGGATAAACATGATAAACTCTGAGCGTTTTGTCACTCAGTTAGAGATTCATTGCTTTATTTCGATAGTTGAGCATAGTTCACATTTGAGGTAACAATTTGTGCATTTACTTAAACTATTTTTATTACAAGCAGACTTAGACCTATATTATCTTTATCATCTTGAGTTAAACAATAGCCTCACATGTTTATATTTCTTGAATACACACGAATAACTGGATTTATCCGGTTATCAGATAAAACACTAGTTTAAATATGGATTTTTAGAGTGCGTCATCATTATCAAAAAAATCTTACAATGACGCATGTGGTAACTACCGACGAGCTTTTACACGTAAGTTTAAAAAAACATATATACGGTACATGAATAAATATGATAATAATAACATTTCGCTAAATAATCATATAGATATTGGAAAGGAGTTTGTGTTCAAACAAAAGTAGAATAAAGTCTTGAAAGAATTCCAGAATTACGTACAGCGGTTCAATTGACAAACAGCTTGGTTTGCATTTGTAGCACGCACCAGTGGAATTGCTGGATCCTTCGGAATTATACAGACCTGAACATAGAAATGAAGAAGCGTTCAGAAATTTCGAGGTAATAAGCTTTACGTATATACTCCTGCCCTGCACCTTCCTCCTGTTGGAAATAATTAATATACTCAACTGATCGTTACAGTGTGCAATTGAATCGGACAAGTTTAAGATACATTCCTCGTTCTTTTTTTTCTATCAGAATTAAGAAAAGTAACAACAAACTTTCAGTATATTATTCAATGTTCTTAAATAGATTGATGCTTCATAATGTTGTGGCTCGACTCATATCATTTGTCGCATGAAAACCTTTTAAATCAAAACTATAATCAACGAAATATTTCAGAATTCGATCTACCATGAACGGGTGGAAAGAACTTACCAACAAATGCACACTTATCAGTCCGTGGACTTTGTACGAAGGAGGGTAAGTTGATAATCATCTGGATTGAACACCTGCAATCTAAAAAGTGCTGATTGGTTTTATCATGGGCTCATATAGATACGGTTTTATCACTGGAATATCCAACCTACCATTTCTATGGTGGCTGATTAGGGACATCGTACATTATTCTTTTTTGGTGCTGGGATAGTTTTAAATCAAAAACTGTTTGGCATTTGTAAAAATCATTAGAAAATTAACATGGATATTTGATATTTCAAATAAAGTTTATTCAAACATAATGATTTTATAAGTTGAAGTATTGGGGTGAATTTGATCACATCGGTTTAACCATCATGGAAGCCTTGGAAGCATTAAACGCATTGATAGATGAAAGCGATCCTGATGTAAGTTCTCTTGACGTCGTAGTTGTGAGAATCGTTTTTCCTATTTCTCTCTTCGTACTGAGAGTGCGCGTATTGTCAAGTTATCGTCGAATTTGTAGCTTGATTTACCAAACTCAATACACGGATTTCAAACAGCTGAAAGAATTCGTGCGGCTCATCCTGATAAAGAATGGTTACAAGTCACTGGTCTCGTGCACGATTTGGGGAAAGTGATGGCTTTATTTGGGGAACCTCAGGTCAGAAAGTGAACCACAACACAGCATAAATACATATATGGATATAAAAAGATTTGCTCATTCATTATATGACGAGATATTTTTGTAGTGGGCCGTTGTCGGAGATACTTTTCCTGTTGGTTGTGCCCCTTCTGACGCCATCGTATTCGGGAGAAAAAGTTTCCAGCGAAATCAGGATTTTGACCATCACATATACAGGCGAGTTTGTTTGTTCAGTACCCTGTCAGAAGAGTCTTTAATCAAAGAGTATAGTTGTATGTATCCGGAAATAATTCTTCGTAAACCAATTCATTTTTGTAGCACAAAATTGGGCATGTATAAGGAGAATTGTGGTTTAGATAATGTAATGATGTCGTGGGGACACGATGAGTACATGTATCGTGTACTCGCTAATCATAAACACTGCTCTCTCCCGAAAGAATCGCTCTTCATCGTCAGATTTCACTCATTCTACCCGTGGCATTCAGGAGATGCCTACGACTATCTCAGCACTGATCATGACAGAAAGATGATGGAATGGGTGAGGGAATTTAAGTAAGTAGGCCTACAATGTTGTATGTATGATAAGTCAAGAAAAAACCAGAGGGATCAATTTTTCGTAGATACCGACAAAGGAAGGTTAAAGTACATGTAATATATACATTAATCATATCACCTGAGATAATCATAGATATTTCAAAATGAAGGCCAGATATTTGAATTCAGTATTTATATGGTAATGGGGTTAATTTACAAATTCGCATCCTCATAATTTCCTTTCAGTAAATTCGATCTCTACTCGAAGAGTACAACGATCCCAGACATCGATGAATTACGCGACTATTATGAAAAACTTGTCGATAAGTTTATTCCTGGAAAAGTGCGATTCTGAATCGAAAAACTATACACGTGATAATATTGTCTTCTTCATCATAAAAATGTAAATAAATGTAGCATCGACCGTTGTAATTTTATATTGTCACATTGAAATAAATTAACTAATGTGAAAATATAGTGAATACTTTGCACACTTTGTGGTGTATTTAGTCGTGGCCCCTAATAAAAATCCTTTCCAAGGACTCATCCTAACTCCCGGCACGTTAATTCCGTCTGAGATTTCCTTTGCATAAATTCCGTCTTAAGAGGCCTCTTTTTTCCTATGGTGCTCGCAAATATGGAAATTTGGAATCCTGCATTTTCAGATCCAGACCTGTAGTGATTCAATCAGAGGAATCCATCAATCCTTTGATCCATTCAAAAAGTATCTAACGTATCCTGAACTGTAGCACTAGAAAATGTTTATTTCTATTCTATAGAGCGATATTACAAAATAAGCAATTAGAAAATATATTGCATTTTAGAGTTTTAGAATACAAGGTGGATGTCAGCAATTCTTTTAGGAATGCTCTCGAAACAAAGATTGATACATTTCAAAATTGTTTATCACAATTACACTAATATTCTCATGAAGTCAAGGCACAGAAAAAATAATTTATCAATCTGAAAATCAAAGTAATGTTGAAATTCTGTACGAGAATGGAATGATCTTGATCTCAGCGATTTTAGGAATGTTTCATTTCATATTTTTCATCACAATTTAAGAAAACAAAAAAAAAAATGAAATTGAAAAGACAACTGTGATAAACTGTTTAGAATGGAAACAATAATCGGCTTGGATTGAAGAATTGTGCAGTTTATGTAGACCTATATATTTACATGCATATACATGATATAAATACAAGAAACATGCTGAATTAATACCTGTTTCATACTTGAATAAAGCTATATGAGCAATTACATCGAACGGCCCATCTTACGTTTGAAACAAAGAATGGGGTGTTACATTCAAATCAAAGACCTTAAACTTTCAACCAAAATAACCACATCATTCAACTAACATAGAAATGGAAGTACGATATTTGTTGAATGTTTGACGAAACTAAAATACAAACTAAAAGAATGTAACTACATGAATTATAGGGATATGCCTCGGACAATTTTGCCTTTTCAGTTGACTTTCAGACATCTATCTCACTATAAAGTTTTCTATTCTTTGTCTTTAGACGAACCATGTTTCAAAATATGAGTGAATTCAATGTAGTTGAAATCTCCATCTTTAATCGGAGCTTCTCGGTACATCTCATCAACCTACAAAAAATACACCAGCGATCACGCAATATTTACCACTGGAGGCTTAATGACGACAATGACACAAATACTTACATCCTCCTCGCTGAAACGGTCTCCCATTGTCATCAGTAGCTCTCGAAGTCGATCTTCTTTGATGAAACCTGGAGAGTCAAAAAACAAAACATTAAAAAACGACTGATTGAAACACACCGATGATAGGAGGAATTAATGTTCTCATTTTACCAGTTCCTTCTTCGTCAAAACAACCAAATGCATTTTTAATGACATCTTCGGGATCAGTTCCATTCAATTTCTCACCGAACAAAGTGAGAAACATTGTAAAATTTATCGGTCCGGGAGCTTCATTAATCATACTTTCTAAACTATCATCCGTAGGATCTTTTCCTGAAAAAAGGAACACATTTCTAATTTAAAGATGATTCTTCAAGTGCTGCTTATGTAAGTCAATGATTACAGTTTCATAAATGAGATATTTACCCAAAGAGGCTAACATATCGTGAAGATCATCTTTGTCAATGAATCCATCTCTATTCTGGTCAATCATGTTAAAAGCTTCTTTAAATTCTTGTATTTGAGCTTGATCAAACATAGCAAATACATTTGAAGTGGCTCGCTGAGCTCTCTTCTTCGTTTTAGTTTTGGTCTTTCTACTCGACATGATGACACTTATTTATCCTGAAAAGAAAAATTGATGGCATCATTCGACTTACATTCAAAAATATAATAGAGAGAGTACTGATTACTAGCGAGCAGTTTGAGAGATAATATATCAGCTATAATTTGGTGGTAAGAAAATATCACGATTAAACAAGGCTTTCAGCCAAAACACGCAGTCAAACAGACAACAAAGCAGCAAATTCAACCACATTCCTAGAGTGGGATGGGTCAGTCAGTGATTTCTTTCATACTACTTCTACCTATTCTATTCCAAACCAACAAGTTCGGTTTGGGCCTTCACTTTCACCGAGTCTTGGGAGACACTTAGACACAGCTGGATGCTTTATAACTGATATAAAGATCATATAAAATATTATAAGGATAAGTATTTACCTCTTCCTAAACGGCAAAGAAAAATTCCAACTTTTGACAACCCGGAAGCAAATAATGACTAATGGATAATTCGTGTATCTCCGAATTGATGATGTCATTCAAACCTACTTGCCAGGGACTCCATTGCTCGAGCTTGGCGGCAATCCTGTACGGTCACCTAGCGGAATTTCTACGAACTAATCATACGGCGGGCTAGTCCGCTCATGTTTTCACGCAATTACACAACTTGCTGTTTTCACTATAGAAAATGTACTACACCAGTTGTTGGGGGCAGGTTACCGTTGGGTTGAATAGGTGTCTATTTTCTACATCACGCATCGCAAAATTTTAAAACACTGCCTCCTATTTTCTGCAGCAACAGTCCTTCGAGGATTCACAGCCATGTGTCTCCAGAAAATTTAAAAACTTCAGAACACCATATCAATCAAATCGAAATATAATATTTTATTTCTTAAAGAACACAGCTAAAAAGCAAATGATATAAGAATTTTAGAAATCCTTTTAGTAGAGTTAAACCCTAATAGACTAGAATCATAGTTTTGGTTTAAATTTTCAATCATGATTTATTAATATTCTTATTATAAATTCTGGACTTATCTCCGAGTCCATGGATACAACTTAATAATTCGATTAATTCAAAATAAACTATTTGTTGATATACTGACACATTGCTTGCAGTTTTAGGGAAGTTTCTCAACCAATAACCACAAGTGAATCTGGACTAGGACATTATTTGACAGTCAGCCAAGCAGCTGGATTGTGAATAAGAAACTTATCAACATGTTTTTGCGTCAGGCCTCGATCAAGCATTGTCGGAACAACATTCTTCTGTATATGATTGAAGCCATGACCACCAAATGCCACCTGCAAAATAATAAAATCCATTTCAAATACTAAAGAACTTGCCTTGAATGCTTAAGGTCATCGGTCATGCAATTTAATCAGCAATCAAACATACCAATCTGTGTTTAGTGTGTATATCATGTGCAATCAATATTTTATCCTCATGACCTTCGTCAACTAAGAACTTTATTTGTTTAATTCGTTCAGCATCGCTTGGCATATCGAATTTTGGATTATACACGTATTTAGACACTTCGATGCCGAATAAATCATATTCTAAATAACACCCAGTCTCTGCTAGTTCAATGAGTTTTTCATTATCAGCAATAGTCCCTGGACAAAACAGAAGAAACATTTTTTATCAGAGGAATTCCTGGAAACGAGCAAAATGAATTAGACAAAATTTCATAGTCTGGTCTAATGTCTACTTACTGTCCAAGTGTGACATGGTGGTTTTTGAAATATCAGCTCCTGATTCTTGCAAAATGCGGATGATATCTATAGGAGCATTAACATCTCTGCCTGGATGGATGTTCATTCCACAGCCTGCTTGTGACTGAGCTATTGCGCCTGCTTGCAACACCCTCCTTTCATTTGCTGAAGAAAACATCACTCATTGGAGATATTGACTTAAAAACATAACAGAAGTGATAATGAACTAACTATGCATACCGTGTAAAGGGAAACTACAACCTAGTTCTCCGATACAACCACATCTTATTCCATCAGAACCAACGGTCAGTTCATTCATTATACTTTCAGTAAGTTCCTCAACTGGTGTTGTGTTCATTTTCAATTCCTGACATGTATTTACGTAATAACCTTCAATGAAACAAGAGAGCTTAGTTGAAAAGGATATTGTATGCTATATTATAACTACTTAGGCGTTAAGACTGAGTGTTTTTAGTCACCTGCACCAGTAATAATATGAACTCCAGTTGACTCAGATATGTCTTTAATAAACTTCAAATTTCTTTGCAAACCATGAGTAGAAAGCTCCACTATTGATGAACCGCCAATTGCCTGTAAAAACAAAATTTCATTTTATCTATAGAAGGTTAAATCATTGTACCTACAGTAATCTGATGGTGACTAACTTTGTAAATTTGAAGTTCTTTTTCAATGATCGCTTCACAATTTTTCAGCGTAAGATTATCTTTATGGCAGTACCTGAAATTGAAATAACACAAATTAAAGCCAGCAAATATTTGGAATTCTATTCCATGAGGTTTTTTGAATAAGAACCTACGGATTTTGGCGAATCCATCCTACATTAGCCAATTCCCAGCTACAGTTCTGTATGCCTGCAACTTCGTCTGCGTTTGGAGGGATATACATCTTATCGAAATCTATAGACAAATGTTCATGGGGCAACGTAATCCCTAGTTTAGAGGGTTCTATCGAACCCAGCACTGAAAAAGAAGTCACAATTCATTTTTAAGCAGCCCGCAAAATAATTCCAGGGGACCAGCAAGTGCTGCCACCTCCAGTGATTTAGACGAACTTGTGTGTTTAACCTTTTTAGTTTGCACTTTATCATTTATCTATATAAATGTAAGATATCTGCATACAGAAATTGAATAGCCAATCTATATGATAGGGGTAAACTTTACCGGTTTGAACCATTTTATGATCCATTTTCAGGCGTTTTTATTTGAACGTCACTGTCTTTAAGACCTTATAATTGCATTGCAAATGTCTACTAAACTCGATGCCACGACGACTAAAAAAACTCACACAAATTATTCCCATCGTTAAAGTAAAGGTTTTACTTAGATAGATCTACGTACGAAATCTACGTTTTGGTTTACTTTATATTCAAAACCTAAAAGTCAACTATTTCAATAATCTAAGGGCTCTTGACTTGCTAACGATATTTCAGTGAAACGTTTTACCTTTATATTATTTATTTCCGGGTGGTCAAATTCAACGTCAATTAATTATTTTTAAGCTGAAGATTCGAGATTCCTTCTTGTCGAGTTGTGTAACCATTTACTTTGTATGACAAGTATCAAACGAAATAGATAACGATGTTTGGAGGGAGGACCGTTCATTGTGTTGCCGCTTTAAGACGCGGTGGACGCAAATTAATAGAAAACAACGTGAGTTTAGATCGAATAAATTCAATTACAATACACTATATTGCATGTTAGTGTCAGAAAGTTATATACCCTGACGGATATTTATTAATAGAAGGCAATATCTATGCAACTTACTCCATATTCAATTTCTGCCAGTACAGTAGCATAGATTTATAGTGGAGCCACCCTCTCGCCTGCACGTTCTCTATCCTCGACATATGATCATAATCATATCCCATCTTGTAGTGCAGCACAGAGGTATCCTCCCTCAGCGGGAACTTGAACATGATGGCACCAAGACTGCAGCGGCACCTAACGCCCATAGATTTCTATTTTCCATCATATTCGGATTGTTTTAATTATATGTGACTCTTTTGTCTCTCATTACAGCCGTCACTGTTTATTACCGCTAGAAGTCAACATTCATCAAGTTCGTCCACGTCCCGACTCAGATTGAGCCTAGGTGTAAAGCAGTATGCGCCGGTAGTTGCAGCTGCAGTCGGTCTAGGCGGATATCTGATGTATAAGAATTATCCATCTTCTGTTTCTGCAAAAACTATCGATAAAGCCGACCAACTTCAGTTACCGAAATTCTCTATCGAGGAAATATCGAAACATCGTTCGAAAGAGACGGGAATCTGGGTCACGTATGCCGGAGAGGTTTTTGATATTACGGAATTCGTCGATAAGCACCCGGGTGGTGATAAGATTTTACTCGCTGCAGGGGGAGCTTTGGAACCGTTCTGGGAGATGTACGCCGTCCATAAAGAATCAGGAATCGTGAGGATGCTCAGAAAATATCGTATCGGTCAAATAAACGAGGCAGATTTGAAGAAAAATGTCATCCGAAATAGCAACGATCCGTACGCGAATGAACCTAAGAGACATCCAGCTCTTAATATCAATTCTAATAAACCGTTTAATGCTGAACCTCCGACTGAGTTAATCACTGATAATATCATAACGCCTAATGAAATATTCTTCATCCGTAATCATCTAGCCGTACCGGTTGTAGATCCAAAAAAATACGTTTTGGAAATCACCGGGGAAGGCATGAAAAAACCGTTGAAATTGAGTCTTCACGACTTGAAAACAAAATTCAAAAAGCACAAAGTTGTAGCGACGATGCAGTGCGCTGGTAATCGCCGCGCTGAAATGTCTAGAGTTAAGGAGGTTAAAGGCCTCAGTTGGCAGGGTACGGCTATAAGTAATGCAGAGTGGGGTGGAGCCAAATTGATGGATGTTTTGAAATACGCAGGGGTTGCTATTGATGATCCTAAAATCAAACACGTACAGTTTGAAGGGTTAGATAAAGATCCGACTAACGCCGGATATGGCGCTTCAGTTCCTGCGAATCTTGTTTTCAATTCGCACGGGGAAGCTTTGGTTGCGTATGAAATGAATGGTGTTGAAATCCCTCCCGATCACGGTTATCCAGCTAGGGTTATTATACCGGGCACTGTCGGCGCTCGTAATGTTAAATGGGTATCAAAAATTGTAGTAAGCGAAAAAGAAAGTAGTTCTCATTGGCAACAGAATGATTACAAAGGGTTCAGTCCTTCCGTTGATTGGGGTAATGCAGATTTTAGTAAATCGCAAGCTATGATTGAAGCGCCGGTCACATCTGCGATCTGTTGCCCTAAAGATGGTAGTAAACTGCCCGATAACGAAGTCGTAACGATAAGAGGTTACGCGTGGAGCGGGGGAGGTCGCGGTATCATCAGAGTCGATCTTTCAATCGACGGCGGTAAAACCTGGTTCGAAGCCGATCTCGAAAATGTCGATCAAGAATACAATCGACGCTGGGCATGGAGTTTGTGGGAAAAAGATTTAGAAATACCGAAAGGTCATAAGGGAAAGTTGAACATAATCGCTAAAGCAATTGATACCTCATATAACACACAACCAGATAGTATTGAGGGTATTTGGAATTTACGTGGGTTGATAAATAATGCTTGGCATCGGATTAATGTTCAAGTACCAGATGATGAGGAATAAATGCGGAGATCAAGTATTTTCTAGTCAATCAGCTCGAAACTCCTGTATGTTAATGTTCATGGAATGTGTATGTTGAATCTGCGAATTAAATAATGAATTTAAATGGTGGTACATTTTATGTTACATCTGATGTTACGTCAAATATATTAATGCATTTGTTTCGTCATTCAAAACGCCCTGCTGTGCATGAACATGTATTTGGTGTTTGATAATTTTCCTTAATTTTATGTCGTTGTTTAATTTCTTGGTCTATAAGATGTGCTACATGTTTGTAAAAATAATGGTATAATTTTAAAAAATTGTGCTTCAATGTTGTGGTCTTTAAGATGTACTGTTTCGAAAAACTGGTATTCATGAATCAATAAATAAATATTTCTGCATATAAACTGCGTGAATTAATCGCTCGAAAGCATCTGAGGACTGAAGAGGATAATTGGATAGAATAGATATTTATTTTGGAGATCATTTTTTCAAGTTTCCGTGTTTACAAGATTCAATGTTCTAAGTTCATTATTGCCATGAGCAAAGAGACAATTCTCTGAAACACGTGGACATCCATCGGGATGATGATCATTAAACCAACAAAGTTTCGTCTTCAAAAATAATTCAGGATTTTTCGAGAATTTGTTCTTTTGTTTTGGCCGTTCTTTGAGTTCCGATTTCAACTGAACTTTGCCACCAATAACTGGAAATCAATAAGAAACGAAATATTAAAACTATGAACCACATTAACCTGTGCTTTCCATACACAAATTCCTAGATATATAATCCTATACAGTAGACTCCAATCATGTCGGCTCGGATGAACTTTGACTAAGATAACCCTTTAATCTGGATTTTTGTTACATCCAACTCTATTGTTCTAGTCGAAGACAAACCTCATTTAAAAGGATCTGATTTGATCAGAGTCTACTGTATACAGTATTCCTTCATTTACCTGCAAAAATCTGATGTTGGTTTCTCAGTAACGTCTGAATTCCTCCGCATTCCTTTTTCAGTTGTACAAGACACGATTTATCAAATAGTTTAGCGACCTGTGATAGTTCAATAGAAGCACCTTTATTCCACTTTCTCCCGTCCTGTAAATCACAGCGGTTCTCATGTTTGATGATCGTTTTAAACACGCGATCGACGATCAGATCCTGAAGTCCTCGATCGACGGTCGTACAGTTCCGAACTTTTTCCACCGATTCCCGAGGTGTAAAATTCACCGCCCAATCGTCCAACGAGGCGGCGTTGTCGTCATCGTCGGGCGAGGATTTGAATTTCTTACTAACGGGTCGAGAATTATCCGATAGTGAATTTTGTTTTTCCGATGAACTATCGCAACGTTCATTGATATAAGATTGTAACTGACGATCCATAACAGATTCTGCATCTACCGAATACGTTCTCGTTCTTCCAACAAAACACACCTTTAGAACGTGAAATAGAAATATGGATTTTACATTAGATAATAGATTAAAACTAGAGTGAATTAGATTTAAACTTATAAAACACAGGGCTAGATCTGAGTGTTATGAGAATATTGTTTGGCAAGCTTCAGAAAATAGCATTCTGGTAGCGATGCGCTTGTGACCAAAAAAAAAATTTCCTTCCCCAGAATTTTCAACTAATTTGTGCCTTCTCTTGCCCTTTACAGGATTTTCTACAAGAACGTGCCCTTCATGACATTAACACATTGCCCCGCGGTTAAAGGAATTTTCAGGTTTTTGCAGATGTCTCTCGTTATCGAACTAGAAAGTTATTTTACCCGTTTTGTTGACGGAATTCGTAAAGTATCACGTTCTACGTGGAATCCACATTTCTCGCCGATCTGAGCTACGTATTGTAAATACGCCTGATACAAGCTACATCCGGCTTTACGTTCGTTGAATTTATGATTGAAATCATGCGGACAACACGGCAGTACAAAATATTTACAATTGTAACTGGACCTGAAAATAAATGTTTAATTTCTCATCTAGAAAACAATGTTTTTAATTTGAGATTCGTAGTATTCTCTTTCAAACTCGTTCACGGCTCACCTCGCTGCTATTACCGGTATCCACGGCGTCAACTCATCACTATGGTTACCAATTATCCAATCATATTCTTTGAATAAGTTCCCCGCAGATGGTTTAATAGCGCATTCCTGAAATTATACAGATACTGATTACCGGTAAATTCAGACTAGGTATTAAGAGCTAAATATAAGATGAAAATGAAACCTACTTTCAGGTGAACATTAGGTCCGTACGTGTCCCAAATCTTTCGTTTTCTTACATCTATACCAATTCCTGTGTACTGAAAGATCATAAAACCTGGAATTAAAACCGCAAAATGAAACAGGATAATATGAACATATGATTATATATTTCTTACCCCTTCATTAGCGAGAACATACACCAATAATCCATTCCCACATCCGAGGTCTACAAATGTCTGCTTTTTTCCACACTTTTGTTCCTCTTCTTCAAATAGTACCTGATGTTATAAAGTATAACAATATTTACGATGTACCGGTCTACAAAACATAACAGTAGGTAGAAATACAATTCACAGCTTACCATTAAATATGAAGCAATAGCCAGTTCTTCATAAACAAACTTTTGAGGATCAGTGCTCTCACACCAAGACTAGAAACAGGTAACATTGTAAATATGTCACAATGTATCTATAAATGGTCAGAGTAATACATAGAGTATGATAGATACCTGAACCAAATCCTTTCCGTATTTGACTTTCAAGTTTTGATACATTGAGTTATAATGATCTAATGCGACAAGTTGAAGCGAATTCGTTAGATTCTGAAGTTCTCCTTCATTCATCCATTTCAGTAATTTTGGTAGTAAAACATCCTTTAACCATGAGGCAGTATGATGTACATGTGGAACTATGTGTTCACCAGAGTTGACACTTATTTCTATCCTATATTAAAGAAGGTAAAACTGAAGACTCGAAGTACTTTGTTATAGGTTAACTTGATTTTAATACAAATTAAATTGACCAACTAGGTACTAATCAATCAGTGTTCATATTTACTGATTTGACACTAGGTTGATACAGCTTCACTACAACTCCTCATTCCATTAAATAATTGAATGAATCAACTGAAATGGAAGTAGACCTAATCACCTTTTATCTGAACTGCCATCGATCATTTTAACCATGTAAGACTGCATGTATATATCACCACTCGAATCTCTGATGTTAGAGATCGGAAAATAAATGATTTCTTGCATCTTCTTATCTGTAAAACAGGAGGAAAATTTCGAAATTTATTAGAATGTAAAACTTGAATGAGTTAATCGAGGTATTTTAGAGCTATTTTGATGATACCTAAGATAACAACTTCTCTTATAGTTTGACATTTATCGCTTTGTTTAGGAAGTACATCTCTTACGATCAATTCAATCTCATCTTCATGATTCAACTCTAAATCATTAAATGCAGATTCTAAATCATCCAGATTCTCTTCAACTTTTTGCTTAAGCTGTTGATAAAATCCAAATTCTTTACTGGAGGGCCGGCGACATTTCAAACCGATTCTTGCGAGAATAATTGCTCCGCACAGACGTTTGTTTACTACTTGAGGTTTCTGCATCCAGATATCGACAGCTTGCCAAAATTGGTTCGCCCAATTAAGTTCTATTTTGTCAGTTAAAACCATCGATGATGACGCTACATTTTTCCATTCCATTGACTCCATCATCACCATCAATTGTAGTTAGTTACCTAATCGTTGGTGGTAAGCTTTTTATAATCGGATGGGCTTATACCAACTTGTGGTTTGTGAAAATATCCGACCGTGAAACTAAACCACAGACAGGTTACTGACTACATCAATTGAAGAATCCAGAAAAGACAAACAAGGTTTGTCAGGATTCTAATTTTCAGACTCTTATCATCACTTCCAGTTCCACTTCACCCATGCATGCAGAACGTAGCCTCACTCAGTCTGTATCTTCCCCTGACAGTGACACTGACAGACTAATTAATTATCGCATGGCTACCAGATAAATATTGGACACACACACGGCTCGTCGCCACGTCTTAGTAAACAAACGCGTGGGATGTTATGGGATCCAAAACAAAGTCAATACTACTACTACAACACACACTTAGATTGCCAGATGATACTACTGATAGAAGATTTTAATAAAGGCATCGGAAAATTTTTTTATGGGCGCTGCCATATTGGTTACTACTATTTGGCGGCACAGGAATTGGCAGTGGCCTAACCTTGGTTCATGTTTCCCGGGATTCGACCTCCACTGGACTCCGATTCAAAATGTCAATTATTGTTGAAGGACGTGTGGAGCGCTGAACACGTGCATTTGTTTACATGCAGTGAAGACAGGAATATTGTTAAATTATCACTGATAATGCGCCACTTACTCGTAATATAGACTTCAATTATGTCACGAATTATTGTAAAAAATCTCCCCAAAGATGTAAGCGGATGATAAACAGCGTTAACATTCAATATTACGTTAAAATTAAATAGTCTCGTAGATTCAATTCAATCAAATTAACATTATTTACTTACATTTCAGGTGAAAGATGAGAAAATAAGGAGTATATTTTCTGCCAAAGGGACTATCACTGATTTGTCCCTGAAATATACAAAACAGGGCGTTTTCCGAAAATTCTGTTTTATCGGGTATTCCAATGAAGATGAAGCTCGAAATGCTATGAAATGTTTCAACAACTCATTTATTGACACCTCAAAATTACAGGTATATAGTATACAAGGCTATTGGATGTTTAGTTGTATTAAAATGCCAGGTTCAGAATGTGTTTCATAAATGTTACATTTTTTTCAGGTGGAGCTCTGTTCAGATTTTAATAATCCGAACAAACCTCGCGCCTGGAGTAAACATTCGAAAGGAAGTTCCGCTTATGAACGATTCATGAAAACGAAAGAAAAGAAGACGGCAGAAGAATTGAAACTCGAAAGGAAGAAATTGAAAAAGGTTCAATTCTTTATTTCAAAGTTCATTTGAAATCGATATGAAACTTTTAGAGATAATGTTTCTTTCCTTTTCATAGGAAAAGAAATTGAAGAAATTAGAAGAACGAGAAGAAAAATTTGGTAGTCTTTTAGGAACAGTAAGTATTATTGCCCTGATAGAGTTTGATATCTGTGAGATGTTTTTGATTTGTGTATTAACCCTTTCTGTGCTGACTAATTAATACCCTATAGTGCTGGAGAAAATTTGAAAATTCTAAAAAATTCCACCCTAGTGTGTTGAACAATGGGAATTCCACTATAGTGCGTCTACACCGCAGTGCGGTGTATCGTTAGTTACTAGTATTTCACTATGTTTGACACTTGCTGCCATTTTTCAATAGAGATAATTACAAATTACTAATTACATCAATACACCGCAGTGCGGTGTACTAGCAAAATCCATCACTGATTTATACACCGCACTGCGGTGTAGACGCACTGAAAGGGTTAAGTAATCGTGTGATTTTTAGCTGAAAGATGATCCCGAATTTAAAGAATTCCTTGAAGTTCATAAGAATCGAAGCACAAAAACTGCGTGGGGAGATGACGTGGCTACTGTCAGTCAGAACGAAACTAAAACTAAACCGAAACAAACCGCTGATGATGACAGTAGTGACGAGGAGGAGGATGATGACAGTAATAGTGATGAAAATGAGGAGGAAGACAATTCTGGGGAAACTAAAACCATCGATGAAGGTAAGTGATCAAATTCGGAATATATTTTTCATTTTATGGTTTACTATTACAGGGATGAGATGCATGTGAAAAATGTTGGAAAAAAAGTAAAAATTTGTGTGTGAATAATGTGAACGTTTCAGAATCTTGCATCTCATCTCTGCTACCGGTAGTTAGATGTGTATAAGATAAGATTGATATGTTTATTGAGATTGATATGTCAAGCATTTATATGATAAAACTTGCAGTTCCAGCGATTGTGAAAGATGACAAAACTAAATCAGTTGCTATGAAGAAAGGAATTTCAGATCTTGATGTAAGTTTTAGAATTAAATATGCAGTCATGGTAGATTCTATTATTACAAACCGTGGTGTATTAATTTTACAGTATCTCAAGTCAAAAAAGAAGACAAATGTCATTCTAAATGAGTCGTCATCGTCCTCAGAGTCTGATAGTAGTGATGATGAAGATGAAGATAGTAAAAATAAGAATGATGAAAAGAATTCATCACTTCAGTCGAAGGTTAGTTTCATAGCAAGGGTTCATTTTGAGAATGAAATAGTCAAGCTCTTTCCTGTATCATTGACAAATCTACATCATAGGAGGAAGGAAAAATTGCTGCAGAAGAAAAACCTAAATTTGTCATCAAAATGAGAGAATTGCCACTTACTATAAAAGAGGTATTTTTCGTATTCAAATTTAGAATTTTAAGATAATTACAGAAATTTGCATTAAAAGGAAATACATTTTTTTTTCATCAAACAGGGCCAAATACGTGATTTTTTTAAACCTTTGAATGTATTGGCCGTTAGAATTGCTCGTAATGCTGCTAAACGAGTTATAGGTAAGGAATAAACGTATCATCTTTATTTAGATTTATTGGTACAAGAATATACTGATGCAGTAGTGTTATACGCTTTCAGGTGTTGCGTACGTTGATTTTGTAACTGAAAAGGAACAGGACCAGGCCGCCAGGCGGAATAAAAACTTTCTAGGTAGGATTTCCATTTCGTACACCTTAATTAATTGTCTCATAAATTCGGAGTAGGATAGAATAGGATGCATCGATCAGTATTCAAAATTTCAGATGGTAAAAAGGTTCACGTGAAGAAGATGCTGAGTGGAACTCCTGAAGAAGAAGAAGAACTGTTAGTCGAAGACGAACCTCGACCTTGGGAAATAAAAGCTCAACAGAAACAAATGGAAGAACAAGACAAAGAAATGGAAAGCATTGGGGAGGTAAGCCATAAGCTCAGGACTGAATAAATAATCACAACGATATAACGGTATCACGTTGCATTCTTCAATAAAGTACATTGTGTTTTATAGACTGGTCGACTGTATTTGAGGAATCTTGCTTATGATGCTTGTACGGAGGAAATCTTGGAAGAAACCTTTTCAAAATATGGTTAGTTTTATACCGTTGCAATTCATTCTGTTGTTTATCAATGCGGGTGAATTTAGTTAATCTCGGAAGAATTTTCAATCTGTTTCAGGACCAGTCACTGACATTCATTTACCAATCGATAAATTTACTAAGAAGATCAAGGGTTTCGCATTCATCACGTTTATGATGCTGGAGCATGCAGTGAAGGCATTTACTGAGTTGGATGGTACGATCTTTCAGGGTCGTATGTTACACATTTTACCCGGACAAGAAAAGGTTGATCACAATGAAAAAGAATCTGGTAATTTCATACGTGTGGCCAATACATCACCGCATACGAGATGTACTTTAAGTCACTTCTGTGGAAATTGAACTGTTATTTTAATTCTAGGTCCTGAATCATTTAAAAAAAAGAGGGAGAAAGAGAAGAAAGCTAAAGCTATGAGGTACATATTTGATAATTATTTGTACTTCTTGTCTGAGTGCAGTATATATTAAAACAAGTTGTTAAACTTTATTTTAGTTCACACAACTGGAATACACTGTTCCTTGGTGCTAATGCTGTAGCTGATGTGATGGCTGAAAAATATGGAAAAGCAAAAAGTGATATTTTAACCTCTGTAAGTTTTCACTGCGGTATTGAATTCTGGTTTGTGCAGATCTTGCTGGAATGATGCTGGAATCTGAACGTACCGGGTTTCATCTTTCAGGATGGTAAGCAGAGTTTGGGTGTTAGAATGGCTCTCGGGGAGACCCAGGTTGTTGCTGAAACGAGACAGTTTTTGATAGAGAATGGAGTTCAGCTGGATGCATTTAGTCAGGTAGAGTCGTAATTGGTCAACATAATTTATAGTTCTTTTTAACAGCATACGTGAAAAACCTTTAAATATTTCAGATTGCTTCGGCTCGAAGTAAAACTGTGATTCTGGTCAAGAATCTTCCGGCTGGAACTAAACATGAAAGTATTCGAGATTTATTCTCTAAACACGGAGAGCTGGGTCGAGTATTGATACCTCCATCTGGAGTTACAGCCATCGTCGAATTCCTAGAACCAACCGAAGCTAAAACGGCTTTCAGAAGATTAGCTTACACCAAGGTATGTGTACAACCCACAGCCATCAGTGAGTAGACAAAACGCTGATAAAAGATTAATGCGTATTTTGGACAAAAATATTTTTCTATAGTTTGAACACGTTCCGCTTTATTTGGAATGGGCTCCAATTGAAGTTTTTAAAACTGCATCGAACACAACGGATGAAAATATGGATTCCAAAACAACGGACAGTGTAGAAAATACAAAAACAACTGAAGATTCTGAGAAAACAATGGATGATGAGGAGGATTCTGAGATAGAACCAGATTCTACTGTATTCGTGAAAGGATTAAATTTTGACACGACTGATGAAACCCTGAAAGAAGCATTCTCGCAATGTGGCCGTATTCATAGCGCGAGTGTGGCTAAGAAGAAAGATATGAAAAATCCGGGACAATTTTTGTCGATGGGTTATGGCTTTGTTACATTCACCAGAAAAGATGATGCACAGAAAGCGTTAAAAGAACTTCAACGGACTAAAATTGATGATTTCACCGTTGAATTAAAACTCTCGCAAAGAGCTACGGGGTAAGTCATCGATATCTCATTGTCTTGTATTACGATCTAAGCTAAGCATCATTTTCTGAGGTTTTTTTTTTAATTTCAGAGTTGTCGAATCCCATCGTAAGAAACAAAAAATTAAGAAACAAGTATCAACTAAAATTCTAGTCCGCAATGTTCCTTTTGAAGCAAAAGAAAATGAAATAAGAGAATTGTTCAAGTAAGAAATTAGATGTTGAGAACAAATCACTTTACATCATAAGAATGAACCTTACTGAATATCAATTTATTTTCTCCAATAGAGTTTTTGGTGAATTGAAATCTGTTCGTTTGCCAACGAAATTAAGTGGTACAGGATCGCACAGGGGATTTGGATTTGTAGATTATCTCACGAAACAAGATGCAAAGGTAAGCCTAGACCAATATGATGCTCAGATCATTTAATTTGTAAGGTGGTAAAAAGTTTTTATATGGATTTTCAGAGAGCATTTGAAGCGTTATGTCACAGCACACATTTATTCGGACGCCGTCTTGTTTTAGAGTGGGCAGAATCTGAAGATTCTGTCGACCAGATACGTAAAAGAACAACTGATCATTATCATGAAGGTACCAGTAATTCTCTAGCTGATCTTATTCCAAAACTTCTCTTTGAAAACGTTACATGTGTTTATTTCATTTTTTAGGGGAACCAGTGAAGAAACTCAAGAAGTCTAATTTGTTGTCGGGTTTAAAATCAGGAAGCGGATCAGTAGATTAATATGAAATGTTTTATTATGACAATAAACTTGAGAGTCATAAAGGTTCATCCATAGTTCGAGTCCGTGATCTATCAATCCTCGTCTATATTATTCACAGTCGGTAATTTAAGGAACAACAAACAATCTTATAATATCTCAAATATTGTGTAATTATTATTAAACTTATGTAAACAGTAGATAATTATTTACAAAATAATCTACAATTATGCTTTAGATACAAAATAGAAGTGATAATTTGAAGTCTATGTTTATTCAGCAGATCCATATGATTTATGTCCATCCTTTTCAATATCTATCGCCTCGTTTGACTTAGGGTCATTGAGGGCTCATTTCAGGCCACAAAATTGCTCACTTATCTCCCAAACTTTCTTCGCAACTCCATCATCTCGAGCAATTTCGAGTAAACGTTTACTGATTTTACAATCTGAAAAATATTCTCCGGTTACATGTTTCAGTTCGGGCGCCACAGCGACGTAGATTGAGGTCTGAGCTCCTTCTTTAGTTGTCTGAAATACAGAAGTAAAATGTTTTACGATGAACACTGGAAGAACTTCAGTAATGTGTGATAATAAGTACAATACACCTAACGCCTAACTCGCACATTGTCAGCCAAGCATTTGACTAACTATCAGAGATGTTTGGGGGCTGAATGTTATGATTGATCATACTCTTAATTAAGATAGACAGTGCACAGGCAGTGGTAAAGCTAATAAGTAAATCCATTCAGGTGTGTGATAGGGAAATTAGCCAGGTACTAAGGTAATTAATGAATGAATTCTAAACTAGAGTTAGGTATCAGAGGACAGACGTGAGTTTACTGGGAACAGTAAATAATCACTACCTTGTAGAAGATCTTGCACAATATTTTGTCAAACATAAACTGGAGCACTGGAGGCAGATTACGTAGTAATTCAGATTGAACAGCTCCCGGATGAAGGGCATTCACAGTCACACCTAGAAATATACAAACAAGGACAGTGATATCAAAGTGATAGAATTTAAACAACTGAAAAACCCACAAAAGAAAATCTTTAAAACTTTCTTTTTGATTATGGGTTTTTTCATCTGTTTAATAGACAGTCACTTGTGATTTCTATAAACATATTTGCATATTTACCGGAATCTTTCCACTGTTGACTAAGTTCCCTTGTAAACAGTATATTCATTAGCTTTGATACTCCGTATTGGCTACGGTTATATGTGTTTAATCTGTCAGCTGTTATTTCACTAGCTGTGATTTTAGCCCACATATGAGCAACAGAGGAAACGACTACAACTCGACTCGGAGCTGATTTCATCAATAAATCTGAAACAAAAAATAAGCAGGAATGACATATACATGTAATTTGAGTCTGACTTGAAAATTATCCTAATGAAACTTCAAACCTTTCAAAAGAAGTGTAAGTAAGAAATGGCCCAGATGATTGACACCAAACATCATTTCAAAACCATCTTTAGTTTTCTGCGGTGTCACTTCTGGAAAAACAAGAAAATTTTATTAACTCATACATGATCTTGAACACTGAAATTAATAATTCAGTTTAAATCAATAAATAGTTCAAACTCATACCTACAACTCCTGCATTATTGATCAGAATATCTAAACGGTTTTCTTCCTTCAAGATTTCAGCAGAAAATTTTCTGACCGAATCTAAACTGGCCAGATCGAGATGTTTGACGATTAATTGTCTATTGCCGGTTTCTTCAAATATTTTCTGTTTTGCTTGTTCCGCTTTTTCTAAGTTACGACAGGCAAAGATAATCCTGGCATTTCTTGTCGCCAAATCTAGAGCAGTCTCAAATCCAATACCTAATAATAGATGAATAAAAGAAAAGATTACAAATAATTAGATTTTTTTCTTAGGGTGCAAGTGCTAGTGGGAGGGAGTTCCGATCAGTCCTTACCGACATTAGCTCCTGTGATTATGACAGTTTTCGCTGTTAAATCAACATCAGATGAATATCGACCGACTGTCAACCTTAAATACAAATACAATATAAACAGCGGTAGAAATATCAGCGCAGCAACTACCAAACAAATACAGCAGCAACTCATTATTAATTAGAGATTGTATCCGGCTTAATCCGATTATATGACATAAAAAATAGTCCAGTTACTTGTATTAGTGGTCGAATAGGACTGAAAAATAAAATGCGGAACCGGACCGAATAAGGGATATACTCGCTTACCAGTGATGCCTAATCAATAAATTCAATCGCTTGAATTCGATTGATTTTCAGCTCGATTGTTCTCCTCACGCAATTAGCGACTGATTAAAACCGTTTTTCGATGTTTTTCTACTAGAATGGGGAATGCTCATCAGAGCGCTAGAGGTATAGTTTCAATATTCAGTTTAATCATGTCTAATTTGCAAATAAATCGTTAAAAATCCAGCCCCCAGTAAAGCAGTTTCGTTTTATCACAAAACTGGCGAACTGCTGCCTGGCATTTTTGGAATATAACAAAAACATATGCGTCTTCATTTATTGACCTTTTGTTTATTGGATTTGTAGGAGATATAATGCAAAACACAGGACCACAGGCTGCGATGTATTTTCACGATAACCACAGCGATAACATAGCAGTTGAAGGTACGAGAAAACGGGCGCGTCGAATTGACAGTTTTTGTAAAGGAATTTGTTTCGGCAGCCGGCCAGTTCAACCGGGTGAAAAAATCTACGTTCGTTTTGCCGATATATCGACCAGTTGGAGCGGAGTTTTAAGATTCGGATATACGTCACACGACCCACAATCTATAAATAGCCGTACTCTGCCGCGTTACGCTTGTCCTGATCTGACTAGTAAGAGCGGATACTGGTGCAAGGCTCTCGGTGAAAGATTCGCCGAAGTTGGAAACGTCGTATTTTTCTATATTCAAAGAAATGGTGATGTTATGTACGGAGTAAATGGTGAAGAGAAAGGAGTGTTTTTTTCTGGTGTAAATTCAAATTTAACGGTCTGGCCACTCGTAGATGTGTATGGTAATACGATAGCTGTGGAATTCTGTGGTGAGTTCATATAGCCAGCTCTCCTTGAGCGGAGATTGAGCTCTAGCAAATTTCATGACTGTAACTTTCATGACATTGATTTTGAAAAAATGGGCGCTACAAGAGAAGTTGTGAGGCTATTTATTACCACTTGGTTTTAACCTAGTCTAATTGCTTAGGAAAAAGTAATATATAATAGGTGTTTGGAAAAATGTGTTCACAAGGCTTAAATTAATTGATACCTTGTTTCTCATTTCTACTGTTTAAAAGTTGTCCCGACAAGCCACCTATCGACCCTGTATATTATAAGCCATGACCGAGCTAACTATTACAGACCTGGCAGCTTAAGAAATCAACTGATTACAAATTTTAATGCATTTTAAACAAAATGACCTGCAGCTGGTTACGAGAAACGAATTATAATTTTTTTCCCTAATGATGGTCATGAAATTGGATACATTTTAGGCTTTATAATTGGCATTTTACAGCTTTAAAATTTAGAATGATTCCGTGTTGATTATAACTGTTTTGATTTTCAGATGGACCACAAGTGATCAATACTGATATCGGAATAGGTCCCACCCTACCGCTGTCGACACCGAATAACGTTCGACCGAAATCAACAGAGCGTGTTAGTAATCCGAATCTACCGGTCAGATATCACACGATCACCGGCAGTCTACTGTTCAATGATTTCCATGGTAGAAATATTCAGATTTCCGACGATAAACGGTACGCGACCCGAAAACCGGAGGAGTACTGCAACGCGTACGGATTCACCGCTCGTCCGATTCGATGGGGAGAAAAGATGGTGATTCAGATTCAAGGAATCGATCGTTCGTTCGTTGGTGGTTTAGCGTTCGGTCTGACGTCGTGTAATCCGGCATCGATAGATTCCGATTCGTTGCCCGATGATGCCGATTTATTACTTGATAGACGTGAATATTGGGTCGTCAATAAAAACCTGTGCGTGAATCCGGAATTAGGAGATGAATTAACCATTAAAGTCGCGGATACTGGTACGTTACTAAATAACTTTTAAAAGCTACAATGGAATTGTTAAGTAGCTACATATCATGACATTGTGGCTGCTGAAGAGCAAGGCTTTAGATCCCCCAAAACATGCAGAAAATTTAAAGTTGATTTTGGCGTAATCTTCTTTTTTTTCACGTTAGCTCAATATATTTCAAAGCAATTAGCAGCATTGATAGAATATTGACATCCACTCTGGTAGGGGCAGAAGATATTATTTAAGGGTTGGCTGATTCTCAGAGGAGTGCATTTAAAAATGAAGGGGATGGCTACCCTTTAAAACCTGTTATGGAGAACACTGTTATTTACACTTGATCTCAATTGCCAGTACGTTGTATACATGGGTTTATTTATATTCTAGGTGAAGTTTATTATGGAAGAAATGATAAGGACTTGAACTGTTTAATGCACGTTGATACCACTTTACCTTTGTGGGCTTTCTTTGATTTATATGGAAACATAACTAAAGTTAAATCATTAGGTAATAATTCTTGTTCCGTGTGCGTATTTCAATGATTTAAACATCGAATCATGAGTTTGAATACAATGTTCTGCCGTTTCAGGCGTGTGCGGAGAGACTCAAAGATCACCCGGACAGATGTCTCAACCAACTCCTTCCATTTCTGGACAAGCAGGAACAGTTTCTGATTCAGGATCAAATGGTGATAAAGATAGTAAAGAATGTGTTATTTGTTATGAGAATATAACAGACACTGTGCTATACGCATGTGGACACATGTGTATATGTTCTAGTTGCGCGGGGACCCTCAGAAAACAACGTAATCCACTATGTCCTATTTGTCGCCAACCCGTCAAAGACGTCATTAAAATCTATCGTTCCTAAAAGTGCAAATGAATTCATTCAATCAGAGAAATGGCAGTTTCTGTGTCTGTCTTTGAATCTTTTGTGATATGTTGTTAATATGTGATCACTTTTTTCTGCTTAATATCAGCAATATGAAAAATAAAAAATACTTGTTACTACAATAGCAAATACATGTCCAACATATTTTAAATATTGATTATCATGCTTTGTGTATTAGCTTTCTTTCATGTATCATATTCATTATTAATTTCTTCATTGAATTCAAGTAGGTTGTTTTATGTATGGTAAAATCACTGATAGACTAAAGTGTATGGGGGTCAATCATTTATTACGTACGCATTAGGGGAGGGGGAGGGGTCAGTGCAATTGCGTACTGTAATGCATAATGTATATGAAAAAAAATGGCCGATTTTGCGTACAGAGGGGGATGGGGGTTGAAAAATTCAAAATTTATGCGTACATAATAAATGAATGATCCCACATTGGTTTCTGATAAAGTGGCCGAAGTCTTCAGTTTCATCATCTAATGATACAACATACATGCGTACAGTGTATATATATAATATATTGAATTGTCTTCCAGATAGTCAACCCCCGATATACCGCCTTCCCATATACCGCCACCCCGCCAGGTTTTCTCAATATACACCTCTATACAAATACATAGTAAAACACCCCTGATATACCACCATACTCTCTATACCGCCAAAATCGTTCTGCACCGATGTGGGCGGTAAATCGGGGGTTGACTGTAATATATAAACCATTTAGGAATAGATTCCCTGTGTTTAAATTTTAAAAAAGCTGAAAACATTAACTTCACTTAAACTTTTCTGTCTGTGTAATAATTATGTTCAAGTATCTAAAGGAAAAAGATGTCCATGGTGGAATTGATTGTCGGGACGAACTGGACAACTATAAATAAACACAAATTTATTGAATTTCTTCAATCACTGGTTTTAGATTCTATTAATCTTGTTATTAGACATGTCCTTTCAACCCGTTGGCTCTCGGCATTGATAATTTGTCTCGGGTAGCTGTATCATTGTCATTCACACAACCTTCTACCTCGCACGTTCGCTGATCTTTTTGAGTTAAATGCATCAATTCATAATCATCATCGAGGAATTATCTCCATTTTGTCGTTAATAGAAATACAACTGTAGGCCTACTAACGTAAAAAAATCTCAAAGGGTCCTAAACTTTTTGTTCTGGCATATGGGTTTATAAATGAAACCATAATGGCGAATTTTGATGAACAGGCTACACTTAAGCTTGAAGAGCAGAGGGTCTTAAACTTTGGAATCAAATTAGTCAGACAATAGAATAAAGTAAAAGTTTGAATATTTTCTAATCGAAGATGAAACGCCATTATTTACTTATCAATTTATAATCCCTTTTAGGGAATCCAGTTCAAGCTGTCATATTCGTAGCATATTGTGTGTTTTATTTCCAAAGAAGTACCTGTATTTATCGCAGTTATATTTTCAACTTGTTTCTTTATTAATAAACTACTACATTTTATTCTAAAATTCCTTTTTCCTCAGAACATACGCCGCACGATGCCTTCGCCTCTGTAACTCCAGTCCTATTTTACAACGAACAAATTGTTGTAATTTATTTCTAAAATAAGTGAATAATAAATGATTTGTTTTGGCAATGGGCAGGAAATGGAAAAGGAAAAGGCAGGGCTAAGGCTGTCCTGGGCGGCAGCCACCTCTTTTACCTTCCAAGGACCGGCTCGACTCAGTGAAACGAGCCGGCGATGCGAGACTCAATTTCCAGAGTCCAATGTCCGCGATTTAGTCATTGTAATTCCATTTTGTTGATTTAGTGTTACGGGATTCCCGAAGAATGTACCATGTTGATAGAGAATTTCTCAGTTTTATGGTACAACTTAACTTGCCCAAAAACTAACCTACGTGAAGTGAGCATGTTATTCCAGCCTCGTATTCAGATATAGTGTGTACACACTGAACAGCTGCATGTAGATACTGGTTGATGTGAAATGTATAACTCGGCATGACGGAGCGATGATGTGTATATAGTACAGCATCAGCAGATACTGCATGGCTAATCCTTCCCAGAATATTTCTAAATATGATGAAGTAAAAATCCGCAAACCTATTCTATCTAATGAAAATATTAGCCTATGCCCTACTCTCAGATCTCAAGGAAAATTTGGCAGTGTATTTCCAGTGGACTGAAACATTAGTCTTCGAATAAATTGGTCAATCAATGCAAATAACCATAGAATAGCGATATACGATAGATGGACATTTCCAATAATACTGAATATTTTGGAATTAGGCCATTGAAAAATGATTTCGACTTATTCCAAAATTGAGTATTTTGACAAGGCAACTCTTTCTAAGAGGCTATTCTTTTAAGTTGGGCCTGCATTGTTAAGCATGGCCAGCGTGATGTTTTAGGGAAGAGGGGTTATTTTCAACAAAATTGGGACCTTAGCAAATACGCTATGGATCTTGAATTATCTATAGACTCTCTACCTAAGATCCAGAATTCAAAAAGTTTGGTTTTTTCCCACGATGAATTCAAAAAGTTATATTGATAACGGCTGCCTGTGGTAACTTCAAGTCACCATATATACAGTCCATGCACCTCAGTCGGTCTTGGGAGAGTAAAAGAGACTTTCAACATTTTTTTAGGAAATAGTTCTCGGACAATCAATTTCACGGATTGGTTAAATGATCCAGAGTAAAAAGACTTGATTATCGGTGCAAGGCTGTACATAATATCCTACTGTTTCCACAGGTTAAAGGTGTATTAGTTGAACTCGATCCCTAACTGACCAGCTTGAGTAAAGGCGTCGTCTCCTAGAACGAAATTTCCTTCAAATTTTCTGGCTTTATTTAATTTCTAATAATACGTAGTCAGCGGTTCAGTTCTACAGTTCTGGATCCAGTTCTACTGAGTTTTGAATCCAATTGTCCACAGTTGTATAAGCTGCTTAAAGTCTGGTGAAACAACTGGTGAACAAACAGAATCAAATTATCGGCGTAAAATCAAACTTTTATTTACAGCAAATTTTCAAGACCCTAACCTTGGGGTGATATGAGACAGTTGTTTCTGAATAAGAAAAATTAGAAAATCATTAGACACATTTTTTTCATCATGCCTAGAACTGAAGAGGGACCAATTGTTGTCCAAATAATCATCATTTGGGTAGATTGTTGGTAGGTCCTCGAGCTGCATTTGAAAAAATCACAAATAAGCGTCTCAAGTCACCCCGATTTACGGTATGTTAAATTGGCCACAAAACTAAGTAGACTGGTGTGGGCCGGGCATCGGCGCTTTCCAACGTGAAGGCACCCCTTAATAGAAAATCAACTATCGTTCCGTTTGCAGGATTCGAATCTAATGGCATTTCGGTGGCAATAATTTCATTCTTTGACTTCTCGGCGGGAATGTCAAGTTACTTGTCATTGGTCAGTATTGTGTAATATGACGTCACACCGGTGTCGGTATATAAGGCCCGGTCACGGGGTCACTCTTTCCAGTTCGGCCATTTTCCGGTATGCTAAACTGCGTCCATTTTATTTTTTCTGTCGATGAAATGTTTCTTGATTGATTTAATATCTTGGTATTAATTATTCTTTTATCAATATTGCAGCAGCAGCAGCAGCAGCAATCAGAGAACCTACAACAAGAAGAACAGTCTACAAAAGAACCTTCTACAACATAACCTTCTACAACATAACCTTCTACAACAGAACCTTCGACAACAGAACCTTCGACAACCGTGAGAACCTTCGACAACCGTGAGAACCTTCGACAACCGTGAGAACCTTCGACAACCGTTAGAACCTTCTACAACAGAACCTTCGACAACCGTGAGAACCTTCTACGGAACCTACAACAACGTCGACAACTAACTACAAAAACTACAACAATCATGTCATGTAACTTTTTATTCGACGTGCTGAAATCCGTACAGGTCGAGGTGCTGAAAAATGGCGGGGCACTCGACCTGTTCCTCAATTTAAGTAAGTTTTTACTCATTACCTTATCTCAATTAGTATGCCTCAAATATCTCAATTACTTATCTTGGTTATCTCAAATCCACAACATATCTAGCACGAATCTCTGAAATTTAATTTAAATAGTTCTCGAATCCGAAATCTAGAAACTAGAATATCTAAACTGCTAAACACTTATCCAATTCTATTCAGATATTTTCTTATTCATTTGAATACCTCAGTCACTTTGAAAGTTTAATTATTTCAACTCTTAATCTCAAAAGTGATCACAAAAATATCGACGTTTCAATATCTCAATATTTCAATTTTTTTCAATTTTACTGATCTTAAATATTTCATTCTAGGTAGATTCTCAATTTATTGAAAAGTAAAAAAATTTAGAAACATTCAATAAGGAAAGACAATTATTTCTATATCTGCATTGAAACAGTAAATTAACTGCAGTAATAACGATAAAACTATCCTTGATGTCTCGACATAGAATTTCCTTTCCGTCTCTCGACACAAATATTCACGGAACAAAATTGAATTGAATTTAATAGAATGTGACTCTGATGGATGGGATTTATTATAATGATGTAAAAACCTATTTCCGGGTCCAAATTTGACGTGCCGTTCGTAAAGAATTTCCATCATGCGCTCCAAGCATGTATCATTGATGCTGTTTAATTCCTTTCAGAAAACAGCAAATAAACAGTTTGAAACTGTTTAATTGATAATAGGCCTCAGTCGTCATTGACATCGTTAGCTGGGACGCCACGGGTGGTGGGCGAGTCCTCCCTCCGCCCGGTCCAGACCGTATCAGGGCCTGGGCGCTGGCGCTGGGGCTGGCTCTGGCATATGCACCACCCACACGGCCTACATACAAATAACTATTAAAAAGGCCTCCTATGTGAAGTTTGAATTTGAAACTCATCGTTGCGAGTCAGGCCGAAATGTTTGATTTCTTGAATTTGAAACTCATATTGCAAGTTAGAAAAGGTTTCTATTTTGTTGAAAGAATTATTTTCAATTAGGCCTAAAAAGCTACGGTAGGTACGGGACCCAAATATTTGTCCATTCATAAGCCTAGCAACCCCAGCCTAGTGTTTTTCCAGCCTATGAGCGTTTTTTCCTGCGGGGAAGTAGCTGTCATTATATTGACAGTGTCAGTGAATTATTCCGGTGATGGATTCAATATTCGAGGGGTAAGTAGTGATTTATTTGAAATATCTCGAATATTTATTTGAATATATCGGTATATGTGAAATAGGCCTAGATTCTAATTATTATTCATTATTCACTGTTTAATGATGTTTTGTTTTATGATTGAATGAAAATGTATTTGATATTTTGTAGTAAATGGATTTGATTGATTTATATGAAGTCACCTGGTTGTGGGAGAAAGTTTGAATAATTGCGCAACTTACAATAACAATGTACTAAATGTAAGTGTAATCGATCCCTCATTTATTCATTATTTAATGATTTATATTGGTTTTTTTATGACGACGTAGATGAAAATGTGTTTATTATATTTAGAATGAATTTGTTGAATTGAAGCCGGCTATGAATTGGTTATGCAACGTCGCAGCACCGCTTCTGAGTTCAGCACCTGATACTAGGCTATCCAGTAGTGAGATTGGCCGCCTTCTTCATTACTACAGATTAAGTACTATCAACCCACACCAACCCAGTTGCAGTGTATAATCATCCCAGTACCAGTGATACCAGCATATCAAGCCAGCACCCAGTACCAGTGATACCAGTACATCATTTCAGTACCAGTCATACCAGTGCATCATCCCAGTGCCAGTGATACCAGTACATCATCCCAGTACCAGTGATACCAGTGCATCATCCCAGTACCAGTGATACCAGTACATTATCCCAGTACCAGTGTTACCAGTGCATCAAGCCAGTACCAGTGATACCATCTACACCCAGTACTTATTATTGTTAACTGTAGCTGTCTGGTTATTCTACAAACTGCTGATTGTTGATTGTTCGGTTTCTATTGGTTTTGGTTTCTGTGAATACTTCAATAAAATGATGAAATAGAAAACATTTTAAATAAAATGATACATTGAGAAATCAGAATTGTCAGAATAATTTTTTTGGTTGAAATTCAATATTCAGTGAACGAATCTAAAGTATTGGCCCTTATCAGAATTAAGATAACTGACTGGCAGCCTTTGTTGTTTCTCGGTCAAAATAAGTACATTTTGCATATTTTTTCTCGTCTTGAATTTTGGTTATACATTTATGATACCCTTTATTTTATCATCTCAAAAACATTTTTTGATCAGAAACAAAATGGCTTTCTTGTGGGTATTTATGCCGCAAAAATCATTTTTAAGCCTGATGCTAGCGGTATTACATTGAAATTTGAAATTGGTATATTTGGGGAAGGGATATTCAATGAAACCCGTTTTCCAATGAGTTTTTATGGGTTTTGATGGGTTAGGGGGATTATCCGTCGTCGTCTATCCGTCCGTCCGTCGGTCTGTCCATCCGTCAACTTTTGCTTCAATTTGCTACTAGTGCTACAGTTCTTTTCTGATCTTGACGAAACTTGGTATGTAGATACGACGGGCCATGGGCTAAAAAGTTACATAGCCATTTTCCCAATTTGATCTCTAGGGGACACTGTACGGGTGGCGCTTGTAAAATCTTTAAATCGCTACTTGTCCTACAATTATTGTCCGATGTTGACGAAACTTGGTATGTAGATACTATGGGCCAAGTGCTAAAAAGTAATAGAGCCGTTTTCTGGATTTGAACTCTTGAGAGTGCTGTGTAGGTGGTCCTTGTTAAGTCTTATCATAAAACAGCGGAGCTGTATCAGCCGATAGGCTGCTTGTATTGATGTAAATATCATCAACTACTTTCATAAACCTTAACAGGTTTCTTGATGCGTCCCTCCATCTTGAATTGTTTATTTGTATCACCATTGTACAATTCTTATACATGTAAATCAAAATGGTAAATGAATTATCATGTTGTGATATTATTTTCCTTGAATTGAACAGCATCTCATCAAGTTGAATTAGTATTTTTTAGTATCGATACTCCCATAAGAAGAGCTGAAAATTATGAAATATAAGCAATTTTTCGATTCGCGTTGGTCTCGGTATATTTTTTATTGCTCTCAACTGCAAAGTTGTAACTAATGACTGTCCAGTATTTGAAGATTTGGTGAGGTTTCAATGAGGCCTAAACTTATTTTGTACTTTTTTCATATGATAAGCATTTTATGTGAATAGTTAAAATCGGGTTTAAGTGAAAATGAATTTTGGTGTTTGATTTCAAGACAAATCGCTTTTTGTAAATGGTTAAAATCCGTTTCAGAGGAATACACATAAAGATGTATTCAAACATTAAAATGTATTCAAACGTAGCGTTTTGTCAGAATATTGTCTTAGATTATGTCAAATATGAGCTGAACATTGTTTAATACAACTCCAGAACTTCATCAGAACCACTAGTACCATATCCTCTTGATGAAGTCGTCGGAGATAAAGTTTTACCTGTGCTGCGTCTGTGTGAAGTTTTTGTGTTTATCGCCACAACTCAAAAACCTTTGAATTCTTAAATAAGCTGTGTCTGAAGGATTCGATATTCAAGGGGTAAGTGGCTCATTTGAATAAGTCTTGAATTTATGTGAAATAGGCCTTCATTGAGGTGAAGTGACCCAGTCGCTGATCCTTCATCAATCCAGGGCTCATGGTTTCAGATCTTGGTTATTTTGAATGTGAATAAATCAACAGTGAATTGAGTTGCAATCTGTCTAACCAGGGCGAACCTGGTTTTTATCGTTAGTCAATTAAAGGTCGGAGCTAATAACCAAAGGCACTATAGTTCGGTCCTTACATATTTCAGTGTCGGCCATCTTGAAACTAGGTGCGAACTACAGCAACCGTGCTCAATCCCGCGTTTGACCGTTTCCGGACTGTAGTTCTGACTGTCATTCGGTTTCAATTTGTCACCTTCGAAAACGGAGGTTTGCCCGGGCAGGCAAGCTCCATTATTATTGATGTAGTTCAATGAAAAATTTATCGAAAATATAATTCAATTTTCAAAATACAAAATAGATGTATAAGATATATGTACAAGATAGATATATCTAGCGATAGAATAAATGCTGAAAATTAATTGTTATTTAGAAACAGGAATGTTGACACAGATAAAGCGTTGTAGTTAACAATGGATAAAAACATTATCATATAACGGTTTTTACGGCGTCAAAAAATAGGCCTAATTCCAGATGTCATTTATTATTGATTAAATCAATACAAATTGTTTTATTTGTAGAATTGGATGTAGCCAGCAGTGAATTGGTTTGATAACATGGCCGGCGCATGATATATAGATAGGTTTTGCCAATGGTGAAACGTTATATTTGTAATATCCTCGAGAACTGATGTATTGCATATCCCGTTTGGTAACTTAAATGATAATCACGTCGAGAAATGTGATGTTTTGGTTAAGAACAGTCAGTTCAGGCTGGTTGAATGATTGTTCAGACGATTTGGAACCAAAGCTTTCCAATTATGTACTTCGATTAAAACAAAAAATCCAGTAAAATTGCGACTATATCTGTCCTTCGATTTCTGATGAAATTTGAATCAAATTCTTTGCATTGTTTTTCTACCATGAATAAAATGTAAAAAAACTTTGAAATATGTGAAAATTGAATATGATTTACCATGTACTGTCTATTGTCGCGTTCACAAGACAACTAGTTAGACCGGTCTAAATGGGTCCGTACCTGGTCCTTAGACCCGACCTAATTTTGGTTAGCGTTCACACGGTGTTTTGACACGCGGTGACAAAATCGCTTGTCACCGGGCCCACAAGATGTCGCCATCTGCTAAATAATTAATTGCGTCTGGATGAAGTCTTGCTTCCAGATTCGAAGTAGAGCAAGACATTCTTCATTTGACCAATTCGATCCTCTTGTCAGGTTTAGACATTTTTGCGAATTCGATTTTGTTCTATCACGCTGAAATTCTAAGTATCATTTAAACACGATTCAAAGCACGGCAGTAAAATGGATGATGATCGCGAATACGAATAAGCTCCAAACGTTTCCATAGAATAGGGAGGAAAAACAGTACTTAAAAATAATTACATAAACGGTCATAAAAGCATTTAAAACTTAATAAACTGGACTCACACTCTACCGCAGAGGTCGCGACATCTATCGCAGAGATTCAGAATCACGATTTAGACCGGACCTAGTACCAGTTTCTGTCCACACACTCTTATTTAGACTGGTCCAAAATTTGGTCCGGACCTGGTTCGCTCTTTTACACCATGCCAAATTAGACCGGTCTAAACTAGACCGGTCTAATTTGGAACAGTATTTTTGCTCGTGTTAACGCTTGGTCCGGTCTAAATTGGACCGGATCAAATTAAGACCGGTCTAAATTTCGTCGTGTGAATGCGCCTTATAGTTAAGATAATAGAATATGAACAAATTAAAGTAATTATTTTGTCTTGATTATTTGTTACTGAGCATTTTCTTAAAAGATATTAAGAACAGATTGAGGAAATGCATAATGGATTTTCTTGATATTTGGTTTATACTTGTTTCTACCCCAGAGGCATCTGCAGTTATACCCAAACTGTATTGATAGCAATGGGCGTTATAAATGTTATGAAAATGAATTAACGATAATATCAAATTTGATAATTATGAGGAATGAAGAAGATACATTTGAAAGCTTTTCAGCAACAATCTACTAAAGAACGATGTAAGGCTGGATCATAATGAGCTGTTATGAGCTTTCTCTGGTTTTCTGTTAAATTGTGATATGAGTTATTCCAAAACAAATTTATGTAGTTGTGAAACCTGAACTGTACCATAATTCCAGTTATTGGTATGCATTCCTAAAGCTAATACCAACACCATTATTGATGTATCAACACATACTATGACAAAACTGAAATTGCCTTCAAACTCTTGATTTAGAAATGAATCAGATAAACTGGCAATTAATTGCATATTTGCAGTCACATTTGCAAGTCTACGTGGTATTAATGTGTAATATTTGTGATCCTTAATAGTTTTTCTTTTCATTTCAGCTGAATCAATTGTTATTGATGTTGTCAACAGAAAAGATGAGTCTGGCCACGCTTATGAGGCGGCTTCCCTTCTTCAAAGGAGACTAAAAAGGTGCGTGGAGCGTTTATCGTCTCATAAGCACGGGGAGCCAAATCCACCAACACCGTTGGCTCCCCCGCAGGTGGTGGACCCTGCTTCTGCGGTGCAGGTGGTTGCGGTCACCGTATCTTCGGATACGGAGGTCGTGCCACCTGTTATCGTGAAGCAGGAGGTCGCCCCTGCCGTGGTTGCCCCGACAGAGGCGCCACAGGACCAGACTCCTGCACTGCGCAGGTCGCCCCGCAAGAATAGAAAAAATGTTAATTATACGGAAGGTTCGGGGCGGCCTAAACAAAAAAGAACACCAAAACGTGCGGCTCCTCCACCACAACCAAATTTTGAGGAGTCCAGTGATGAGGAGTCCTCAGCGGCTCCTGGAGCTCCACAACCAGGGCCCCCACCACCACCACAACCACCTGTGTGCGTGCAACCAAAAAGAAAAAGAAAAAGAAGTAATAATAATGACGATAATAATATGCCCGCCCAGGCTGGAACATCGGGCGCTCCAGCGGGGGTACCACCCGCCCCCGCTGTAGAGCTGGTTGCACGCGGCCCTGGTTGGTCTCGAAACATCCGCATGAAAGATCCTGTGCAATTGCTCCGCGATGTTGAAGGGGCCTTTGATGGTAATTATACATTTATGAGAAATAAAAGACCAAGAAGAAATTAAAAAACCATCCCCCCTTCACTCGCCATCACTCCGGGCAACAACATCAGCCCATGCACGTCTGCAGATCGGCACTCCTTTCATCATTCATTTTTATTACCGCTCAAGTGAGTTTTAAGAACTCGTTCATTTCGTTTCATTTCATTTCTTCGTCGGTCTGCAGTTGGCGCGGTGCCACAAAATATCTGTCAACCCCCTTGCATTAGGAACCAGTGGGCGTGCAGTCCTTCATTTCAATTTTATTTAAAAAAAAAAATAAAAGATAAAAACCAGATCCTACCGGTTTTATAGGGAGTTTTACGGTTCTCCTGAAAAAATTATAAAAACTAAAAATAAAAAAAGAAACCATCAATTCATTTCATCCCTTTATTTATTTTATTGGGCAAATTAGAATTTGTTCCATCATATCATCCATACTTATTTAAAATCATTTTAATCTATTTTTTTTGACTGTACGTCCCGCTGTGTTCCTACCAAACCCTCCCACACCATTCCTTCATTCAAATTGACTCATGCAGTTCCATTCCTGCATTTGAACTGACTCGTGCAGTTCCATTCTTGTATTCGAACTGACTCATGCAGCTCCATTCCTGCATTCGAACTGACTCATGCAGTTCCACTCCTGCATTCAAAATGACTCATGCAGTTCCACTCCTGCATCCTCAAACTGACTCATGCAGTTCCATTCCTGCATTAGAACTGACTCAATGCAGTTTCATTCCTGCATTCGAACTCGCTCATGCAGTTCCATTCCTGCATTCGAAATGACTCCTGCAGTTCCATTCCTGCATTCGAACTGACTCATGCAGTTCCATTCTTGCGTTCCATTTTGCAGCAGCATTCAGCCTCAGTATCCATCTTTACCATCTTTACCATCTGTATCCATCCTTGCCATTTTTTCAGTGGCAGAACTCGTGGTAATTAATCACCTATTCAATTGCTGTAATCGTTATGGCCTTTCGAAAAGTCCTCTAGGACACGCTGGAAAGTGCCATCTCTGCCATAATTTTTCTGTGGAGTTTGAAAAAAAATTTAAAAGAACGTCTCTAAATTATGGTTTTTTCAAATATAAGGATTGCTTTGATTCACATAATGTGATTCTTTTCAAAACACGGAGAAGGAACAGCTATGTTTTACACATAATGCGATTTCTTATAGAATTACATTGAAATACAATGTGTTCAATGTTATCCCACCCCTGATACTATGACGTTCATATGTCAAGTTTAAAATCATTGTTCATTGTTATTAAAATACTTGTTTTTCTAGTTACAGATTTATTTGATTTATCGCGAAAACTTGAAATGTTAATATCTATTGCCAAACAGCGGAAGGAAATCCTTTAAATGTGAACGGATGGATTTCAAATATCCACTCGTTTAGGAATAGGAATATGTATTCATACGCATAATTACGTGATATTGGATAAAATGTTGCACAAGAATGGAAATCACAGCAAAAACAACGGTAATCAATTTCATTACACTTATTGGATCAACTACGTTCATCTTTATAGAACGGTTCTGAGAGTAACTTTCTGTTAGCTCTGGGTGGTAGAATTATAACCATCGGATATACACAGCTGATATTTTGTCATTAGAAGAGAAATAGGCGTTGGAATTAATATGGAAGGTTTTGTCCATCAGCTCTTAGTGGATTGGAAATACTGAGAGAAATGAGCAAATGAATTTTCCCCATGTCTACTTATCGATGCTTGACCTTGTTCCTCGATAATGACGTCACTGGGATAGTACTTCAGCATCCAAGTTGGCCTTGTAAAAATTGTATGGATTGTTCTGCCATGTGCCAGTGAGTCATGGCTACGAGCGATTATCTCAACTAAATTGATCTCAACTAAATTGCTCGTAAGTCATGGGAATAACCTAATACCATGCAAATCATCATAGTTGAACACGCTTTACTACACAGTGGTGTTGTGTGCACTAAGATGACATCTTCACACCTTATTGCAAATCCCATAAATCCATTTAAATGCTCAACGGTAAACTTTACTCAATTGATCCTGCTGCACCAATGGTCCTATTTAGGGTGTGAAATGGAATGATTCACTTGATCGATGATCAATACATGAATTTCATAATTGATAATTGCGATAAAATGGAACCTTATAGAATTCTGTAAAGATTCAGTTAAAACGCGGAATAAAAAAGATCTCTGATAAGAGAATTTGTTGTTGTCAAGTCGGTGAAGTTGTATTGGCTAATAATGAGCCTAATTATCATCAGGCTCAGAATTTGACTTGTTTATTGAGCAGAGGAGAGAGAAAAAGTATTTCGCTAATTAAGCTAATGAATAAAAGATAAGATTGAGATATTTTTAGATAATGTGATTGAAAATTGAGATTAATCATCGATATTTTGAAATGAAATTGCTGGGATTTGACCTAGGATCAGCAAGTATTGAAACATCATTAACGATGAATTGAAATGATTAATTCTAATCAAAATTAGATATTATTCAAATTTTGGATGTTCAAAATTGCCAAGTGTATAGAGGATATATACTTGGGAAATTGGGGAATTGATCCCTTGTATTGAGGACCCTTGTATAGAGGACAGTCAGAGAGGAAACCTCTTTAAAGAGGACAGTCAGATAAAAGGGAATTTAATTCCTGTATAGAGGACAATCGGAGAGTGCAGGTTGTATTCCTGTATAGGGGACAGAGAGGAAACCCCTGTAAAGAAGACAGTCAGATAAAAGGGAATTTAATTCCTGTATAGAGAGGACAGTCAGAGAGTGCAGGTTAAATTCCTGTATAGAGGGCTGTCATATACATGGGAAGTTGATTCTTGTTTAGAGGACAGTCAGAGAGGACGGGTTGAATTCCTGTATAGAGGACAGTCATAGGGAGTAGGTTGAACCCCTGTATAGAGGACAGTCATAGGGAGTAGATTGAACCCCTGTATAGAGGACAGTCATAGAGAGTAGATTGAACCCCTGTATAGAGGACAGTCATAGAGAGTAGATTGAACCCCTGTATAGAGGACAGTCATAGGGAGTAGATTGAACCCCTGTATAGAGGACAGTCATAGGGAGTAGGTTGAACCCCTGTATAGAGGACAGTCATAGGGAGTAGATTGAACCCCTGTATAGAGGACAGTCATAGGGAGTAGATTGAACCCCTGTATAGAGGACAGTCATAGAGAGTAGGTTGAACCCCTGTATAGAGGACAGTCATAGAGAGTAGGTTGAACCCCTGTATAGAGGACAGTCATAGAGAGTAGGTTGAACCCCTGTATAGAGGACAGTCATAGAGAGTAGGTTGAACCCCTGTATAGAGGACAGTCATAGGGAGTAGGTTGAACCCCTGTATAGAGGACAGTCATAGAGAGTAGGTTGAACCCCTGTATAGAGGACAGTCATAGGGAGTAGATTGAACCCCTGTATAGAGGACAGTCATAGGGAGTAGGTTGAACCCCTGTATAGAGGACAGTCATAGAGAGTAGGTTGAACCCCTGTATAGAGGACAGTCATAGAGAGTAGGTTGAACCCCTGTATAGAGGACAGTCATAGAGAGTAGGTTGAACCCCTGTATAGAGGACGCGAGAGTAGGTTGAACCCCTGTATAGAGGACAGTCATAGGGAGTAGGTTGAACCCCTGTATAGAGGACAGTCATAGAGAGTAGGTTGAACCCCTGTATAGAGGACAGTCATAGGGAGTAGGTTGAACCCCTGTATAGAGGACAGTCATAGAGAGTAGATTGAACCCCTGTATAGAGGACAGTCATAGAGAGTAGGTTGAACCCCTGTATAGAGGACAGTCATAGAGAGTAGGTTGAACCCCTGTATAGAGGACAGTCATAGGGAGTAGGTTGAACCCCTGTATAGAGGACAGTCATAGAGAGTAGATTGAACCCCTGTATAGAGGACAGTCATAGAGAGTAGGTTGAACCCCTGTATAGAGGACAGTCATAGGGAGTAGGTTGAACCCCTGTATAGAGGACAGTCATAGAGAGTAGGTTGAACCCCTGTATAGAGGACAGTCATAGAGAGTAGGTTGAACCCCTGTATAGAGGACGCGAGAGTAGGTTGAACCCCTGTATAGAGGACAGTCATAGAGAGTAGGTTGAACCCCTGTATAGAGGACAGTCATAGAGAGTAGGTTGAACCCCTGTATAGAGGGCTGTCATATACATGGGAAGTTGATTCTTGTTTAGAGGACAGTCAGAGAGGACGGGTTGAATTCCTGTATAGAGGACAGTCATAGAGAGTAGGTTGAACCCCTGTATAGAGGACAGTCAGAGAGGACGGGTTGAATTCCTGTATAGAGGACAGTCATAGGGAGTAGGTTGAACCCCTGTATAGAGGACAGTCATAGGGAGTAGATTGAACCCCTGTATAGAGGACAGTCATAGAGAGTAGATTGAACCCCTGTATAGAGGACAGTCATAGGGAGTAGATTGAACCCCTGTATAGAGGACAGTCATAGGGAGTAGGTTGAACCCCTGTATAGAGGACAGTCATAGGGAGTAGGTTGAACCCCTGTATAGAGGACAGTCATAGAGAGTAGGTTGAACCCCTGTATAGAGGACAGTCATAGAGAGTAGGTTGAACCCCTGTATAGAGGACAGTCATAGAGAGTAGGTTGAACCCCTGTATAGAGGACGCGAGAGTAGGTTGAACCCCTGTATAGAGGACAGTCATAGAGAGTAGGTTGAACCCCTGTATAGAGGACAGTCATAGAGAGTAGGTTGAACCCCTGTATAGAGGACAGTCATAGAGAGTAGGTTGAACCCCTGTATAGAGGACAGTCATAGAGAGTAGGTTGAACCCCTGTATAGTGAACAGTCATAGAGAGTAGGTTGAACCCCTGTATAGAGGACGCGAGAGTAGGTTGAACCCCTGTATAGAGGACAGTCATAGAGAGTAGGTTGAACCCCTGTATAGAGGACAGTCATAGAGAGTAGGTTGAACCCCTGTATAGAGGACAGTCATAGAGAGTAGGTTGAACCCCTGTATAGAGGACGCGAGAGTAGATTGAACCCCTGTATAGAGGACAGTCATAGGGAGTAGGTTGAACCCCTGTATAGAGGACAGTCATAGAGAGTAGGTTGAACCCCTGTATAGAGGACGCGAGAGTAGATTGAACCCCTGTATAGAGGACAGTCATAGAGAGTAGGTTGAACCCCTGTATAGAGGTACATATCCAAACAAAAACCAGCATCATCATCATCATCATCATCAATAGCCAACAAACATTTCAGCGATATTCCAGTTATTGAACAGTTAGTGTTATGATTATTGCCGTTACAGTGTTTCATTTATTTCCTAAAGATTCAGCCAAATTCTATGTTTCAAGGCATTCATTGCTTAAGATTCTAATTTACTCCAACTTTTGAGTTTTTGAACTAATTTTCTCTAATCTGTATTGTATTTTAAATCGTTTTATTTGTACTCATTTTAAACTTCTTTATTTGTATATAATTTAGAACCATTTTATATTTTCAAGAACTACATAATATTCGTTTTTTAAAACACGCCTACAGATCAATTTGATGAATTATTTATCTTGACTAGATTTCTCTATGTATTTGACTATATCATATATTGGAACCCAAGATATTTTGGAAAGGATAACTGAAGGTCCAGGTTTTATCACTGAACACTCTTTGACACAATTACGTGGTCCACAACGCAGATATAAATAGTGGTTATGTATGAGGCCCATGTATTATAATGTATGCACGAAGAGCTTGTACTCATAGTTCATATGAAATGTGATTGAGAACTTTTTCTCATACTTTATTTTATCTTCTTTTCTTGATTTTCCTAGTTTTTTAAAGATATTTTCAGTTTGTCAGTGAGTTTATTGTCTTCACTTTTTGATTTCAGTTTATATGTTTATTGTGTTTAGATATAGTTATTCAAGTCTATTCATGGCTATTTATTTAAGTATATTTCTAGTTATCTAAGTATATTTAGATCTAGTTATTTAAGTCTATTTAGGCCAAGTTACTTAAGTCTATCAATGCCTAGTTATTTAAGTATATTTAGGTCTAGTTATTTAAGTCTATTTAGGTCTAGTTATTTTAGTCTAGTTATTTAAGTATATTTAGGTCTTGTTATTTAAGTCTATTTAGGCCAGGTTAATTAAGTCTATTTAGGCCAAGTTATTTAAGTGTATTTTAGTCTATTTATTTTAGTCTAGTTATTTAAGTGTATTTAAGTCTTGTTATTTAAGTTTGTTTAGGTCAAGCTATATGATTATTTTTAAGTTTAGTTATTAAAGGTATGAAGTCATTTGTTTCTATATTCAGGATAAACAAGTTTTCATCATTGATACAATTACTCTTGGGATCATCAATAAAATACATTAATGTTAACTCATCAGATATTTTTAATCATGATAGAATATTGTTAGGTTATTTTTTATTGTTTTATGAACTGAGGGTAAATTTGTCATTGATAGAATTACTCTCAGGATCATCAGTAATATACATTTATAGGAACGCTTCATCAGATTTCTTTTTCTGAATTTTCAAAAATTAGTTTTATTGAAACAGTTTGTAATAGACTTTTTTCTTTTTTGAACTGAGGGTAAATTTGTCATTGACAGAATTACTCTCATTTCATAAGTAAACTACATGAATGATAAAGTTCAATATATTTTTTTGTATTTAATTTGATGATATAATACTAGTAGGTTTTTTCATTGCCTGATGAACTGAGTGTAAATTTGTCATTGATAGAATTGATAGAATTACTCTCAGGTCTTCAGTAAAATACATTAATTATAAAGTGACTAGGATTAACACTAAGATATATTTAAGGTAAAATTGATCAGTTTTAATCATGATAGAATACTGTTGGATTATTTTTATTGTTTTATGAACTGATGGTAAATTAGTCATTGATAGAATCACTCTCGGGATCATCAGTAATATACATTTATAGGTACGCTTCATCAGATTTCTCTTTTTGAATTTTCAAAAAAATAGTTTTATTGAAACAAATACAATTTTATTATTTGTTTTTGTAAAATGAAGATGAAATTATGTTTATAATGGAGGTTAATAAGCTTTTTCCGATCATGATAGAATTCTGTTAGGTTTTATCATTGTTTAATGAACTGAGGGTAAATTTGTCATTGATAGAATTACTCTCAGGTCATAAATAAATTCATAAATTATAAATTTAGAAGGATTATCAGTAAAATATATTTATAGTAAAATTGATCAGTTTTAATCATGATAGAATATTGGTAGGTTATTTTTATTATTCTATGAACTGAGGGTAAATTTGTCATTGATAGAATTACTCTCAGGTCATAAGTAAAATTCATAAATTATTAATTTAGAAGGATTATCAGTAAAATATATTTATAGTAAAATTGATCAGTTTTAATCATGATAGAATATTGGTAGGTTATTTTTATTATTCTATGAACTGAGGGTAAATTTGTCATTGATAGAATTACTCTCAGGTCATAAGTAAAATTCATAAATTATAAATTTAGAAGGATTATCAGTAAAATATATTCATAGTAAAATTGGTCAGTTTTAATCATGATATAATATTGGTAGGTTATTTTTATTATTCTATGAACTGAGGGTAAATTTGTCATTGATAGAATTACTCTCAGGTCATAAGTAAAATTCATAAATTATAAAGTTAGTAGGATTAACACTAAAATATATTTATAGTAAAATTGGTCAGTTTTAATCATGATAGAATATTGGTAGGTTATTTTTATTCTATGAACTGAGGGTAAATTTGTCATTGATAGAATTACTCTCAGGTCATAAGTAAAATTCATAAATTATAAAGTTAGTAGGATTAACACTAAAATATATTTATAGTAAAATTGGTCAGTTTTAATCATGATAGAATATTGGTAGGTTATTTTTATTCTATGAACTGAGGGTAAATTTGTCATTGATAGAATTACTCTCAGGTCATAAGTAAAATTCATAAATTATAAAGTTAGTAGGATTAACACTAAAATATATTCAAAACAAAATTGATCAGTTTTAATCATGATAGAATACTGTTAGGTTATTTCTATTGTTTTATGAACTGAGGGTAATTTTGTCATTGATAGAATTACTCTCAGGATCATCAGTAAAATACATTAATTATATAGTTAGTAGGATTAACACTAAGATATATTTAAAGTAAAATGGATCAGTTTGAATCATGATGGAATACTGTTGTGAGGTTATTTTTATTGTTTTTTGAACTGAGAGTAATTTTGTCATTGATAGAATTACTCTCGGGATCATCAGTAAAATACATTTATTATATAGTTAGTAGGATTAACACTAAAATATATTTAAAGTAAAATTGATCAGTTTGGATCATGATAGAATACTGCGTGAGGTTATTGTTATTGTTTTATGAACTGAGGGTAAATTTGTCATTGATAGAATTACTCTCAGTTCATCAGTAAAATAATATGTCTTTTTAATCATGATAGAATACGGTTAGGTTTTTTTTTAATGATTGATGAACTGAGGGTAGGGTAATTTTTGTCATTAATAGAATTACTCCTGGGTCATTGAAATATTTTAGTGTGATATGGATTCGATGATGTCAGTAACATTCGAAGTAATGGAACAGATGATTATCAATCAACTTGTGTCAGGGCCATCTCTATTGATTCTTAGAATTTTTTTCAGATTAGGATTTCATTTTGGAAGACATTCTGATTAAATAGAAAAAATTAATTGTTAGATCTATTTTTACCTTTGTTTCGTGTTCGATGTCAGAAGTATTTACAAGTCAGTTGATTATTCAATAGAGCATTTGAGCATAATTGATGTCATTATAATTGTTTAAATGGAACATTTTTCCTAGAAAAGATTTATTTTAGATATCAGTTTTATATTTTTATGTGTGGGATTCATCTTGGATGATTTTTTCTAGGATATGATTTGTATATAAGATAGATTGTAAATGAAGGAAAGAATAGATTTTTAAATCAATTTTTAATTATTTAGGAAAATAGGGAAATGAAAAAAAAGATTTTTCTAGTTTTTTAGGTTTGTTATTTCTATCCTAACTTCTATGGGGTTCAGTTTCTTTTTTCTCAAATATTTCTTTTGATCTTCTTGAACCTTTGAGCACATGTAGACTATTGCATTCACTTTTTGTCCATCGTCATCTGTTCGTAGACAGAATCTAGTTTTTTGGGAAGATGCTTCAATGGATCGTCATGATATTTGGTTTATACATGTATCTACCCTAGACACCAAAAGAAGGCCCAAACAGAATCAATATGGCCAACTGGCGGTGATTATTGTTCGCTAAAATCAGTACTTCAGTACTTTGTACACATTTTTGAATTTTACAAGGGAAATTTTCAAATCAAACATCTAGTCTTGATAATTTGCTAATTCGTAGCATTCTCATTGGACACATCTCCATACGTGGAATTGGGGTTAGCCTAATATTGAATTGTATGAAATTGTTCCATTTATATTGGTATTCGTTCTATGATTGTGGTGAGTTTAAAGGTCTTTGGTTTCTGTATATTTTCACCGGGCGCATTGTCAGATTGTCAAGCATTTCATTCAAAGGGCATGGTGTCCCTAGACCACAAGTGTCAGCGCTTTTGAGGTTCTCAAACACATTTCATATAAACAGCTATATTTATTGAATGAAATTAGTTCTAACCTTGTTTCATTTTCATATTTCCCCCATAATCTTTCATGTTTCACTTATTTCTCTTTAGTCTTTAGTCGCACAATCTATTGTCATGGCTGTGGCCTCTCCATCTATCCACATTAATAGCGGTACTTAAGATGGCTAACTGGCAGCCAGATTTGATAATTAAAACTATTATTTAGTCTAGTACTCGAAATCATTATTACCATGGAAAAGATGTAGGGTGCTAAGTGAAGCATTAGTTACATGCATGCTCAAGAAGGCTGACTGGCAGCCATATTTAATTCCCAAAACTTTAGGGGTTTAGTTTGATTAAGTTAGGGCTAGAGTGCTATGGTAATGATTGATATTCATTTTGGCTATGAAGTCTGAATCAAGATGGCTGACTGGCAGCCATGATTACACATACTGTTAATTTATCATTTTCAAGGGAAAGGTGTAAGGTACCACAAAGGTTGAAATCACACTAAAATGGCTGACCTGTGACCATATTGGTTGTAAAGCTAACTGGTGACCATATCAGATTTCATTATTTTATTTTCATTATCAAGATGGCTGACTGGTGGCTGAATTGGATTTATCTTCTTTTCATTTTCACAATCAAGATGGCTGACTGGTAGCCATATTGAATTTCAGTAATCTCCTGTGTCTCGTATGCACTTGTTTTCTGCATGCAATTTTTTTCTATCGCTCTTCTCTACTACCTGCAGCTTTCTCATTCAATAAATATCAATGTACATAACAACTCAAAAGAAGCCAAACATAATAGTTGGCATTATCATTGGGAGGTGCACCTGGCCTAATATACCACGTGGTAAAAACCACTCTTTCTGTGATTGTGTAGTACCAGTAATTGATGATCATCGAGTGAGTGATTGGCCTGGCACAGTTATTCTAAAATCACTTGGGCTTTTATTATTATAGGTAAATAATGATAAAAACTAAAGATTTAGATATATCATCAAATTGATCGACACATTTTATCCGTACTAACACTATTGTACATATTGTTAAATTGTAAATAGTTGTTGGTTTTTATTTGTATATTTTATATTTTTTATTGATTATAATTTCTACATGTAAATATACTTTTTAGGTATCTTTTAAACATGGATTTTAAATATTATCTTAAAACCTTTTAATATTCCTAACTAATTTAGCCCAGATTTTTAATACAGTTGAGTCCACATTTTCATAAATTGCTTTATTTAATACAACCATAAGAAGAATTTATCAAATCTTGGGTTTATACCTTTACCAGTGTTTTAGAATTGTCCTGAGGTACGACGTTAAACTGCCTCTCTCTCTCTCTCTCTCTCTCTCTCTCTCTCTCTCTCTCTCTCTCTCTCTCTCTCTCTCTCTCTCTCTCTCTCTCTCTCTCTCTCTCTCTCTCTCCCTCTCCCTCTCCCTCTCCCTCTCCCTCTCCCTCTCCCTCTCCCTCTCCCTCTCCCTCTCCCTCTCCCTCTCCCTCTCCCTCTCCCTCTCCCTCTCCCTCTCCCTCTCCCTCCCTCCCCTCCCCCTCCCCCTCCCCCTCCCCCTCCCCCTCCCCTCCCCTCCCCCCTCTCTCCCTCTCCTCCCTCCTCCTCCCTCCTCTCCTCCCTCCTCTCCTCTCCTCCCTCTCCTCTCCTCCCTCCTCTCCTCTCCTCTCCTCTCCCTCTCCTCCCTCTCTCCTTTCTACTCTCCTTTCTCCTCTCCTCTCCTCTCCTCTCCTCTCTATCCTCTCCTTTCCTCTCCTCTCCTCTCTCTCCTCTCTCTCTCTCTTCTCATTCCTCTCTGGTTTGGTTTGATGATGATTGTGATGATGATGATGATGATGGTGATACAGAATTTATACTGAACAGCAGTTAAGAAGATTTTCATTTGACACTGTATAAGATACCTCTAGTGGATTTGTCATAAGAGACATCGATAAGAATACTGCTTCCCTTGGGCAACTATCAAAATATTCAAGCCTATGAGTCTTTCTTATAGGATAGGTCTAAGTGTAAGACTGCTCATGGGATATGTCTAGTGTAAGACTTCTAAGACTGGACTGCTTGTAGGATAGGTCTAAGTGTAAGACCTCTAAGACTGTTTAAGGGATAGGTCTAAATGTAAGACTACTAAGACTGCTTGCGGGATAGGTCTAAGTGTAAGAATACTAAGACTGCTTGCGGAATAGGTCTAAGTGTAAGACTACTAAGACTGCTTACGGGATAGGTCTCAGTGTAAGACTACTAAGACTGCTTGCGGGATGGGTCTAAGTGTAAGACTGCTTGCAGGATAGGTCTAAGTGTAAGACTGCTTGTGGGATAGGTCTTAGTGTAAGACTTCTAAGACTGCTTGTGGGATAGTTCTTAGTGTAAGACTTCTAAGACTGCTTGCTGGGTAGGTCTAAGTGTAAGACTTCTAAGACTGCTTGCGGGATAGGTCTAAGTGTAAGAATACTAAGACTGCTTGCGGGATAGGTCTAAGTGTAAGACTACCAAGACTGCTTACGGGATAGGTCTTAGTGTAAGACTACTAAGACTGCTTACGGGATAGGTCTAAGTGTAAGACTTCTAAGACTGCTTGCGGGATAGGTCTTAGTGTAAGACTACTAAGACTGCTTACGGGATAGGTCTAAGTGTAAGACTGCTTGCGGGATAGGTCTAAGTGTAAGACTTCTAAGACTGCTTACGGGATAGGTCTTAGTGTAAGACTGCTTACGGGATAGGTCTTAGTGTAAGACTACTAACACTGCTTGCGGGATAGGTCTAAGTGTAAGACTGCTTGCGGGATAGGTCTAAGTGTAAGACTACTAAGACTGCTTGCTGGGTAGGTCTAAGTGTAAGACTTCTAAGACTGCTTGCGGGATAGGTCTTAGTGTAAGACTTCTAAGACTGCTTATAAGACTGTTTATAGGATAGGTACAAGTCTAAGACTGCTTATGGCATAAGTCTAAGTCTAAGACTTCTAAGACGGCTTATAAGACAGGAACAAATCTGAGACTGCTTATGGGATAGGTCTAAGTCTAAGACTATACATAGTGTTGTAATACATGGTGTTGTGCGCTATGTAAATTGCTGTTAAGTTCAGCTATCTTGAAACATTGATACTTGTACTGAAACATTGATACATGTACTGAAACATTGATATGTGTACTGATATGGTGGCTTGTTCTACCTCCCCTTCCTAGGGGTGATGTGACCTTCTTCGCTCTTTGATATTTGAAGTAGGTATAAGATAATGATAGATATGAAATAATGATAGATATAGAATAATATGTTAAATAATAATAGGTATGAAATGATAATAGGAACAGAATAATAATAGGCTTAGTAAAATAATTATAATTTGTTTGAAATAATGTTTCTCCTTGGTTATTGCTGTATGGTAGTTGCTTCTACATCAACTTATCAACTTCACTGAATGATGCTGATAGCTTCTGTGGTGTTCAGCCATCTTGAAACATTGATACATGTACTGAAACATTGATACATGTACTGATACAGTGATACATGTACTGAAACAGTGATACACATACTGATTTGGTGGTACGTTTTATCTCCTCTCCTCTGCTTTTAGGGATATGATAAATGTCAGTGTTCAATAGCTATGATACTGGCTAGTTGATGTGACCTCACACTTTTAATACATATATCAAATGAATAATAGGTATGAAATAATAAGGTATACTAAAAGAATTATGAATTTTCTCCTCCTCCTCCTCCTCCTGCTCCTCATGTAGGGATGATGTTGAGATTCGGGATCTCCTATCTCCTGTTCTTGAAATTTCGAGTACAAGAGACTCAAAACACTGATTGCTGTCTCTTCAAAATACTGCTGATTGCTGCTGAAATGAATTTCCAATTCGTATTATCATTGACGTTAATTGTCAGAGACTCAAAACACTGATTGCTGCCTCTTCCAAATACTGCTGATTGCTGCTGAAATGAATTTCCAATTCGTATTATCATTGACATTAATTGTCAGTGACTCAAAACACTGATTGCTGCCTCTTCCAAATACTGGTGATTGCTGCTGAAATGAATTTCCAATTCGTATTATCATTGACGTTAATTGTCAGAGACTCAAAACACTGATTGCTGCCTCTTCCAAATACTGCTGATTACTGCTGTTATGAATTTCCAATTCGCATTATCATTGACATCAATTGTCAGTGACTCAAAACACTGATTGCTGCCTCCGCCAAATACTATTGATTGCTGCTGTAATCAATTTTGCAATTCACATTATCAGTGACGTTAATTGTCAGAGATTCAGAACACTGATCGCTGCCTCTTCCAAATACTGTTGATTGCTGCTGTTATGAATTTCCAATTCGTATTATCATTGACGTTAATTGTCAGTGACTCAAAACACTGATTGCTGCCTCCTCCAAATACTGGTGATAGCTGCTGTAATGAATTTCTGGGTTGCTATATCTTTGACTTTAATTGTCAGTGACTCAAAACACTGATTGCTGCCTTTTTCAAATACTGCTGATTACTGCTGAAATGAATTTTCAATTCGCATTATCATTGACGTTAATTGTCAGTGACTCAAAACACTGATTGCTGCCTTGTTCAAATACTGTTGATTGCTGCTGTAATCAATTTCCAATTCCATTATCAGTGACGTTAATTGGTGTTGTATGGTATGTAAATTGCTGTGAGGTTCTGCTGTCTTGAAACATTAATGCATGTACTGCAATATTGGTACATGAACCGAAACATTAATACATGTATTGAAATATTGATACACATGCTGAAACATTGATACACATACTGATTTGGTGGCACATTCTACCTCCCTTCCTGCTTTTAGGGGTGATATGAAAAATGTCAGTGTTCAATAACTATGATACTGGCTGGTTCGATCTTTGATATTAACATTAATGAATGATAGCTATGAAATATTAATAATAGAATTCCATTGAAAGTGTTCTCCTTCCCATTCTCATTCCCAGGGTGTTAATTAATACACTCTGTTTTGGGGTGATATTGAGTACAGGAGTCTCCTCTTTCCTTCTTCACCGTCATGTAGAAACGTGACTAACAAACTGAATTATCAGTTTGTCACAACACTGATGGCCTCCTTTAATACTGCTGCTTGCTGCTGGGTGTTAATTCTTACCACCTTCCATGAACTTCTTGAATTATTACATAAGCAATATTACAATAAAAATTATTACATTAAACATTATAATATCATGAATCATCCTCCCAAAATACTGCTGCTTGCTGCTGGCTCTGTTTTGGGGTGATATTGATCGCAGGAGTCTCCTCCTTCCTTCTTCAACTGTCATGTAGAAACCTGACTAACAAACTGAATTGTCAGTGCGTTACAACACTGATGGGCTCCTTTAATACTGCTGCTTGCTGCTGCGTGTTAATTCTTACCTCCTTCCCTGAACTTCTTGAATTATTACATAAGCAATATTACAATAAAAATTATTACATTAAACATTATAATATCATGAATCATCCTCCTTAAATATTGCTGCTTGCTGCTGGCTCTGTTTTGGGGTGATATTGATCGCAGGAGTCTTCTCCTCCCTTCTTCAACTGTCATGTGGAAACGTGACAAACAAACTGAATTGTCAGTGTGTTACAACACTGATGACCTCCTTTAATACTGCTGCTTGCTGCTGGCTCTGTTTTGGGGTCATATTGAGTTCAGGAGTCTCCTCCTTCCTGCTTCAACTGTCATGTAGAAACGTGACAAACAAACTGAATTGCCAATGTGTCACAACACTGATGGCCTCCTTTAATACTGCTTGTTGCTGCTGCGTGTTAATTGATACACTCTGTTTTGGGGTGATATTGAGTTCAGGAGTCTTCTCCTTCCTTCTTCAACTGTCATGTAGAAACGTGACAAACAAACTGAATTGTCAGTGTGTTACAACACTGATGACCTCCTTTAATACTGCTGCTTGCTGCTGGGTGTTAATTGATACACTCTGTTTTGGGTGATATTGAGTTCAGGAGTCTCCTCCTTCCTGCTTCAACTATCATGTAGAAACGTGACAAACAAACTGAATTGTAAGTGTGTCACAACACTGATGGCCTCCTTTAATACTGCTTGTTGCTGCTGCGTGTTAATTCTTACCTCCATCCCTGAACTTCTTGAATTATTACATTAGCAATATTACAATAAAAATTATTACATTAAACATTATAATATCATGAATCATCCTCCTTAAATATTGCTGCTTGCTGCTGGCTCTGTTTTGGGGTGATATTGAGTTCAGGAGTCTCCTCCTTCCTTCTTCAACTGTTACGTAGAAACGTGACAAACGAACTGCATTGTCAGTGTGTTACAACACTGATGGCCTCCTTTAATACTGCTGCTTGCTGCTGGGTGTTAATTGATACACTCTGTTTTGGGGTGATATTGAGTTCAGGAGTCTCCTCCTTCCTTCTTCAACTGTCATGTAGAAACGTGACAAACAAACTGAATTGTCAGTGTGTTACAACACTGATGACCTCCTTTAATACTGCTGCTTGTTGCTTGGTGTTAATTGATACACTCTGTTTTGGGGTGATATTGAGTGCAGGAGTCTTCTCCTTCCTTCTTCAGCTGTCATGTAGAAACGTGACAAACAAACTGAATTGTCAGTGTGTTACAACACTGATGGCCTCCTTAAATACTGCTCGTTGCTGCTGGGTGTAAATTGATACACTCTGTTTTGGGGTGATATTGAGCTTTGGCTAGTTTTGCTTCCTGATCGTCCTCATTACGACCTTACGTTAAAGATATATGAATATTCAAAACAGCTATCCATCGATAGCTTTGTGGTGGTTGAATCTTTGAATAGTCGCTGGTGTTGGTACTTTGTATATATAATGTTGGTGAAATGGGATTGATTATGTTTCTTGATCGTCCTTATTGCGACTTTACGTTTTAAATATATAAATATTCAATACAGCTATCCATCGATAGCTTTGTGGTGGTTGAATCATTGAAATGTCGCTGATGTTGGTTCTGTGTATATATTGTAATATATGCCGGTGAATTGGGATTGATTATGTTTCCTGATCGTCCTTATTGCGACTTTGCGTTTTAGATATATGAATTTCGATATAATTTAGATTTGCGTTTTAGATATATGAATATTCAAAACAGCTATCCATCGATAGCTTTGTGGTGGTTGAATCTTTGAAATGTCGCTGGTGTTGGTTCTGTGTATATATTGTAATATATTTCGGTGAATTGGGATTGATTATGTTTCCTGATCGTCCTTATTGTGACTTAATGTTTTAAATGTATAAATATTAAAAACAGCTATCCATCGATAGCTTTGTGGTGGTTGAATCTTTGAAATTTCGCTGGTGTTGGTTCTGTGTATATATTGTAATATATGTCGGTGAAATGGGACTGATTATATTTCCTGATCGTCATTATTGCGACTTAACGTTTTAAATGTATAAATATTAAAAACAGCTATCCATCGATAGCTTTGTGGTGGTTGAATGTTTGAAATGTCGCTGGTGTTGGTTCTGTATATATATTGTAATATATGTCGGTGAATTGGGATTGATTATGTTTCCTGATCGTCCTTATTGCGACCTTACGTTTTAAATGTATAAATATTCAAAACAGCTATCCATCGATAGCTTTGTGGTGGTTGTATCATTGAAATGTCGCTGGTGTTGGTACTTTGTATATATTGTAATATATGTCGGTGAATTGGAACTGATTATGTTTCCTGATCATCCTTATTGCGACTTTACGTTTTAAATGTATAAATATTCAAAACAGCTATCCATTGATAGCTTTGTGGTGGTTGTATCATTGAAATGTTGCTGGTGTTGGTACTTTGTATATATGGTATCAGCAAATTATTATCATATTACACATTTTAAAAGTGTTATATTCAAAGATGCTATCGCTTGATAGCTTCACATTTGTTCTTTGCACCTGAAGGTTGATAACTGTCATGTAGAAACGTGGCAAACGAACTGAATTGTCAGTGTGTTACAACACTGATGACCTCCTTTAATACTGCTGCTTGCTGCTGGGTGGTAATTAATACACTCTGTTTTGGGGTGATATTGAGTTCAGGAGTCTTCTCCTTCCTTCTTCAACTGTTACGTAGAAACGTGACAAACAAACTGAATTGTCAGTGTGTTACAACACTGATGACCTCCTTTAATACTGCTGCTTGTTGCTGGGTGTAAATTGATTGTTTTGGGGTGATATCGATCGAGTTCAGGAGTCTTCTCCTTCCTTCTTCAACTGTTACGTAGAAACGTGACAAACAAACTGAATTGTCAGTGTGTTACAACACTGATGACCTCCTTTAATACTGCTGCTTGTTGCTGGGTGTAAATTCTTACCTCCTTCCCTTAACTTCTTGAATTATAACATTAAACGTTATTAATTGATACACTCTGTTTTGGGGTGATATCGATCGAGTTCAGGAGTCTTCTCCTTCCTTCTTCAACTGTCATGTAGAAACGTGACAAACAAACTGCATTGTCAGTGTGTTACAACACTGATGGCCTCCTTTAATACTGCTGCTTGCTGGTGCATGTTAATTAATACACTCTGTTTTGGGGTGATATTGAGTTAAGGAGTCTTCTCCTTCCTTCTGCGACTGTCATGTAGAATCGTGACAAACAAACTGAATTGTCAGTGTGTTCCATCACTAATGACCTCCTTTACTACTGCTGCTTGCTGCTGGGTGTTAATTGATACACTCTGTTTTGGGGTGATATTGAGTTCAGGAGTCTCCTCCTTCCTTCTGCAACTGTCATGTAGAATCGTGACAAACAAACTGAATTGTCAGTGTGTTCCATCACTAATGACCTCCTTTACTACTGCTGCTTGCTGCTGGGTGTTAATTGATACACTCTGTTTTGGGGTGATATTGAGTTCAGGAGTCTCCTCCTTCCTTCTGCAACTGTCATGCAGAATCGTGACAAACAAACTGATTATCAGTGTGTTACAACATTGATGGCCTCCTTTAATACTGCTCGTTGTTGCTGGGTGGTAATTCTTACCTCCTTCCCTGAACTTCTTGAATTATTACATTAAACATTATCACAATAAAAATTATTACATTAAACATTATTACATCATGAATTGTTACATAATTACATTATCAAATTACACACTATTGTCATCTAAAAAGCTGGCAAGTTCCTTCTCCATGTTAATCATTCCACTTTTTAGGGGTGATATTGAGTTCAGGAGTCTCCTCCTTCCTTCTTCAACTGTCATGTAGAAATGTGACAAACAAACTGAATTGTCAGTGTGATACATCACTGATGGCCTCCTTCAATACTGCTGCTTGCTGGTGCATGTTAATTAAAACACTCTGTTTTGGGGTGATATTGAGTTAAGGAGTCTCCTCCTTCCTTCTTCAACTGTCATGTAGAAACGTGACAAACAACTGAATTGTTAGTGTGTTACATCACTGATGACCTCCTTAATACTGCTGCTTGCTGCTGGATGTTAATTGATACACTCTTGTTTTGGGGTGATATTGAGTTTTGGTGAGTTTTGTTTCCTGATCGTTCTTATTATGACGTTATGATTTAAATGTATAGATATTCAAAAGAGAGCTATCCATCGAAAGCTTTGTGGTGATTGTATCATTGAAATGTCGCTGGTGTTGGTTCAGTGTATAAATTGTAATATATGTCGGTGAATTGGGATTGATTATGTTTTCTGATCTCCCTTGTCGCGACTTACCGTTTAAGTTGATAGCTTTGTGGTGGTTGTATCATTGAAATTTCACTGGTGTTGGTACTGTTTATATATTGTATCAGCAACTTATTATCACATTACGGAGTTGCGTTTTAAGATTGTTACATTCAAAGATGCTATTGCTTGATAGCCCTTGATAGCCTAGGTGTTAGATAGCCCTTGAATCAGCTAAACTGGGTCAGAGCGTTTTATGAATGCTGATAAACTCTAAACCTGAGTTAATAAAACTTCAAAACATTGGAGCCAACTCTTGTCCATTATAGCCTATTAAGTGAAGATCGATCATCATAAACACCGGTGAAAACAATTGACGTCTCCTCACTAAGCACCTGACGTCTCACTTTGCACTGATGCATCCATGCACTAACGCACTTGCATGAAATGGCACTAAATACATAAAGACACACAAATTGTGTTTATGTATATTTCAGGGGATACACATGCACACCCGCGGGTCCTTAAAAACTTGATTAGCATGTACAGTGCTATCTATCTTTTGTTTGTGTGTTGATATAATTTGTGATAATGTTTCAGTGTTTGTCATAGAAAAGCATTAATTCTTCAAACAATCTTAGATACCCATTTTGTAGACAAAAATATAAAAGGTTGATGATTAATTGTAAAATGGAAAAAATGAAATGTGAAATTATCAATGTCTTAAATAATATAGTGAATATTAAGTCGCAGTGATTATAGAGAGATTAGAGCGTCAGATCAGCCAGATCAGTTGTACTGAGTTATCTCCCTCAAAGTCAAGGTTAATGATTAATTGTAAAATGGAAAAAATGAAATGTGAAATCATCAATGTCTTAAATAATATAGTGAAGATTAAGTCGCAGTGATTATAGAGAGATTAGAGCGTCAGATCAGCCAGATCAGTTGTACAGAGTTATCTCCCTCAAAGTCAGGAACAAGAGTCACGGGGAAAGTTCACAGTTCCAGAGGAATGTCGAGTCATAAGTCTGAACTGACTTTAAATCAGGTATGATATTGAAATAGTGTAAATCAATTTTCAAAGTCTCAAAATTGAAAATTATTCATATTTTGTGTTATCTTGTAGCAAATATTGAGAGGTTTACCACAGAACTGAGTCTCACCAGAGATGAGACAATTACCAGGAATCAGTTAGATGAACCACTGAGATCAGTAGCACTGATTCATCTCCGTCAAAGTCAGCAACAAAGTTACAGAGTCACAAGGAAGGTTAATAGTTCCAGAGGAATGTCGAGTCATTAGTCTGAACTGACTATAAATGAGGTATATTAAGTTAGATTGACATGGATTTCTTGTTGTTGGGAAAGTCTCAAACGTTATGATGGTCTGTTACATGTTTTCTTGTAGCAAATCATTAGACATGCAATACCTGAGGAAGGATCAGTCATTGAACTGACTATAGAAGTGTCAAAATCTAAATTTATTCATATTTTGTTTTCTTTTAGCTAATATTGAGAGGTTTACCACTGAACTGAGTGTCACCAGAGATGAGAATATCACCAGTGAGATCAGTACAGAACTATGTCTATCCAAGTGGTAAGATCAGGGCGTCTCCAGTGAGATAAGAGGATCACAAGTGAGATGAGATCAGTGGTGCTGTGCTGTATCTGCCTCTAAGTCAGGAACGAAGTAACAATTAAGAGTCACACGTTAACAATTCCAGCGGAACGTCGAGTCATTTGTCTGAACTGACAATAAATCAGGTATAATATTGAAATTATATAAAAATCTCAAAAATTGAAAATTGCCGGTATTCATATTTTGTGTTTTCTTGTAGCAAATATTGAGAGGTCCACAGAACTAAGTCACTATAGATGAGACAATCACCAGGCATCAGTTAGATGAATGTCACCGCTGAGATCAGTAATACTGAGTTACCTGCCTTAGTCAACAACAAAGTAGTGTCACAAAGTGAACAGTTGCAAAGGAAGGCCGAGTCATTAGTCTGAACTGACTTTAAATCAGGTATAATTTTGAAATTACATGAATCAATTTTCATATCTGACATTATTCAAAAATTATTCATATTTTGAATTTTCATGTTGTAAGTAGGAAATATAGAAAGATGTTATGTTACTACAAGATGGAAAAATACCTGCAGGGATTTACATGAATATTCTTCCAAAGTTGAAAGGATGAAAGAATGGATGATTCATGAATCTGAACAGACTATAAATCAGGTATATTGTAATAGAAAAACGACTTGAAATGTTTTATTGATTGTTTAAAATATCCTTTAATGTTTGTTTAATTTGTCTTCTAGGCGAAGAAATGTGTGATACATCTAATTTAATAATAAGATGGCACCTGTTAATCATTTGAGAACTCTAATGCGTTTCTGGAAATTTAGAGAACTCTAATGCATTCCTGGAACTAAGAGAACTCTAACGCGTTGCTGGAACTTCGAGATGCGTTGCTGAAACTTGGGAGAACTCTAATGCGTTACTAGAACTTGGAGAACTGTGATGCGTTGCTGGAACTTCCAGAACTCTAATGCGTTGCTGGAACTTGGTGAACTCTAATGCGTTGCTCGAACTTGGAGAACTCTTAATGCGTTGCTGGAACTTGGACAACTCTTCTGCGTGTTAAGACTGATAATTCTTGTGTGTGCAACTGACTGTGTGTATGAATATATGTGTTCAATTTGAGATTTTTTATTTATTTATTTATTTTGATTTAAATAAAACAAGTTAGAATATCTTTGATCGCTTCTAAAGAATTGTTGATGTTGTTTTGAGGTCGAACTGAAATGCAGCAGTCAGTTCCGTACTGCGTTTGAATATCGACATGACATGATGACTGACCTTGATTTCTTCGTGTTGACTTCTGTCGGTGTTGGTTAATTACAATGCATTTTAACTCGTTTGTTTTTGTAAATACCATATTTATTTCTATGAAATGACATGATCGATTCGTAGACGAGCTGTATTCTCAACTTGGTGTAGAATAGTAAAACGAGGTGGAAAGTACTAACGTTACCAGTTTATCTTGTCTTTTATTTGTTACATTGATGAATTATATTGATTTTGTGTTGCTTAATTGATTTAAAAGGCTTGTGATTGGTGTTTGATAATTGGTTGACCTTTGTTTACATGTAAATACATATAGAACTATTAATCACAACAACTAAAACCTATTCGTGGTTTAGTTGTTCACTACAAATTGTTTTTGTTATTTTTCTGTGATCTACAGTTGACTCAGCTCTCGGCTCTTTAACTCGAATCACACTAATCAATTATAGTATTGACTCGGACTCAGACACTTTCAAACTCAATATATTGTCCGTACAATCACCTGTACTCACTTGTTTTAATAGATTTTAGTTAGAACTCGGTCTACTCATGCACATTTAAACTTGATAGTCCCTGGGATTATATTTTCCAGTTTATTGATACATTAGGTGATAGAAAACTACAGTAAACCTCTTTCGGATTTTCACTGCAACTATAGTGCCAATCTAGCGGGTCTCTAGTTCCAGTAGGGCGGCCGGTTTACTGTAGCAGGGGCGGATCTAGGGGGTGAGGGTGGCTAGCCATCCTCTCTAATGCCTTCCGAAAAATTTAAAAGGGGCTTTATCGTTTAAATAGCTTATCTCATCATCAAAGCAGTTGCAAGCATGTCTAAGGCTAAAAAAATTGATTTGGAACCTTGTTTCTCCGCTCTGCCGAGCTTAAAAGTAGACCCGGCCGGCCGCCTATCTACCCTGTCCCTGTACATGACTTTTTTTTAAAATCGTGATCAGTTTTACCATTACAGACCCGGTCGCTATAGAAATGAACTGTTTACAAATTTTATCATATTTTACAAATATGACCCAGCCGTGCTATCAGGCCATATTTTTCGTTCACAGCCATTCCGCTACGTAGGCCTTAGGCCTACATGAGTCGTCAATTTTCTCAATCATAATTACCTGAATTTTTTCCCAATCTGTCTCAAAAAAATTCCCAAAACCAGTACCACGACAAATTGTAAATTATGAATAACAAATGTTTGAGAAATGACCTAAGTTTTCCCCAATCAATCGTGCGGGTATCTCATAAAATTATCAACCCCTCATCCAACTATAGGAATGCCAAGTAGTAGGCATAATCAATGCCATAAACCAAATACCAAGATTGTGTCAATAACATCATTCGTTCTTTGCGAAAAGTGAAATCAATACACCGATAGCCTACTTGGGACAAAACTTTGTGTTCCCCAAGTGGCCTAAAAATCGCGCCATGATGCAATCGTGTATTGAAATATTTCGTTTTTTTACTAATTTCAATTTCAATTTCAATTTATTCATCATAAATCCAAAGTATAAGATTGTGAATGAAGAAAACAACAATAATAACAAACAGACAAAAAACAGAAATGTGTGACACAAAGATGTGCACTAACAGAAAAATAATAAAAGGAGAGAGAACTAATACAATGTCTAACATATATATATATATATATATATATATATATATATATATATATATATATATATATATATATATATATATATATATATATATATATATATATATATATATATATATATATATATATATATATATATATATACAATATTATTTAAGTGATATTTACGAGCCCATGATATATGAATTTCGCAATATTTAAGAAGATTGGTTTATTGGGATTAGTAAAGGCCGAAAGAAAAGTGTCTAGGTTTAGATTTACAATATCATATTTAGTTCTTAAATTATCCTGCAGTTTACAATAAAAAAGAAAATGGGATTCATCGCCGACAGCGTTACAGTGAGGGCAAATACGATTTGGTTGAGCGATGCCGAGTCTCCTTCCTTTTTCAAATATAAGGTTATGACATGACATTCGAATTTTTGCTATTGCTGATTTTAGAGAGTGGTCTTTTAAGAATAATAAATATGGTTCTAGCTGAAATTTAGATTTCATAGTTCTATAAAAGTTATACCGGCTGTGAGTTGGATCATTGATCTCTGAATTCCAAAAAATAAGAAAACCCTGCTGCATATATTTACATACAATTCTAGTTGATCTGGTTATATTTGGATTGTGCCCTAAATTACTATGATCAAATCAATGCATAGACATCTGCTTTACATCAACTTAAAGAACAGGGTCTCCTTCACAATATACTAGATTTTCAGGTTTTAGTTTTCGATGAGAATCTATGAAATTAAACAATAATGAATTATATAAAACAATTATTGAGCACTCTACTGCCCCCGGTGACTTCATTGAATGATCGTCGTTTCGTCAGGTCAAAGCGTTAGGTTATACATTTCACATCAACCAGTATCTACATGCAGCTGTTCAGTGTGTACACACTATATCTGAATACGAGGCTGGAATAATAGGCTCACTTCACGATAGTCAAAAACTACCTCAGATTTGATCAAAAACTTAATCTATCATCAAATAAACCGTCAATATGTCAAGTAGCCAAGCCCATGTAAGTACCCTGTAGCAACCCCTGCACTGTGTGTGTAATCGTCAGCACCACCACGGCAACAGGCAAGCTAGCTCAGAATAATTTAAAAAATTCGATTGCATTTTGTTTACCACCTTTTTTTATTAAGGCTGGAGGTGGAACATCTGGTTCTGCTGCAGGTGGTAGTGCTACAGCGGCTCAAAGTCAAGAATTTAAAGTGCGCCTTCCCAAGTAAGTATTTAAATTTAAAGTCTTACATCATTACTAAAAGTACATGTCATTTTCCTTGTTTGTAAATCCTTTTTCAGTGAGAAAAATAAGAAATTTAGTATAATGAGATTTTCAGGAGCAAATTCTGTAGATTTTACTAAATGTGGAGCTGTAAGTAAAAAACATTTCTCTAATCAACAATAAACAGATCGTGAATTATGAATTTCATCAAATCTTGTTGAATGTGAATATATTACAGTGTAAAATCGAGCGGGAGAATAATTTAAAGGAATATAAGACAGCTAATGATTTGGAACAGATGCCAAAATTCGGAGCTGGAAGCGAATTCGGCAGAGAACAGAAAGAGGAAGCTCGAAAAAAGAAATACGGAATCATGGTGAAGAAATATAATCCAGATGATCAGCCGTGGATTCTAAAAACTGGTGGAAAATCTGGCAAAAGGTCTCGGTCTGATTAAAATGATTAGGATTGAGAATATTTTTGAAAGCCAGTTTTTTATCGTATTTTGCGTGATTTTTATTCAGATATAAAGGAACAAGAGAAGGAACTATAGCTGAAAATACGTCGTATTTCATATTTACGCAATGTCCTGATGGTGCATTCGAGGCGTATCCGATTGAGGAATGGTACAGGTTTAATCCAATGCTCAAATATAAATATTTGAATTCCGAAGAAGCAGAAGAAGAATTCAGTAAGTAAGTATTAGCAGAAATGGCAGAAATCAGCAAGAAATAAGTAACATTATGATGTTCACCCCAGCTATGGTAAGTTAAGCCAGTTTCACTTTTGAAATTACGGATAATTTTCAGGCGAGATCAAACGTTGAATAAGTTCTCGGTGATGTTACGACGAAGGATAAAAAATGACGAAGATCTAGATGACGCCGATGGAGAGGAGGGAGAAAAAGGCAATAAAGCTTCAAAGTCTAAAAAGAAAGATAAAAATTTCGTAAGAAAGAACCAAAGATTGTATTGTAGAGTATACTTTACTTGCCGTGGATTATAGCGTCCCCTGGAGAAAATGTTTGAAAGTTTCCTTCTCCAACTTATGTGATGATGTCACCTCAAACTGACAGCTTAGCAATCGCTTACTGTCTCTGAAAAAAATGTATTGGTCCCACAAGGTCGGAGGCAATCAGTCTTCTGTATGAGGATTTGATGGAAATATTTAATACAAAACATGAAAATATCATTGAATCAAATTGTAGAAGTTAACTGAGATGGATGATTGGTCGGATAAAGATGAAGATGCTGATGAGAATGAAGATGACAGCGATGATGATGATGCGGATGACGGTAAGAAATCTCAGAAATCTTCCTGAGAAAAGTAGCTTCATGAATCGGACTTCTCATAATGATGAATTTCTTCAGAGAAAAAAAAGAAATCCAATAAAAAAGATGATAAAAAGAAGAAGGCGAAAAAGAAATCGAAGATGGGTAAAATGAATGATGCCGATGAAGCGATAGAGGAGAGTGATGATGGAGACGATGATGATAAAGAAGTTGATTATATAACAGATTCGAGCAGGTAAAATATCACATTAAGGCCAAAAAAATTGATACCTTGTTTCTCCGCTCTGGTGAGCTTAAATGTTGACCCGGCCGGCCGCCTATCTACCCTATACATTACTTTTTTAAAAATCGTGATCAATTTCACCATAACAGACCCCTCCGCTATAGAAATGAACTGTTTATGAATTTTATCATATTTTACAAAAATGACCCGGCCGCTGCGGAGAAACAAGGTATCATTTTTGTTTAGCCTAACCGCAGTTTGACGAACCAGCTATCCCGCTATATTACGTGTCGTATCCAGGGTTCGTGTAGATCAGGGATAAAATCAGCAAATTCTGGATTTTTCCATCGAAATTCTTAGTCTCCCCATGTAAAAAATTAGACATTTCTCACTCGACGTAAACTCAGGTTGACAAGGTTGGCGCAATTTTCATCGATTTGATTTCATTTCACAAATAAACGCGATGTGATTTTTTTATAGTGAGGAGGAGCTCGATGTATTAGAGGATAAATCAGAAGATAAAGGAGTCGTCGACGAGGACGGTTTACGCAAGTTGAACGAATCTGGTGATGAAGATGAGGAGGAAGAGGAAAAGAAAGAGGAAGAACCGGAAAAAGAAAAGCCCAAAAAATCGGAGCCAGGTTTGTATAGTCTTCGCATCAACTGCATTCTGTTTTTCAAACATTGTGTTTTATATTTTTGCCGATTGTTTATTTTATAGATTCGGATAGTAGTGAAAGTTCGGCTTCAGATTCTGATGACTCGGATGCTTTAGAAGAAGAGGGTAAATTCTCAGCTCTGTTTATGCAGGTATTTATTTATCTACAGATCGAATCGAAAAAGAAACTGCTACCAGTAACTCGTATCGTATGAACAAGTTTCGTTCTCTTTAAGAAAAGTGAAAAAAAGAAAAGCAATAAACAAGGAAGTCGATCTACTACACCTGTACCAGATTCTGATCAGAAGGGTAAATGTTCCCTTTCAAGATTATTAAAACTTCGATTGAAGACGGTTTAAAGTTCAAGGTTTATGGTGATTTTTAGGAGCGGTGAAAAGGAAAGCAGGTGCAGACACTGATGAAACTCAAAATAAGAAAGTTCGAACAGAAAGTCCAGGCCCGGTACAAACCTCACAACAACCAGCTATGAATGTGTAAGTTTCTGAAAGTTTACAGTAGGCTATACAAAAGACTCCACCTTCCTTCCTTGGTAAAGCGATCAAGTTGCTGGATTTTACCAGAATTTATCTTGAAACGCCTCCTTTTTCTCCTGATTTCATCTTGTGGAATATTTGATAATAATAGTTATAGTCCTAATGCTTACAAAGATTTACAGTCCTAATGCTACTGAGTAAAGCTGAGTTAACTGTATAACACTTTCTATCATTAATTCCTCTAAAAAACTTGTAAATGATATGGTATTATGTATGTATTTATTTGTAGTGCTGGAGTTACTGAAGAGAATGTACGCAGATATCTAATGAGAAAACCTATGATGACTAAAGACATATTACAGAAATTCAATTCTAAGAAAACTGGATTGAGTAATGAACAATTAGTGTCAGCAGTAGCGCAAATACTCAAAAAAATCAATCCAGAAAAACAAGTCATACAAGGAAAGACTTATTTCCATTTGAAAAAGGAATGAAAATTGAGCCGAGCAAAATTAGGTTTGATTTCATTCTTTATCGCAGTACTGGTGCTTTGATACCGAGAATAAAGTTTCAAACTGCTGCCATTCAAAATATCACGCGAATCAGTTATTGGTGTATTTGTGATAGAAACAGGAATTATTGATAATACTGTGAATCATGTGTCTCTAGATCTCTATGAGTGAACAATGCATTTTATATATGTGTCTCGTATGCGATAAAGTGGTTTTTATATCCATTCTGTCGAGCGGTTTAATACTGTCATTAATTGTATTCGAATCCTCAAAACATAATTAAAACCCTCATATTTTCCCGATTCAGAATCTATTTTGATATCACAACGGATATTATAGAATATAACAAGTTTATAGAAACAATAATTTACAAATCATTGAAAGAATATGATAAGAGTATTTATGAAAGTTTTCATGGTTGGTGACATCGTTCAATAACCCACTGAAATCCATCACAGATTTCTTCCAGTTTGTCTAACGAACAATTCATAATCTGCAAAGAGAATGAAAGAATTATTTTAGTTGAATTATTACATTTAGTAGATTTCATCTTCGGAAACGGCTTGATTGCGAAATTAGTCACCTGCCAGGGCCTCCTCAGTTTACCGAGTTTCAGATGTTTAACAACATCAATCACAGGTATTGCTTTATCATCGGCTTCACGAACACACGCTAATATTAGAAGCGGTTTTTTCTGCAGCGACCAACGTTCATTAACCATAGCGAACAACTCGTGATGAGCTACACTTACTACAGAAACAATCATCAATCATAACCAGAGAGCATTTCAATGAGTTAAGCGATTACTTCAGGTGATTTCTATACTTACGATCATCCGCTGACTGAGTTTCGACATTTATAACAAAAATGAATCCAGCCACCAAACGGCACAAATCTTGTATAGATGTATTCAACTCCAATTGACTTTTATAATCGTCACCACTCGCCTCATTACGTTTTAACATGTGATTATGTTTGATTCTATCGCCGTAAATCGTCAAGTTTTCTCTTTGTTTTTTAGTCATTGAATAAAGTAGAGATAGTTGAAAATCTAGTTTATTCCTCAGTTTGAACGATACACCGGATCCGACACCTGAAATAACATGTCATTTATTGATTACAGATTCACGATATTCTGGATAGATCAATCATTGATACAGTTGTAAATATATAGCTATACCTGCTATGCCTGGCACGAGACCCGTTGTTAAAAAGTGCTCTCCCTGGTCTCGCATTATTTTAGCGGCTATGACGCTCGTTTTCGATTCCAATCCGGGTCCGAACATTGCGATTCTCGGTGGTGTTTTCGGTAAAAATGATCGGATAAACGAAGTTAGATTCATGAACCCGACGACTTCTTGGTGATGACCACGTTGTTGATTTGTATCTGGACAACATCTCAAATATCTGGAGGGGAATTAATACGTGAGAAAATAGCGATGATCTTTGTAAGAAATGTAAGAATCTTGATTTTTAATTGCAATAACAGGTTAAGTTTTCATTAGGACAACAATTCAAATTTAACAGTTTTAAGCTTAGCGTTTTTCATGAACTGAGTACGGTACAGTGTGAGCCTTACATTTCTTTACTGGTCCAGTCAGAAGCGCATTCCCAATACATATTTGGATTAGTTCGATGGTTAATGATTTTCCAGTGGTACATATCATTTTTCAGTTTCATTTGCCACAGCCATTCATCATTACTACAATCGAACCACTGTTTACATACAGCTGATGCGACGCATAAATCTCTTCCGTTTAAGTATCGTAGAACGTGTAACATAACCTCTCTCTACGAATGAAATCATCGTGTTTAAATTTTCAATATTGGTTATATTTCATATGATCGTTTCTGAATGTAATCGTGTAACTTATTCCTCGGGGTCCATTGAATCGTGGACTGTAAAGAGAGTCCACCTTTGATCGTGAATTCACGAAAGATACTTTAATTAGATATGAGATGAAGATTAATTAACGGTACTGTATCTGATTTAAAGTCATTCGAAATATTGATACATTGAAATGATCGCAACTTGGATGCATTGAAAATCTACTATTTGCATGAAATGCAAAACCATTTGTATAAGAGAAGAAATGGTAGATTTTATACTTACTGGTAAACTTGTAATATGAACATCATGTAAATAAATATCTGACGATGAACACATTTTGTTTGTATTTCGTGTTATGTTTCCTGCTGGAAGTTCCTGATCCTTAGATTGATGAATTCCCAATCGACTGATGCTGATTTCATCTTCGTGTTCATCAACTCCAGACGTTACAGTATACTTCACTAGAAAATTGTCGGTTGAATCATGCATCGAGGCACAATTAGACTGACATACTGGTGACGAAGACCAGTTCGTATTGTGACAATTTACTGTTCCACAGTTTGGATAATATCCTGTTTTTGGGAAACCCCGAGTTAACGAGGAAATTTCATTTTCCTCAGCTACGTTAATCCTTATGTCAGGTAACGATTTCAACACAGTCACTGTTTCCAATTCTACGGACATTTTCCTTGTCGTTTATGCAAACAAAACTCCAAATGAACATTGTAACAGGATCTGACCGCTTATATCTAGAACTGGTGACTCAATTTACGTCAACGTTGATGACTTTTAATTGCTTACATGGTTTCTCCAACCTGGAACTTCCGTGTCAGATAATACAATTCGGACGCGCTGATTGGATATCAATGTAAACAATCACCTTGCTTAAAAGTAAACAAACACGCGTGGCCTCCGTGATTTGACAGCTCTCGCCGCGCCACCAACGCGATTTCCTAAAACTATGGATGCATTGTGACGTCATACTGGGAAATACCAACAAAAATGGCTGAAAGGTAAATTAAATCGTCTTCAGTAATTGATCGGGGATTTTTACAGGGAATGCTAATTATGGAGGTTTTGATTGTTGTATTTTGTAGTAGCGAAGGAGCAGCTGGAGGAGGAGCATGTGGGAACTGGTGGGGAGACTGGCTACAGACTGTTAAAGACAAGGTAACGAATTTACATAATCCAATTCAGTTTATTTGATGTCATCATCATCATCATCATCACCTTTTTATTCACCATATTCATCAACAAAGCACCATTACATCAGTGATTTATGATCAGTGAATGATACCGAGTAGGTCATTTCAGTTTGTATTAACTACCTGTAAAGTTTCACTCACTGTCAATTTTGTTGTTGCTGTTTTTTTTTACAGTCAGTTTCTGCGTATGATTTAGTTTCCAAAGATCTCAGTGAGTTTTCTCAGACAATGCAAGTGGAAACGAAGAAAGTCGTCAAAGGCACCAGTGAATCTATTAAAGACAAACTAAATGTAAGTTTAAATACCAGTAAAAGTTAACTATAGGATTGTACGAAACCAACCATCATATGATTTGAATTAAACATTTCTATTTTTTCACCTTATAGGCCTAAGTCATTTTCTTTTTTGGTGATATACCTTATGTTTGGTATCTTGAGAACTTTCATGATGTTAACGATTAAATCTCGATGTCTTTGAAACTGAAAGGCACAAAATACCAGCATTGCTTTCTGTTACTTAAACAATTGTTTGTTTAAAAGTGATTTTTTTTATCTAACAGCTATTCGATAAATCAATTATTAGTATTTTTACTCTCGTAGCAAGAAACGACATCAGCTGCAACAAATAAAGTAAAAGCTGGTTTGACTTCATTTTTGAATGGAATATCTAAAGCTTTAGTGATTGAACCCGATGATGAAGATGAACAGCTTCTAGTTTACACAAATAAAGGAGACCCAACCCCTATATTTGACAAAGCAAAGGTATATGATCTATTGTTGTAAGTATGATATTGTGCAGTTTGGCAACCTGAACTTATTCTTATACCGGTATTTGTTACTTTCTAACAACAGGCTAGACTTCATTCCATACAAGTAGATCCAGAGACGTACTGTCAAGAACCGAGTGGTCCACCAGAACAGTTTCATGAATGGTTGAATGATTTTAATTTGGATGAAAAGAAGGGAATCATATCAGAGTTACTGGTTTCAAAAATAGAAGTCCGTACTTTATACACACAAATGGTTAGTAGCATTAAATCAACGCATCCATTCAATACCAAATGATGAAAAGATATTTTGAATTTTCAATTTCAATATTGAAGAGTGTGAAAACCATAATGAAAAGGTAGATGTCTTAGCGTAGTTTAAAACAATTCAGTTCTTACATTGTGGCTCAAACATTCTAGCGTTTATTTGCAAATTTCTACTTCTAAATCGATATTTTATAATGTAGGTTCCGTCAGTGATATCTCATGCAGTATTCTGGCAGAGATATTTCTATCGGATTCATCAACTGGAACAGGATGAAGCGAGGCGCGCTGATCTTAAGAAACGAGCTAATGATATCGCTGGAAGTATTCATGAAGATGTCGACTGGGGAAATGGTAAATATTGTGCTTGACACGAAGAAGAATTGTAGAGGAGCCGTGTTAAACCTGGTGTCAAATCACCAGGTCCTTAACGACTACTTGATTTCTTCGAAACTCCTACTTAACTGAAAATGCTTTTAAAGGTGCTTGAAACTCCTTTTATTTGAGCAAAATGCCCAAAATTCCTTTAATTTTGAGAAAAATAGGCTATTAGAAATGTTTGTAGTTGTACAAATTTTCTCCTTTCGAACGCCTTGAAAACTCCTTATATCCAGGAATTACCCATCTGTAGGGACCTTGAATCAATAAACTTGAAGACTGAGATTACGAGCTTTTGCGAGGAGTTCATAGTAGCGTAAAGCCAATTTAGAAAAACTCATTTACCTGATAAAGCTACCATGCGCTAGTATCGAAGGCTCATAATCTCAATAGAATCAGTTAACCTGAAAAATACTACACAAGTCTTCACGTTTAACAATATTACTTGATCGAAACTCCATTCATTTATTCATTAGATTCTGAAGATGAAACTGAAGTTGTTAAGAAACTTTCGAATGAAGAATCGACGCCATTTCAGAAGCAGATATCGGAGAAAAATAACGAAACATCTGATCCCGTTTTACGAGACCCTATCGTGTATGAGACTATTGTAAAATCCTCAGACATTAACGAAATTGAGAACGTGCAAAATGCTGATGCTACAGCTCAGAACATATCTAATATTGCGGATGGACAAACATGCGTTATAGAAAAGAACAATATTGCTCAAAGTGGAGAAGCAGGTAATGCTTTATCTGATCCTAATAACATTCATGGGAAGATCATAGATTCATCCGTTAGTGAACCAGAAGTAGTTGCTGAAAAGCCAGAACAAATCACTGATGTCATTGAAACGAAAAGCGATGTTGATGCCTGTGAAACTGATATGAAAACTAAAGAAAAAGGAGATATGATTGTAGTCGGAATGGGTTCTATTACTCCTACTATCAGCAGTAGTGAAGCTAGCAGCAATGGGAAAGGTAATGTGAAATCCGGTCAGATTTACCTACTGGAAATCTACATAAAACTAATCGCATTCTATCTGCATGTCTTACAGATAGTCTGGAAGATGACTGGGAGAAAGATTTCGATTTGGAAATTACTGAGGAAGATTTGAAATTAGCTCAGGAACTCGCGAAAAATGTTTCAATCGACGGAAATGTGGATTTAGCAGTAAGTAAATATAAACCATACATTAACCTGTAAGTTATTTCAGCTGATAATGAAATAATTTCTGGTTTGATCTATTTTTAGGACGATGATTGGGAAAATTGGGAGTAAATGTGTCGCTGTAATTATGACTAAAACTCTGTGATATATGTACATGTAAACCTACCTGTGTGTCATTTATTACTCAAATATTATATTTTCATCACTAATTTCGGACTTTCCCCCTCGTGAAGACCAATGCTCATAACGAGTCAATTGTCGATCTAATTCAGGTCGAGTTGCTGTAGAATTGTTTGTATTTCTTTGTTAACTGATTTCAATAATATTATGTTATCATCTTGATGTAGAAGGTGAATATTGTCTTTATATTTAGTAATTAATAAATCATTGTCTGTCGTGACTGAATTTCTCCTTATTGTGTACGTAGATTAATCTTCTTTAACTTTTTCTAACCACCTCTTAAAGTTTGCATTCAAAATAATATTATTCTTTACATTTCTGGTCAACTCGTGGAAAGGGGGTTGTCAATCTTTATGTCAACAGAATATAATATAGATTTGTATATATAATTGTATATAATTAAAGGATCAGTAATATGGTGCGCTCTATGTAATAATACAACATATTAATTGCCATTAAACACTGGCATGGACGGTCTCGTCGTGGTAGTAATTAGCATTTTAGCAATGTCCTCTTACTCGTTGGTTTTGTGATTTCAATATATTTCAGATATTTAAACTCGATCGTGTGTGTTCTTATATTTCTTGTCGGTGTTTCTGGTTTCATATCACGGTTTGAAGCAAGTCTACTAAGTGCTACTTTTCGGAACAGAATTTGTTAAGGCCGTGATTTGTGCCTCCCTGATATGAGAGAGGATCGATGTTTGTTGTTGTTATTTTAATCAATGATCTCTGATACCCTAGAAAATCAGTCGGGTCCAGACTGTTCTTTCCGCCGCCAGCAATTCAACTATCGTAGATGTGTGACATGGTTGATTTTATTATCAATCATCCAGAGACAGTAGAATATTGAGAATACTAATCAGATGCACAGTCCATACATTCGAATCCCCGTTGAATTTCTCCAATTTCAGCGCACGTCATCCAGATCCCTCGAGTCCGCCACATTGCCATTATTATCGCCCATTAATGTTTTCGATATTAAGTAAATAAACGCGCTTTTATAACTGTTTGAATATTACATATCAATGGAAATGGCCAAAACTAATGGTTCGTAATCTAATGATCAGTTGATATATAGAATGGTGCTATCAGCAGCGCTTCTGTAGCGCCGTTTTTACTTGGCGGAGTTATCAGAGAGATATGTTGCCTGTGATCTCTCAGAATAGCCAGCATCAATCTCCCTTTAACTCATATCCCAGGAATCCACCGCAGCGACCATACACATTTTGATGAATTTTCCACTAAATTGGAGGAGTTTCGAGTTATGGTTCTACAAAGATTAGACATCACGTTAACCAAGCTGTAGCTGGAAAGAATAACATCACTACAAGGCAAACACTAACAAGGCAAACGTTGCTTTAAAACCAATTTTATGAAAAATATACGGATTCTGTATTTGAGGACATGTGGCCGAAAGACATTATTCACCTGAATATTGGAGGGAGATCTTTTACAACTTGTTTTTCGACGTTGAGAACTATTTCAAATACTCGTTTGTCTGAACTAAGGCGAGATGATCAAAACTATGATCTGGCTACGAATACTTTCTATTTCGATCGGTCCGCGGTTTACTTTGAAGTAATTCTAGACAGTTACAGGACCGGTGAACTACATGTGCCCGCATGTGCTTGTGTCGAGAGATTTGAATTGGAGTTGAAATATTGGGCCATACCGATGAGGTTCATGCCGGCTTGTTGCAGACGAAAATTCATTGAAAACGATTCGTTTCGAGAAACCGTTAAAGATCTGCAAACAGAACTCCACGTGGATTTTCAGGATGAGGAAAATCGAATGGAGAATTTAACACCTTTCAAGAAATTTCTAAGAAGAGCATGGTTAACCCTGGAATATCCTGATTATTCTCCACTTGCCAAGGTAAGATTTAGATAAAATCAAAAATACCTTAAAAAAAACAATTCGTCTTTTTGTATCTGAAATCAGGCCCGTAGACAGTGGAATATGAAAAAGGATATGATTAGCCAAAAGACAAAATCGTAACCCCTTGATCAAACCGACGGCGTCTCTGCGCCACAAGTCTACTTACTGCCAGTCATTTCTGGTGACGAGACCAGTGAGCCCCACTCGCTGGTGTGGTGGCCATATGGGTATCGAATGCCCCCCATCATTCTCTGATATTACGAGTTTCACATAGATTTATGAAAAAACACATAAAATCTTCAAAGCGTCAGATCTATCTAGTATAACGGGCGGTGAATCAACCAAAGACTAAATTCACTGTGTACTTTCTTCATCCTGGGTTTTTGTGCTCAAATTGCCTTTCTCGAAATTCATTTCGATCCAATCGTGTACTTTAACATCACCAGGTGTGAATCCCTCGCGATCTTCACTTATTAGTTCGGCTTAATTAGTTTTAGCAGTAATTCAATCATAGTTCTCATGGGTGGAGGGCATACATCTGTACAACCAATTTGTTGATTATTACGGAAACAAGTGGTCCGGAACATCATTTCTCTTCAATCCTCGAGTAATTCTTCATCGTCAACACCAACATTTTCCAATGATGAAAAAAAATTACTTATATATTTGTTTACTGTTTCAGATTTACGCAATATGTGTTGGAATATTCGCTGTGTTATCAGTTTTGATAATGGCTGTTTACTTTCACCCGGCAGGTAGAACCGATCCTCTACCGCGGGAAGCCGATTTCGGTTTTCACAACGCGATACCGTACATGACGCCACCGAATGTTTCATTGATTCCCACATACCCGATAAACCCTAAGAAAATGATGATTACTACGACTAAACCATTGAGATGGTTGTTTTATTTCGATGTGGTCATTAATTTAGTTTTATCAGTTGATATTCTAATGCGGTTACTCTTGTCACCGGCGAAGTTACAGTTCATGAAATCAGTTCTAAATTGGTTAGATCTCTTGGCTTCATCATCTTACTGGATTTACATCATTATCATGAACACTGTGAAATCATTAACCCTTGCTGATGATGAAGCTGAGTATTACTATACAGTTAATTTCCTCGTTTTCATCATCGTTCTTCGTGTATTCCGAATTCTCAGATTATCGAACATTTTCAAGAGTCTGAAAATATTCATGATCGTCATGAAAAAGAACATTTGCGAACTGTTCACTTTACTGCTATTCCTGGTGATTGGAATGATTATATTTTCGTTGCTGATATTCCAAGCTGAATTGGACAATATGGTCTCGTTTCCGGACATATTTTCAGCGTTTTGGTGGTCAATAATTACTATGACGACAGTGGGATACGGGGATATGTTACCGATCAGTAAATCTGGCTATGTGATCGGCTCAGTTTGCGCTGTAACCGGTATCCTATTATGCGGTTTAGTCATACCGATAATCAGTAATAATTTTGCGGTATATTATAGCTACGCTCGAGCCTGTAAAGAAGTCATGAATGATACAAAAGATACGTTGTGTCCAATGGGTTTACATCAGCCAACACAGCAAGGACAACTCCGACAAGATGACGACCGTAATAAAGAACGGGTTTAACCAGTTGCAAGTAATCGGTGAGAATGTATCAGCCGCCTGGTGTAATATTACAGTAATTATCGTCATTCGTAGCGGCATTGAGAGGAGACACTGAATCCCTACAGATCTCTACTAAAATCTATAACTCCATTCTATCTATGAGTAAATTATCATATTGCATGATAGAAGCAATCATCCTTTAACACTGACACTACAGTTCAAATATGAACAAACAACAATATATCTAAAATATAAATATTATCATTTTATTTACACACAACTTCACCACCAATGGAGCTACATTTCTATAAAACGTTTACAGAATGTCTCCCACTATTTACATGTATACCGATATTGCATCAAATCAGAACATGATCGAATATATTGGGAGTCGGTGAGTTAACATAATAGCACATTTAAAACATCAGATCTTAGAATATCGATAACTTACGGTAAATTATGAATTGGAGGAATGTATTTTTTGTTGTTGATCACAAACAGAAGTTAAACAGACACAAAAATTACCTCTGAGAGGTAAGCCATTAGAATCCACATCAATTTACAAACATTGTCATTTCAGCAGAGGATATAGCAGCAACTAAAATACTTCCAACTATTATTTAGAGAAGATGAAAATAACTACAGCTGAATACGAATTGTTTTGAGTTTAATCAGATGTAAATGCCTGAATTCCAGTAATCGCTCGTCCTAGTATCAACGCGTGGACATCATGTGTACCTGAAAATTATAAAGAAAGTCATTAACGTCGATTCTTCTACTAAATTTACTATGAATATGAAACTAAAGTCTTACCTTCGTACGTATTGACCGCCTCTAAATTCATACAATGTCGTATAACATGATACTCATCAGAAATACCGTTACCACCGAGTATATCTCTAGATAAACGAGCTATATCTAATGATTTACCGCAAGAATTACGTTTTATCATCGAGATCATTTCAGGAGCAACTCTGAAAATGAAAACAATCGTGAATATTAACAATGTCTTCGTCATCAGTACCTATATGATTAAATGTTTTTCAAAACACATTTTGCCGGCTATCACTGCCATAATGACTTTGTAATGTAATATCTTCAATATGTTTTTAACAACTTATCTTGTGTTTGTAAAGTTGCTACATTAAATAAATGTTACCAAATCATATTTGACATGTTGTCTTCAGCATTAAAGGACTTGGTAAATAATGGTTGTTAAGTTCTCTTAGAAGTGGTTGATAACTTACATTCCTTGATCCTTCAATCTTCCAACTTGTAAACACGACTGTAAACCTACAGATATTTCAGTCAACATATCGGCGAATTTCTTTTGTATGAGTTGGTTTTTAGCCAATGGTTTACCAAACTGTATTCTGTCTAGTGTGTACTGTCTGGCAGTATCTAAACAGAATTCAGCAGCTCCTAGAGTTCCCCAGGCGATACCATACCGGGCATTATTCAAGCAACCGAATGGACCCTGAAATATCCGAATAATGAACATCAATTTCCATTCCTGGTAGTGATTTCTAGTACAGTAAACCTGGCCTTACTTGGACATGGCTAACTTCCCAACTTGTACTTTAGACTAACTCAGACAAAAAGGAAATAATTTTTTTGACTTCCTAACTTATTTTCTGATCCTGAACTCGGACTTTGCTGACCTTGGACCAATTTTGCAGGGCCCAGTTTGTCTGAGTAAGGCGAGGTTTACTGTAGTTCAGCGATAAATATAAATTATCTTTACCTTTAAACCGATAACATTTGGCAGCAGATTTTCCTCGGGAATTTCAACATCTTCCATCACTATTTGCCCGGTTATACTGGCACGTAGAGAGAACTTGCCTTCGATTACCGGCGCTGACAATCCTTTCATTCCTTTCTCTAAAATAAATCCACGAATTTTACCCCCGTCTTTGTCACATTTTGCCCACACGATAAAAACATCGGCAATCGGCGAATTTGTGATCCTGAAATACAAGACAGAATGAAAATTAGAATTCAATTTGACAAGGATGGAAAATCACAGTTATGATATTCACTCACCAGGATTTGGTTCCATTGAGTTTATAAGTTTTATTGGAAGAATTATAAACAGCTTTAGTTTCCATTCCGCTTGGATCACTACCGTGATTAGGTTCAGTCAAACCAAAACAACCGACTAATTCTCCTTTAGCTAAACAAATATAAACACAACAATTCCAGTTTCTAATTCAACAACATTTTCAGATCTTTAACTAGATTCAGATTTCAAATATTTGCGACTCACAAACTTACCTAATTTAGGTAGATATTTATCCCGTTGGGCATCCGTACCATAGGCATGAATAGGATGCATAACTAGTGAGGATTGAACACTCATAGCTGATCTATATCCACTATCAATCCTATAAATAAAACCAAACATAATCATGGCAATTTCAATTCCAGGTCTTTTCTAAAAACTAGGTTATCTAATAAACATCAATTCCAGAAATTTCCATTGCTATAAACCGTGAATCTTAACTTTAAGTTATTTTACCTTTCAACTTCTCTTGCAATTAAACCATAAGCAACTGATGAAACACCAGCACAGCCATAGCCTTGAATAGTCGGCCCTAAAACGCCCAATTCTCCCATCTCTGTGATTATTTCTCGATGAAATACTGAAATAAAAATGAGGAATATTTAAAAAGAAAGGTTCTTGGTGATACTATGTCTCAGGTACTCGATAATTAGGACTTTACGATACCTTCATTTCTATTCGCCATTAAAACTCTCGGCATTAATTTATCCTGACAATACGTGTGAAATTGATCTCGCACCATCTTCTCTTCATCAGTCAACTGAGACTCCAGATTCAACGCATCTTTCCAGTTAAATCGAGTTAAAGCTACACAAATGTTATAAAACCAAATATCATTGTTAATAAAACGCGCATTTATATTTGATTGATGAAAAGTCACAAACAGTTTGAGCTCAACAGTTTATATTTTTGAGCGATCATATAAAAATAACAAATGAGATTTTAAACAGATACTCACATGAACCACTCGACATGCATCTTCCCAGAGGATTTGAGCATCGAATTGCCTTCAATAATACTGCGGATAAAGACATTTTATAACTTTTACGAGTCGAAAACGATAGTAGCTTGTATAATACCAGCTGTTATTCAATGCAAGGCGGTTGAATCCAAGGTCGCCCGTCACCGGTCTCAACAAACTGTCGATATCGTAGCTTACTGCAAACTGTTGATATTGTTACTACAAATTCAAATCAAATTTAGTATTTTATTGAATCATCATGGCCGACTTGGCGGAACGTGTTCTGCAATATTTATCAGATAAATCGCCGGACGGCGTCGATTCAGAAGTAGTCGCTACATCATTCGGTATTGAACATCAAAAGATCGTCGGAGCAATCAAGAGTATTGAATGTTTCGGTGATGTATGTCGTATTTATCTTCTTTTCGCTGCAGATTGCATCATTTTTAGCGATCATCAGCGCCGCCTGCCGGTGACTAGTGAAATGAGATTTGACAGGTTACTGACAGATCTAAGCTGTGATTAACGTAAAGCATCCAACAGATGCACTAATAAGGCTTAACCTGTTGCGGGTGCCAAACAATTGCACAAATCAGGAAATTGTCTTGATATTGTCGATACATGTAGAAATAATGGCAAAAATTCCGTAACTTGTAATTGTTTCTGTTTTTTATTGAAGGTAATCAACACTAAACAGCAAACAAGTAAACGCTGGGATCTTTCTAAAGAAGGTGAAGATGTAGCTTCAAATGGAAGTTATGAAGCAAGGATTTATCATGCTGTTCCTGCCGCTGACGGCATTCCACATAAAGAACTCATGGTAAACTATGATCGATGATACCAATACATGGATATTAGATAGATATTGATACAGCAATCATGTGAAGTGTTTCCTATTTACAGAAATTACCCAACGCTAAAATAGGTTTCAGCAAAGCAATTGCAGCAAAATGGATTAAATTAGATAAAACTACCGAAGGTGGACCGACTGTTTATAGGAATATAGCCAGTATAGACGATACAGTACAAACAGCACTGCTGAAAATCAAACAATCAAAAGATGTTGAATTGAGTAATGCACAAGTAACGGAGTATAAGAAAAGAAAGCTTATTACTGAAGTGTAAGTATGAGTGGTTAGTTAATCCTGGTTGCTCAAGGGTTTGATTCCTCGTGAGATGGATCATCGCTGAGATCTTCATCGCTGGGTGTTGTATATTTGCAGGAAGGTGAACACGTATCTCATAACGAAAGGATCAGAATTTACTACGTCGCTCACAAAGCAAGAAACTGAATTAACCGCAGAGATGATAGCTACGTAAATAATTCAACCGTGATCTGCTTCTTTTAGGCCTCGAATGAAAGTATTTATTTTTCATGAATTTTCTATTCAGGGGATCGTGGAAAACTAAAACATTCAAACCGTACAACTTTGACGCTCTCGGAGTTGCTCCGACCTCTGGACATTTACATCCATTACTGAAAGTTCGAACTCAGTTCAGACAAATCTTCATCGAGATGGGGTCAGTTAGAATCAGTCTTTATGCCGAATTGTATTCAGTGTCTGGCGCGTTGTTACTTATATTTCATGTTTTTTTTTGTCAGATTTACAGAGATGCCGACCAATAATTTCATCGAGAGCAGTTTCTGGAATTTTGACGCTTTGTTTCAGCCTCAGCAGCATCCTGCCAGAGATGCTCATGATACGTTCTTCATTGCTGGTAAATTGTTTGACTTATTTATTTGGATTACTTAACACATTTCTATTTGTTTCTAAAACTGACCTATATTTAATTCAGATCCAAAAGATGCTACTGATTTTCCGATGGATTACTTAAAACGTGTTAAAGATGTTCACTCGAATGGAGGATACGGATCACAAGGGTAAATTAGACGTCAAACGATTTCCTCTGAGAATTGTCTCTTATGCAAATAATCTATTATTGATGTTTGGTCTGATGTTCAAGGTATAAATATGACTGGAAAATAGAAGAAGCCCAAAAGAATTTATTAAGGACACATACAACTGCAGTTAGTGCTAGAATGCTTTACAAGTTAGCGCAGCAGGTCAGTGTAATGTTCACAGGGACATACATTTAGGGTTCATACAGCACTGATATACGGTTAATATCATTTGTTTGACATTTTACAGGAAAAGTTCTCTCCTAAGAAATATTTCTCGATAGACCGAGTGTTCAGAAATGAGACACTGGACGCTACGCATTTAGCCGAATTTCATCAGGTCGAAGGATTGGTCGCGGATTATAATCTAACACTCGGAGATCTGATGGGAGTTATATCCGAATTCTTTAAGAAATTAGGAATGGAAAAATTGCGCTTCAAACCGGCTTATAATCCTTACACCGAGCCGAGTATGGAAATCTTTGGTTATCACGAAGGTATTTAGCTATAAGCCGACAATAAATGGTTCATAACGAGTTCATAAATAGTTAACAAAGATTACGTTTATTTGTAGGGTTGAAAAAATGGGTTGAAATCGGAAATTCAGGTGTATTCAGACCTGAAATGTTATTACCTATGGGGTTACCTGAAGATGTTACAGTCATCGCGTGGGGACTATCATTAGAAAGGTCAGAACTCAAAGCATGGCTGCACTACCCCCTACCCCACAACTCTCCCCCACTTCTCCCCACCTCCCTGCTCATTTTATCTAAATCGATTATACATGTATTTTATTTCAGACCTACGATGATCAAGTATGGTATATCAAATATTAGAGAATTAATCGGACCTAAAGTGAATCTACAAATGGTGCATGATAATCCTTTATGTAGAATTGAAAAGTGATTTATGAACATTAGTGAATAAATAGATGAGATCTGAGACGAGTGGCTGCAGCTGCACTTGGTGTTGGTATCTGTCGCGCATGTTTCACTAATAATACATGTATATTATATTTATTAAACGTATATAATAAATGAATGTGCTCTTTATCTGTATAATCTACGTTAGTGTTGTGTAAAAGGTTTAGGACTGACCCGGTCTGGGATTCGAACCTACTGCCGCGTTACCGGAGCCGTCCTCGCTTACCAGGTCTGGTCGACTCGCAATGAGTATGGGACTGACATGTGCTGCCTTCTTCGGGAAAATTCGTCGAACTGGTTGCCGGTACCAGAAAATAAATACCGGTAACCAGTCTATAGAACTAGCCAACCGTAACATCACTTGCCAGAGGTTATTCAATTGCGGGTATATGACGCACGTGACGCCTCTCGAGGTAGAGATTCGAACCTGATGGTATCAAAAACCATGGCCGAGTGTCGGCGGATGTTGAAAATATCCCTTAACTGCTGCTAACTTGTGGCTGCTTCACTCGATAATAGCAAACAGTTAAACAATGAATGATGTATTTCACGTGCTGGCGCTAAGTAGGGCTTATTTCATTCCAAACGATAATTTTTGCCAATAGGCAATTAAGAAATCGATATGTTTTTTTCTAAATTCGCTGCCTTATGATTTTGAATATTATTTATACTAATTTCCAAGACAACAGCAATTTTTAGACTATATAACGTGTCGCTCGGAATAAGTTCACCGGGTGTTTATTGGCTTATTGAAATTGCGAGCAATTATCCGCAATTAAATCATCAATCTCCGAAACTATTATAAACCGGTCGCGATTCGTTCTAATTGGAACCACTTCTGCCTTGAACAAGATTTCCGCCGTGTACAGCCATTTATGTGTCGTTTGTCACACGCGAATTCGCCATTGAAAATTCACCGCCTCACATCAAAGCTATTTAAACGAAAATAGAAAAAGCCTCGAGTGCATTATCTAGCCGTGCAATTACCTTCATATTATCTGTGATATTAAACATTAACTTCTCAAGGGGTTAATTTGTATAGTGTATAATTATTGTGGTCGTTGAGACCAATTTTGTTGGAAATCGGCGCCGTTTATTCATGAGCTTGTTTTCAAATCATTTTCAGTTGCGGTTGATTCTAAAGAAGGATTAGTTTTCTCATATTCTCCCATTTATTCATAGAAACTTAACCGCCTCTAGATTGAGAAATGAATCGTCGATATCGAGTCCTTACAATCGAATTGGTAAAATAATCATTAACAGATTTAGATTTAGTATCAAAATAAAGATGAATACAGGAAGCTTGCTTCTGTTAGTTTAAATCCAATTATCGCGAGAAAATAAAGAGTTTCACCGACAGTGAATATACACCTGGAACAATACGCCATTTATATCTTATAAAAACTACGTAATGAATACCTGATTTGGGATGACTCTTTGAGCAGTGTGTGTGTGTCAAAAATTTCAGTTTATTATTGCCATCGCAAAGGAAGTTACGTTATCTGATAAAAAAATGAGTCGAGACTCAATGAGTCGAGACTCATTTCCTGACAATTCAATTCACTGCAAAACGATAATAAAAACTGCGCCTACTGGGGTTTGATTGACGACACTCAGTTCAAATATCTTTAAATATCCGCGATAAAGACACATAATTTATCCATCAATCTTCTGAGACTATTCTATTCTTGATTAGATTAATTGTTACAGTAAATAGATTAGCTAAAAGTTTTGTTCTTGTTGGATAGAAAAAGTAACGAAAAACGCTGTAATACGATGAAATGTGTTTATAGTCTATCTTATTATGAAATGAAAGGTGATAAACTATCGCGCAAATTATCGAACATTTATCACTTAGAAAAATATGCAGGGAATTTCTATGTCATAATACACATGTAAGGATTATATTTTACGTGTTTTTTTAATGTGCATTATAACGAAATTATTGAAGTCAATTAAATATAAATCGTCTACAGTCGATTTTAGTTTCGCAGATAAAAGCAAGTGGGTCGGACATTTGTAAAGAACCCAGGGCAGGACAGCGATACCGAGCCCCCAGTGGTGGAAGTCAGTTGGTCGTCTTTTGATGTCTACCGGGACATGGCGCCTTAGGTTCCATCGAGCTCGTCTGGTCTTTCTTTAAACTGACAAATAGCTCTTCAAAAGTATTGTCAGCGAATTAGTGTTAGAGTTAAACCACCTGCATAAAAACGTCATGCATGTGAATTATCCTTTGGCGATAGCCTATAATTCTATTGAACCACTTTTTATGAGCTCTTACAAACTGTGTTTATACTGAAGACATTATTTATGCTTGTACAACCCTCTGGCACTTCAGTAATTCACTGCAATAACATTGGTAATACGGCCGTCACTCTCAGCCAATCAGCGTCGCTTACTGGAGCAATTACCCGACTTCACAATGATACAATACGCTATAAGTGGCTGTTACCTATAAACAAACAATTTAACAGCTATTATCCCTCATTTAGCGGCTATCCAATTAAATCGAGCCTTCTTGTGACGTCAGTTCCGGTGTCAAAGAGAGTTCTCTCTTTATTATCCGGAGTAATCGGATGCCACAAATCAGTTTATGATCTTAGCGCCTGCTCGAAAGTTATCCACAGTCGTTGATTTTCACTCATAACTATCTCGCTATGACCGAAGAAGTTTCGCCCGCGACTACCGGGCTTTCTGGCGATCCTTGTGCTAAATCCGTGCCAGGAAGCGGCAAAGCCGACGTAGATATGAAGAGGACAAAAAGTCCAGCATCGCCAAACAGTCATCAAAAAGACAATAATTCTCATCACAAGGAAGTCCTATCATTTAGCGTGGACTCCATAATGTCCAGTAAAGGACCTTTCATTCCAAAGTGTAGATCGGAAAGTCGGACTCCTTCTCCAGTATTATCGGTATCCTCGTCAGTTTCATCGTCACCAGAAACAAGCCGGACTCTTACTTCGTTCACTGTGGATGGAATTTTAAGTAAACCGTCGACTAGTTTAAAACAATCTAACGGTGTCGAACCCGGTACGCTAGCAGCACCAATACCATGTTTATCAGTAGCGAATAGTCATTTTACAGCTCTGTCCCCGGACTCTGCTAAATGGGCGCAGGTAGCAGCAGCATTTCCATCTTGGTTATCCGCCGCATCTTCATTGTCTCAGAATAGTAAGTATTTGATATTCAATATTAAATATCTATTTTTTCAGCTGAAAATGTGAAAACTATTGCAAAAATCCGCTACTGCATGGTTTCAGAAGGAGAATCATAAATTGTTCATATCAAATGAATGATATAAATTTAGTCACTAATAACTAGAAAGCGATACCTTCGATAAGAAGTTAATGCATTTTATTATTTGTTAAAATCTGCGATAAGAAAACTGCACGAACACGAATATTACTAGTTCCGAAACTCGATAATGTTTACCATCAACACGGGAAACATTGGTTTAATTCATATGTTTGTTTTTAGTCGGTTTCAATTTAATCCTCTCGGTTTCTTAAGAGTTCGCTTGCGCTAAAGTTATTGTTATACAAATAAAACTTTATAGTAGGTAAGGGACAATTTTAGCCGTTCCAAATAACGAATACATAGGAATCAAATTTCACAAAGCGAACATAATATAATTGAAATGTATGTAAGAAGTATTGAAACATGTACAAGAAAGGATTCGAATAGAACTGGCTCGTGCGTTTTGTGTAATAATGCGGGCCTTTTGGTCGTCAAATTGATGAATTTTGACAAGTTAACTGTGTTAGGCTTATTGAAGCTTATCTTGTGGCGTCTTCCCATGCTGTGTGTACCAAAGTTGGCGCGTGGTCTCGTGTTATATAATCTATTACGTTTAGAATTAACGACCGCTGGTCGTCATTATCAGGTTACATTTTAAAACGTCTGGGCATCATTTGAATTCAACATTTATTACTTGGAGGAATGATCTATAGAAATCCTCCAACAAATCGAATTATAGAAAACTTTGAAGAATATGCTAAAATCTAGGCAATAGGTAGGCCTAACTGGTCAATATTTTCTCATAAATTCTTATTTTCTAAATTTTATTTCAGTCACTTCCGACGAGTTTGGGTCATTTCGATATGAAATAATTTTTGTAGTATGTTGAGTCGCGTTCAAAAAATGTCCACTCGTTGAAACGTGAATTTGGACATGAATTAATCAGTAGTTTTTATTCATATACCTCCGCGTTTATAACGAATGAATATTTTATAGGAAATTCCATCGTTTGGTGGCTCGACTTTTGGCGCCCTTTTAAAATCTGGCAATTAACCTTATGTCAGCACCTCCGGGCGCATCCTACAACCAAAACCAAACGCTATAAAATATTCAACAGTTTCAAACTCTAATAGATTGCATGCTCGCGTTATAAACCGAAGCAATTATCATAATAATTGATGTTAAGCGACCAATTGATTTGATAATGAACAATACATAATTAAATCCGGCGCCTTTGTACCGATGTAACGAAACTCGTGCGCGAACAATTTAAAGCCCTCACGGGGATTGAAGCTCCAATGCGTTGTAGATTCGGATTACGAATCAGAAGAATGCATTAACGCCAGTGTTTATAACGCCAATGATATCAGAATTAATAAATCTAAAGTAATTGGCTGTTGTTAGGAGCTGATATAGCCGAACCAGGGGTTATCAATGTTAGTAACTCTCTCGACGACTAATCGTCTATTTATCGGATATGATGGTTAAAAATCACACCGGTTATCTATAACCACAAAAACACCACGGCTCCGGTTTTGGCAGTTGTTATTTTTCATTGCCAGTTCGGAGTCATTGAGTCGCGTACGATTTTTACACAATCGGGTGTGAGAAATTAGGAAAGAAAACGGTCCCGAATTAATTCCAGGCTTATAAACCACTATGGGTTTTATTTCCGTGCTTGTATATGTTTAATATGATATGGCTCCGTACGTCTGAGGTGTATTTTGAAGTAAATGACGGGGTACCCGTCCAGAAAATTAATCGACGAGTTGATCTACCAGAACAACTGAATAGTGTTTTTTTTATGTTCACTTTGATTGACAAACACAATGTACAAATTTTTCAACCCCAAATCACAAAATAAAAAAAACCAAAGTTAATATCTACAATCGAGTTATTCGAAAGAATTTTATATCAATTTTATTTCTTTATCGTAGGCAGAGTTTATCTAAGACAAATTGCTCCAATTTGCGCAAAGACTACTACTTATACTTAAATTCTTATCGCCATATATAATGGCAATCGCTTTTTCGGGATATGAAAATATTTCTATTCGAAATTCATAGTACTCTTCGACTGAAAATAAGCGAGCATTTTTTTTTTTATGACGGAACTAGAATGAAATATTTTATTTACTAAACGTGTGGTAGCCATGTGGGTTGTAAATGTCTGATGGGGCGAGTCAGTTAGTCTGCGAACCGATATATTTATCTGATTACTTATCAATGATAAACACGTTATTAATACTTACCAGAGACAGAATATCAGTCATTAACTGTGACTCAATATTCATCTTCCGTATTTCATTGAAACAGATATAGATAAATGATGACATTTTCTTTTCAATGATAGGAGTCGCATATATGTACAATGACAGTGTCAATAGTTACTGAATGAATTCTCAATCTTTATATCTTTTAAAGTCATCGTTTCTTTGAATCCATGATCTTTTTTCCGTATACAAAAAATATATATTTACTCCTAATCCTTTGGCAGCATTTTGATGAGATGGGTGTAGGTTTAACCCATCATAGAACTTAGCGCTCCTTAAAGAAACATTTCCTTTGAAGGTCTAGAATAGTCGCCGCCCCTATTTTTATAGATATTACAATTTTATTATGCCGTTAGTTTGAATCATAAAAGAAAATCACAAACACGAATATTTCTCAATATATCGTCGTTAAAATGTCCATTAACTTCCCACCCTTTTGTAAGATGAATGATAGAATGTTGACTCATTGAAAATGTTCATATGAAGTTGTTTGTTTGATTTCTAACGATATTCAAAATGCTTATTTCACTTCTTTTGTTTTAGGAATAGCAGTGACGCCGCCGAGGATAAATCCTACAAAATGTACGTTGCGGAAACATAAAACCAACCGTAAACCGAGGACTCCGTTTACTACATCGCAACTTCTGGCGCTAGAGCGAAAATTCCGACAGAAACAATACCTATCAATTGCCGAAAGGGCGGAATTTTCTGCGTCTCTGAACTTAACGGAAACCCAAGTGAAGATCTGGTTTCAGAATCGTCGCGCTAAAGCAAAACGATTACACGAGGCGGAAATAGAGAAATTAAAGATGGCCGCTAAGCCGATGTTACCCCCGGCTCTCGGTATGGCATTCCCGAATGCGTTATACGCGGCCAGTTCTTTACAGCGTGGACAACTGGCAGGACTTCAATTTCCACCGTACGGATTGTATGCGTCGCATCCAACAGTGTATCATCATTGACAATGAATGACTTAGAAACAATGGATATTAGTTACTAAGGCCCGCCGATTGTTGAAAAGATTGATTTATCAGCTGTTAGTTTATTATGGCGACATTTGACAAAACACGAACGCTTGAACTTGGCGAACGATCGCAATAAACTGCGACAGATTTGATCTGCATTAGTTTTCTAAGGAAATCTTTCGTATCTACAAACCGATAGATCTGAAAATCATAGATTTATTTTTCGTCAAATTATATGTATCTCTACCTTCAATGTGTTCCTTAAAAGTATAGCACTAATCGGAATGTAAAAGATTACCGAAAAACTTCTAACAAACAATCTTGAGTTTCTGTGATATGTGCTAAACGATCCTGGATTTATTTGTAAATAATTCAAAATTGTTGTAAATGTTGTGAATATATATTAAACTATATCATAAAATGCATAACGATGTTTTAATCAAGTCTATTCATGATACGATTGTTTTTGGATGAATATTTTTCACAATTTCTTCATGAACCAAATCGCTATTAATTTTCTCTCAATTCGACAGTGTTTAAACGCAACGTTTACTTTAGTTCCGGTATTTCGGAGCTGGAGATGATTTTTTTTTGTTCACGAGGGTGTCAAATGGAGGCCAAATTTCCGTTGAGCTGTTATCGTGTATCGAACGTCGTCTCATTGTCTCCGTGTAAAACTCATTCAGGTTTTCAGAAGTTTGTTACAATCGGCTGCTCAGACGGCGGCTGAGTGTGGTATCGTACAAACGCCATACGTCCCAAGAAATCAATTTGTCAGTCAATTTTTCCCAGTTCACTCATTTACACTGTCTCTAGTGTATTATTAATGAGTGAAGTTAATTTACCGCATGATATCGCATCGGTACTAATCGTTTTTGTCTTCGTTAATGTTACGACTCAGATAAAATTTGCCGCCATTCCTCTGCCTGGGGTCAACGAGAAAATTAAATGGTTCATGTACAACTCATTTCATGCTTGTTAGAACTTTAGGATTGCAGATCCTTTCTCTCTCAGTATATACACGTATACTTAACGACGTAATACACAATTTTGCGCTTGCCTATATTTTTTCTGCACATGAAAGAACATAGAAAATATTTCAAAACTTTTTTGGTGGACTTCTTAGAAGGAAGCATAAAACGGTGAATGGGAATCGCTGGTGGACATATATTTTGACACGCTGTTTGAGAATATTGTATGATATGATGATAATGTATTCAGTTATTAGTAATAATGATATTTCGAATAATCACGCGACTGAAACTCGACGCCGACGTCACCAGTGAACCGCAAGTAACAAAACTGCGAATGTAGGAAGCTGTTTCTAATCATACGCACACGATATTGACATTATTTAGTATCGAACAATTTCCTTAAAAAAACAGGATGAATCCGATGTGTCGGGTTATAGAAACGTTTGAGTTTGTGTTCTGGGAAAGTTTAGTAGCAGACAAGGCGCCAGTAACAGCTCGGCTCCAATCAGATATAACACAAGTCGACTGTAATCCCTGCAAATTATTACCATGTCTTCCATTGGCGCATAGTTAATCCATTGATAACAGTAGCAGCAGCAGTTACAAGTAGACTATGAGTAAAAACTTTTTGCTGTAAAATAAACGACACAATAATTAGTCAGGCGATAACATTACCGGCTGTGTTGATTGAGTCCGTGTCGACAAGTAACGTAGAACTTCTACTACGAACTATTAGTTTTACGATAGTTTTCAGCTAGACTATCAAGGGGCATTTCTTTATTCAAAAAGAATAATTTTTTTCACACTGTTTGAAAAAAAAATCATATTCTATGAAAAATAAAACTCCTAACCGAATACTCGAAAAAGGATTCAAACCCAGGTTTCACTATTGCTGTATTGAGTTAGAATCATTGTCTGGTCATTCGTTGTATTGACTAGTCAATTGACCAGCTCTATTTACAAACAATATGATATATCAGCTCTGTATCAAATGCCCATCTTGCTTTCTTATTCAGACCAGGAATTTACAAAGACAGTTCATATATTATCGTATTGGGAAACTTTGATATGATTTAACATTCAGATCTTTCGGGGAAATGTGTCTCTTATTTCGAGGTGTAAGTTGTTGGAGCTGCAGTTTCTTCATCCAGAAACCAGCCGGCGTTGATGGCGCCTGTGGCAAGTGATGTCAGAGAGCTCATTACTAACGCAAGACACATGACTAAAAACATATTACCGACGACAGTGAAAGAATGATGAGAACCACTGATAATTGTAACGACATCGTTTTAATTGACAGTTTAAAGACAGTAAATGAGCTGCAAGATAGGATAATGTAATGAAAACTAATCAGAAATTCAGACGAGCAACTCAGATAGCGAATTCTTATTGAATTGGCGACATCTGTGAAACTGATAATAAAATGGCAATGTTTTACACTATTGTAAACTGAGATTCGTGTCACGTTTTACTGCTAACTGATTCTATTTCACACTGAAAAACAACAGTGTGTATAATTCAAGAGACGCCGATCTTGCTAGTGTTCAAATCAATTATCGTGTCATATCATACGTAATAAAAAATGCTACGTAAGTTTGCTGATCGTAGAAATAAAATCTTCGAATTAAATCTACCGCAAAATTTTAGTATTTTAGTTTTTTTAAAAAGTGAAACTTATCAAGAAAGTTGTCTCGCGAGTTACTGGGCGTTTAATTATGGTTTAACTTAATTATGTAATTCCAGATGTTGCGATTAGTTAAAATGCTAGCAGATGTTTATTTGCTAGTTTATATCATATCAAATATTAGTCGACGCAGATTGTTTAATTAAAATATTTATAAATAAAGACGTAATAGTTAAACAGCATATATATGAGTGAAGTTAATAAGCTCTATACTGCACTAGCAGACAGCTGGGTGTAGGGTAGATTAGAATGTAAATAGTTAGATGGTTAATTAGTCGATCAAACCTTTTACCTGGTTGCAAATGATAACGTTAACGGTACGTTAATTACTCTGAACACATACAGATTTACAGCGCTTTTACGGCCCTTTTAGAAGAACGTGCAGCAAAGTAACCTAAGTGGTCCATATATTGTAAACATTGAGGTCTATCAGTATATTTTGGTAGAAGAAATAATGATAAAGACCTGACGTGTGATATCTTTGTGCGTTGGCTCAGATTTGAATAAATTAGTAAATGAAACTGAGAAGGAATTTGATAGAAAAAACGCTCATTCGGCGACCTTTCGTGTAACCCCCGTGCGTAAAGAACGTCACTACTTACCAATAAATCTCACGTCTATAAACCAAATCAATAACGAAATTAATTAAAGAGAGGAAACACTTTCTTCTATCAGATAAAGTTTTCATTTTCTGTGAACGCGGCGAGCCGTCTTGCAAAGATTTCGCAGAGGATAACTGCTGCTAAATATGCAGCCACTTCATTGTGATGCATTAAGCTTCAAAAAGCCGTAATATGTCTCCGGGACAATAGTCGCTCAGCCGATACCGGATCAACCAACAGATAAAACCACCATTCGACTAGGATTTAATTTGATTCCCGAGTTCGTATCGCCACCGTCTTTTACTGGCAACCGGAATCGATAAGAAGAGAGAAGTCCTTCTTATCAGTTGCGTATTGCTGGGATGGCTTATCTGTGAATATTTAAATAATAAATTTGTAATTTATTCTCTCCCATTAGCTGATAAGAACGCCGAAGTTAATTCGACGCTCACAATCCCGCCCCGTCGTCTTTTATACGACTAGAATCGAATTTCCTCGCCGAGGCAATTTCTTCTACTATTTCTTATCGATAGAAGAATGATTTCGTCTTAATTTCCTGCGCGATAGTCGAATCGTTATTGCCAACATCACGAGGTGCCGATTTGCAATTTTATGAGGCAACCACGAAGCTGTCGGATCAGCACGAAGGTTCTATCATCTCGATGGAGTAATACTGCAGTTAGTGCTCGTTTAGTGAAATATTGGTAATTGGGCTAAAGCTACATGACTTATCACAAGCGACTGTAATAAATCTGCTGAACCAATCACAGGCGTCACGCTGAGCAATGATTTCTTTCGACCAATATTGAGCGCGCAATAACCGTGAAGTAATATCGAATTTATTAAACGCTTATCTGAAATTAATTCGCGATGATTTCAATGGAATTGTCGGTAAAACTGCGGGCGAGCATGAACGACCGATAACAACAAGTCATTGGTCAAAGATAATGATATACCCGCTGTTTTACTGCACATCTATAACTCTTATATTGAAAACTACTAAACGAGTTTTCATTCTCTATGTTTATGTTTGTAAAGCTGTTTGTGGTTTCTTCGCTCCTCTTAAACAGGATCCAGTTCTACAGTTCTGTGTTCGGATTTGATTCAGAGTTAATTCATTGAAATCTCAACTCGCTCAGATTTAACTCTAACTCATAACAGAGGAACTGACTTCTAAAAATGAACCTGATTTTAACTCGAGTTGACTCTAACTCACAACTGTCGAACGGGGTTCGGAGTTTATTTAAGAATGCGATACGTGCGCTGTTGAATGTGCGTGGATTATTTCTATTCACGTCCCCGGGGAATGAAAAAGAAATTTTTCTTTCTCGGATTTCTTTTTTCGTTCTCTCGGCGACCATATCGACGTAACGAGGATTTTACTGGCGAAATTAACAGACGCAATTACTAGGTGTCGAATCATTAGTTAAGTTACGCACCGTAGCGGACCTGATAACTTGAGATAGCGCCAACTAGTCCATACGTAAATCAACCGCCATCGGAAAACGCGACGCTAAACCTATGGCCCATAAAATCTACGATCTTCTTGCACTTAACCTTACGGCATCTTGGCTTGTTTGGTTCATTGAGCTCGCTTCGCTTGGAAGCCAGCATGTAATCAAATAGGTCCCTGTGCGAATTCTGCGAAATTAAAGATTTATTTCGTTTTGGATCCTATGCGCATTGAGTGCGGCCCGGTAATTGCTAGCGTTTATTGCTACTAATCTTTGATTGCATAAAACGATTCGAAAATGTCACCGGGAAGAAAAGGAATTAGTTTTGCAGGGCGCTTTACAGCGTCTTGTATTTGCTGATAAGCGGGCTCCAGACACCGATCATACTGGTTACAATAGCATTCACTTCTCAGGCGGCTGGTCGCCCCGCATCGGTGTCAAACTTACTGCGACGGGTTGGTGCAACGTAGGTCATTTGTCAAAATCTCGCTTCAGATAAGATGACATGTTTTTGGAGCAATGTGGATTGGTAACTGAGCTGGAAACACGTGGAGCCACCGCCGGAGACCTGGGAGGGGCCAGTCTTCAATAAAACATGTCAAAAATACTAAATACAATTCCACTATACATGTATAGTGACAGCTATAAGAAATAAGAAATTACTAAAGCGAACAGAAAATGTTTCTGGTCCGATGAAAACAGACAGCGAGGTGTATCAGGTCATTCCCACGAGAACTGGGCCCAGACCTAACCGGCACCATTGAAAACAAAACGTTATGCCACTGGTCCAAAAAGATAATGAAACATACGAAGACGCTTTCCGGATCTAAAGAAAATGCACGATCTTAGCACATGGCACAGACTACCGAAAAAAATGTCCCTGAAAAAGATTTCTAAATTCGCCAATGAAAGACCCAGATGGGAGATGATTGGTCAAAATTGATGTCTGTGACCTACATCTCTACCATATACCGATCTTTATTTCATTTTCCCGCGTTAATTTTCGAAACAGTTCCCGTATCGCGATGACGCGCCTCCGGTGATGATTGATAAATTAATCACGAATTACTATCGATAGGAGCCTACCTTTTATTCTTAAATACGAATATTTCAGCAAGGATGCTAGGCTAAAATATCTGTGTTTCCGGATTACTCTTATTATATACACTTATGTTCAGGATAGTAAGATTTTTCCGTACGTATGTTAAGAATGAACAAAACTTTTCTCTCCATATTTCTTGGATCGCACGACAGTTTTACTGCCGTGCATTTATAATATCTACCGCTAGATTGTGATCGTTATTTTGTCAAAGCGAAGCGTCAGATCGCTATCTTATCGCCTGTTTTTTTTAGATGTATATACAATAAGGTGTACTTACTGAAGTATAATTACGTTCTAGGGCCGCAGACGTGCTATGAATTTTGATGAGATTAAGGCCGACCGTTCGCGCATAAATTTATCTCAATTCTTCGACATATGGATAAGGGCAAGGAGCGACAAAATAGATGCGATAAGATCTCTTGTTTGAATCGCTCTGGGCAAATTACAGGGTTGTAAAGTTTGAAACCGAAATTTATTGTGGCGTGAAATACTAAGCATTCATCAGAAAACAACGGCCTTTAGAAATCTGTATTGGTGTGTATGAAAAAGCCTCGAAGATTAATGAGGCAAACTTTAGCTAACTTGTTATTATTCGAAACCGATTGAAAAATTGGTGGAAATTTGTAAATGTTTATTGTTGTGTTGTGCTAGCCGAGCGCGTCTACGCGGCACCAAACTGAGCGGGTTTCTATTCACTAACCCTCACACTGCAATGACTCGAGAACAGTTTGCCTCGTAATTTATGCGATATTTGTTACGGCTTGAACGAGTCTCTAGAATTACAATTCTGTCCAGCAATTTTTTCCCGTCGAAAACCGTAGCTACCATTTATCCCTGACTATAAGTGGCCCATTGTAACGACAATCACGGACCCTTATCCGATCAATTCATGTATAATTGGTTTAATTCCTTAACATTTCATTCCTGTTGAATACGCGGAGTCAAAATCATGAGCGCCTAAAGGGCTTCCCAAACGCTCTGTCGAGATAATTTCAATACAATTTAATGGAGGAGTTAACAATTATAATAATACAAATGATACATGGTAGTTTTGGAGACGCGGAGGCATACTACACGTCGAGACTCTTCACTAATCAAATCGAGCATGAATATATGATTATTTTAATGAGAGGGTATCAATTACCGAAGTTTCTGAACCGGTATTTAAATCTAGCCGTCTCGTATAGACGTGTCTGCTAGTTCTCCAAATATAAAGACGGTTTTACTTTGAAGTTTTTCCTAGTAATGCATCCAATCTCTAGTGTGAGAACAACTAAATAAAAGACTCAATTCTATATCTCTTAATTTCTGATTTTTTCAAAAGTCTATTCTTTTCACATTTTAGTCACGATAGCTACGAAAAGGAAATATTCGTATCATTGTTAAGATACATTTAAAACTTTTCATCCCAACTTCAAAACGTTCGGGTTGTGGATGGTGTTTATATATGCTATATACAAGCACAAAGCCTTGGAGCAGTAGAATTTGGTCACTACCCGGACAGCCTACTGACGTGCAATTGAGATTTCGTGCGATTGCAATTAAAATTCAATTGTAAACGGCTTCAATTGAAATCTAAGGCACAACGGGAGTTCCGATGTCGATGTTTAATCACGTGGAATAGGAACAATGATTTGACCGAATGTCCTGTATTTCTGAAAAGTCTCCAATAACAGGGTAATTAGCGCTGTCCGTGCCAGTAATAAAGGCGCCCTACCAAACGCGAACGGGCGAACTGTATGTGTATAAAGTTTTCATTATAATCCCATTAATAAGTAAATGTAAAGAATCGTTTTCGATTCAATTACAGTCACAATAATCTCATAGCCGCTCGATTACGCCTGCAATACACGCGCCGGAAGTAGTGATAAGCCTGGAGAAATAATCACGTGGTTAGCATGGCTACTCAGAACATCCGGTTTGTGTCATTTATGCAATTTAGAGCATTGTACGCGAAACGCTGTGCCTTCAAATTGACTATTACCAATTTCTTACAGAACTAATAGCACCTAATGAGATAATATGGCTATAAAGAAAGCAATATCGCAGTCGAATCCAATATCGGTTACTTCATGCGGAGAGAAAGTTCATATTAGCCCCGATTCGGTAAACTGAAATCTGAATTGATTGTGTGCTTAGCATTAAGCGTTGTAATAATGAATGTTTCATGGTAGGATCACTTAACTGCGTTTAGAAAATCAAATAATCTCATAATTACTGCACGAGAAGCAATTTTAAAACTTGAACAAATAACGCACGATTGCTCTTTGAGAGAAATAGAGCCGTAATTTTCAATGAATAGCTGTATTTAAGGAAGTCATATCCCACTGAGTTTGGAAGTAATAAAGCAACCGATAATAGTTTTATATGAGCTTGACGGCTATTCGCTCTCAAAGGTGAGCTTCCGTAAATTAGATGTTCACAATCGCTCATTACTAAAAAAAAATCGTGTGTTTATTTGGAGCGCCGAATCTGAGCATTACAGAATTCTCTTCGAAAGAATGTTCGCGAAAACCCAACTGATTCCATTTTCAATCTCGTCTCAAAACGTTTATGTCTTTTAATGTTTTACGAGTAAAAATCATTCCATTCACACAACTTCTTTATCCTCAACGTTTCATACCGAAAGTTAAAGCGATTCTTTATATTCTGGGAAACAATGCATATGACGATGAAATTCATTATTTTGATTAAGTGCTGGAGAGTATATGCACGGAGTCGATGGTATAGGTGAGTTTTGATTCTGAGATTGTAAAGTGTTTTACAAGCGACTAATTCGTTATCTATCCATCAATCAACAACCGCAAAATAAGCTTCAGTCGAGAAATGATGTATCTGTTTTTTTTATACGAATGTTACAAACAGCAGGATGGAGCCAGGTTATTCTAACCTCCCGTCGCCGACACGTGGAGATCAGGGTCTCTCAGACGAGTCGCTACAGCTACTTCCATTTATCTTACCTCAGCTATGAGTTGATGACATGTTAAACAAACTGTTTACCTATCTAGTTACCCCTGATGAGAATTAAACAAACTCACGCCAACATCTGTTTATAAACAAGGCATACACCGAGACCAGAAAATTGTTTCATATATTTAGTGCGCAGCTTGAAGATAACGGTAGCTAATTGTGATTCTAGTAATTATGCGTTTGTAAGACGCCACGCAAAGTATACAGTCATTAGTAATAAATATTGCCGCGCGAACAGACTCACGGACGTCGAGGTTCAAACCGGCGCATCGCCTACCGAACGGGTACACACGAATTTGTTGACCGAAACTGTAAATCAGACCAAATAAACAAAATACTGGCGACTCTTGTGATATTTTGTATCGCTGTGTTCGCTGTATGCGGGTCGAGATCAAACCTGTCCCAGTCTAGCTTAATAACACCAGCGCACCTCCCTGCGACAATAATACACAACTACCGGTACATGGCCGTCACAGACTATTCACATCCAGATTCAGCTGCAATAAATGGTTCCTTTTTTCGTCTCTATTTATTTTAAGGAAAATTTTATTTTGTAAAAGGAAGAAACTGGCGTAAATCCTCTCATTCTTTTCATTATCATTTGATACGTTTCTGATCGCGTTGCGCAATTCCACGATTTCATTCTTAAATATTTTTCTTTAAACATAACAGCAATTTGAAAACGCTTTTTCTGTAGAAATGTTTTAACTGCAAGCTTGAACGATGAAAGTAACTTTCTGCCCGACCGTTCTTATGTTATAACAAATCGTGCGCGCATACATTCCTGTGAAGTCGGAAGATGCCAACTAGCTGGCGCCATGCTTGTCATGGTACATAATTGCCCCATTAGAAATGCAGATTGTTTGAAGTTATTTAACTAATCGATGAGCAATGTAACTGCGCGCCAGTAGTTTTATTACTGCGATAACTAATCAGTTAAAGGCGGGAAAAAGAATTAACAGACAGTTTTTTTCAATCGAACGACGAAAAAGAGTTCCGCAGTCCATAAAAATTCCGGTGGAGTTTGTAAACTTTATTTTCTAAAAGCTGAATATTTTTAGGATAAACAACAAAACTTTTTTCTTTTCCAAAACGCTCGCGATAGGGTCTACAATAATTGCTGGTGATACTGAGTTTATGTTCCTCTTCGTACAGACGAGTTTCAGACATCGTGGCTGTAGAAATGAGTATTTTTGTAGGTGGCGACACAAAGACGCCAGACTAGACACATATAGCACCGATCTGTCTAATTAACCCGTACAACATAATCGCTGAGGAGCAATAACTACTTAACCTTTAGTAACAACTGTTACTATTTACCAACATCGTGGTAGAATCCTACGACTTATGCGAATCACTGGGTCTACGTCGGCACCCAAGCAATTGCTTATTACGGCTCTCGGTTCCACTGAGCTGAGAGTAAAATTTCAACTTCAGTTTTTCACCCTGAAACATTGGAAATGTTTCTCGATCCAGGTTCAGGAGGTCGATTCGTTAGTTGGATGGATGCAACTGGCCGCAGTAAGTTTCCGACACTGACGCTTGCTCCTGCGCAAGGCCCATTTACTTGCCCGGTCATTCGAGACATCCTTTATTCCGACCCGGTACATCGCGCCAGATCGCACGGCAAATAAGGTGATACAGGACCCGGAATGTTTCGAAGCGCATAAATTCATTCAGGGCTTTTCGAACAGTGTCGGACGGAGCGGTGTCCCTAGTGCGGCAGTTCGACAGGGGCAAAGTAGTAGCAGTGCGACAACTGATGATGGCCGCAATCGATGGTTAAGGCCCAGTGTCAGACCTGGTCGATTGTGGCAATCGAGGGTAAGAACTGATGTTGTCGGTAAAACCGTGCAATCGAGGGTTTAGGAGCGGTGTCGGCCGAGCTGCTTGTGGCAATCGAGGGTTTAGGAGCGGTGTCGGAGCTGATCGCGACAATCGAGGGAGCCGGCATAAAGTGGTTGCCAAAGTGGGTTTCGAACTTATGTCGATTCTCTCGTCAGAAGTTTCGTGGTTATTCGACTATTGGTTCCCAGAATACCCTGCCCAAAAAATGGCAAATTATCCGTTCTTAATAAAACTAATGCAATATTCAAAAGATAACGATACCAAACCAAAACGCGCACTGGGTAGTACCTGCTACCAGATTGACTCCAAAGGTATGTCAGCTTATCGCTTCTTACCATACAATTCATGTCACGAATGCAACCAATCTTTTTTTCTGAAAAAAAAAGCAATCGAGTACGAAATGGAAGCGCACGTTGTCTTTTTCGGTGTTGCCGAGCTTCTGGTCCGGGCGTAATGGTGCGCCTTGTCCGAGGCGCGTTCCGAAACTTTCAACTCTTAGATCCGCGTTTTAACGTTTACTCTACACAAACACTAGACGGCGCGCCAAGACAAAATGTCGATTTTGACAAGTTTCACGGTCTGGTTTGGTTTATTATGGAAATGTGTTTTCAGAACTGTTAAATTGAATAATTGATATTCACATGGGACAGAGTGATGGCGGAGAATGAGGTTAAACCACCTGAAACTGAAGTACGTATTGTCAATCAAATGCCAATGTCTTAAAACTGATTTGTTTAACTGACTGACAACTGACACTGACAGTTCACCACACCAGCACTGGCCCTGGCAGCAGAGACACTGTTTGTTGCGAACTGCTGAAAGGAGAGATTATTGTATTGATGATATATTTACAGGTTGTCGAAGCAGGTCATGTGTACCTGTTAATGAAAAAAGAATATCGTATATCGAGGAATATAAGAGCGGCATGGTTCTTCAAACATCTCAACACAAATCTAGATTTTATACCTGATAAACCTCTTGTAAGTTATAATTAACTCTGTCTATAGTTTTATGGATGTGTTATGTATATTTGTCGCACCGAAGAGGCCTAGAAAATTTTCCTTGAATATTTTCAGGATGAACACAAAGATGAACTCAGTATATTATCGATATTACCGAAAGAGCCGATCAAAATCACTCCGAATAATGATAAGAAATATCGATATCGTTTGACGCCGTCGACCATCGTGACGTTTCTCGCTAGAAAATATCGATTTGTATTCGCTCTTGATTTGAGTCCGTCGGTGGCATGCGTCGTAAGTACTTGAGAGAAATATTTCTTTTCATATTTTGTATCATATTTAGGAATTCTAAGATGTTGATAGATTTCATATAATGATATGGATGTTTATACATTTAGGATATAAAGTCTGGGGATGTTCTGATATCGCAAGCGTTTAAAGCGTTAAAGAATGTTATACGCGGTATTGTGCAATCGGTAAGAATTTATTGAAGTCTCAAACAGAATTCTAAATCAATAGAAATAATCGACGTATCTATTTTTGTTTTTAGTTTTGTATACCAGCGTGTAATATGGTATATAAACCACTATTATACGTTACAGTGATTGCCTATACTCCTTTAGTTTCACCTAAAATACATCAGGTCTGTATTAATACATCTCGTCTTCGTATTCCAACAATTATTTTCGTAGAGCTCTTGCTATGAATTTGATAAAACTCATTTAGGTGTTAGTTCAAGGCTACATTCTGACCCGCAACAATGTTGAAGAATTTCTAGCACACGTGCACCACCTATTGGACCGATTTGAGAACTGTTGCGCTATGAAACTAGCTGAAGTTTTACCGGGAGATGATCCAGATGTAAGTTTTTCGATGCCTACCGCACGTTACCGCGGATAATTAAGCGAACCTGAAGATTTGATATGATATATTTTGCTAGATGTTTGACGATGAGGACGATCAGATTATTACTGGAGGTTTATTCGATGATCTGATTGAAAGACCCGAATCGCCGAAAGAAGCTATTAAGATCATCACACCGGATGCAGGCTTCGTAAACATGCTGCGATACAGTATCTTAGCTCTACAATTGTTACCGGAAAATTCTAGCGCAGGTTCCTTGTCACTTATATCACATATTCATTCATTCTCATCATACTAACTTAAAGCTTATTATTCCTATGAGGCTCTAAAGCGCTTTACATAGAATTTGAAAATCAAGATGGAGTTGCACCTTACATGCTGAATAAAACAGACACAAGTCAAATATCAACTAAATTTCTTTGATGAAAACGAGTTTTTAAAGCATGCTTTAAATCATTAACACACTACAGGCCAAGGTGCAGTTTTATGGAAAAGTTTAAGGTTTACCAGTATTACTGTTACACCAAAAATGTGAGTTAAACTTTTTTGTGAAACTGGGCCCAGAACCTTAAATAACTGGTATCTTACTGTTGTAATTATTGTAGGAATAGTAGTAATCACCGATGGTAGAATAAGTGTACCGGATACGATGGTATTCGAAGGATTAATGTCACAACTCAGACGATCGACTGTAGCTTGTTCATTCGTACAGATCAGTGATAATAATCCGACGTCTTGTGGTTTCGGTGACGTACCCTATACAGAATTGATGCAGTTCATTGCGACTGCAACGTTTGGAGCTTACCTCGCGTCCAGTCGACCAGTGGTACCTACATTTTCAGCATCTATCCACTTCATTGACTTTCTTCTTTCAAAGAAGAATTCGCTGTTTAATCTGTTGTATATTTGTTTATTTGAAGGTTGAAAGTGAAGATAAAGTAATGAATGTGTTTCATCGAGCCCTGTTCACTTGGAACTTTCAGAAAGGATTAGAAGGATTTAAAATTGATAATCTTAAACACAATACAAGTGATGAATTCAGCGAAGATTTAGCCGTCATCAACAGGTATAATTTTACTCCACATCGATTCGGTTTTATGAGTTTATTATGAATAAAAGGTTTTTTGGTGTGTTTCATTTTAGGAGGCAGTTGTCACCAGATATAGATAAACCGATTCAGACGTATAACTGTGACATGCCGATGTTAAGGAAGACTCATTGTGAAGCTAAATATGCAGCGTCGATATTCAGTTTGATGTACGTTCGTTTACGCGAGGGATACACGATTAAAGATGTTATATTCAGTAAAAGTAAGTCTTACTAGCCAGGAATTAGATTGACGTAGGAAATGTGAGAGATTTACTATTCTGTTTACAAAAATGTTTTCTAAAAATGTGAAAAATCTGCAAAAAAAAATTCAAGAAAATTGTCTTGTCAAAAATGTGAAGATTCATGAGTTCATATGTCTGAAAATTGAAGAATCTGAAAAATTATGAAAATGTGTGAAAAATGAAAGAAAATTGTCTGAATTCCTGACATAATAAATGTGATCCCTCATTCATCATTGATCATGTTTTGGTTTTATTGATCTTTTCAACTATTGATTTACAGATGAAACACAATTAGAGGTTCATCTTTTGCTGCCTTGGTCACACAATGCTAAAGTGGAATACATAGCCTCATCCGCTTGGCCGCTGACCTCTGGCAAGTAAGTTATAATCCTGACCAGATGTTAAAGTGAAATCGTGCGTAAATTTATCAATTGTACTTATTGAGATACGAAATGTGTTGAATTGATCAATTCGCAGAAGGCACACGCACGTAGAGATAGTGTTGGAAGGTAGCTATGATTTCCTACATGACGTGACGTGGCCGCGTAAAATACCGATCAAAAGCACTCATAGAATAGCTGTGTTCAAGAAATTCTGGCAGTATCTACAAGGGTAATTAACGAACCTAACATCAATCCTTGATATGAATTAGAGAGTGTTTTTAGTTTTGATCCGTGTTATTTTTAGGTTATCGCAGACAGATCATCTGTTAGTGCATCTACAATCATTTCCATTAAACTCGTCAAACTATTCCGTACCGGAAAGTATCAAGAATGGAATGCCTCTATTTTATTTGCCTCCAAACTCGGCAAATATTCAACTATCCATACAGCAAAGTTCGAAGTAAGTATTGATTTACGAATTCGAGGAAAAAATTGCTGATGCTAAAAATCATGAATCTACTGAATTGTAGGGATACGTTGCTGTCACAGTTTGCTTCTTATTGGAAACCTGTGGTTATGTTGGACATCAATATCTGGTAAAAATGAATCTTCTAAATCTATGAAATGTTTGAATGAATTCCGCTTCATTTTCCACATGAAACTGAGCCAAACTAAAAATGGTTTTGTATTATAGGCAAAAGTGGATGCATACACATCGTATCGGGATCATATTAGAACATGATTTACCATTACCCAAGTATTTACACGTACCGAACTCTAGTGGAAGATACAACGGTGTTCAGTGTAGACAGGCATTAACTGCTTTGAATAATCTACTGCGTGATTGGAGTACATTCGTCCTCATGGAGAATCATTCATACATCAAATTTCTGTACAGGTCAGTCCCTAATCTAGAGATATCTAGGTATGAAATGTTCTGTGAGACCGATATGTCAGTTAAGAATTTTCTTATTTTTCAAGTGAGCCGGAGAAACCGGAGTCGTTTTACCTGATTCGATGGACGGGTAAATCGCCGTGTATTGTACTGCGACTGGCGTTCATGGGTGGAACTCCCGGGCACAAGCGTAATGAGGTAACGTGTTTTTCTGACAGGTAAATTCTACATAAATCGTCTGAAATTATTGAATTATCTGTTATATTCTTGTTGTAGATCGTGAATGAACTCAAAAGCAAAATCAGTAACTTAGTTTTTCCTCAACGCGGACCAACTAAAGATGAGAAAACGAAATCATTGATGGGCCGGCGTCGATCTGTTGTTTCAAGAGAAATAAAACGTCCTCCGCTGCAGCGAGCTTGGTCTGAAATATGCTGCTGTATATTACTTGATAAACCTGTTGAGAAAATGTTACTGAGGTAAGAACAGGTCTAGCGTGTTTTCTCTAATGGTTTTCATTAGGCAAGTGACTATCTATGTTCGTATATCGGAGACCCCACAATCAAAATAAAAACTAAGAAGTTTAAGTTTTATGAACTATTAACGTTTCAATTACATATACTACTAGCTGTTTTCAAAAGTGTTTTATTACAAACAATTGTAACCTTTGCTATTGTTGATACTGTTTTTGGGTATAGATCAGTTTTGAAAATGGCTCGTAGCAATTGTTGAAATGTTGAAATAAAGTTTTGTGGGTTTTTCTCTTACCTATTGTGTTCTCTAGTTCTAGTTGGATGATGTACTGCTATTCTTACCCGTTTTATTCTCAATAGATATGAAAGAGTTCCGCGTAGTTTCCTGACTATCGACGATGGTGGAACGAGTTACCCGAGTTACGGAGCGCATTATCATCAGAACTCGCAATCGAAAGCGGCTTCTAGTATGTTCACCGCTCTCAGTCGATATCATCATCATCACCGCTGGATCTGGTCCATACAGAATACTAGTCATGTATCTATAACGATGCAAGCTGTAGGAAGAGTTCTCTCAACATTAGCCAAGTAAGAGTTTTTTTTTTATCTTAAAATAGGGATTGTCCCCATTATTTATTTATTTGGCTGGTAAATTTTGTTTGATTTTTCGATTGAGTGTCCCTTACAGACCCACCACACCTGCCGGGAGCGAAACAGGGGGTTTGATTTTGAAATCGAACTTCAATATGAAGTGTTAAGATGAAAATCCGACTCTAAGAATGAAAAATGAAAGTCTGAGGTGTTTTCTTGAGCTAGTAGTTTATTCGATGTTTCGACTTTATCATAATTTTTGCTGACTCAGAATCCATTTTAATATTTGAGGCATTTCATATTTCAGAATTCGACTTCAAGAGGGATTTAATTTCGCCCATGCTGCATCTGGTATAGTGAATTTGGTTCTTGAACTTCAAATGAAAGTAAGTGTCCGTAACCTTATAGATTCTGTTTGTCTAATGATAGGATATTTAAATTAGAATTATATTAATTTCATCTGTTCTTACTGTTTGTTATTATAATTTCAGAATTCATCGAGTTTAATGAAGTCAAATGTTGCTGATAGCTGCTCAGATACTCAATCTAATAATGAAACAACTGATGATTCTGATATGTCAGGATGTGTCATGCAATACGTCATATTTCCTCCATTTATAAACACAGTACGCAGCGAAAGGTAGAAATTTTGGCTTAACTTTTCATAAATGATGCTGACGGTTTCCGTACCATAACACTGAATTGATCAGGGTGGCTACAGACCTGGGGCCGGTTCCATAGACAGGGCTTAGACTTAAGACCAGTCTAAGACAAACTTAGTGGAATGTCTGGAATTCCACTAAGACATGGAATTTTGTGTTATGGAATTTGTGAAATGGGGGATAGTGTCTTCAGTAATTCGTATCTTAGAAGATGGAATGATTTGAATATTTGTAGTATGTCTGAAGATGAACTATTAGATGATGAACCACTGGAGAGTACAGAAGCAGACGGACAATTACAGATAATAACAGAATGTTGGATTGAACCTCAGTGCGGTATTATAACTGATACAGTCACTGAACAGGACAACTTTAATGGCCTTCATTATTGGGAGATACCAAAAGCTGTAAGTGATCGGGGCTTGTCATTGATCAGGAGGTAGTGACGCTTAGTGGTGTATTTCTGAACTAATTCATATCTAGTCGACCTGCTCAACCGCTAGGTTTCACTTTTCTCCTGCTTAATAGATATTTAAGAAATATATGATAGATTATTTTGGTTGTGGGAGGTGGGAACGTCTATGTTTAAATGATATATGCAATGAAAATGAGCACGTGAATAAAACATGAAGATGTTACTGTCCCTATTTACAGGGTTCGTACTAGTCCTGAAGATCCTGGAAAAGTTATGGAAATTAGTAATTAATAATTTTGGAAAATTAATGAAATTTTAAGTTTTGTGTTTGAAGCTATGAAATTTTAGAAATGTGGTCTGGATGATTTATTCTCATTGCAGTACTGTACCTTTATTAGATTTCATGAACTTTCAATTCTGCCTAAGCGAGTTCCTCATTAAGTAGCTATGTACATTTGGATATTTGGCCCTGGAAAAGTTAATCGAATATGAAAGATTACGAATGGTACGAACCCTGTATATAGATTTGTTATAACAATGTGTTTTACTGTTATTACAGGTTTTCTGTTTTATGTTGTTTTGTTTGTATTGTCTATTTGTTTCATGTCGTTATTTGTTTCATCTCGTGTTCAATATTTAAAAGAGACTGATTCACATATTATGAAATCTACCACTGCAAATATCAGATGGATAGTGACCGTGTTAAACTGATAAAGTGTGCAATGACTACGTGGCAGTGTGACTCCTACCTGACAGGACTTTGATCATCATGCACTACTCATGTGTTATGAGTGATAAGATTATTCCTATCTAAATTTCTCTTTTAAAATCCTGCAAGTCGGTGGCACATAACGATCTAAATCATTTAGGCCACACGAAATTTATCCTGAAAGATATGGGTAACATTTAAAGAGAACTGCATTTGTTTTCAATTAAACTGAACATTGATTTGAAACCATTCATAAATCATAAATAAGAATATTCATTTTTTAATCATTCTTCATCGATTGGTACAACATAAGGTTGAAAGATACAAAGAACAAGGGAATGCAAAGAACACAATTTATGTAATGACATTCAAAGATAGATATAAACATTTATTTAATTTAGATTTACCGAAAAGCCAATATGCTTTAATTTCATGAATTGAAAAACACTGAATTTCTTCTTTTACACTAATTTCGTATGTCTCATTTATCTAATGACATTCAGGTGTATTTAGAAACATATATTCATTTTATATATGAGCCTAAATAGTTCGGTGAATTTGTTTGCAAAGCCCTTGAATTTTAATCTTGCTGGGTTACTTTAGTTTTCATCATTATTTGACCCACTCAGATATCTAGTGAAGTAGTATATTGGAAACATGTTTTAAGACATGTATTTTGCGACCTTTTTGGTGTTATTCTTGTCGGACATGTGTCAACCTTTATCCTCGTGAAAGAAATACAAAAATAAATCACTTTTACTGAGATTCTTATGAAGATTTGTTCATATTTTGTTCAACTCAACTGCAACTTTTGCAGTTGCTATCGCAATGAATAAACCAGTCATCTTGAACCATCGTGATAGGAAGAATACTTTGCCAGGAATTTTTAAGGACAGTTCAGTTCTATTGGAAAGAGGGATATTTCGAGACACGAGGATGGCATATTCTAGACAAATCTAGATTTACGCCGTGTAAAAATTCAAAATAATACTATAACAGGACTTGAACCTGGGATCTCCAGCTTTCCAGCCATGTCTCCTAACCACTAGACCACCGGGCTTTAGTGATTGTCAACTTTGAAACTCATGTTTGAAAGTTTGTCTGGTCAGTGTGGTGAATAGCTGAGTGCAGTGGTGACCAGTCAAGCTTGGTGACTGGTTGCCAATGAATCCCTTACAGACAAAAATGTTAATGTACTGTATCGCTACAAAAATTTGGTAATTTAGTTGACCATATTGTAGCTGGGGTTGGGGTATTTCAGGAATGAATGGGGCCTCGGAAATTAGTGTTACCAGTATTTTCTTGTGACATTCAATTCACTTATTACATAATTCCGAGATTTATCCTTCCTCTAATGTGGCAGTTTAAGTCAATGTTATCTTAATCCAAGCTCAAACTAATTCTATTCAGCGTAGATATAATAGATTTCAGTGCCACATCATGACATTTATCATTCATCCAAACAGTCATCTTAATAAGTATTACTGAAAATAGATATGGGATTCAATTAGAATCTCATGCTATATACAAATTTAAAATTTAAAAACAAGATGTATTTAGACTAAAATGTTTAGAGCTAGGAATCAAATTTGTAATATCCTGTTTTGGCAGGTAATCTCAAGTCATATCTAATATCATTATGTTATGCGCGATACCGTCAAACTGATCACCGAGGTCAAAGATCAATATCTATAAATAACTTATCACCTACTGGGTGACTACGGATAAATAATTGAAAGTGAGAATGTTGAAAAAATACATTTTTGATTATAAATGCCTTGAATTGGCTCCAGTTTGATCCAATGTCATTCGACTGTTTTATTTGATGTGAGCTGCGTTACTATGATTTAATTTTAAACGTGTATCTATGAACGTTGCTCCCTCCACTCATCGGATACAGTTAGAAACATAGCGTTTGTTAGTTATATGCAAATATTGTATAGAATTGTTGGGTACTATTGAACCGAAATCTTGGTCTCGAGTTTGCACAAGTAGACGACACTGATAAGAACAGATAAGCGACGGTCTTACTGTCAACTATAGTAGATTTATTACAAGTATAGGCCTGGGCGAATCATGCTCCACTAAAAGTGGAACTTTAGGGGTGTCAGCTAGGCGCAGTAATTAATGTCTAATTAAATACAACTAATTAATGATAGGTAATTACTTATTGATTGTTATGATCGCGTATTTAAAGTTATCAGGTGTGAGATTTACAGAGTTTTTCAGATCGTGTGAAGATTATTTACTGTTGTTTTACTCACCTTTCTCCTCTTTTGTAATAAGCACGTTGCTGACCGATTTTCTTAGGGTTCTAGGTATAAAAGACGGTAGATACGCGTAGATATTCATTCTACACTTGGACACCAAGGATCTATTCGCTCTTACAGCTCTCTCAGGGTTTTAATCTGTCAGGTAGTTTCTGGTTAGGTTACTTTAGATTCGCTTACTCGGCATAAGACAATTTCAAAATTTTTGAATCTCTTATAGAAACATTTCTTCAAGGTTTATTAGATTTAGCTTTGACATATTGATAATTGATAATCGCATCTTCTTTATTCATAATTCTTAGTTTAGTTTCTGTTTAATTCTCAAATAAGAGATGGCTACAATTGAAGGATAGTTGAGTATTTGGTGTATTGAATCTGTGTAAGTTGGAGGATTGGGTCTTTGGCATACTTGTATTTGATATTGCCAGATCTAACTCTTCCAGCTTATATCGGTTCGAACTAACAGCACTAGGATTATTGCGAATATTCTGAAGGATTCTTTTCTCTGGAAAATAGTCAATTTAGGATTTAGATGAATGATTTGATGACTTGAGTGTTCTCGTAGATCGCATTCTATCGTGTGAAATGACATCAGGTAACTGTGTATGTGATTAGATAGTTGATATAGCTCCATTTAGCTTTAGTATTCATCTGTACCTAGTTTAAAAGGATAAAGATTTTATGGTTTTACCTAGGAATAGATAGAGAAGATAGCTCAAATCTAATAATATCATTTTAGAAACTGATTATTTTAGGCATTTTCTTATTAACCAAACTCTGCTTTTATCATCCAGCTTAAGTTATCAGTAATGGTTTAAAATGGTGGGAATTGTGAACAATGGACAAGTCTGTATCTGGATTTATAGACAGAATTATGACTATGTTTGATATATGAACAAATTGTTTAAATATTTGTTTTTCTTATCAGCTTCCTTCTCTTACACTCTCAGTATATCTGCCGTCCCTATACGAGTAAATATACTTCCTTTTCGTTCGTCGTTATTAGTCACGTTTGAACAACGTATATTTTCGGGCACCGCCTGGAAATTTTTAAACTAGCGAATCAGATTTTCAAGTCGGATTTTAAATTATCATACCGCTCGTAAACTGATAAGACGTGACTAACGTATAAAGGGCTGTGATTGGTTGGAGATATCGAATGTGAATTGAGACAGATGCATGTAGTTTAGTTGATATTATATGCAATAAGCATGGAATCTACATACCTTATATGGTTGCTATAGCTAGCATGTTACGTATTTCACGAGAGATTTTGCCGATTTTAAGATTGAAAGTATAGAATACTCAACAAAAAGAGAAATGCGTATTTTGTGGAGACAATATTTATGATTGGTTGTGAATGAGAGAATAATGCACAGATCAGAGCAGTGGAGAGAGTTTTATCTCATCATATATTTAGTGTTGGGTGAGATTCAACTCCTCCAACTGCTTTGGATGTGTCTAAACAACAACAGCAGCAGCAAGGATTCTAGTTCATCTACTGGTATCTATCACAGCTAGGAAATACTTTAATCAAAATATGTTCATTGATAGGTTTCTAAAATTGAATATATTCGTAGTAGTAAGATTAATGATATAGATCATATATATTAGTATTTATGTTGAATAAAATGAAAGCTGTTGTGAGTGAATCTGAGGAGCTGTAAGGAAATGCGAAATGGCAATCAGTGCGTTTGTGTCAAAACGTCGTAAAAAATGAAAAAAAAAAGAAAAGAAAAAATCCCACCCTTCCACTACCCCCCCCCCCCCCCCCAGTGAATAACTGTCTGATATGAGAATAAATTTACCCCCAGCAATCCTCACAATTCTGGATACATGTACAAAACTAAGACAAAATGAAGTATGAACAATTGATATGCTTGGCGTTTCAGCAATATAGATTGCGCTCTGCCTTTCCAGGGTTGAGCCCCAGATATCAGCTCTACCAACTGGTTGAAGCTAACGACTAGATATCCAATGCTTATAATGAGCCAAGGTCACTCAAATGCGATCTAATCACTCTATTTTGGCAGTATCCTAGTATCCCAAGGGTATTTATATTTTTTGTTGGGATACCGATAATTGAAACGAAACTATCTTGACAGGATACAAGAAATTTCTGATTTCACCATCAAAAGATGATTGATTTCATTCTCTCCTATGTTTTCCTGATTAGAAATCCAAAATTAAAAAAAAAAAAACAATCTAGGATTCCACCAAACTTCGACACGGTGGGATACTGACAACGGAGGAACTTCTCTCCCACTGACAATATACTCTCTAGGATTGTATCAATCGAGCCTTGACGCTAAATGCAAACTGATTAATGAATCACAAGAATAAACGTGTTACCAAAACACACAATACAGTAAATATTCCACAATCAAATAGAAAAATGAGTGCGAAAGGTTTCTTTTTACCGTATTATCGTTTCAACCCGGACTCGAAGTGTTCCATCAAGATTACCAAACCACGTCTTACTATTGAATTATTTAGCTACAAGATTCATTCTGTCCCTTTTGATTTGTTTTTTTAGAATTCTCTTTGGATCCTTATTGTAATCCAATCCGTCTATATTTTCAGTTATTCCCCGTTGATTATGAATGCGTATCAAATATGGTTACATTTGAACATCTTTCATCGATGTGTCAAATACCTAGCATCGAATCACCGACTATTCATAGGTTTGTATTACGAGCAAAATCTCAGACAAGTCGATTTTTTTTCGAGAATTACGATTTGTTAACGGAATGATTGTAGGTCACCTATATCACCATCGGCCCCCGGATCTAAAACGATGTCACAATTATCAGATTCTCAACTCTCTCAACAACACGATATATCCATCACTAATATTCCGTTTACATTCGATCTGATGTCAATCATTCAGAAAAGTCAACAAGTTGAGATGCTTTTCTCCACATTCATACAAGGTATTTGAATAAATTGTTTTCATGTTTGAAATGTGTAGTCACATCCTCCCTCGGCAAGGATTTGAACCTGATGGCATTGATGTGTGCTGTGGCAGAGTCTCCCGATACCGAGGGTTGGAGGATCGGTGAAGTCAATGAGGACCCTCGACATTAGAAATTAGGCAGATCATGTGTCTTGATAAACTCGTATTGATCCTTAGGGTTCATATCTGGAGCAATTTTTATTCATCATCCATAGAATTTATGAAATTATCAATAGATTTGAATTGAATCTGAGAAGAAATCCTTGTAAAGCATCTTTGTCTTGCAAACTTGGTGGATCCTCAATTACAGCAGTCAAACGTAAGAGTCCTCATATAACTGAAATATTTGAATAAATGTTTCGTTTTTCTCGGCAGATGATTTGTTAGGAATGTCGGGACGATCGACGAAATCTCCTCGGTCGCCACGCCAACGACATCACAGCCTCAGTCTCGATCAAGCATCGACGAATAACACGTTATTCGATCTTCTGTTCGAAAAACTCGAACAAACTCACGATAAACAGTTACCTCTATCGCAGTTAGAATGTGCTCAATTCTTGCAGGCGTTATCAGACAGAGATCGCGTGATGACTGATACTGATTTACCATTTACTGTTCCAACCAGTATCGAGTCGTTTATTGAAGCCAATATTCTACAACCGGTAGAAACGGCGATTCCGGATTTATTAGCCCAGCGTCAGTGTAGCGTAGTAAGCACTGATACCGTTCATTCTATGAACAGTTTACCTTCGCCATTCTCGACGTCGAACAACGAACAAATGTGGACGAAATTAAAAACGCAAATGAGCGATCATTCGGACAGTGACTCGAAGAAAGATCATCATCAATCGGGAGCTAGTAGCAGCGCCATTCAATCTAAAACTGTTCATATTTCGAACCCGATTCCGAAATGGTCGTGTTTCTTAAAGTTAGTGACGGAAACGACGTTGATGTTAACAATGTTACCGTCGACTTTCCAAGATTTACAAACGCTCATGAATTACGAGAGTAATGAAATAAAAACAGAGGATTTGAAATCGGTCGGTGAAACTGTTGCCGGCGTGGGAAGCCTGGATATCAGTCAGCTGAAGGACGGGGAAGCGACGCCTAAAGTTCTCTCCGCTCCACCATCACCCGAGAAGCTGATCAGACAAGAAAAGGTTGATAGCGAAACTGAAGAATCAGAAAATACTGAACTCGACGACAAAGTGGCATCAACTGATAAAAACGTACCACCGTTAATCTTCGATAGATTAAACAGTGATCTCGTAGATCGTAAACCTAAACTAGGATTGAAACTACCGGTGTACGTTTATTACATGTCGTTAGGACGAATAACGCGACATTTAGAGAACGCGGGAAACATAGATTTACCGGACGATCAATATCAGGATCATACATTCAAACCGGACGAGTCTCGCAACGAAACTAACGACGACCTGGACGATCGGTCGAAAACTGACGAAAATAACGACAGATGGCGTCGATCGCCGGAACGCGGTTCGATCGATGATACGCTGAGTAGTAGCGGCTTCGATCTGAAACAGCACTGTAACTGTGTCGCTGATTCTTACTTCAAGAGTTTCGTTATCGGTAAGAGGCAATAATGAATCCCGCAATTGATGAAATACGTTGGTATCTTATTCATTTTCTAAGTTCGTCAATTGTGAGATTTCTATTCTATTCTATTCTATTCTATTCTACAAACAGGAGAATGCCAGTGTCTCATGTCAGGCAATACAAGACTGTGTACTGATGTTGATCGTGTTATGTTTCTATTTTAGGTGTATTTAAAAGTTTACAGTTAGGTTTACCAGTTGATCCACACGATATCGATTCAGCTATCAATAATATTTGTGAAGAATCGTCTCCGCCTCTTGAGATTGATGTAACTCAGTTCATACAAACAGTCTGCGGTCATACGCGTTCGGTGATCGAGAAATCACGATTAGACGCTATGATGAAAGAGGAATATTTGGTTACTTTACAGAAATTACCGCTAGACGATGATTCTAAATCAAGCATGAGGTAATAATTTGATCCTAAATATGCAGACCCTCAAAATCAAATGCCATCTTCAGTTTCATCTTCAGTCAGGCATAGAGGAGTATACTCTGCCGGAGTGCTCTGGAATAATTCAGTCCAACCGAATCAACTCTATCAGTTGATGTTTTAAATCTTATCTCAAAACCAATTTGTTCATCAAAGCTTTTAATTAGTTAAATGTGTGCCAGAGATTTATTTGAGTATTTTTGATATGTTTAGTGATACAAGTATTGACCAGAGAGATCCATCGTCTAACGTTGGACACCAAGCAATCAGCTTTCCACTAAGTTCATTACAAACAGATACTGCTGCGTGTGAAGCTAAGAAAGGAATTCACGTCGCCATCAAGTCTAAGTTCGATGCAATTTTGCGAAAATCCTTCAAATCGATTCCGGGATATCAGGATTATTTCTTCTACTGCCCGCCTAATTATCAGCAAGATGTTTGCGTGAGTATAAAGGGATGAACATATTCAATTAGTAGATACCTGATAATTGATAGAGATTTAATTTTTAGTTGCAGGAAGAGAGTGAAAGCAGAGTTTGTGATGATGCGGGTAACACTACCGGAGATTGTAAGGGAATAACGACGGAAGAAAGTGATTATTTCGTCTCTGATCTCGAGTTGGACGACGTGAAAGCCAGCGATAAAGATTCAGTAAAATCGAACCTCGATACTGAGAGCATGGGTTCGATATTAGACAATATGGAATCTTCGTTCAGTAATGAAGAAGAAGATGAACTTCCGCCATTGTTTATACATATGACATGTTCGGTGTCTTACTGTAATAAGACTGGTGTATTGGCTAGTCAGTCCGTCAAAACTATTCCTTGTTGTTTATGTAAGTTCTATTTACTATATTGATTTACCATTTCAGTGTTATTTTTGGCGAAATATTGAAATTTCGAAATGTTGATGTCATTTTAGCTGAGTTAGATGAATGTGTAGCGAGTCTCGGTTCCGATCTGGATCTGTCCAATTCTCAAGTGACTCTCGATATATTCTGTTTAACGTTACATACGAGTAATGTAGATAACGCGTCGAATCGTCGTCGGTCTGAATTCCGACGTTTGACCTCGTACGACGCTGGCTCTCCTACTCACTCCGATATTGAAGAAAGAGAAAGTTGTCTGGCTTCCACTGATGCTGCGTAGGTTCATTCAACTAATCAATTTAATGGTGGCCACTAACCTGGAAATTTCTTTTCTTTAAACAAGTCAGGGGCTAGAAATCAGGGGAAATCTTTTGAAAAAGCAGTTCAAACAGTAAAATCAATCAGTTTCCATCTACATCTTTCGAATTTGACTGTGTAAATTGATTGGATTCATAGCAGATCAAGTCTGGGAAAGCAATGTGCATGTCAGAGGGAATAGTCGGGGGAAAATGCAAGTTAGATAAAAGTGGTACATTGATGCTAAGCTTTTGTTATCATTTCAGATTTTCGTTGAATCATATGGGTCAAGTCGATAGACTGAAAAATCTTCCAAGTTTCCAACATCAATCAGTTATTGATTGTATTGAGCAGGTTCGATATATTGAAATAACAGGCAAATTATTAATATGTACTTCACATAATTGTTGCTGCAATGGTATTTTCAGATAAAATGGTTACTGTCGGATGAAATTGCGTCAGCGATGCATTATATAATGCCAGTGAATACGGATATGTTAGAATTTGTAGCTCGTCACGTGATAGACTCAAAAGATTGGGCGAACTGCACCCACGAAGATGTATCATTGCAGTTTGTGTTTGGACCTGATCATAGTCTCGCAAAATTTGTTGAGGTTTGACATCACATTTTAGTTTGAGATAAATGTACTTTTGAAGCTACGACGAATATATTAACATGAAATGCAATCTATGTATTTTAGGAATTTGAACGAATGGATTTGACGAACTATACGCTGTGTAAAGAAGGTGTTTACTATTACCTACAGAAAACACGTAAACACACGAACTCTACGATACATCGTACGATACAATCATTAGCGGAACTCAGTAATGATCGAACACCGGACGATTCGCCTAAAACTGACGCTAGTGAAAAACCCGCCAAACAAAACGAATCATTCATCGTAATCGGACCGAACGATTCAACAACTCCCGGAGAAGAAACTGATAAAGAAAGCGCGAAAGTCGATCAGGAAGGTTTTAAAATGGAGGATATAGTGATATCGTTAACACGTCCGAGTCCGGCTCGAGAACAATCTCAAGTCGCGCCTGATTTAGAATATAATTTATCCGATGCTGCGAGTGATAGTTCAATTAAGATACTAGAAACACCGGATATTGTATCTAAGGAGAGTAAAACGGAACAACTTCCAATTGGTTTAATCAAAGCTGAAATAGAACGTACGTCAACACCTATACTAGATAGTGGTGCTACCGGTGGTTCTGATCGCAAATCACCTCCTTTGAATATTGCACCGGTGTCTGATGAATTATTGACCATCTCCAGTTTACCCGAAGCCGACCAATCTCAAAGTCCCGAAGACAAGCGACCCAAGACTCTTGACATTGTTCTCAATAAGGTGAAAATTTCTTTGATTTCTTATGATGTTATTAAGGTTTCGATTGGTCTCTACCGGTTCTAGAATTCATTGGTGGCGCGTTCGTTTCCACCAGAACACGCTCTACCTATTCCAGAATAGCATAAACAAGCGGCTGGTAGAGAGTTTGTAATCCAGAATTGCTATTATCAAACTGCAGGCTCCAAACTGCAATGTGTCCAATTGAAACCTGTTTTAGATCAACAAAAGTATCTGCACCTTAAGCAACTATTTGAAACAATTTTGTTTGATTGTTTCAGGCTTTATCTAGCGAAATCGTAATGAGATCTGAAGATTCTAAGAGCAGTCAATCATCGGGTCATACATCAGATACTGGAACACCTAGTAATAAAGAAGTACGTCGAGCTCTTTCATATCCTGATGAAAAGGTATGTCGTATTTTGTCTCAAAAATCTCCATTTCAAACAAATGTTTCCATCCTACAATTTCCATATTCTTACGCATTTGTCTAGGGTAATACTCCGAAACCTACCATCAGTGCACCGATTGACCCAGTAGATGGTAGTACTAGTAAAGTAAAGGAGGTTATGAAAGTGCGAGCTCGGATGTCGTCGTCCGATAGTGTCGTCGGAGCGAGGCGCGGATCCGGAGGTAGTCAAACTCCGATCAGACAGTCCTCGCGTCACGCGTCGGGAACATCAGAAAATACACCGCATCGTCATCCGTCGGGGGGTTCACAAACATCAGGCAAGTGTTCAACGCCACGAACTCCTAAACTGCCAATAGCTGGTGGTGATACTAGCAGTGTCGGTAGTTACTATGAGGAAGGTATAGTGCCAAGTTTTTATTATTGGCATGCTCTCAAAGTGTCTCAAAGGCTATCAGTGATGTCTTTATTTCGAGAAATGTAATGGCATTCCTCCGTAATAGGCAAACAACAAATTCAGTGGTGAGATACTTGAAATGATGACAGTCATTCATTATGCATGTTAGATCGCTGATTAATTGTGCTTTAATGCCAATATTATTAGTGTCAATGTTTTTATTGCGAGGATCTTTCGGTTTATTTGAGCGTCATTGTAGGATGTAGGCTTTGGTCCTTAGATATATATTTTTCTTTGTTCGGTAAATTGCTTTTCTATCTGTTTGGTTTAAATAAGTTGTAATAAACCGATGTTAGTGAAGTATTTTGTGTATATGGTATTTGTCTAAGATGATAAGGACGCCCACAGCTTAAACTTCGAATAATTTTCATATTGAGGCAGTGGTTATTAAATGCAGTTTTCAGTGATAGGTAATTCATTATGTATTTATGCGTATAGGATACGATGGAGACTCTAGTGACAGTGAAGGGGAACCTGCACCTGGTCCTCATGTTCAACAATACAGACACGCTCTCAACTTTTGGCTAATAATGAGAGTTGCTAAAGACAAAGTAGACATCTATTTCCATACCAGGTACAATTTTACAACCTCAAATTGTGTTAAGCACAAAGATGATCAGTTTTCATCATTGTTAAACTATTGCGTATATTTGATACGGGGTTTTTAACTCTGCAATTCTGTTTTTCATTATGTCGAAAGTAGATCCAAAACTTTATTACCAATTAAAAGGTAACACAAATGAAAACTTCACTTTTATTCCTACCTAAGCTCAATACCGTTATCTATCACAATAATCAATCACAAAAATAATCTAAAGAACACAAGGTTGAAGTAAGCTCAACTTCTTTAAGCTGATTCCTTTCAGTTGAAAAATATTCAAACAAATCTTCCCAGCTTTCAAACCTATGATACTGAAATTATTATTTTCATTACGGGGAATTGGATTATGTATGATCTTATATCTTCAAAGTAACAACTCGGTGATGAATAATGGATTATTTTCATATAGGCCTACATGTACGTAGGTGCTTGAAGGGATTAAACCAGCTGTTCATTTGGTTTATTTCAGGGAAAGTGGTGATCTAAAAACTGATGTTATTGTACAGCAGAAAACTTTGTATAATAAGATGATTTCCAATATTAAAGACACATGTCGAAGAGTGAATCAGGTTTGTAAAACAATCAGTACAATTTTAGAATTAGAGGACTTCAGAATTTGAATAATTAGTGTATTTATTGTACTGTGTAGATGTTGCTATTGGAAGGACTGAATGAATCTAAGATCTGTAATCGTCTATTGGTACCAGAAGCTGATGAAGATATCTGGAAAGATGAACTCACTTATCCCACACGGTCTAGATCAGTGGCTATGGGTCAGTAGAAATCATCACATTTCAATAATGAGAATTACGAATTTTACTGATGTATTTATTTACCATTAGGTTTAGATTCAGATGAAGAAGATCAATCAGAAGGCCCCCAAAAGAACTATTTAGCGGCTTCGATGCAGTTTATGCCTGGACACTTCGCGTGTCAGTGCATGTGGCAGTATCATTTTGTACTACATCCACGTCTAAAAACTGGACCCGGTCGAACGGGAATGTCTCGAGGTTTTCAGGCATTGCGATCAGTACTGAACCCATTCTCAGTAGCCAACAGAAAGAATATGTTCGTCATCAAAGAGACGACTGAAAATGTCTTCTATATTCGGTAATCTTTTATAGAGTACTGATAAATTTGTGTTGTAAAGTAAGGCGTGTTAACCTGGCAACGAATCAATAAACATGATGACTGGTAGTACTTGTAAAGGTTAACTGATTTTATTAGAAATTACAAACTTTCTAACAAAATCAGTTCACTTGTCTTCACATTGATTGATGAATTCGATCTGTTTTAATAAACAACATGTTTTCCATTTATAGATTAAATGAATCAATGTGTGAAGTAAAACCACTAGCTGGTATGAATTTAGAACCTTCAGATCAACCAGAAACGGGATATTTGATTGGATCTCGTAGTTCTTCTATGTTATCACTAGCAACCCGAAGGGCTACGGAAGTTGATGATGACACTCATGTAAGCGATGATCAAATAAGAGTCCTACTTATATGTATAATGTATACTGGTATTTTCATATTTGGTATTGTATAGGATGTGAGTCATGATGGGTTATCCTGTTCTTCGAGTTCATTCCGGGCACCAATTACAACTTCGCATAAACGTGTTGAAGAAAGTGTCACATTATCCGTACATGGTATTACAAATGCAGGTTAGTTCAATAACCTTTCAACAACTATCCGGTATCCTCGCTAGTCACCTACCCGGCAGCTATTGACTGAGTACTGTTATTACTACAGGTCCCGAAATCCGTTCAGATCTGGTGCAAGTTTTACAGAACCGTTTAGACGAAGCAGTTCTGGATGTAATAACGGTCATGTTGTCGAGGAATCCTATGTGTAAACTCACCCCTGATGACGTGCAGGTAGAAAAACTCATCTCGATCCATCAAAAACCACGAAATGTATAAAAAACATTGTAAAGTCATCTTATCGATATATTTTAGTTCATACAGACGCCATTTACTGACCCGAAAGAGACAGTGAGGTACACGATACCTTCTGCTGCATCTTTATATCTGTACGCTCTCGGTTATTACCTGAGGCAAAATCTCCTGCAAGTCATACAAACACCGAAATATGCTGATAACCGAGCAGAATGTCACTTCCAGGTACAGTTATCCGAAAGCTACGCGCTCAGATGATGTTTGAATTGAAAATGTATTTATTTCTGTGTATTTTGTAGGACTACACCAAATCAAAGCCAGTTGAATTACCAGAAAATGATGTCTTCATCTACAACAGACCAACGTCTTCAGGAGGAAAAGGTTTGCCTCAATCACTGATAAGGGTTTGAATACATAGTGGACTTTTATACATTTGATATATTTTGTAATATTTTGTAGGTTTAGCATGTATTCACCTGTCATTAGTTGATGGACGCGGGAACCCTGTTCAATTACTCTGCACTGCTAAACCTCAACTGTCCGCTTATAAAGATTCATTCGAAGCTCCTCCATTCGATGTTTTAACTTCAGCTTCCAGATACTCGGAATCACCAGCCAAAAATAAACCGGGTTCGTCTGATTTTTACTCCGATTCTTCTAAACCATCAACGATCGAATCGTATTTTTTCAGAAAATATCTTCATTTCTTCATTTTAGGTCCTACTGCTTTGATACAATTCCGTATATGGGAACGCGGTGATGTCGATATTAAACAGTTAATAGATAAACTATACGTTTGTCTTCAACACGCTACATGTGATATCATAATGGAATATCGGTTTCTGACGGCGCCGATCTGTGACGTACCGATACAATACCCGGCTAGAAGTCAGGATGTTCCGTTCTATAGCGCTCCACCTTCACCGATGAAAGGTAAACTGATATTCTGTTGTGTTCGTAAATGAATTGTTGTATCTCTGCGCGTGATCGTGTTAGAAATCTGTCGTTATTCTCATCGAATTCTGATAGATATTTAGGTTTACACGGGTAGTGCACATTTGATAGGATATATTTTCATATTTCTTTTCTTAATTTTCCAAATGAAATCATTTTGTTTAAGCATGTACATTGATCATTATATCCTGATGATTTCAAAGAGTTTATGCATACAGTAGGTTTAACAACAGGCATTGAAAATAGAATGTTTCGTTATTGTATTATGTTTTTTAATGTGGTTTTGTTCATTTTTATGATCAGGGATTCAGTTTGCTAATGTTGCGCAACCACTCACACCTACAACCCTTTACGGGGGTATGTATCGTCAGAACAACCATCATTTTTCAACTATCATGTATTCATCAATTATCTGTCTTCGTAAACAAAGTTGGTAATGACATAGTTTGGTCATAAACTAACGTATGGTGTTGATTTTTAGCTCCGCTCGAGGATCAAAGTCACTGGAGCAGGTTGTTTTCTCGGAGTAAGTTATATCCGGAGCACTCCATGATTTGGACATGCATCATGTGTATATACCTTTCTCACATCTGCTTCAAATTATTAGCATCATTATTTTCCTGCCTGGTTTTGCCGGCTTAAACTGATTAATGATGATATGTTACGAATGGAAACTAATGAATCCTCTGATGTTCTCAACAATTTGAACCAATACAGTTATGATTTGAACTATTTTTGATGATTTTCATCTAGTTCTATATAGATCGCTGTAATCCCGGTGTGTGAACTCTTATTCGTGTATCTTCAGTTTCACAAATTCATGAATAGAATCCATCAATGAATTGAATTTTGTCTTTTGAATGTTAAATCGAATCTCTACTGGTGGTTTGGGTTTATAATACTGTTGAAATTGGGCATTAATCATTGGTTCTTTACTTCTCACTGTGCAGTTTACAATACTTCATGATCTTGAACTTTGTCCTAACATCTCCCAGCTATTGTCACTTGATGCTTCGGGGGATTGGAAAATGTATCAAGTGCATGTTTAAAACATCTTAAGTAATAGTAAAGAATTGTTTTCGGAAATTTTTGAGCTGTAATATTAATTGCATGTGTGTACAACTGATACTGACTGAAATAACTAAACAGCTTTGCTTTGTAGATGTTGTACTTGCAAGGGTAAATCAGTCTCCTCGTTATATCCAGATGAAGAGAGATTCTAGAATTCTAACCTATGTAGTAATGAATGATGTTTGTTGCGTTTTTTTTTCCGTTTGTGATGAATTTAGTTTTCCTGTTTTTGTTTCATTATTTGCTATAGTGAAAGCATCAGGAGGCCTTCACACCAGACGGCCTACGATAACAGCAGGTAATGTAATGATGTTGCTGGGTCCGCATGCTTTATTCAGATAGCATTCACAGCTTTACCTGATCCACTGTCCAACTACAGCTCTATCATGTCTCCACTCCTTAAAGATTCCATTAGTTTTGAACGATTTTCGCTCACATTTAGAAACTCTCATCAATATCATGAATTCAGTTTCACAGTTGTAGATTAAGCTGAATAATTTATGACTCTTCCACGACTTGGGTCTTGATTTGTGGAAGAATCACTGAATATTAAAGATTTGAATGTTCTTTCTGGAGCCTGGTTGAATGTGTGAACCCTCATATGTATAAGTTTTGTTATGATTTTATTTTTCATCATTTTCAGCTTTCAAGAATTGCTTTAGATATATAGTCACATTACAATGCCGCTGCCTCTATTATTATTTCATCGTTTGATTTTTAGCTGAATTTGAGTTATCATTCGCTTTTCTCTAACCAAAAATTCATTTTTTCCATTTTTGTATATTTTGCCTATTTTTAGAATATTTACTAATCTTTATGTATATTTCATGATTGGGATATGGAAACTATATAGCTTAATTGAATATGAAAAGAGCAATGCAGTGAAACTTTTGAAATGTGTATGAAATTATTTTCATTGGGTCAAAGTTTATGTTCATTATAATGAGTTCACATTGTAAACTGTACATGGCACACATATGGCACAATATAGCTGGATCTTGAAATTTTTCTTCTGAAATATTTTGATTGATTTTCTCAAACGAATTTTAGAAACCGCTGCGTTGAAGGGTCCGACTACTCCAGGACCGGGTCCACCTCGCAGAGCTGGAGATAAAACTCCAAAAGAAAAAACATCACCGGTAACATTCGGCAAGGAATTCCTCGAAGCTCTTAAAGGAAAAACTACTCAAGTACGTCATTACATCGTTTCATAAATATCTTCAATAATTGGCCGAAAACACGTTAGCACATATAGGATCAATTCTTAGGTGGAGACGAGTCCTAATTGGCAGGATATGGAAGCACAACGTCGCAGAGAAGTCGAAAGACGTCAACAAATACAACGCTTTGAAAATGGAGAAACTGGAATGTTATCGCGGATACATCACATGTTAATGGAAGAATGGTTCGAATTCTGTATAAAACTAGGTAAATTCAATGAATATTTCTACATGTTATAGTAAACTGATAGTAATAGTGATATCGTTTATATGTATTCAGGTGTACCGTCAATGTACAAAATACAGATGACTTTACAATCGAGACATTCTGTCGATTTTGTGCTGAGAGAAATACAGAATATCGTCAACAGTATTTGTTCGGATACAGTCGTGAAATTATTCCAAGGAGTTCAACGCAACTCGGACATGAGTTTTCATCCGTATATGCCAGTTCGTATATCGGGACGACACGTAAGTATTTGAAATGTCAAAACTCATCGAGGTATGAATCATTTAGAATATTCATTACGTCTCTTACGTAGCACTCTGGAGAGAAGAAGCCACAACCGCTTGATCTACCTCACAGTCGCAGTTCACCTCTACCCGGGTCACACGCTAATTTCTTCGGCATTGGGCGAAATGTTCGACAATGGCGACACAGTATCGAGTACACGGATATCGATGATGAAGACGGCGTGTCTTTGACTAATCCAAAAAGTAAGAGTATGGTTCAAGTCTTATTGAGTAATGAGTTTAATATTTCTACGTACTGGACCAATTTATGGAAATGATAAATTCTGAATTGTTTTTACAGCTCATAAAAGTTTCCAAAGGTACCAACCATTTGATTCTACGCCCCCTGGAGGAGACTTATCCAGTTTATCAATAGCTGATAAAACATTCATCCCTCGTCAGAGATTTTTACTGCTGGAAACAACTGATAAACTGGTAAGTCTTTGATATTTTATCGTTGACTGCAGATTTGGTATAAGTGTAATGCTATGTTATGTATTTATAGTTGACCGTTTATACATACAACTGGGCATCAGATTTAGTGACGAATTTAGAGAGAAGAGTTGAAAAACTGATAGAATGGCACATCAGTCGTGACACATTACTGACGAATATCATCAGTCAGAAACTGGGTCTGTTTCAACATCATATCAACGTGAAGGTAATGAAAATATATAAATTGTTATAATTATTGTTATATTATTATTATTATTATTTTTATTATTATTATTATTATTATTATTATTATTATTATTATACAATATTTATATAGCGCCTTAATCCAAAAATGGCTCTAAAGCGCTTTACAAATAAAAAAACTTTAAGCTAAAAACATCTTACAAAACATTTAAAACATGCACATGAATAATTTAGTTGAACTGTCTGGTGAAAAGTTCAGTTTTAAGATGAGTATTAAAACATTGTAGTGATTTGGCAGATCTGATGTAGATAGGTAAAGCATTCCATAAAACTGGTTATATATCTAACCCGTGACCAAATAAAGATACAACGTTAAAATATAAAATTTCATGTGTTTAGGAGCCAAATCCTTACAACAGTAACATGCATCACGAGTTTCTGATCCGATCGGCTGCACCACCTTTAAGAGATTTATCACGTACATCTCATGGTTCGCGTCCCTCTTCTGGAGGAGGGCAACCATTCCACGAATTATTGTGGGATAATCATCCGAAGAAACGACTCCACAACGCCAGCTATGGAAACAGTAAAGATCCCGTATATAAACATGGCCTGCAAATATTAGAAACGAGAAACTCTGAAAAACGAGGTTAGTTTTTTAGCTCCGCTGTGACCGAAGGTCAGCGGAGCTGATGGGTTAGGGGGTTCGTCGTCGTCGTCCGTCCGTCCGTCCGGTGTTCGGTGTCCGGCGTCAACTTTTTCTTTATATCCCTACTAGTCCTACAGTTCTGATGGGATCTTGATGAAACTTGGTATGAATGATCTATGGGGGAGTGCCTACAAAAGTACAGAGCCATACTTTTGATTTTGCATAAATTATGCAAATTAGGGCTATTTTTAGATTTTCACTTAAATTGCTACTTCTACTCCAGTTTTCAGTAGATTTCAACCAAACTTCATATGAATGATCTATTGGGGAGTGCCTACAAAAGTATAGAGCCATATTTTTGATTTTGCATAAATTATGCAAATTAGGCCTTTTTTAGATTTTCCTTTCAATCACTACTCCTCCAGTTTGTCAGTTTAGAGTATGTTAGTATGATTATTGGTATTGTGGCCCTTCTCCAAGTGGCTATAATGTCCCTGAACATCTAGTTTCAAATAGATACTGATGTGATAGTCTATGCTCCAAGCCACAACAAAGACAGCGGAGCTATATAAGCCGACAGGCTTCTTGTCTTATTACTCTATAATCTATATCATGAATTATGGTGGAGGATCTTTTATTGAAAGTGTCTCACGTTTTTCTATAGATTCGGAGAAAAGATTGAAATTAGAAAAGTTGTACGTATTGTGGCAACAAAGATCTGGACATTCTCATGTTCCAATAGCTGTAAGTATCCTCAGAATTATCATCAACTCGTAGATATACAATGAGTGTGAATGCATTGATTGTAATTACAGGAAGATGTACTGGAACTATTGAAACAATCATCTCGTTTAATCCACTATGTGGCGACACCGTTTCTATTCAGTCCTCAGTGGAGAAAGAGAGTTGTAGCACGGATTAAAACCTACGTACCATCGACCAGCTATAAACCACTATCTCTCAGTACACCTACTCTATCTGCTACAGTTACTGAAGGAAAGGTTGGTACCGTGTTTAGAGTTACCTATATTTTGCATTATCTTAAATTCTTAATCTGAGGTTCAGTATCAGTCTCAATTCAGAGCTACCCACCATCCCTGATATTTAGATCAATCCCTGAATGTCGTTGATTATGTCACCTTTGGGTATTTTAATAAATTGTGCCGGTATATGTCATGAATTGTTTATTTCGTATTATTCGCCTGAAATTGTCTTAATTGACCCTGATTCAGATAATCTGCATTGTTTAAATATTTGTAGCGTTCACGTCATAGTTCTGGTTCGAGTATCAAAAAGGTATCGACGGGAATTCAGACATCATCCCCCGACGTCAGTCGTAGGAGACGAACTTCACGGTTTGAAGAAGGTTGGCACATCGATCTACGCAGTAGTATGATACAACAGTATATTCAATACTTACAGTCAATAGGATTCATACAGATACAAACTAGGCCGCCATCTCCTAAAAGGTTTGTTTCTTTGAAATAGAATATACAGGCTAAATCATTGATTGAGTTGAAGTCGATTTGAACGAAATTACTGAATGATCGTGATACATTTCTGCCTGGATGATTTTTAGAACTCGTAAGAGCAGTGGAACGGCACCGAATCCCGAGAAAATCCACCAAACTCAACCCCATTCACAACAACAGAAACGCAAACACAGTTACGAGAAGAAGTTGCAGGATACGAGTAATTTATATCACTTACAGAAGGCGATATTAGGTGGAATAATACTGGTAGAAATCGGGTTCCGCGATGTTTATTTCTGTGTGAAACTCTACGCGTTTGAATGTACAAAAATACCGGTCGTTAAAAGCAGCGTTTCTCCTCAGGTAGTTTAAACCTCGTTCGTCACAAAATGTAAAATCATTATCGAGAAGCTATTGCTGAAACTATGTATGGTTTTATTTCTCTAGATGGCGATGTTCTTCACCGATGAATGCGACAAGTTTAAAGATTTGATTCACGTTCATTCATTTGCGCACGACTTCCATTTGAGAACGGCCCAAGCTTACATCGGCGGACGACAGAATGTCTTCAAAGCTGATTTCCATCTATCCAGTTTCCTCGCTGACTTCATCAAATACTATCCAAGACCTCCGAATTTCTCCAGAAATTATGCTTTTAATGGTAACGGAGCTAGTAGAAATCAATGGAAACTCTTTGCTGTATTGAAATATTTGGGATGTTATTTCATGGATTTATTCTGTTTCAGATACGTTGGTTGTATTGAGTCCGAGTAGTGCTCCGCATCAGTTGTTTGAATACATGTTGAACCATGACAAACTCTACAAAATGAGAGCGATCAAAATGTTGCAAACTCAAATTCCGGAAGATGATATCGTCGTAAGTGAAAAAACGAATAATCTGTTATTGTTAATTGTTAGATTAGCACCTGGGGCCGGTTGCATAGTCGTGGCTTAGACTTAAGACCAGTCTAAGACCAACTTAGTTCTAAAGCCGATCTAACAACTTAAGACCAGTCTTAAGATTTAAGACCCCTTTTGGACTTAAGTCACGACTGTGCAACTGGCCCCTGGAGAACTGAGTGCAGTTTTGCATATGTAAAACTAATCGCTGATATTATGTATTGAATCTGTAGGACTTTGATTATGCATTAGTTAGTCAGTCGTATCATGTCGGTTGTATGGAAGAAATTGAAGGAATACATCAGAAAACGGAAGATTACGACGTTGGATTAGTATTCACTCTGAACACGCCGATGTTTGGAAGACTTTCAGATCTCGACCGAAGCATTCTGAAACTGAAATACTTCCTCTTATTGAGCAGTAAACGCGAATTGTTTCCGAAATTAACCGCCGAGAAGAAAACTATAACGTTACAAGTTGCTCCTGGATCGAAGAGATTTCCAGCAGGTTAGTTATTGTTGTCCGATGGTATACATGTACTGTACCCAACTTGTATGTAAAGTTTTATATTTGCGTTTATAGACAAAGAAGATGCTTCTCCTGAACCTGGAAGTAAATCAGCTACAACAACCAATTATCTAGGTTACTCAAACATGCACCAAACTCCTCTTTACACGGTCATGAAACAAGAAGCCTTCAAAGCCAAGTAAGTGTAATGAATTGCTTTTAAAATTGAGAACCGAAGGAATTTATTTTGCTGTGAAGATTAATGTATTCTCATATTCATATGAAACAGGGCTAGAATTCAGACAATGGTTGATAACACAATGGCTCAATGTAGACGCGATATTCTGTGGGATCGAACTTTAGTCGGAGATCGCGCTGATGAGGAACGACTTCGTAGAAAACGCAATACTAACGACTCAGATGAAGCAAGAGATACTGTATGTCATATACGGGACCCGGTTTCACAGTTGTTCATCAAATTAGTTAATTTCAAATATTTTAAGTGTCAAATCTTATCTCACAACTATGGAACCGGGTTCAGAAGTTTAACTTTGATAAGAAAATATTGTCGAAGTTAGGAATCACTCGATATTGATGATTTCCATGTTTTTCTTCTTCAGTATCTGACGAAGCTGTCATTCACCGAGTTCGAAGAGATGTTAGGAATGGTGTATAAAGAACCGTTGAAGTCAATGGATAAGAGACTGCTACCATTAACTAATATGCCTCTCGCGTGGTACCAAGGTCTGATTCGTGTTCTAGTCAATAAATATCCAGAAACTCATCGTAATTTCACCAGCGCTGATAATCTTGTTCAGTATCTTGTAAGTTTTACTTAAATCTAGATGTACAAAATTGACATTTCTTTTATTGTATGATATGTGATGGAAACTGCTTGTTTTATTTAATAGGCTGTACTGAATCCGAACTATCTAGATACATTTATTCTTGTATCAGTAGATGGCATCCATAAAACTGCTGTAAGTATCCAGTATTTGTTGTATCAAGGGACCAGTCCACCCCTTCGAAATTCGAATGTGCCCTCCAAAAACTTTTTGCAAAGAAAAATTTTAGATAATGAAAATTTATCGAAAAAAGGCCCTCCGCCTTAACTTTTAAAAATTTAGGGCCTACACCTGTGACACTCGCATGGCAAAATACACCCTCTTCAATAAAGTGCCTATTCCATTCTTCAGGTCAACCCCTTTCATAAATTCCTAGAACTGCCTTTGCTGTAGTCATTGAAAGATGTTTTCATTTCCTGTGGTTTTCGTTTTTCAGGATTTATCAGCAGTTTACAAAGAAGAGACTTCAGGACAATTTCACACACCGAGTCAACCGAATATTCCAGCATTATCGATGCAAACTCATATCGAAGGATTTATAAACGCTTGTTGTTATCATCTGTGGAGTGGAATTGTCAGCCCCTAATTCGTCTTTAAATGAGTACTAGTGAGCGCCAGTAAGTCTTAAGTGGAAGGAAAAGTATTGAAAATTGAGTCTTTCATTATGATAATGTGTAAATAATGCGAATGATTATAATTTGATAAAATTGAATTTTTTTCATGTAAGTTGTAAATTTATTTGATTCTGCGCATGTGAGAAGAATTGACAATAAATCATAAAATATGGTTCAGTTTGTCGTCCTGATTTTCATCCATGTCTCGGGATTTCCATCATATGATCCTTTATTGATAGTAGAAATGACCTGTATAATGATCCGCTCTATGAAATCGATGCTAATCAAACAGTTTTCTCATTTTGTGTATCAATAGTTTATTAAATTCATAAATTAAAATTCACAAATGTACATATATAGATATATAAGTTTGCATACACTGTGTTGATTTAATTACTGTATTTATATCACAGGTAACGGAAAACACCTAACATCATTCATCATTGCACTCATACAAAAAAGAATTAACAATATGAGACAGATAGAAATAAAGCCAATTCATTCATTAAAAAATCTGATAATTTCATAAAATTAACAGTTAAGGACGGTATAATTAGAGTTTGGTCTGTTTTGACTCTATTACTACTTTCATTGTAGTGAAATAAGGTTGTTTACTAGAGAAATACATCACTTGTCCTGGTTCTATTTTATTACTGGCCGAACTCGAGTGATCTTTCTTCGCTTGTTTCGCAGACTTGTTTTCAGTTCTCTCGATTTCTGATGATAATTGATCATTCACAGCCGGTAACGCGGCGACTGTTTCAGTTCGTTCGGGTGATAATTCCTCAGTCGGTTCAGGGGTAACTGTGTGACCGTAATAACAATAGTCGTCTATATCATAAATACTCTGTGAATTGTGACAGTCTAAACATACCACACCCATACTATGTCTGGGTAAAACTCTTGCCGGGGATTTTTGTCTTGATCTGAAATTTGAATTACAGGCACATTTTATCAAATGTTTTTGAATCAAGATTTCGGTTAGGATGAATTGAAACAATGTTGATTATCGATGTGAAGACACATACCTTTGTGCAGTTAAGTGATTTGGCTTGTTTTATTCAGAGAGTAGGAAAATGTCACAGCTAGTATAGATAGTAAGGTAGAGAGGGAAGCAATAGAAGGGGTTAGAGAGATTCGGGTGAATCGCGTGTGCTTCATTCAGCGTGCATAGTATTTACATCGTGAGAAATAAAGCGCAGAAGAACCACATTCGTGCAGTATTCAAATCAAGCGAAGATCAGATCATTTCCGGTCAAAAACCGTGCAGCAGTTCATTTACGTTCAGTTATTTCATCCCTTTTTAATCATAAATCAAAGCGTTCTCAGTGTTAGGTATTAATCATCCAAATTAGTGATTTTTTTGCCAGACCGTAGAGTTCCTAACCTTCTGATATTATGAGAAGATATTTGTGGTTCGCTTATATAAAGCGGTGTAGCCACTGGTGTCATCGGTATCACTGTAAACAATATATGGGCATACATACTTTATCAATAAACGGACGGAGAAATGAATTTTGTTGTAAAATATTCAAAATAATCCTTACAACATTGAAAGCATTCGAGGTATTTCAAGAAAGTGAGTTGATTAAAACTTTACCTGCAACTGAACTATTGATCATAGATGTGGTGAGATAATTTGGAGTTGTTGGTCGTCTGTAAAATTCAACATTCAAATGATTGAATGAAGCCTGTTTATATGTTTTTTTTATATACATATGATAATAACACTTACGATGAACAAGGTCTTTGAGCTGATTTAGCGCGATGTTTTAACCCATCCTTCCAGCCGGGTATAGGAGCCGGTTGAGTACGTTTTATCACCTCTTCGATGTAAACATCTCGTCCTCTCGCTAACCAATCATCTCCCTGTTTTATTGAGATTCGGAACTTTGCCGTATGATCGGTGCTCGGAGGTTCGGCGGATCCCGAGATATTCGTCATACTTTCATCCTTTACAACTATGAAAACATAGAAAAATTTTACAATGAAATACAGTTAACCTTGCCAAACTAGGACCACAAAAAAGAGGATTAAGGAATCGGAAAATGAAATAAGAAATCAGAAAATGATTTTATTTTTGTCTAAGTTAGGTAAAAGTCTAAGTAGGGGATCATTCATTTATTACATACGCATGAAATTTAACTTTTTTTCAGCCATTTTTTTTATACGTAAGCATTACAGTACGCAATTGCACAAACCCCTCCCCCCTCCCCTAATGCGTACGTAATAAATGAATGATCCCTAGGCTATATCCAAATTAGATGAAGTTTACGGTAGGATTAATAATTGTTTGACTAACCGATTTTAGACGGAGATTTTCTTATATCTTTAGCCGATTCTCGCCAAGCTTCAGTTCTTCTATGTTGATATTCCGAATGAAAAACTCCATCTTCCGATTCTGTTTTTAATTTCTGTTGACGACGGAAGTAACTGTAAGCGTCGATCGCGCTCATCGGGCGAGTACTCTTCAGCTCCGATGAGAATTTCGCGATGACTGGAGTTGGAGTTTTGGCTCGGTATTCATCCGTTGTCTCCCGGTCGAAATTCAGGCTTATTGCCGGAGACTGCAGTAGTTTTTCTTTGCTGCATTGTGAACAGGCAGATTGATGAATCGTTATTTCATCCGCTGCAGGAATCTGTAAGTTCAATGTTGGATAATGCTATTGACCACGTACTCTGATTCACTCTGAAATTTTGTGTAATCAGATGGAAAAACCAGGGAAAATTCAGGGGATTTGTAAATGGGTTGAAAGTGGCGGCACCCTGTGAATATATTCAGTTTATCTGTAGTGTTCCTACCATGACTGCACTTTTAGATGTTTCTCTTTGACGATTTAGAATCTCTGGGGTTTTCTCTCTCCGCGGAGTCGGTTGACTGGATCGAATTCGTTTTTCGGAAGTTTTTTCTGTAAGTCCCGATTTCTGAACGGGTGCTTGTTGTATTTGGTCTATTCTTTCATAAGTGGAAGCGCTTCCAACACGTGGAGTACTATAATATAGGTTATACAGTACATTATGTCTGTCCTCTAGTTCCAGTTCCATAGTTCTCCGCTTATAATTTCAGTCAATCTTAACTGCAAATTAAGGAGTTGAGTCCTTTACTTACCCCGGCTGACTAGTGGTAGTCTCTATAATTTGTCCGTGCGATGTCCTCCATACACTGGCTGGTAATTCACCTAAGAACACTTGAGCCGGAACTGTCTGTTTTTTTGACGGTAGATTAGCGGTAACTGTTTCTACGGCACATTGTATGCAATCGTACAGATTTTTCTCGAGAATGTCGGCACCTTGTTGGAGATTCTCGAGCGATTTGGGTTCGATTTCGAGTTGCAATTTTTCAGCGAGCACGGCCGACATCGGACGTGGCGTTTCAGAATACTAGAACAAAACATTCAAATTAACAACAAATATCATTCTTTACAGGGTTCTTACAGATCAAGGAATCCAGTGGGGACTGTTTCCTTCTCAAGAGGTTCATTGTGCCACTTATTACCGGCAGATATTCCTGACTAAAGCCGGAATTCGCAATTTTCCCTGATCTGAAAGAAGTTTGTTTTTAGGATGTTTTAAGAGTAAATAGCATGCGGTACTAACTGTAGGTCTAGATGTATGAGGACGTTGTTTAACAGTCGTAGGTCGAGAGAAAGAGACAGATGGAACACGAGGAGAATTTTCACTCCTTGAATCTACATCGACTTCCATTAATTCATCGGGTTTTTCCTGATCCACCGGTTGAATACTGAGTCTGAAATAGTTCAATTCATGAAGAAAAAGTGTTGACAAAAAACTTCAGGATAAACGAATTATCATCGAGGATCGTACCTATCACCGATGGTCCCTTTTGGTCTCCAGTAAAACAATTTATGATCCCATTCTACTTTCCTAAGATCTATGTAGACGTAATGTTCATCGCTGTCTTTCACATTGCTCACCATCGCACCATTAGCCACTGAAAGATGGAGATTACAATAATACTAGTTAGGCCCCTACCCTCGGAAGTATCAAAGATTTTACTATTCTCCGGTGTATCATTGTACCTGGAATAACATCCATCTGAACTTGAGCTAAATATGTTTCTGGAATTGTTATGATTCGTCCAATATTCTGAAATTGGAAAAACCATGAACAAATTTAGAATAGGCCCATTTTGAAGGTATATAACTGACTTATGTACCACTATGCAATATGAACCAATTTACCTGAGGTCCAAGTAGCACGCTATCTCCTATATCTGTAATAACCAATAATTTATTATTGTATTAAAACTAACCAAGTTGCAAAATGATACTTAACTAAAATATTTCATTAGGACGTTATTTTACTGACCGGGTATTTTATGTTTGATTTTTGGTTTGACCGGTCGTATTGTTGGTCTCTCGCGTTGCGGAGTATGGCGACCAATCGCTAAAAACTCAGCAGAATTTAAACGTGAAGATTTACTACGTTTCGGCAGAGCATCGATTTCCGTGTGCTGATCGCGTACTATACTAACTATAGATTTATTGAGAACTTTAGAGGCGTGAGCTTGAACTACGTTATGCAATAACTGAGACATCTCTTCTCGAAGGGATTTTGCGTCTTCCTGAAAATATTCAATAGTAAATCGATCGATGAATGTCTAAATGCTACGTACGAATTCAGTCTCTTCTACTGACCTTGTGTGAACTGAGATGATCAAATATTTGATGTAACCTGACCATTACAGACACATCTCCTGCAGCTGAAGCGATCATATTCATTATACCTAAATCTTTATCCAAGTATTCGAAGAACTCCGGTACAATGCAGAACAACTGTACAACCTCAGACGCTAACAAACTGCGACAATCTTGAGTTCTTTAATGCAAAATTACTGTTAATTTCAGAAACTTACTTCCATTCACGGACTGATAACTCTTTCTGATTTGACACTTACGCCTGAGATTTCGTAGTTTTCTTAATTTTTTTGGACGACTGATGTGAAGATATTTGAAGTTTAACGATTTCTTGCATAAGATAGTATAAACTTAAATACAACCGGTTATACAAGCCACCCTCCTAAAATAAAATAAAAACCAATTAATTCAAAATTATGATTTAAATGTGATTTTAGTGCAAAGGTATTATCTCTTACCTCTCCCTTATCCTGGTCAATTTTAGCACCACTCAGTAAAATACAGATCAGAGTACATCGTATATCCTTTGGTAACAGGAATATATCCATAGTCTCAACATCACTAGAAATTAGAAGATCAGCTTATGCTTTGACTGAATATAATTTGAGACTGACAGTTTTGTGGTGTTGTTAAGAAGCTTACCCTATTTTAGTCAAACGACAAACTTCAAGGGTTTTCTTCATCAAATGAACTGGGATAAAAAATTCTAGTGATGCAACAAGTAAAATGAGAAAAACGTTGCCTCTTTCCTTGTCATCTTCACGTCCACCTAGTAATTCATCTATAAACCCATAATTTCTCCCTAAAATTCCTAGTCGATTCTTCCTAAAATCACCAGATATATTGAGCATTAATCAAGGCATGTTTTTATTGAATAGAGATCTCAAGGATTGATTGATGTCCACCTTTTTCTGTTGGATTCTTCTTGTTCGAGAAATCCCTGAATATGACTGGATATGTACTTTAAATGACGAACATCCATTTCTATAAGAAAACAGAAATCATGGTGGACATAGCCTAGTAAGAATCTCAGAAATCTATGAATTAATCTTTAGATCTATTCATTTGTTAACTACCTATGTTTTGAGGTCCGTTTGTTGGAAATCTTCTGAGAAGTTCAGTTGCATTTTTACCATAGATACCTTTCACATGGATATTTTGTAATGAAGAAGGAATAAATATATCCTTTGGGAATTTGTGTCTCTATAAAGATATAAAAAGAATAGAGAAAATATACTAAAATATGATGCAAATAAATATATTTTTCAACTACATTGAAAAAGGTACTTCAGTTGTTACAGGCTAAGAACTTACAACTGGATGTTCAGAAAATTCAGTATCTTCAAAAAACTGTTCAACTTGTAACCTTTCTTTGGCTGCAAGATATACAGATATCAAATATATACAGCCCAGGTAGTGCTGAAGGTGCTTTAAATTTCAAGACTCATTTAATGATTGACCTACATGTAATGATACCACCATCTAACATCCATAAATGTGGTAAACAATCAATAACATGCATTCGATCTGAAAATGTATTCATCTTTTATTTCTCAAGGTTTTTAGGGCAGTAACATCAGACTGTAACTTCTCACAACACTACTTACAATGTGGATCATTTTCAAGTTGTGGATTTCCAACAAGACTCAAATGTAATATGTGCATGTGTCTTAATTTGGCAAGTTCTGGCCAGTCTAAAGCATTGTGAGATAGAACCAGTGTCCCGAAAGCGACGAATCTGGATAGTCCGTCTAAACTTTTTACCTTAAAAAATATGTTCAGTATATTTCATGATCTGTTAAATCTTGGACAAATAAAAGGGTGTAACACGAATTTACTTTTCAGAGAAAGAAATCAATGCAAGTATAAAGCCCAGTTAAAATTTCTATAAAGTCTAATCTAGTATGTAAATAGAGAACTCGCTCTCAGGGTCTATAGCTCTATTTCCCATGGTTAATAATACTCATGCTTCAGGCATTTTTCTAGTATTGTATTTTACATATATCAGTCATGTATAACAAACAACAAATCTTGTGTCACGAAGTTCCTGTCATTTATCAGAACGCAGAACCAACAACTATAGAATATTAAAGGTGCTCTCATAAAAAATCAAAAGTAGGCCTTCTGTGCGCAGTATAGTAGTGGCTACAAGGGAAAAAAACTTTACCAAAATACTGAAATAAAGCATTTTTGTCCATTTCATTTAGGTCTAAACAAAAACAGTCATGCTTAGATTTGATTGGAAAACAAACCTTGTTGTTAGTTAGATCCAGAGTCCAAAGATGATGACTTTGCTCCAAATTTATCACTGATTCAATATCATTTCCTCTTAGAATTAAGCTTTCTAACTTTGGACATAGTTCTAATTTCTCAATGACAGCTGCAAAAAATGTTCACAGTAATTCATCAATATTATGATTATGATGATCTATTGTGACAACAGTTTTGATTTCTGACAATGATGGATGGACGCTTACCAATTGAAAGATTTTTCAAATCAACAAAACTGACTGAGTGAAGCGGTGCTGTGCCTGATTTGGCTCTCAACAACTAGAAAATTAATGATTTCATTTACATATTTTTATACTTGTCTCAACGCCGATGTCGAGCGATGAGATCGAGATGAATGAAGAGAAGGGCGGAAATTGGGTGAATTTCAAGATGAGATGCAAGCCAACGGAAGAACGTCAACTCCGAACGAACGACTCGAATTTTCGAAGTCGAAGCAGGTATCGATGAACTTCCAGTCTCGGTCTATGGATATACGATCAAAACGAACCTGTGATGTAATCCGCATCTTCGATCATAATTTGTAATCCAAAATAAAATATTTTAATGAAAAAAAATAAATCACACAACAGCTGTGACCTAACAACACCACATGTAAACAATTGTTCCTGCGCCTTGACATCAGTTAATTCATAATATTCTGCTATTCTATTGAATTCAAATTTTATGGCAAACAATAAACTAAGTTCGAATAATCTTGATCGCTTCTATAGATATTACTGTAGCATTTATTTGGGCTTCCAGTTACGAACTACATTTCAAAGCGCGTATGGATAATTACGAAATTCAAACTTTCTTTATTCTTCCTTATTGCAGATGGCAGCACATCCTGGTTAAGGCGTGTTATACGAAAACGCCTGAAAATATCTTAGACTCAAAACCAATACTGTCAGGAATTTACACACATAGTTAGAATATCTTATTTTGACTCCTCCGGCCACCAACACCGACCCGTCCGGACTTGTCATTAATCCCCGGCCTTCGAGGTGGGGACACCTTCACCCCAGCCTGGCAGTGGTCTGTTTCCAGTAATCTCCCGATTCTAGTGTAGGCTACCCAAAAAGTTCTTGGTGAAGGACAACCCGCCCTGCCCGTCCTCGGAATCCAAACGAATCAGTAGTATCAGTGCCCGCCGTGTACAAAAGATCAAAGCTGGAAATCTATAGACATATTCATAGTTGGGCTTTCAATGAGATTGAATTTGGCTTCCACTTTCGGTGCTCGACGTATGATTGTTGCCGGTATGTGTGAGTTTTATTCTGTGGGAGAACTTTATAACGCATAGCCATTTCTTTAGTTGATAATAATTCCCCGAAGCGACAAATTGAGCTATTAAACTGGGGGCTAATAAATGTTAGTTTGATGTTGTTTTAAGATGCACACGGCGTATACCACTAGGGAGCGATTTACCCATGTAATTTGATGTATGGTTTCACGTAAACGCGCTCCTGAGCAAGTGAGTCAGCAAGTTTTACAAGTGGTTTTGACGGATGGTCGCTTAACGGCGAGATGACGTCAGTTTTAGAGGTGTTAACCGTAACGGGAGGATAGATGTGTGTGTAGCTGCTAGTCACGTATCAGACCCATCACCCGGCATCCCGCGGCTTAATCTGTCTTCAAGTTTAATTGAAATTATGGAAATGTCTATCGGGTAGGTGTTGGTGATTGAAAATATCATTGGACCCCAAACGACTGGTGATCACGCCTCGGGTTCTAAACGAATATTGCGCTCGACTCGAGCCACGAACTGTAAATCATCACCACCTCTCATCACCTAAATATGGTTAATCTATTGCTGATGCGGACTCAATAATGGAAATTCCGGGTGCCGTGGAAGAATAATTAAAAGATTTAAAGCAATTTAATTGAAATAAACGTAGATGACACAATGATCATGCTCCTTTTTTATATGATCGCTCATTCAAATATCTCCCCCGATATATTTGTGTGTTCGTTTTCGACCGCGCCAGGCTTAGATGTTCCAAACTTCTACGATAAATCTTTGACGAATCTACAGTAAAGAATCACTTAAGGCTTGGATGGAGACAGTTTATGAGTTATAGGAGAGGTATCGCCTCCCTAGAGTTATGAATCATATTGCGATGTTACTAGACCGTAAAATAACCATATCTCCTTCAATAATTAATTCATAACACCTTCCCCAGAGACCTGAGCTGTCTTGCTCTTTCAGTCGGATCTGTCCATTTTTCCTTTCGCTTCTTTCTCGATAAAATGGGTTGAATACAATTTTTGACAGTCGCGAATGCAGAGGATGGGGTTAGGGGTATATAAATCACGGGCTTAGTAGTTCTAGTGCTTCAATGAAGTAAATGCGAGACGAAAAAAGCGTTGGCCTTTATAATGATATGATTCACAAGGTTATTCAATAATTATCGGCCTAACTTCTTCAATAATCCCAGCCGGTGATAGGACCGATCATCGTGCAGCAGTGATGTGTCACGACTCTGGTGGCTCAACCAGATTTGTGTGTAGATCCAGTAATCCAGGGAATAATCCAGATCTGCCATCGATTATTTCAGGATTACATAATAATGCAGCAAGTAATACCACGATTAATTATCGCGACTCTAGGAATGTGTTTTGATCAGTCATCAATCGTTTACGTCACCTTGTCACCTTAGCAATGACGTCATTTCCTCAAGAAAAATTGCATTTTCGTTGACAATGTTTTCTCATATTTTACCAAACCTTTTCTAGTTCACAACCAACAAATGCAAATGATTGTATTCATTTTCTTACAAAAAGGAAGTATTCTATTGCTATTCAACTAACACATACATTACCGAATTAAGATAATTGTTGTTTCACTGACTACAGAAATGCCGATAGATCCTAATTCACAAACTACATTTATATTTACAAATATTATATCAAATACATACTGAAAAATGTTATAACGTAAGATTATAGATACATCTATATGTACTTAGTTATTGCATTGTAATTCATAAAAATTCTGAGATATTCTTCATGGAAAATGATATGCGATGGATGAATGCATTTTGATTGAACAAGATTCGCCTTGATGTTATACACGGTACACATAGTAAATATATACGTCATGATTATATCTTGAAAGTTATTTTATCAAATTCAACTCCAAAAAATGGAGAAAAATATTGATTTATCAAAATACCTACATATTATCAAGAGTACACTACTTGCATTTTCAGTAAAATGATTATCAAAAACACGCGTGGACTTGTTGTTGCTTAAGTGAGTACGTATCTGAGGCACATTCTATAGTAAATTATATTTCATATACAATGCAATATTTTCATAAATTTACATATATATTGCTTACAAACATGCTGCAAGAGTGGTCTTATATTTCACGATATACAGCATGGCACCTGATTTATGAAATATGAAAAAATTGGCGCAACTGTAAAAAATCAGATGCAAAAACTCTCCATCTAAAACTGTATATGTCATGAATAAAAACAAAAACACAATGAGAAGAATCTTATAGGGTGAATAAGGCATCGGAGCTGAGATCGACAGGCAAGAATGGTACGATGACATGAACGTAACGTTTTATCAGTTGAGTATTTGATTTGTGGCGTTAATTTAAAATAACAGTAGAAAATGTTTAACACCTCGTCATGTGAACACTTATTACAATACCAAAAAAAAAAATACATGAAAGGAACTCATATTTTGAAGTATAGATTTCTTGTATATGCGTCATACACAAAACGTATATAAGATACGAATGAAATACACAGAGTTTACAAGAGCGTTTGATAATAACAGTTGAAATGTTGCTATCAGTATCTAAAACTACACATTTGATAAAATATTTTGACGTGATTTATCATAATTTATCGCTCAATTACACACAACATTGGAAGCATTGTTCGACAACTTTCAGACGAGGACAACAGACATAGGTTATTCACTTAGGTATATGGAAAAAATGCCACTGATAAAAAATGCCATTTTTTGTAAAGTAGGAAAAAATGCCACCAGGGAAATCATTGGTGAATTCAATCGGTGGCATTTTTTCTGGTGGTATTTTACCGGTGGCATTTTTCCTACAATCATTTACTAGACATCATACGGCCAATATGACGCACATGTGCCAGCAATACGCAAGACGTCAGTGAAAAACCTCCGTTTAAGATAGATATGACACAATCTATGTACAAGTCACAGTCTTGATGAGAATTACGCAAGACGTGATCCAATCTTTTTTTCGACTGAAATCCACATTGCACGTACTTTGTCAGTTTAAGGCATTTGCGATATAAAACATCCTCCCCCGGCAGGGATTCGAACCTGATGGCATCGAGATTACCACGGCACGAAACCCTGCCACAATCGACCATGTGCACAGATACATGCGCAGTTCAGATGATGTGATTTTTAGCCAATCAGAAATCCCGTTTTATTTTAGCCCGGGTTTTCCCATTTATAGTTCCTCCTCGAAATTTGCCTCACCGATTATACAACGAGCAATCTGATTGGTGCCGCCAGTTTTCGTTCGGATAGTGCGCATGTAACTGCGCACATGGTCGTCTATGGCAGGGGTTCGTGCCGTGGCTGAGTGTAGCGATGCCATCAGGTTCGAGTCCCTGCAGAGGGAGGATGGATATAAATATATGTGTGTATATATAAATATATGTATATTTATATATACATAGAAGTAAACGGTTGGGTCATTGTAACTGAAATAATCATAAAAATGAAAATTTGTGATATTTTGATGAATATGTGATTCATTTATAAATAATTGTATAAGGACTCACGGTTCCTTCAATCAAGAAATCCATTATGCCCCTTTAGGGAGTAGTCCTCCATTGCTCTCAATGGCAAATCTCGTGGTACGCGTTCAATGTTAATAGTTGTTTTATGTGGTCAGTAATAAACAGCGGTCAATAAGATCATAGGAAAAACATTCCCGCGGGATATACTGTTCCTTTCATCAGTAATTTCTCTGATCAATTCTGCATCAATAGTACGTACCGGTACCGTGGTGACATCAGTGCTGCGACTAGACGATTCAATGTGTAATGACTGGTCTAGCCCTAGGGTTATACCTGCACCTAGCCATCCGTGATTATTCTGCCAAAATAATCTTCATTCATTCTCCGATATAATTCTTGTTGGTTTTGCGGGTAAAATCTTCAATATACAACCCACAAACACCGGATTCTTTTTAGTTGGAAAATATTTGAAGGGATTAAACAAAAGTAACAGGAGTCACAATCACTGGGTTTTCATCGTGGACTTTCACATCGACATAATGGGCCATGATTGGACAAAATATCGATAGTCCAGTGCCCATTATACCGAGCATATAGCCCCATCCGACCTGGCAGGTTCCGGGATCAAACGAGTCAGCTCCGTAGCAATAGTGACGTATCAACGGCGATTTCATACCTAGTGGGTATACTACCAATCCAGTAATCAGTGACGCTACTGCAAAACAAGAATCGAAAGCATCATAAATTCTTTAATCAAATTTTACTCATTTGTAGTGTACATATGAAGAAGAAATTCACGAATCGGTCAGAACTGTTGTACAAATGGCAAAACGTAATGATTCAATGTATATTCAGCCCCTGTCAATCAATCGATTGGCCCGCGTGACACGTGACCAAACTTTACCCTCGCAGACGGTAATTAAAACGGAAGTAACAGTACACCAACCGTCTGTGGAAAGAGATGTTGACCCTCAGATTTGCGGTCATCGATAAATGATAATTTCCCCGAGGTGAAAAAAAAACCCGCACACTAGAAAGATTAGTTAATCAAATGATAACTTAATTTTACGCCGATTTGATTTTGATTACGAACCAATCTACATATAAACATTACATGAGTCTGATCATGGTAAACGTATATTTGTTGCAACCTTTGTATTGTTGGTTTTGGTGTTTAGCGCCAAAGAGAAGCAAAATCTTACCCGTTTGAGTTTAATGTATACATAACTATAACTAAGAAAATTGAACGTACGCCAGTGTTGGTTCATATTTCTTCAAATTAATAAAGAATGATTCCATTAGTCAATGGCGCTATGTGTTAATCCAATATAGTATTCAATTGATAGAAAATGTGGATAAAACGTGAAAGTGTCAGTTTCGGTGTAGCTGTTATAAAACCGAAAAACTGCGAGGAAATTAGTTGCCAGATGGAGATTGTTTGGTATTTGCCGAACACGATAAGTCAATTTGTGGCATGTTTAGCGTTCTGTAATGCTCGCAGAGATATTGCTCTTTGCCACTCAGTATCGGGGTCGGGTAACTAGTAATGATGAATATTGTCGTATTGTATATAACCAGAATCGAACACCGATAGTGAAGAACCCTGAAAATGGTACGGTTGAACAAGTGTCGATATCTCTGTACTTTCTACAGCGTATTTTCGAACCGTTATCCACAACTGTTTTACGAGCGCGATGCGACCGATATGATAAAAGTAACACAATGCTTATTACAGAATTCTATTGTTTCAAGGATCGTAGTCAAATTATGACTCATGAAATAATGGAGTTGAAAAAACTACTCAAACACTGATAATGACTAAGCATCCGGAATACATTCTAATACAATTAATGCATATCCGCATTTATACTTGAAAAGCATATGAATAAAACTCTATGTCATGAATGAAAAATATACAATACATTTTGACGCTTCGTGGTCGAGTTTTATGTAACGATTCAATACAATACAATAGTCTTTATTGGCATTGATATGAACATGTACAAAATAGCCGAGTCCAGCAAAGCCCAAATGATGCTGTTCCGCTACAGACTGAAAACGAGCGAAAAAAACTATTCGGTATAAAAATCATGGGGAAATAAACTAGTAAAAGATGATAAAAATGGTGATAATGATAATAAAGTGTTGATAGATGATAATCCTAGGTGTTGTAAATGAGGTCCAATCTCGGGTTTATATTACGTACTTCTTGTACAGGGAACACTGAATAACATGTTCTATCGAAAAAAATAGAGTCGCGCAGTTAGAGCAAGCGGAAGGGATGCGTGATAAATATGGTTATTGCATTTAGTTTCTGGTTCAGCTACTGTAGTTGCAAGTGCTTCATTGGTCGATACGTATTATTTAGTTGGTTTAACATCGAAAAACTAATTCTAACTTCAAACGAATTCTCGCTTATGCGCAACAAGCATCGCTCTTTATTTTCGCGATTAAGCTTCGTTATTTCAGCTGAAACCGGCAAAAAACGTTTGCATGTTTTCATGTGGCATTTCTCGATTTTTCACTCAATTTCATCAGATGCTGTTGCTCTCGATAGAGACGCGTCATACCGCGGCGTTTTGTGACGCAGATATATTTCATAGCGCCGTGTGATCAGAACTTGTCAAAGACAGGTTTTTAAAAGCACAAATTACGTGCCCTGCAAGCTGTTGGCTTCACGGTTTTTAAAGTAATTTATCATTAGTTTATGACTTGGTGACTTTGTGCTGAATCATCGTTGCGCGGGTAACGATTCACGCAACATGTGTTGAATTTCCGCTCATTGGTCGGTTAATCTAACCACATTTACATATGAATGGCTCTCCAAATTCCGTTACTCCGTCCAAAAATGGTGCGCCAGGGATTCCTAATGGTAAAATGACGTGGTAGAAACGTTTCAGCGCAAAGTTGCTGTTGGAGGGGTCGCGAGGACATTAAACCATTTGAAATGACTCAGTTTGAAACTGTCTAGATTATACAGTTGATCAGTCTTTTACACGGATCAGTTGATTTATAGCGGACACAAGTTAATTACACAAACTCCCATCTCAGCGACAACATTCGCATGTCAATTTTTGCATTTCAAATCGAGTGAGATAGTACGATCACCTCACGATCACCTCATGATCGTACGATGCTAATTTATCGAGGTTTTTATACGAACTCGACTAAATTCTTGTCCTCCAACATTTTGCTTATTCTAAGTTTTAATTGTTCCAATAATTATATTCGAAAAATACGTCTTTGCCAACGAGAATTTACTAATATTCATAAAGAAAATTATTTTCAAGAACGATAAGGTCAAACAAAGTTTTTCATGATGGTTTATGGCGTGATGAATACCTGCCACTCTTTTGGTGTTTGGCATCAAATGGATCTTTTAGTCAAATAAACGGACGACGGAGAAATCTCTGAGGATACGACGTGGTTTGACACTCACACAATGATTTATGATATTAATAACAGTTAATCAGACAAACAGACGAGAAATGTGAGTCATCAGTAAGTTACAGTCGATCGTCAATAAAGTCATCGCAAACTGACCACAGTCGACGCATCTCGTCGTGATAGGTTCCACCCTAACATCTCATTAACACTTGGATATATCACTTACTTCGCGCTTCTGAATCGGTCACATATGTTATCAATAAAGTCGAGAGAATGAACAGTCTTTCCTGTAGTTGATTAGTTACCAACAGTTCATAAAATCTATCTGATATTTTCGTAATCATTTACGTATATTCTTCAAGTCGCAGAGGCAAAAATATAAAATCCTCTCATAAAATCTAGTTTTGGTGATTTGAACATCCTGAATGTAAAAAGAATTAATGTATTGTTCTTGGTTGTCGTATTTCGGACAGGCCCAGATCCCGCCCATTGTTGAATCATAGGTGGGATGGATTATCACAACCTTTTACTAGCAAAAATGTCTTGAAATTCTATCGATCCGATGAGATGTTAGTCTAAAAAGTCATACATACAACGATGACATGTAATTTCTCGCAGGATTAATTTTCTATTCCCAGGACTATATCATTAATTAAAAATGTTTCAGTAAATCCTTAAAGTGACATCAGAATTTCAATACGTCGCGTTGGATGGACTCAGATATTCAAGAGCGCATGAGTCACATGTTAAATTAGGTAAAATATATCGACATTATCAATCAATATAATCATCAGGTGGCATCAAAAGGAACTGATCCCAGAGGAGAAGTGAGTAGAAAGAGAGGATAGCGAGACACATCGATCTCATCAGATCTCTCTTCCCTCCTCACATGTTGAGCTCTGACTGATGATTAATACGGAATCCTACATCTTCAGTAGAAGTCGCTAAGTTCAGATTGTAAGAATAACTCAAAAATCAGAGTGACGACGTCGTCATCGGAAAGAAAATTCGAAAAACTAATAACACATCCCGTTCGTTTACTTTTTTCTTAACAGTCATTATCTCCCGTTGTTATTTGCTGTGATTTTTATGACAGGTATTAGCAGAGATTGGCTATTGCACGTACTGAATGGTTGATCAGATTTTTTACTCGGGCTTAGGGACGTAGGGACGTATAATGGTATGGCGATGTAGTAAAAGCTAATTTGACGCGAAACCTTTCGTAACATCCGGTAATCGCGGCTGATTAGAACTCTACCACCTACAAATAAAAACTACCACCACAAAAACACGTGTAGAATACCAACTAATGCATTAGTAATTAACATACATTCTAAGTGTGTTATTTGTGACAATATGTGTATAAATTCTATAAATATATTTTATTGTTGGATGCATAATGAGAAATACGGTCGTTGGTCAATGGTATTAATCTAAGCACGTATAATGGCACCACCCCTGACAGGCAAGGGGCTGAGATCTCTTCGATTAATCTTGTCCAAGACTGGTAAATTCCGGCACAGATAAGACTGAGTAATCTGTCAAAATCTGTGTAATCACTGAGCATTTATCTGTCGCATAGGACGATTAAATCAGCCAAGCATGGCGCCAATGGTTGAATGAGTCTGAAACGCGAGTCTATCGCTGTAAATCATCAGTTTATCCATTTCAAAAGGGGACAAAAACTGTTTTAGTTAAATATTGAAAAAAGCGCATGAAAATAGTCGGGAAGATCGATTAATGAAGAAATACCAACTGGGAAAAAAAAGAAAATTCATTTCGAACTGGTCGTACGTTTCATATTTAGACTCAGAAGGCGTGCAGGGCCATCAGCAGCTTGAAAAGTTGATAGTTGCAGACATCAGATTAGCGGCTAATCCTCTGTACTGATAACCCAGTCATTAACATCTACATTCGATCAGTGTATTGAGTAACATAAGGGTCATGACGTCACTTTGTCGCATGTTGTATTTTTAATTAGATAGATTCTCCCATTTCGCATTTATCACTGCCCATTATCAATCCAAGTGTGAGAAGGAGGAGCTGTTATAAACAACTGTAATCTTATTTTCAGCCTTTGATTTATGGCAGTCGGGTGAACTTTTTGTGCAGTTTTTGTGTCCACTCGGAATTCTATGTCGATCAGCAAATTGTTTTTGTGTTTTAAATCACGCAAATCCAATATCATCATACGTAGACGCTGTGATGAGGATGTATTCACCCAGCACGGATAACGTTGATTTGTCGCGGCGGGAAGATTTTCAAAATAAAAAACAGTTTACAAAACATAAATCGGCGAAGGATAATTCGTTTATGCCGTGTTGTGTCGTCATGACGATACTGCTTATTAGTTTGATCGAGTCTTTCTTTACTTTGAAATCTCAAATCGCGATGAATGATTAAAAATGTTTCAATTGTTTGATTGTAAAATGAGTTGTTTTTTTAGTCTTACCTGCTAAAACTTGTATGTTTCCACTGATAAGTGACAGTCTTCGGACGTGCGCTTTCGGAGCAACATTCATGAAGAAACAGAATAAACAACTTAAACCCATGAGCGCGATACCCCCTCCAAACAATGCGCATGTAGCTTTCCAAGACGTGCTCGGTATAGAAAAATAGTTAAAAACACCTCCGTAAAAACCACAAAATTGTCTCACTTTGTCCTGTGAACGAGGATCTTTAACGCAATAGTTCAGTACCCCGAAACAGTTTAATTTATCAGGTTCCAGTATCCAATACGGCTGCATAAACGCAAACGAACAGATGCCCGCAACCATAATTGACAAAATCGTCCACAAAATACCGATCGGACTTGATGACATTTTCTATCACTATCAAAATAATTTTTCTAGAAAAGATGAAAGCTTCCGTCTGTAAATTGTTGCAAGCTTTTCTCGACTGAAATTGTCAACTGTTGATATCTGTTATCCTGTTGCGCGCTACGCGATGTGCAACAGGGAGGTAGCGAATTCCCTGCAGCAGAATCTTACCGCATCCCGGTCACTCCAGCATCCAATTACAGCGCAACAGTTAAAACCAATACAACACTGCGAGAAACTTACAAACATGAAACTTGATCAAACATGTCATTTATATATTTTTTAGCATGCGTTAGTACATTATCCATCAATGTTACCACAACATATAGAATTAAATTATATCAAATAAACGTAAACTTTAACTTCTAACATGTTTTTTATTGATACGGCGACACTTTGAAAGTCGTAAGGAAATAAAGTGCAAAACGTGGCCGTTGTCCCAGAACGAGCCCCAGAACGAGTTCCAGATTCGGGTATTAAGTGATCTGGAACCCATGCTACAGGTTTCCATCATTACTCTTAGATGATCCACCAATTGACTCTTTGAGTTTGACGATTCCTCCTGAACAAAAAACTCGAGCAATATCCGAGCGAAACTGGGAACTAGTGGCCACGTAGATGTATCCGTTTATTACATAATTCAAATCAACCATCGATTCGGCGATATGTTTCAACACGGTGAATATGGGACCCGGTCCGTCGCAATGGCTCAGATAGTAATTAATCGCGTCATTTGAACTGTCAAAGCCAACAGTAAATAGAATGTATGATAAACTAAAAGGACCCATTAATAACAGAAAAGAAACGGAAACTATAACGACCATAACCGTCACTCTATTGCCGGCTTGATTGGTTTTTTTGGCGCCGGTCATTTCGGCTTGAATTTTCATGGCCCTACGAACCGAAGTGGCCATAATACCATTCAAAACCGTTATCAACAAAAATGGTAAATATGATTCGAGACTTCTAACAATTGCCTCGTAGGCGTCGACTAGTACTTTCGATTCTGATTTTGGTATGCAGTTTATCCAAAATATATGCTTCGTCGCTTTATAAAGCCAAACAGTTGAAGATAAGTTAAATATAAGCAACGCTGAAACCAAAGTAATAATTTGTATGAAAGCGCGTTTGGCCGTACACAGTCGATGAGCGCTGAGCGGTCGAGTAATAGCTACTGTACGATCTACCGTCATCAGAACCAAAAGCCACGACGATAGAGGAAATGCTAACCTATCTACAAATCCTTCTATTTTACAACCGATCTGACTGAACTGGTACCGCAATCTTACTTGTAGGATATCGTGAAATATGGTTCTGTTCATTAGTACTGTAATATCGGCCCAAGCCAGAACGAACATGAACAAATGAGCGGAACTTCGCCTGGCCCTTTCGAAACTTCCAGCTACTGCTAACATGTTACTGATGACACCGAGTGGTAGCCAGAAATAGAGTCTCGAGTGTCGATAAAACCATCTCAATCGCAATAAGAAGTCCATTGGAAAGTAGTCGAAGAAACACAAATCCATGTAATTGTAATAATCAAAACCACTGGAATTAGTCGTAGACATTTTCCGAAAATCCTGAAATAGTTACGTATTTATGAATAGCCCAAATCCTCGGACTCTTTGATATCATTATGTTATAATCTTATATCATTCTTTTTCAAAAAGTACAGGAATTTTTAACTTCCATTATAGTTTTGTTTCTACCGCTAGTCATATACCGAATTAATTTGAAAAATGAATACCGATCATAGCGGATGTACTTTTTGAAATATCAAACGCTCTTTATTAATATTCCTACTAATCTATCTTCTCCCGTCATATGAAAATAAACTTTGCGATTTAAACCTACCTTAGACGCACTGGGAAAATATTCTCTCTCGACAAAAAACTGTGCAGTATTAGTGAAATTGATAAACGGGGCCATTTATATATACTAACATCAATATGCATCATTTCGCTCCTTAGCGAATTCTTCTGCCCGAATGAAAACTGACTGTTCAAACGATTTGGTTCTCAGTCGATTGGAAGCAATCTCCGAAAATAAGACTTATATGCGTTAATTTGAGAGGAAAATCAAATAAACACTCGAACAAGCCAAATACCCGTTCGTTCTTTGATATCCTTGATATTGTTAGATTTACCCAAGCTGAAGCATAACGCAAAGAAGGAAAGAAACCTAAGTAGAATCCTCAGCAGCTCGAAACATTGTGTAGCTCTTCCTTTGTTCGTTCCGTTTTAACGATGAAATTCCAAGCAAGTGACAACAGAAAGAAAACTTCTAATTTATTCATTTATTCTGCAGATATAAACGTGAAGCAGTTTGAAATTATTTTTTGAAGCTAAGTATTTCCCTATGCATGCGAATAATAGATCAATGAGATAGGCCTATGAGAAATGAGATACGTAATGAATATTGAACTATGAATTCTGACATCATTTACAGGTAAATTTCATTTTGAAGCAACAATTTTCAATCAAGTCCCCATAACAATAGATATTTGAATTGTGAATTATTACATAATTCAGCATAAATTTCAAATACCAGATATAGCTGAATTATGTAATAGTTCAAAAACGTAATATATACCCAAATACAAAATACAGTTACAATTATCCATATACATGTATTACGAATATACATATCGGCAAATTAACATTAAACTCTAGATAAAACATAAGATGTATAAACTGTAACATGCATCAAATACGATTTCACTTTCTGTAAGTAGAGAATAAATTCAAATTCACATTATGGCACAATGCAGTTCATTGGCATAGAATCAACAAAAACTCAAGGAAACATTTTCATTCATAAGCTTATACAGTGGAACCTCATTTCAACCAACTTACGTCTTGTTATAACCGATAGTTCGTTACATCCAGTCAGTATGATATTACTAATGTAATCTCATTTAGGATGAAATAATTGAAATTGAAATTTATTTTCATTACGATGTTACATTATTGAACGATAAATAAGTATGATTAGACGAAGAAAAATGTAACAGGATAGCCTATTATCCCAATAATAGGTTTGTTATATCTGAAAAATCGTTATTTTATCTGAGGTCTTAACGCGCTTCCACTGTGAACATAATAAAGCAAACAAAAAGGTATCTATGAATTATTTCAATCAAAAGGCAGATGATAAGCTCTAGTTTAAATGTGCTCTGTATTCCTCAACCGTTGAGTATAAATCATCGAGTCTAATTCGTGTTTCAGGTTCGTTCACGGAGCTAACTACGATAGTCTTTAATTGTGTGATGTCGCGACTTGTGCCCGAAATATCGTCCAAACTAGCAACAATATCATCTCTTACGGCTAACTGCGTGACTTTCGATCTGATTTGAGCGAGGTTAGCGTCACGTAAACACGGCGGCTGATAGAATGTACCCTTTAGCATCATCCATAGCAGCACGCCGAGACTGTAAACCTCGTGATACGGATTGATAGCCCTGGACATACTAGAATCATACCGCTCTGGAGCGAAGTGAAACGGTAACGTGCCATCTGGATATGGAATTTCCAGAGAAATAACTTTCAGTATATTCACTTTCACTTTGAATTTTCCTTCCTAAAAGAGAATAACAGGTATAACTAATTTTGACAAAGTAAGACTGAGTGCTTGTCATGCCATCTGGTGATATAAACGTAAATGACATCATTGGTTTAGCACGGACTCATTTTATGCAATAGACATTTCACTTACCTCATGTTTAATAATGAAAATATTATTAGGACGGAGATCTGTGAGACGGAATTTCTTCTCCGACATAGCGTAAACGATGGAGACGAGCTGATAGAATATTTCAACTTTATCGTTGAGCGTAAACTCACGAATTCCAGCCTTCAGAAGATCGAACAAACTGTACGCTTCCAACGAGTCGGGTGTATATCGTAACCTAGGTAACAGCAGCACCAATCCGAATTCGGAATCGAATGATGTCTCGATCGGCTTCAACAGATCTTCGTGATTTACGAATCTGAAAAATTGATAATTACAAGAGAATAAGAAACAACACGTGAATAGTTAAAAACCAAGGCGCACTCTAGACGCAGGTGATGACTTGAATAGCAATGTGTTGAGCTGATGACCGTTGAATGCTGGGAGTCAATATCATGTATGTAGCAGGTGGGGAAGGGAATTCCACACGTTTGCTACAAACTAATGTCCCAAATGCACATCCACCAAATGAGACTTAAGGTTCTATGACTTAAAGCAAAGTACCGGTAATCGTTTAGACTGAAAGGCTGGATCGTTTTAGAGAGTGTCAGGGCACTTGAAAAACGACTTTAAACAAAACAACATTTGGAACCCTGATGTTATACTCATATATCGAACATACCTCATGAAGTTGTACACATTGGCAAAATCCTGTGGATTTTTCGTTTTCTTGATGATGACATTTTCGTTGTTGCGACACGAATAAATTGTACTGCGTGAACCTTGTGCGATGAAATCACCCATTTCTTCGAGATGATCTTGTTTTATAATACGCGATAGAGCATCGGTTTTACAGATAGTCAATCCGAAAATAGGCATCAGTTTCAATAAATCATCTTGCATTTTCGGTAAAGCTAAACACCGTGTGTTGGATAGTTGTTCAAGCGCGTTCAAACAGTTCTGAAATTCTTTATCGCAAGCCTTCAAACTCTTCTTCATTTTCTCGTGCGATCTCTGAATGAGTTTATCCACGTCGATCGCGTTCAAAATATTCTTCGCGGTTTGTAATTTCCATTTGTCAGTCAGCTGCCAGCCGACCAACGCCGCGCGCACGTTTTCCAAATTTCGAGAAGTTTTTACGGCGAATTCTAGGTACGCGAAATTCATAACTTCACCCAAGTTGATCGCTTCGAATTCAAACTGCAGTAAAGAGTTAAATGAAAACTTCAGATGATCTTGTACGTATTCTTCGTACGGATGAAATGTTTCAACTAAGTGCTCGATGCAACAAAGAATTGAATCCACAAATCTCTTCCACTCATCAAATAACAGTTGCTCGACGTCTGAATTCAATTGAACCAGTATAAAATCTTGGACTTGTTGCCGGCAATTTTCGAGCAAGAAATTCTTTTCAACTTCTTTCTTGATGAAAACTGGACTGAATGTCATGTGAATGATTTTCTCGGTAAGGTCGCCTCCTTTGCTTTCGATCATTTGTTTCATAGACAGAGCTAGATCACGAGCTCGCATGTTCATACCGTCGACTGATTCTCTCATCAGATTAAGTCCGAGCGTTTTAACTGATTGGATATTTTCCTTCAGCCTTTGAGGCCGAGACAAATTAAGAAATCTGTCTGAGATACAGAAATCGAATGCACGTTTTTGAATGAGATTTAATCTACAGACAGCGTGTTCTAGTAGTCGATTTCCTGTTTTTATGTAGTTTTTAGCAACGCAATTGACGAACTTGTTGAAGTTATCGGTATCTTTAGTTTTCTGATTTTTTCGACGAGCCCTCCTAACATTGTGACACGAAACTGCAAAATAATCCGAGCACTGCTCTCGCGTAAGATCTTTATCGATGAGTCCGAACTTTTGCAGATTTCCGAACGTCCATGTTCCTTTATCGATAAAGTTTTTGGTCTTGACTTGATTTTCTTCTTCGTCATCCGTAGCGCAATCCATCGACGACGCGTATTCATTCTCTTCGGATTTGTTACAAACGTACAAGATTCTCATTTTCGGAGATTTGGCTTTTACATTAAATAAAAAGACTCGATCCTGAAATACAGAAGAATTGTCATTTTAATATACGGTAGTAAATGAACCTTGTGATAATGAACTGAAACATAACGATGTATCGGTTTTTACAAACCCAGAATTTTGTCCCAAATAGGACTGTAGTAATACTTTCATATTGGATATCAAACTATCCGTTATTAGACTAAAAAACTGCAACCTTGTTTCTCATTTCTGCTGAACTTTTAAGTTGAGGCCACCTATCTATCTATTCTGTACAATACTTTTTCTAAAATCATAATCAAGCTTACCATAACAGACCTTGCAGTTATAAAAAGTTATCGCAGTTTACAAAATGACCCAGCCGTTAAGGAGAAACGAAGGTATAATAAGTGTTTTATCCAGTATGAAAGTATCACAACTGCTCTATTTGGGACAATATTCTGAGTTCGTCATAACCGATAATTCGTTATATCGAACATATTTTCTGGTCACCTGAAGTTCGTTGTAATGCGATTCCACTGAATTTTTTACCTATTTGTTGATAACTTACTTTTTCATTGAGCGATCTGTTTCCATCTATAACATAAATCATTAGTTGTAAATCTTCTTTGCTCAACATCTCAATTCTTTCATTTAATACGTCATTTTCACTCAATCCGGGAGAATCCATTATTTGTAATCCACGTCTCAGTAGTTCACAATCTAAACCAACTTCGACGACATGACTAACTTCACTCAAATCATTACGTTCCACATCTTCCAAATCGATGAACTTATGTAGAACCTTTTTATTAAGTTTTTGTTCTTCCAACAACTTTCCGTTATCTAATAAACGTACATACGGCTCTTTATTGTACTTTATACGTACTATTCGTGCTGTACACGGCAATTCAGATGTCGGCAAATATCCTTTTCCGAGAATCTCATTTATCAAACTTGTTTTTCCCGAATTCACTTGTCCCATAACCATAATCAGGTGCTCTTTTTTTAGATGATATTCACAATCTTGATGCTCTTCGGTAGAAAAGAGGAATGACTGTAGATTTTGCATTTGTCCCGAAGAGAGAATTTCACTTAATTTGTAACATTGCTTATCCGTGTCATCTAACAACTTATACAGCATTTCTTTATATTCACTATTCCTCTTCAAGGCAGTCTCTAAGGTATCAATATCATTCTTGTCATCATTCACCTTCAACGTTTTTGTTTTCTTTGCTTCAACAACAATCTTACTTTTCACTAGTCCGTCGGATACCGCGTCAGCAACTAAACACCTATTTTTCGGCCGTTTCTGAACATCTTTGGTTTGCTTCACTTTTTGTGACGACATTGCAACAGCTGCAGAACCCTTTTTGTCAAGATTCATCGAACTAAATTTACGTGAAAATAACTTGATCCATGTTTTTTTGCGCTTTTTAGAAACCTTTCCCGAACTATGTTGCTGCTGCAGGAATGCATGCAGTGACTCCGGATCATTTTTAAATCGCCTGTACAATTCATCTATCTGTTGCAGGTACTGCTCGGAAAACTCTTCACAATTATTGAAAGTGATATTCTCGTTTCTATTTCTAAGCATATTCAAGTTTTGCTGATTATCTTGAACTTATCATAAGTGATCTGTCGCATGGTTCTTCATGTAAGACTGTATGAATTGATCATACCTGAAAATTTAATTACAACAGTTCAGTCATGGTCATAAGTAGTGAATGACCTAATCGTTAACTTGAAATGAGTAACTGCTAGTAAGTTGTGTCGTGAACAGAAAATATCATACAACTTGATTCTTCAACAATAAGTACAACAATGACTTACAATCATATTAAAGGTTATGAGTAAATAACTATGTTAAGTTTTATACAACACCCACGATATTTGACTCTCAGAAATAAACGCTCTATCATTTGAAAAAAGAAAGGACTTTTAAATCATTCATGATTCAGGTCCGAGTGAATGAATCAACCCGGAAGTGAAACTGCTTTGTGAATTTACTTAGTGATATTATTGATAGTGTCATTCGTTTTTAAAAGTTTGCACCCAGCCTATTCTATGACACCACATAAGTTTACCATCAATTTCCGTCGGACATTTACCCGCTATGAATAATGTCGTTGGTGAGAATTGAATCATCCGATATTTGAGGTTGGATCTGCTTTTTAAGGCTAATAAACATCTAGGACAACTTCTCTTCTCTCACACCTCGGATTTGGCAACCGGACTACTGCACGGACCGAACCAGTTTCGTCAAGCGGGATCGTTCAAACAGTCCCCTGCAACGCAACGCGCATATGACAATTAAATATAGAAACGGAATTCGTTTAGCAATAGTTTTAGTAGCCGTCACATCGCACAACCCAAAAAATCGGCGGCCATTTCAAATGCAGAACAAGATCTCATTGTCGCCAAGGCCCCCCCGGTCCCTGGCCGGTCGCTCTATCGTCGACAATCTAGTTAATGCTTTAAGTCTAATCACCAAATAAGACAAGATTCACAACATTTTCTTAGTTTAAACAACATCGATGGTAAAGCTAATTCCTTTGCGCTTATAAAGCGTAGCCTATTACTATTCATAAATCGCCGATGTGGCCCGTGCACGCCGCATAACGATTCACTGTGTAAACACAACGCGGTAGGCCCATAAGCGGCAGGATCGGGGTTCTGACCAATATAGCATTTACAATGGAAGCCACGGTGACGCAAGACTTCGAAGCGCGATCTAATGATGAACTCAGTGTTAACAAGGGTACATGTGTAAAGGTAGTAAACGTGGCAGGCTACGGTCTAAATCGTAGGATGCGTCAAATATTCGGTTTCCTCATCCGTATTGTTTTCCTTAAAAAAAAACAACCCGTTCTTTTCTAGGTTTTAGAACGTCCGTGCGAAAATAGAAAATGGATAAGGGCTGAATTAGATGGAAGAGAAGGGGTCATTCCACTGAACCACATAGAAATAGATGATATTGGGTAAGAATTAATCCAACCTCCCAACTTTTATAAAATGATAAGTATTGAATCCAAACAAAACCAGTGCACATTCTTATTTGATGCAATGACGGACAGACAGTGATGTAATAACATTTTTAGGTGGTTCTTTGGCAAAATGACGTACGAAGAAGCCGACTTAATGGCACAACAAAGAGAGGAGAGGAATTTTTTCATTCGAGATAGTGATTCGATACCCGGTGGTTTCTCACTTTCAGTTTACACGTAAGCATCTTATTTACGACCGTTTCCCTTTCCGCGACATGGTTGACACGTCATAAACCTTGTTTCAGACGCAGCAATGGCGTACTGCAATTTGATATAACGAGAGACAGTTATGGAAATTATATTTTTGGAGTCATGAGCTTCAATTCGCTCAATAAACTTGTTGCCTTTTATCGTGAATCGTCTCTTAGTCACAACGAAGAAAAGGTACTCTTGCAATGACAAGTAAGTAAATGGAGCGAAAATTAAGTTATTATGATTATCAGTAATTGTTAAATGCTCATTCAAAAAGAAATAATGTAAATTTCCCTTGTATTAGTGTAATCAACGATTTCAATATTATAACCTTATTATTTCGAAACCAGTATTCCCGAAGAAGTTCCCGAAGAAGAATATTAGGATATTTATGAAACGTTGAAATTTTTCATTCCTATTGTGGTATTTTATATAAACATTCCTTATTTTATCTTATTTGTAGGTGTTGAAAATGATGACCTTGCGTCCAAGCAATAACTCCATTGCACTCATCGCTTTGTGTTTTCATCAGTTACTTTGCTGTGAATAACAATCAGTTTTTTTCTGAATACCGGTAGTGTCTATAAATTTGGTATCATAAACTAAAATACTCAAATCTAAAGGATTTATAACCGGACATGCATTCAATTTATAAACATGTTGTAGTGTGTGATATATATCATGTTGAAAAACAAATAAATTAATATAAAGTACTCGTTCTTATTCTGTTTTGCTTTATCGAAATAGTTCTGAAGTTTTTGAAGTATGGATGGCGTGCTTGTTCTCGAAAATCGAAGCAATACCTACAAATACATATAACGGACGGAAAAAAATGAAAAATATTTTGAAATTCGAACACTAAGATGAATTAGTTTCCAAAACTTAATTCTTTCGGATAGATCGAGGCTCGGTCCGATAGCGGCATGTTTCAAATGCGTTAACCACCGGTTCAATGCGAAAACTGACTAATAAAAACTGCGACAAAGTCCCTGGATACGCATAACAAACCGGTCCATGCTATACACAAAACTCCCTGAGATATCATTCAAAAATCCATATATCCAATTCAAACATATCAGTGTTTATTTTCGTAACGGCGCTCGTGGAAAAAGTATTTCTAGTGAACTTTATGAGTCTAATCATAACATTACAAGAACGGGCGAATGCTTGATTTCCCATCGGTGGGTATCACGGTTGACAATTTAGAACAATAGCGATTAAGATTAGTATGATATATACATATATGTATATAAATATACAGCGAATCTTTAAGTAAATCCGTGCCTTGTTGTACTGCGTAGTTGGTGTGTATGGAATAACTTAAGTTACGTACCGGTACCAGTGCATACAGCGCGTAATGGAAGCCGTAGCATTACACGATTTTACGGCAACTGCTGATGATGAACTCAGTTTCAAAAAAGGATCAATCTTAAAGGTAGACAACGAATGCAGTTTGTTTTTTGATAATTCGAATTAACTCTATATTTGTGTATCGACTAAATCCAGATTTTAGAGTTTGATGACAATAGCCAATGGTCAAAGGCTGAACAAGAAGGCCGTGATGGTTACATACCTCTTAATTATGTTCAGATAGAAGATCATAAGTAAGTTTATTTCAATTTCACTTAAAAGAAAGATTATTTTGTCTCAGAGTTGCTTGATTGGCAGATTGAGTTGTTTGTCACGTCATGCTCTTCACATATAGTTTTCGGTGGAACACATTGAAAAATTAATCCCTATTTATGTTATAGATGGTTTCATGGTAAAGTTAAACGCAGTGACGCAGAAAATATATTGAAAAGCCAACCGCATAACGGAGCCTTTTTAGTTCGCGAAAGCGAATCAACACCGGGCGATTTCTCACTTTCTGTTAAGTAGGTTTTAATTTTTTTTCAAACATTTCATTTAACATTTATTGCTCGTTTGTATTCACATTTGGAAGTGATAAATCCCAAGTAAGAGCGATCATCTTGTATTTCCAGATACCAGAGCGGTGTACAACATTTTAAAGTTTTGAAAGATCGTGCCGGGAAGTACTTTCTTTGGGTTGTGAAATTCAATTCACTCAATCAGCTAGTTGAATACCATCGAACTTCGTCTGTTAGTCGCTCACAACATATATTATTGAAAGATATGGCACAGGATTAAACCGGCCGGATGTGCAAGAAAAACCTGCATCTAGTTAGAATTTTATAACCTTTTATAGAAAAAATATGAAACTATGAAATAAATGAAACTAAGTGTTTTTGTTTTATTCTTTGTTGCTTTTTTTCGGTTCGTTGCGATCGACCATGGTTAAACGCCATTTAAATATTTTTTTTTTGTTTTGTGATAAAATCAAGCGCTCGCTCTTCGATTCGAACACTTTATTGAATACTGCCGTGACTCGGAGCAAAATTGAAAAAAAAACTACCGGCTACAGACAATCACAATTACACGTTGAATATTGAACCATGGAGTTCGTTTCACAATCCATGGTTGAACCAAGGGCGGCCCAAGCCTAACTGCTCGATTCGATAGACAATCACATTTTCCCTAGGGTGACTGTCATCTGCTTCACTGTGACTTGGGTGTATATCGGGTGGCCTTGCCCGATCGGTTTTGGCTGCCACTCGATATCCTCCTGAGTCTGGGTTGAGGTAGGCATCGTCGTTTGAAATAACAGTTTGACCTATGCACTGTAGATTGTATTTTCAAGTTTAAAAAGCGACCGGCGGGGAGTGGGGTTCTTTGTAAATAGCTCGTAAATTTTTTACCCCTGTGAAGCTGGCTCCCGGTTCCCGGTTCCCGATTCGACTCCCGATTCAAAATGTTTTTGAATCGGGAGCTGAACCAGTAGCCGGCTCCCGGTTCCCGGTTCCCGATTCGGCTCCCGGTTCAAAAGCATTTTGAATCGGGAGCCGAATAAGGAACCGGGAACCGGGAGCCAGCTTCACAGAGGAAATTTTTTTTTTTTTTTCTTTCTCTCCTTTTATGTTATGTTATCATTTGTCAGTGTCTCTTTGTATTAATATTTTATTGCCGTGTCTGTCCTATGTAATTTTGTCGTTATACGGATGAAATAAATTTTTGAATTGAATTGTCATCCGTGAAGACCAAATCCACATTTTAGAGCCCACCGTCTGGAGTGAACCGTAGGTGGCGCTGTCAAAGTGCAGCGCCGTGTCGAAATACCGTCGAAATGGCAGCTACGAGGCGCTTGAATAAGGTAGGCCGCTTTACTATAGTAAAGAGTAAATATTGCTGATAGAATAATTTTTGAAATTGATGATAAACTCCGCAATGGGTTGATAACTTTGAAAGAAAGCAGTGCAGCAGCGACTTTGACTCAAACTATCAAAATTAGTCAGTCACTCGGGCTAGTAGTCTGTTAATAATCCGCTCGACAGATACGCCTCTAATAAAGAAAAAGAATAAACCGTTATTTTTCAGGAACTAGAAGAACTCAGGAAGACGGCAAATCAGGTTTTTAGGGATATCATAGTGGATGAATCTAATGTGCTAAACTGGCAAGGCCTTATTGTTCCAGTGAGTATCTTTTTTGGCTAGAGGCCTAGCCCTAGGGCAGGTCATTTTCACTATTTTACATTTCTGTTCTGATTAATTGTGAGATAATTCATCTTATAGGATCATCCACCTTACAACAAGGGATCGTTCAAAATCGAGATTGTATTTCCTGCGGAATATCCATTTAAGCCTCCAAAAATAACATTCAAAACAAAGATTTATCATCCAAATATCGACGAAAAAGGACAAGTTTGTTTACCGATAATTAGTCCTGAAAATTGGAAACCTGCCACAAAAACTGATCAAGGTAAAAAGATGAATTATTAATTAATGGGTTGTTTTGTGATGGATGCCTGGTTGATATACTTGACATGGGTGAAGCCAGGGGCAGACTTTGACAGAAGCACAAAGAAATAAAAAGGGTGTAGGACCTATGTACTGAAAATGCGCAAGTAAAAAGTATCCATGAAGCCTAAACAAGGGTCTGGAAAATTTTGAAATTTCAGCGCATTTTCATATAGTTTTCAGGCACTTTAAGGACATTTAAGAGAATATTAAGCTAAATCTTATGCTGCAGCCAGTTGTCTCATTAAGTGGGGGGGGGGGGGAATGTCTGTTCTACTGTAATTGTGATATAAAGGTGATGCAAACGCTTCAAGTATGAAATTTTCTCCTTGAAAACTCCTTATATCTAGGAATGACTGATCTGTAGGGACCCTGTATTAGCATATAGTCATAACATCGAAATTAAGCTATTTGCTCGAGGAAACATTTCATATTCTAGTTTTCATTATCATCGTGGGATCTTATTTTATTAGTATTATCGTTTATTTCAGTTATTCAAGCATTGGTCGCGTTAGTAAACGACCCAGAGCCGGAACATCCGCTGCGCGGTGATATAGCTGATGAATACACTAAAGATCGGAAAAAGTTTATGAAAAATGCCGAAGAGTACACAAAAAAATACGGAGAAAGACGACCATAATTCCTTATACAAACTATGTGATCTTTGTTTATAAGAAGCTTCAAACTGATGATGTGTATTTCTAATTGTTTACCGATATCGCTGCTTGCCAAGGATTTTGAGTCATTCACATTCCTCGTTAAAGTAGCCAGAGATCTACTGATAATAATAATAATAATACTATCTTGAATCATTTATCGGGGTATATTAAATTAATATGCCTGTCTTCTCTAGGAAAATTCACCATTGATTTCATCAATTACTGTATATTCAGTTAACATTTTTTGTATGATTTACGAGGTACTGTAAACTATGCCTAAGTAGGACTCGTTAGTCGGGTAGACGCTCAAGTCGGGCTTTGTTTTATTTATCTAGCCTTACATGGTTCAGATCTTGGGTTTTCCAATGCTAACCCAGAGATGTTTTCAAGTAGATAATTTTTGGTTATGTACAATCAATAGTTTTCCTTCCCTTGCTGCAGTCGGCGTGCACAAACGCTGTCGATCGACGTGCTGCTTTTATTGATTTATTATGCTTCATTGTATGGAATACGTGTTTCCAATTGTTCAAGTTGTAGATTTTGATTCAATTGAAAAATCCAATTTTCCGAAGCTAGTCTGATATTTTCACCTGGTCCCAAAACATCTGACTTGGGCATAGTTAACTGTAGTCTTGAATTACATTTTCATCAGCAGCCTTGGCAAGTGAGGTTGTATAGAGACTGAATTCAGATAGATGTGTATAAAACTTCTGTGTAGTGTATGATTTAAATCTTATTTTGTGACCAGGGCCCAGTTTCACGAACAAGTTTAAGCCTAAAACGGTTAAGTTTGAATTGTTGTCCTCATTGAAAATGTGAAGTAACTAATAGCGATTACAACACAAATTCCAGTTTAACTTTTTTGTGAAACTGGGCCCTGTCGATAACAGATTAGTTTAACTTTACACTAGAATATCCATCGAAAATGTTGAACAAGATTATTTAGACATTTGTATTTTGTGTATTTCAAACTACTCTGTAAGTGTGCTTAAAAACTTGATTTTGCTTTACCCACAAATTGCAGGCATTTGAATATGATGCCTTACTTTCTTAATTAATATGATGAAGAGCGAATTTAGTTTTGATTTACTCTTCGCTCTTCATCACTAAAAACTGATAATAATTTAGTTTTGTCAAACGATACATTGATTATATAATAGAACGTATGTCAGACTGTAGTTCAGTGGGTTTTCGAGACAATTGAAAACACTATGTTCCTGTCACTGAGGTTGCATTACAAATTCTACCTTACCTTTCATCTGCTCACAGATTTTCTAAAAACGCAACCTCCGAGAAAGGAATTATTACCGAAACATTGATATACATTGTAAACTGGTGGTGTTTTTTTAAGAATTGTCATCTTCAAGTGAAATACATGTTGGCTATGTGATTAAAGTACATCATCTCTTTGTTACGGTTGTTGTCTGAGCTATTGAGGTCCTCAGGTTCTTACGGATCAGGGAATCCTGGATTTATTTTTTCCCTGTAGGGATAATCAGTGAATTATTGAATTTTTCATGTCTTGTTGTGGCACAAGGAAGCTCTTGATAAGAAACGGCCCCTGACTCGATTGAAAATTAATGAGTTAAAATTAATAAAACGGAGCACTGGATCTTATATGTGTCGTGAAGATGGATTGCTGATCATTCTGATACACATTAAACCGGTTAATAGTTCCATATAAAGAATTTATTATGAAAAAGTTAAACACAAAACGCGCATAAAGGATAGAGGATTATTCTGCACCGGTTGAAGAAATGTCTGAAGATTGAGATGTTTGAATATTGTCCGATGACTGTGATCCGGATGATTTCATTTCTACTGAATTCTGTGAATCCTTACTGAATAACAGACGTTGCAACTTTTTTCTGGTCACTTTAAATCCACAGGTCGGACACTGTCTATCATTCTACAAAGCAATACAACTTCATTAATAATCAAATCTTGTATTTTGTTTGAGATATCTGTGGATTGAGAGTGTGAAATTCAGCTGATTTTACACAATTTTAAGCATTATGGATTTAAAGATTTGAAGTGGGCATTACCTTACAAATAATTTTCCAACACGGCAAACAGCAGATGTGATCACAAGTTGCTTTCAATGGAATGTCAGTAACTGATTGACATTTACAACACACATACCCTGAAAGTAACGTACACATAGATGTAATCATTAATCAGATTTCAGCACAAGAAGTGTAGTTGGACTAATTCTTACCGGTTTGTTGTTGATCGTCAGCAACTTGTTTATCACTCGTCACTGATGTTGAAATTCCTTTGTTTAAATGGGTTTGATTGTCGAGTTGACTAGAAATTGTAGACTTAGTACCGGAATTCATTTGGTTTATGGGATCTAACTTTTGTCGTTTTTCCTCTTTAGCTGCAATTCATAGAAAATGTAGCGGGGTCAGGTTGAAATGAGAAAAGTAAAAACTTAAGAAACAGCTACACATTGTACATACTCTCTGACAGGGACTGTAATTTTCTTTTTGATAAACTATGCTCTGGTTTATAACCGCAGTCCAGACCTGTCAACTTGAAACAATATCTCGCGAATTCTTGGCGATCTTTTGTCTTCACAAAACAATAGAATGCTAGAAAAAGTAAATTAATCACAATTAACTTGTATTCTTTAAGATTAGTTTTTCAACTCAATGTAAACCGGTACCTTTAAATAGCTGAGGTTGGTTTGCATCCACGAACACTTTCCTCAGTACAATAATCAATGGAGAAAGTTGACTGGTTTTTGTATAATCCCTCGTGGCCTTTATGAATATTTTGTGAGCTTCAGGATTCAGCGTTTGTTTAACCTGAAAAATTGGGAAATTAAAAGGATCAATTCAGAGAAAGAATTTTGAAATTGTTTCCAACAACGAGAAACAAACCTGAGTAGAATAAGAGGCTATTGTTTGATGAAGTGAACTCGATGGTTCAACAGGCTGTGAATCTGTTTGGTTTGGAAGATTTTGTTTCTCAGACTCCGCAGGTAAAGACTCTACTGCATCAAACGCTCCTTTCTGAAACATACAAGCCATAATCACATTTGTAACAAAAACCAGATAAAATTAGGCAACCGATAAAACTAGGCAACAGATAGACAAGGCAACTAGGCAACCCCCTTTTTAAATCCATGTTTGATCCAAATTTTGTTTTTTCACATTCTGGATATTTCGTAAAAATTTTGCCTTGGAAAACGTCCATCTCAAGCTTCGAATTTCAAAAATTAAGAACATGCAAGCAATTTCAAGGATTGAATGCTCATTTCAGCAGATACGGCGCAAAGGATGGCATATAATATGCCATACTTTACATTGTATCCGCTGAGTGCTGAAGGCAATAGTTCCTCTTGTATCAATCCTAGTGATGCCCCTGCGATCTATTCTACCTTGATGATTTTTATTTTCTTGTTTCTCTTCCTATCCTCCATTCGTTTTTCAAGGGCAGCTTGATCTGATGACATCTACAATTCAAGTGATCAGAACGATTTCATTCCTGTTTGACGACTGGGTATCTATCGTTTAGAATATAAAACAGTACTTACAGCTACAGAACTAGTACTGCAGCAAGGTTCATCAGGGTTACATATCGGTGGTGACTAAATGAAACAAGAAAATGTAGGAATCTACAGCGTGTATAATTGGCGCGAATTGTCAGATATTTCTGTATAAAGATCATCATTCATATTTACATTGTGGGCTTCGAGGGCATTTAATAAACCTTTTCCAATAGGTTCATTTTTAGATTGGGTCGTTCTTTCATACTCGATAGCTAATCTTGCCATACGATCTTCTTCAGCCAAATGATATGGAATATTTTCTGTAAATTGTACGTTTCATATCATGATTTCGTAAACACGAAGATTGGTAGCATCGGTAAGATAAAAACCCACTATTTGAAAATTAAAAGAAATCTAAAATCGAGAATTTATTTATTGAAACAATCTAAAATATAAGAACACGATGTTTCGATCTCACACTAGAGATCATCGTCAGGACGAAGATTGGTAGTGTACTTTGTAGGCTAACGTGATTTTTTTTTCAATACGAACATTCACTACTAATGCATGGCTAATTCTCAGTTAACCTAAAAAATACTACCAGTTTTTAAGTTTACTGATTTGACACAGCTCCTCTAAAGCTCTTCTTATCATATTTCAGTGAAAACGTTTATAGCGATCATTGGATGAAAATAATTCCTACCTTTAGTGTGTACCTGTCTGAGGCTGGATACATGATCCTCAACAGAACTAGCAGTTATTGAAGAGCTGCATGTCCGCGGTTTATTGTACGTCTCACTAACCATGAAGAACCCAGACTGTGAACCTGTTGGTTTTTTCTTCTTTGGGTTTGGTGCTGGAAGCTAATCATGAAAGACAATTAAGAACAAAAGCGACTCACGCATCCCAGGCAAAATTGATCACTTTTTTTTCACTAACCGTTTGCTCCGCATTTTTGAAAAATGTGGCAACGTCGCGTAATATACTTCCAAATGAATCATAAACTTTGAGAGAGGGTCGTATCCAGGCAGGTAACTGAGAACGTGATTGATTACCTCCGAACCTAGAATAAATATAGTTATCCGGACATTCATATTTACCTCATACTGAATTGTATACTCAGAAGCCAGTTCCATAGCTTTCTTTTAAGTTCATTGCCAATTTTCCATCAAATTCTAACCAAGAAGTACAATGGAATTGGATTCAGAATTACAATCATCTCAAACCTTTCGTCGCAGAGTAAAATAGCTCCATAATCTTGTTTATGTCTAATAACTCGACCGATTGCCTGGTTAACAGCACGCGTTGCCTGTTGTCTGTACCACTCCTGACCGCTTAAACGCTAAAAATAAACAACCAACAAAATATTACATCAGGAAACTTAATTCGATTCGAGTTGAATATTACTTTTACTGACCTGTATTTTGTCTACCCTAGTTTGTTGTTTATTTTCATCCAAAAATTTCATTTTCAGCACAACTTTTGGGTCCATACGCGGTGGAAAGGGAAGCCCAGTGATAACTACAGCGCGGCCGTTTATATCCGCAAAATCTAAACCTTCGCTCACCTACAGACAAACTCCTTTCATGATTGTGATTATGAAATACCAGTATCCATTGTTTAGAAGATGATGATACATTACCTTGCCTCGACATACAGCCATGAATATAGCACCATTTAAAGATTGGTCATTGATTTTCTCATAGAATGATTCCATTGCCTATGAAATAATTTTCCACTACTTAAATCTTAAATCAGTATTTTATCATATTTTACTGAATTTTTATTGAATGACTCATAGTATACATACCTGTTGGAAGTCACTTTTCCCCTTTGGTTCAACAAATACCGGCTTATATTGAACGATCCGATTCCATATATTGGATTTCTGATATAAGACGTTAAGACCATCGTTAGAAATAAGAACTAGTTTGCTTCTATAAGATTATCTGTCTACGAGTTTACTTTACCTGCCAGTTCTCAATATTTGTGGCCATAACGATGTAGGATGGAAAGAAAACCAGCAAACCATTGGGTACTAGTCGAGCGAAATTCACTAAAAATTAAAAATTCTAAATCTCAACAAATCACAGCGGAGATCTTTGATGGAAAACTCAGAGATATATCGCACTTACCCAACGCATTTCCTAAAGATTGTTGATATTTTTCATTACTTCTATTATCATAAGATGAATTGAGTTTCGTACCATCTGGACCTTTACTGATCACTGATATCGAGGTCTGATGCGATTCTATTACATGTGGGTTCTCTAATTGTATTGGAAATGGTCTGAAAAATTCGGTAAATTATGGAGATTTTTCATAAATCTCTGAAAAACAGAAAAACTATAAAATTAGATGGTGAATACACTGCGTACATTCCCATCTCTTTACTGAATGAGTCCATTGGCGATAAAGTGCCACTTGTCAAAATAATACATTTAACACCATGTGATTTTAAATCATCCATACTGTGACCAGGGCTAAAGCACCAATAACTCAATGTCCGTCCTGAAAAAAAAATCAAGAATTATTCTCAGTTGATCATGTATGATGTCTGATATCTAATCACAGAAACTAAGATATATTTACCTTGTTTATCAGTAGGTTTGTTAGAAGATGAAGCCCATATATCAACTATATCTTTCTTCTTTTTATAATTCTTTTCCTCTAAAGCTATATGTACCTACCAGAATTTAACACCAGAATTGTTAAGATATCGGATATTTATAAGCCTCATTTTCTGGTTATTCTCCAAATGAAACATACCCTGTATGGTCGCGATACTTCGAGCTGATGCCTATCAACAGATATGCTCTCTCCCGGTTCACGAACAAAAACTATTCTCAATACTTCACATATTTTCGATAATCCAACACCTTTCCTGTGAAATCCATGATTTGCTATAAGTAAAATATCAACATTATATTCCTGATGAAGATCAACATACAAACATTGAAGATTTGATTAGACATACTTTCACTAGTCATGTAAGTTAATATTTTATCAAGAAGTTCAATAGTTGAGTTTTTCGTTGAGTACGTGATTCCAACTTGAGCAAATAATTCAAAAATATAACTGCAAATATAGAAAGGTATTTGATGAATTACATGCATTTTTGTAAATAAGATCCGAATATAATTGTTATCAAACCTACTTTCCAGGTTTAGTTAAACCAGTTCTAGCAGGAACATTAACCGCATCCAAGACCTTCTCCAGATCCATGAAAATACCTGAAATACATGACGACAGCAGTTATACGTGTTTCATTTCATTTGATACTAACCACAAATATTCATTTTCAACTTACTTTTTAAACGGAGACATTCCTCAAGTTCTAGATCAGGCACTGAATTAAAAGATCAAGCTGTCAATATAAAAGGTGACTAGGTAGTGGAGACATCTGGATAAATGACTGGCACTGACACTTACTGACTGCATCATCTGAACTGTATTCTACAGTTGTTCCCGATTCTTTTTCATCATAAAGCTTATTACAAAGTTCTCCAATCTCTTCTATAGCGCTAGCGAGATCGTATGACTTCATATCGAATGATACGCTGTCCTCGCAAATCTTTTCCTATAATCAGACAGCACAGTAAGAAAGATCATTTAAACGCAATCCATAAAGTGTCAAGACTTAGGACATTTATATGAATTATCACCCAATACAATGTAACGATATATCATTGACTATCTTTCATTAATGACATCACTAAGAATACAGCGGTATCTCGGTACGCATCTTCAGTTAAAACTCACCAAATTATGAGCCTCGTCAAATATGATGATGTTATCTTGTAGTTCTATATTATGAGCTCTTCTAGCTTTAGGATCGAGTAGATAATTGTACGGCATGAACAGTATTTCAGCATCGGCTTTCAATTCGCGAGTCATGTAATACGGACAGGTCCTGCAATTCGTAAATCAGATTTCATTGTATAAAAGAAGCGGAAAATTTCTGCGGAAAAAACATCATCAGTGAATTGAAATTCTTTTCATACTTGTGTCTTTCACCGGCCTTCACCAAATCCTCAATATCCATTACTTTATCGGTGAAATTATCTTTAGCTTCTGAAAAGGAAGATTTGTCCCACGAGAGATGACGGCTATAAACATATGTTATTATTGAGACATAAAATATTACAGACATTGACTGCATCTGAAGCAGACTGTATATCTTAAACAGCAGTTTATAAGCATCATTTATTGGCAAATTTGTCGATGGCAAAATAGACAAATTGATGCACCTCATTCACAGTATACCGATGGTCTGGGTGAACATATTCTTCATTAAAGTTCGTGCTCAAATTCAATAGCGAATGACATCATAAAATCATTGATTTCTCATCAATCAATGGTTGAGTCAGCAGTTATTGAGTACACATTTTTTTTACGAATGAATATCTGCGAATGAATGATCATAGTCACCCATTCTATAGAAGCATTATACATTATATTGAATTCATTTAAAAATAACGTATAACCATTTATCTTCATACAAACAAACCCACTTAATTCGGACCGACTTCATCCCGATTTTGGTCTTATCCGGAAATTATTTGCAGTCCATTTGTTCATCGATATAGGCCTACAACAAAATGAATTTTAATCCGGTTTTCCCCTAAACCTGACGAATTTTGTTTGTCCCAAATGATCAGAATTAAGCGGGTTCTACTGTACTATGATTCCGTCAAATTTCCAAAGAAAATAAACGAATGCTTACTTTCGACTGTGTTATAGAAGAAACACGTTCGAGCTGCTACCTTCGCTCTACACATGTGCACCTTAAAAAAATACATAAACATCTTTTATCCGTGAATAATGACAAATATATCGCATTCAATATCTATATATGAATATGCATAAAAATAAGGGATGAATTTTGAAAGAAATTTGACCAGAAATTCAGGCGAAAGAGGCAGATATGATCGGGAATCGAATAACTAATTATGTATGAAGGAATAATGGATTAGTCAGAGAGCGAGTGTGAGAGAGCCAGTAGAGTTCTGATACAGCCAGTGCACACACTCTTTTACTGTCTAGACATTCAGAGAGAGAGGAGAGAGGCGTGTTCACTCTGTGCTTGTAGGATTTTAACACGGAATGAATATAAGACATTGACAGGTAAATAGATTTGTATATAAATCATACAGTTTTGTGTTGCTAATTTTCAATCGTTTTTTTATTGCACGAAAAAAAACAAAGCTGTATTTTGATTTCAGGTAACAGATGGGTTGATGGGATGGGCGGCTTAGATAATGTATTGAAATCAAATTCTTTGCTTTCTTTTGTTTACCGGTAAATCAGATTCTAAAATCTACTCATCTTAACGGTAGTTTTGGCTTAAGCAAAAATTATAGTAGTGCATTTGAAAGGAACGGATGGGGATTAGATATCGTCGATAATGGCGCAAAGAAGTCGATTGTATCAGTCTGTCTGGGGGTGGGGTGTAGTTAGTCTGCATCGGTTAACAACAATTAGCATCAGTCGGAACAATTACCGAATTTTATGACCATGTCTCTGACAATAAAATGACGGTTTATTGTTATGAAGTAACCATGAATTAGACTGCGCTTAACAAACAAACAAGGGTGTATCCAGATGAGGAACACATTTTTATTCAATTCGAATTCAGTAGAATATTTTCATGACAGTAAAAATCAAATCAAATTTGATATATATGTGTAACATGAATTTTGGTTCTAATCGAAAAAAAACCCTGTTTCGTACCCAGCCTGAGTGGTGTGTTTGTGTTTTATAAGGGTAATTCCTTATTTTAAGATAAAAGGGCTAGAATGATTAAAAACATTTTTGGTTGAGTCGTTGTGATTGCTGCACAATGGAGGCCAGAATGTTGATACTGTGATAAATATCATATAAAAATATCTTGTCAAATTGATAAAACTGGAAAACAATTCATATCCTGCCCTCATCACATTTATAGGACGACGTGCAAAGTAAAATGAATGGTCCAGTCTATACAAGTCACAAGTCCTGCTAGTAAAATACAGTGATGCGATAGCTTTTAATGATGACATTTATCAGTGAATGAATGAATGAGCTATTGGATTAAAACAACGGTTAATCAGTATTAGTAGTCAGTTAGTCAGTGAGGGATTGCTCCAGACACACAATCATCCGCCCGTCATCATCCAATGAACACAAACTGTTGCTCCGGTGATCATTCTTATTCCGGTCACCATGGTTACGATGAAACAGGGATCTTGCGCGTCATGTAAAAACGGGCGAACACATTTTTGAGAGAGTGATAACTACAAGCAGCTCCTGAGAGAATATCACGTGGTATTTCTCACTTTCAGAACAGTCAAATCTCTATCAGATACATATGAGTCAGACGTAGAGTCACTGCATGTAGTGGTCTCTAGTGACCGATGTAATAAGAAACTGATGGTTCCCCTGTTAAGTGCACTCCATACATCACTATCAAATCCTCATGCTATTCACTCTCTGATATAACACATCTCCAAAAATAATTCTTAAACCAAATGACAGCCTATTCAATGCAATATTTTGAAATTCTCAATGAAAAAACCTTTTCAGGGTATTTCAATATAATGTTTGATTGTCGCAGAATTTAGTGAATATAGTTTTTATAGAATTATATAAATCACTACAAATTCAAAAGTATTAAAACAACAATGTTTGATTTAAAGATTATGATAAGAATTGATTTCGCCTTTTCTTCAGATATAAATCATCAAACATTGGGTTAATGATGTATCACCGTGGCAACAGGTTTCAGCGGAATGTCTGAGTCAAGTCTGCGTGACACGACCCGATATACTGAGCTCTGAACTCCGAGTAACACTTCTCGATTATTGGCTCGAAAGAGTTGAATTTAAGGTCAAAATGACTCGGACCCGAATTGACTTCAAATTTCATTTTCATTCAGTGATCAGTTTCAGAAAATCATAGTTTTACTATCAAGTACTTAAGACTGACTACTATTGATATTCATGCATTTCAATCTATAATCTATGACTCAGAGAGGGGATCATTGTTGGACCACACTTTCTGAGTAATTAATTTGAAGATTGAGTGATAATGTATTCTACAACAGTCCATGCAATGTTCAACCTTGTGAATCACGCTTGACCTGTTGGGTGTGAGTAAATACAAGATCTGCTTTTATGACAAAATGAAGAAAATCTTGCTACTTTAAATGTACAAATGCACCACACATTTTTGAATATGAAAATATATCAAGACTTTTTTGATTAACATATTGAATGGTTAAAGTGTGTAATCTTTTAATGGATTTAACCCTCAACAGTCATCAGCAACCATTCCCTGGACAACTGAACTACGATAGCGATTATAATAGGATTGATGGCCCTTAAATACATATTTAAATGAATTCCCAGGGCTGTCATATAAACACAGTTAACAGGTTGAATATTGAGTGATTTGGGAGAGCTGATCGTCGCTGCTCGCAGGGACAGATTACTGCTCGATCCAAGGTCTCCTCGATGACTCATTCTGTTTCAGCATTCAACAGATTCATGATTCACATCACATTATCATCATCCTACCGCAGCTGCAGGCAGCGCTGCATCTAATGGAACTCCGCCAAAAGCAAGCCTTATATGTACATCAAATGCTGCCACAATCTATACATATATTACAAGCTTCCATAAACGAGAGATTTAGAAATTCTTACAGATGGGTCAATCATCCGGGGCAAGATCTGGATGGTCTACCAAATTTTTAGAGCAAATGACAGTGCCATTTTGACTGAAAAAATATCATTTTTCCCAAATTTTTGACAAAATGCCTTTGTTTTGCAGAAACTGGCCTTTTCAGGTTTTCATTGATAACAAACCCTGAAATACTACCAAACCCGCCTAACATCAGGTTTTTTTTTTGAGATGGAACATCCATATTTCAGGGGTTAACTGTAAAATACCTGTAGATGAAAGGGGCACTCAATATTTGAAGGTGTTACGAAAGTCTCATTAGACCCCCCTATGTCCCCCTCTGTCAATGATATTGATTATTACCTTAGCGGTGTTACTTTGCTCCTGGCGAACCGTAGGATTAATGCATAATTGTTCTCTTGATCCGATAACGCAAGCTTTAAACCTGAAATCGAAATCCTTTACTACAAAACACGGAATCAGAACGAAATTTCACTGAGACTGTTGTCGAGAACATTGATATTTACGTGTTATAAGCAGTACGCTTTAATTCCTGCATCGCTTGACTCAGTTGCGTATGGGTACGTGAGGCATAGATTATTTTCGGTTGTGCTAAAAATCATAAGATCTTTTAAGATTAACAGAAATCCTATGAGTAAATGATTGCAATTTTTAATAGGCAGTGAATAAAAAACCTGCACTATTGACGATGAACTGTGAAAAATCTGTTTAACTGATGCCTTTTGGATAAAATACTTCTTCAGAGATTATATATATATATATTACAATGAATGAATTTAGGAAAAATAAAATGTTTCAAACAAATCTAAATTTTGATTATTAGCTGAATGAATGAATTACCTTTTCCATCCCAGCCTCCAGTTGCTTCAGAAAGTCCTTTCAACAAAGCAGCGCCACCAGTTATCTGTTCAGGATCATCATAATCCGTCCATGAAATACCTTTTCTGGCAACAATTTCGGCTTTTTTACTCGACAGCCAAGCTAAAGACGCGCACAATAGACACAGCGTTTTACCAGTTCCCGTCGGACTTTCAAGAATGCCATTGTCACCCTGAAATATCAATGCAAAATGAATATATTACCCGAACTCGAGGATGGAAAGAGCAACATTTTTTAATTCATTCTCACCTTCTGTAAACACTGTATAACTTTCGTCATATAGTCCACCTGACATGGATAGGGATCAAATGGAAATTCTATATTCACACCAAGAACGTTTACGTTTGGCATCTCGTCTTATGTTCCTGTTGTTTGTAGATAGAAAGCCCTGACTAAGAGCGGTGTGACTGAATTGAGTCTAATTCCAACTAAACTTTTAGCCGAATTATTGGGTTTAAACCTCCGCGAACAACAACGCCGGCTACTCACTATTACTGTCTGTCACAGCACTCCAGCAGTGAGGAGTCAGACTCACTCCTCTGTCTTCTGTTCTAGTTCTAGAGGAAAGAGAAATGCCCATTTATACCGATTGCGCTTTAAAATGAAGCTCATTAGATTAGGTTTAGATTTTCAATATCATACTGACCACACCTGACTCTACTCGAGTCGAAGTACGACGTGTAGATCGCAGAAAATATGTTTGAATTTGGAACCCGGAAGCGCCATAACCCGGAAATGAAATGATTACAGCGACAGCGGAACAACCGTTTCTAAATACTCGCGTGCCAGTGTAGGGTTTAATTAATCGGGATTCGAACCCGGTCGTAAGTCACCGTTATTTCACACTTGAGCGAATTTTGCCGGCAACCATTTAAACTGCTCGTAGCACGTGACCTGGTGGCGCTGAAGTTAACTGGTCCAGGCAGTCAGTGGTCGGGTCGCTGTGTAAAAGTGGTTTTCATTTAAAAAGGTCTGTGAAGCTTGTTTTATCTGATTTGAATGAGTTTTAACTCATAGCTCATATAGAATACTTTTTAATGAATTAAAATAGGTTCACATATGGATAGAATCGAAAATGTATGATACATACAAAAGACAAGTCAAGTGAAAAAATTGAGCGCACTTCCAAATTCCAAATGTGATTTATTACGCCAGCTAGCTAGTGGTAGGGATTTCAGGTTGAAAATTTATATGTGTCCTATGTGTATTTTTAATAGCTTAAATGAAAGAAGGGGGTAATATAAACATACAGAATCAAAATCGGCCAAGCGGTTCAAAAGTTATAAGTAATTGAAGGGCGGAAATTTTGGGTATTTTTAGTGGGTGACCAGCTTGTCACAATTTGATAGACCTAGTAGATGGATTACACCAGTATCCCAGTATATAAACAGATAAAGTAAAGTGAGCTAATTAAACACAGTAAATTACCTTCCCACTTCAATATTAAATCAATGTGCAGCAATTTTCCAAATTTTTCCGATTATAAAGAAGTTTATCGTTCCATCGTGATGAATATTTGACAGTAAGTTGAGAGCGGGAGGTTCGACCATGTGGTGGCGACCAAGGACTTGAGACTTTGAGAAGGACCGCAGCATTTTCAGTGTAACTGCCTAAACTGGTGATGGTTTAATAGTACACCGTCAATGACTGTTGTAGCTTGTTGTTAGTCTCTATGAAATGGTGATATATGTGCATATAATAGTTTTTATCAAAAAAATCTTACTCTCTATAGCAATTAGTTGGTAGCCTTTCATTCCCTGCCTGTGTATCTAATTTCTGATTGATGATACATTGTTTGTTTCTAATCCAATTGCAATATAAACAAGGTTCCACTATATTTGGGATTCATGTACACACATGAGTTTTTATGGAATCTGTGATCTCGATCTCGACGCTGAGTAATCTTTAAAAGGCATATAACGACGTGATGTAGGGCTATGAGGAGAGGCCGAGGACTGGCAAAATGCCTTTATTTGAAGTTGATTTTTTCAGATCTGAAAATTAAATTTGTCTTCTGTCATGCGATTGTGGCCTACATGAATAAACTCAGTGGTTTGTTGTGTGATAACGTAAACCCTATCCATTGAACCAGGCATTAATTCAATAAACATGGTCTGGAATTTTTCCATCAGGTATCACTTGACCTACAATTGTAAAACATGTTCGAGAGCCCCAGAACCTGGCGTAGACTATAACACAGTGGTGCATATAGTCAGCACAGCTGCCTGTGTATAGAGGAGTATCGGAGGAACTTGTATTGTGTAAAAACAGGATTTATAGAATCTGAATCTTTCTTGCATAGGTGTGGAGAACACAGGGTAGAGGCGATTAGCATAATACAGTAGACTCTTCTTAACTCGAATGTTTTTCAGGTTAAACTCGAACAAAAATCTTAGGGTCATCGCAACAGAATGTGATTTATATTCCATTGTCCAACTCAAAACAAAAATCAACTGGTTCCAACTGATTTGAATTAGGAGGGGTCTACTGTACTGTATCTACGAGTTGAACTGCATTTCATCGTACAAACACATTTTCTTTCTTTGTTTCGGGGCCTAGAAGAAAAACTGTGCTAATCTTCGGAGGTCTTTGTACTTTGTAGGTTTTTGTTGAGCTTGAGTGTTTAAAGGAACGGACGCGGAATGGCTTCAGGTAAGAATCGCTATTATATTCCGAATGAAGTAAAACAGAGGAAAAAGGGTTTTTTCTGTTGTGGCATAGAACATAGGTTATCAGAAAAACAGTTTTTGTTAAAGTCACTGTAATTACTAAAAGAGAAGATGAAACATTGAACATTTCTCTACTGTTTCGTCATGGACGTATTTACAAGTTTTAACTAGTCCATGGTTTTGTAGGGGAAAAATATATTATAGTTCATGACTAATACATTCATCAGCGCGATCTACTACTAGTATATAACAATACATTGCATAATACGTATAAATGTTAATTTTTAAGAAGGTTTGAATAAAACAGCAGATGTTCATGTTCTACTCTGTATAGCCTATGTCTGTAGGATAAATCAATGTTGATTTGTTAATGGTTTTTGTCTATAGATACATTTTTTCTATATCAAGTTCGTTATATATTGATTGAGCTGTATGAAGCGAGTTGAAATACGGTCCGTGTTATAATGATAATATAAAATCACATAATACCATGGAAAACATTTCCTCGAGCGAATCTTATTTAATGTTTGACTAGGCCCGGCCCTATACAGAAATAAGATTTTTACAACTAAATTATTCTTCTTAATTAGTGTCTTTATTCTGGATTGCATATATCTTGCAATTTGAAGTTTAGTTTTCCTGAGGATGACTATAAGAATAAAGTGGAAACGTTGAATAAGATATTGGCTCATGGAAACATTTCAGATTTTTTTCTTGTATATTATTGGATTTTATATGATTGTTGAATCTGTAGTCGGTGGTGCTGTTTATTTATTACATTTTACTTCTTAATGTCATAATTTCAGTAACTGCATTAGATCTAATGCGCATGTGTACGAATACTGCGAGTAAATTTGGTCAGATCTCTTCAATATTTTTTGTTTCCGTTTTCTGAAGAAAATGTCTGGTTTGCAACAATAATGAGGTCAATAATTTGATGATTAAGATGGTTTATGAATAGTTGATGTATTTTTGATGATGATAATCATGCATTTTCCCCGATTGCCGATTGTTGCCACTTTCAATTATTTTCTATAAAAATGGATATTTTTTTCTCCTGTTGCGCTGCATGCTTACAAACAGTTGGCTACAGTTTTAATTTGGTACAAAAGAAGTCATACTCATTTCAATGTAAGTAACGTTAAGTAGAAACTAGAATCATTTCACTCATTTTCTTTTACTTAAATATCTACTCGATACCTGTTGGCAGTTGTTCTTGCAAAATTCAAAAATTCTGATACAATTAAAGGGCAGGGAAAATGCATGGTGGCTGTCAATGATGAAAGGTTATCAGTGATTTACTTTGCCTCGTAATACTCGGTGGTAACTGTTTTTACAATGGTACTTACTGAAGTAACTCTCTCTTAGCAATCGACTTATGGAATAAACTTTCCTAAAGTTTTAAAAAGCGAATTAATCATTGAACTGATCAATTTAGGTGATTTCCGTTCAACGCGATTAGAATCACTGTCGAAAAACTAATGCGAAAAACTGTTGAATGAAAATGTCGTATTTCAGTGTGCGAATGGTTTATGAGTTTCCGGATTTGTTGCGGTAAATCGAGTATAAGTGGTTCTAAACTTCATCCAGCCGAGGCTCATCTTTACGATGCTGTTATTGTATGGAGAGGTATTGATCATCAACGCGTGGAATATCGCTGCACGTCGTCATTTGTTTTAAATCCGTTAATGTGACGATTATTTTTCAGCTTTCGTTGTCGTTTATTTTCTATTTCGTCGATGTCGTGTCGTCAACACATGATTATATTTTTTTCCTCCGAAAATTTCTCAGTCTTCTTTTTTACTCACTCTTTCGTAGATAGCCGTAGAAATTTCTCTTCTATACTCGACACTTATTTATTTGCTTTCAGAACAAAAGTAGAAAATGTTTTTCGATGAGTTATGAAATAGTCAATAGGAAACAACTGGGGCGGATCGAGGGTCGATATGAGATCATCAAAATATTGACTGCAACTTTATGAAAAGGCGTATTTTCAAAAAGGATGCGATCATGTCAGGAAACTGTTAGTAGGAATTTCTGATGAAAAGGCTGCTGCCAGGATGCCCTTTTCCATTTGTGATATCCTTATATGTTGCTCCTGGATCCGCCCTGACACTGACTTTTTGAAGAAATAAAGATCTTTTGAAAATCGATCTTTTTTAGAGGAAAACAATTTTGCATCCGATCGATTGAGTTTCTTTTTACCGACTTAAAATCCTTTTCTCTCATCCCATTAAATTAGGCCTATATTTTCTCGGTTTGATTGTACACAAAACTTGGGCTCACATTTTCTCCTAAGTCCTGATAAACACATTTTCACTTACAGTAAAATCAGAGATCTTACAGATTGGGAAATTCTGACTCTTTTCCTAGAAAATCAGGGAAATGAATGCTAGTCATGAATGGCACAAAGAACCATTTGAGAAGATTCTCCGGGATATCTTATAATTTTATCGGAGAATTGGATTCCCTGATCTTTAAGAACGCTGTTCAATGTTTTTAAGTTTTCGTTGAACGAGTTTTTAAATGAAACTGAACGATTAACGATTGTATCTCGGTAGAAACGACCAAACAGAAGACCGGAGGTGTCGCTTACGACGTCATCTTAAAACCAGCGACTACAGACAGTCCTCGTCCACCATCACCGCCTAAAGAACCGATTGTGTTATCAGCGGAAGAAATTGAACGTAAACAGAAAGAAGCGACGGAACGAAGAATTGTACGTGAGATATTCAGTAAAAAGGGGAGCTGAATTTCATTCGTTCGTCTACGTAAAAATACATCGATGTATTATTTTATTTTTCATTCAGAAAAAGGAGCAGCAGAAACTAGAGTCTCTTAAAGAAGAGGTAAAAATGACCCCCCCCCCTTTCAATTGCCTGATTTAAAAAAGACTAGATATTAGGGATAGTTAAAAAATGCCATGCCTCTACACAGGGGAAGGTGGGTTAGCAGGAAACCAGGGGATTTTGTGGTAAATACTTCTTGTTAGGGGGGGGGGGGGGGTCATACACAAGATTTTGCCGATTTGTAAGCATCATGAAGGAAGTTGACTTTTTTCCCTCTCGCATCGATGCATACTTCATGAATGGCCCTTATTTGGTGAGTTGTTTCCGCAATTATCAATAATTCATCGTTATTCGAACATGAATAGGAACGAAAACGTAAAGAAGTTCGTCTGTCCGGAGAAATGAAAATCGAAAAGAAAGCGGAAGAGATTAAACAAAAAGTGCAATCGGACATAACGGCAGCGGCTGAGAGGAGAGAAGCGATGCTTAAACAGATTCAGGAGAAAATTAGAGAACATGTATGTCTTATCAACTTGTAACTCCTACTGCGCTGTTCGAGTTTATCGTCTATTTGATTGATTCTTTTTAAAGGAAAAGAAAGTATTCGAAGTTCGTCAGAGTAACGAAAAATGGGCTGCCGAATTGAAGAATAGAATCGACACGAAAATTACTGAGAAACAGGCGAAAAGAGACGCGATCCTGACATCTTTACAGCAGCGTCTACGTGAACATGTAAGTACATCGTACCGTAATAAATACTGTACTGAATGGCATTTTAACTATGATTCCTGTTAGAGCTTTCTCTTAATATTCCTCTTATTTCCTAAAATCTCTAATGGTTATTTTTTTTTTTTTTAGGAAAAACATATTGAAGACGTTCGCACTTCAAGCGCGAACAAAAATAAGGAGTTGGAGAAAACAATAGTTGCAAGCATGGAACGTGTGTTGAAAAAGAAAGAGGACCAAATAAACGCTTTAGTCGAGAAACTGAAGGAACATGTGAGCATTTATCATGATTATTTGACGATATAAATGAATACAGCGAAACTCCTATTATTATCCTCTAACAACTTACACATCCAAATTGATACTCAAAAATAAGTGATGTGCCTGCCTGTAGCATGAGACATTTCTTGTGTAACTGGAACTCCCCTGGAAAAACTTTGAAAATTTTATGCTCAGATTTGGTGAGGAAGGTCTACATAAATAATCATTTTTGATATACATGTAATAGTTGTTAGTTCGATACGTTTCAACTTGATAATTCCTTTTGATCAAAAACGAGTGGAATTGAACTTATTGCGGGGGTTCATTTGAATCATCCACCCCCTCATCCCCCCTCATCCCCATGCTATGGGCCTCTCGAGCAAGTTTCAGCATGTAACGTACATGTATTAGTATCGTGTAAATTAAATTCAAGTAATATTTCTCGGATGATTTTAGGATCGTCATGTGGAAGAAGTACGTCAGAATCGTCACAGCGGCGATGTCGAAGCCATGGAAGTTTCAGCTGCTACCGCTAGTAGTTAAACATCCGTCGTTCGTCGCTACTACGGATGAAGAGCAGATTGATCCAGCTCGGATTGTAATATTGTTATCGCGCTGTTTAAAATTTATAGACAGTTTGTTTAATAATCGGATATTTTGTGCTGAATTTATATAGTTATTCTAGTGCTTGTCACAAGATGGCGTGCGCATCGTGTTGTCGCGCTGGTGACGCTGCCCTTGTCTCATTATAGTCGTTAGCTTGAATCTCGATTGATTCATTTTCCTCCCACCAGGTGGGGATACCTGTCTCATTCCCGCATTAATGTCGTCTTGTATCACTATAAAATAGATGTCAAATGAAAAAACATAATAGTAATGAAGAGAATCCTTTCTCTCTCTCTCTCTGTACAAAACATTCAATTTGTACATAATATTGTAATTGATGTGTTTAAGTAAAGGTTTTGTATGATTTATACATAATTTATAGCGTTCAAAGCCATAAATATTTTCAACAGCTTCCGGACGAAAATGTAGCCAGCATGAAATGCAAACCGGTTTATAAAATCGAATTAGAAATACTTTGCTCTACTATTGTTGTATTCGATCATCTATCACTTAGCAACTAGAATCTCCGATCGATTGTACGTAGCTTAGGCAACGAAAGCTTCTAATCTTTGAAGAATTATCGACTAAAAACTGCTGGATTTAAGTATTTATGCAAAAGAACGCCATCTTCTGAGTGCGAGATTAACCGGAACGGCCCGTTTTCCGTTTGTTCACGATGCGTTTTGTGCTTTATTCGACTTTTTATTTTTTCTATGACAAATTTTTGTAAATACGTGTAATCAAAATTGGTATTGAGAACTTTGCAATTGTTGCTTCTATATCTTTGTCGCCGTGTCATTCGGACATGAAACTGTTTTAGGGGTCACAGTGGCTGTCTGGACTCGATTCAAGGACAATGTCATTTTAAAATGCCTCGTGTGTTCATATCTTTAGAATAAACATTCCGTCTTCATTTCCAATTCTGCTAAATAAATTGGTTCCGCATAAATTCATAATTTCTTTCCATGGATAGCTTCAATTTTTCTAGTTTACGAAAAATGCGTGGTTGTAAAATTTGGACGATGCCTTGTTTGAAAATTCAATAAAATCATTTTGCATGGTATTATTGACAATTGTTGTAGTTTTCTTGTGGATATCTTTCTAAAAGGAATTAAGCCCATATTATCCGGTTGTTGTAGTTTTCTTGTGGATATCTTTCTAAAAGGAATTAAGCCCATATTATCCGGTTGTTGTAGTTTCTTGTGGATATCTTTCAAAAAGGAATTAAGCCCATATTATCCGGTTGTTGTAGTTTTCTTGTGGATATCTTTCTAAAAGAAATTAAGCCCATATTATCCGGTTGTTGTAGTTTTCTTGTGGATATCTATCTAAAAGGAATTAAGCCCATATTATCCGGTTGTTGTAGTTTTCTTGTGGATATCTTTCAAAAAGGAATTAAGCCCATATTATCCGGTTGTTGTAGTTTTCTTGTGGATATCTATCTAAAAGGAATTAAGCCCATATTATCCGGTTGTTGTAGTTTTCTTGTGGATATCTTTCAAAAAGGAATTAAGCCCATATTATCCGGTTGTTGTAGTTTTCTTGTGGATATCTTTCTAAAAGGAATTAAGCCCATATTATCCGGTAGTTTTCTATCGGTTTGCGAATTTCCCCGTGACAGTACGGTGGTACCAACATGTGGTAGTCTTGATGCCAGCCGATCGAATCCCAGAGGATGCCAAGTCATGCTAAATGTAATGCTCGACAACATTGATATTCTTTTCATTATTGTTAAGCCCTAAGTCCTTCCTATCCTGGAAGCTTAGCTGCAGTTTTTTGAAGAAATAATGCATCAGTACTAACTCATGTTAATCACCACACCTCCAAAAATCGAAGAAATAAATCTACAAATTGAATTATTGGTGGTAAAGTTTACCTACATGTTTATTTTGTGACCAGCACTACAATACAAATAATCAAAATAACACAGAAAATAATTCTGCTCAAATATTTGCAGAGATTTCCCCAAAGTTTTGATATTCTTGAAAACTGGAAGGGAATAACTGGAAAGTTTTTAAGCGATGGAATGTGTTTCATGGACGGAAAGTTAAGTACAAACACCGCACAGCAGGTTAACATATCTTAACACAGTTCAATTCCAGGCAGCAGTTTGAACATAGATCTGACCAACCATGACAGGGGCAACTACACTAACTACAGAGAACTACATATAACATAATAAAATCATTCACTGCAGGTCACACATTAATACAATACAAAACTGATGATAAATGCAACATATTCTTATACATCAGGACCGAGTTCTACAGTTAAATGTGACTTCATAAGTTAAAATTAATCCATTTTAATGTTTTTACCAAGGACTAACTACTGAACAGGGCCATGAATCAGAATAATAATCAATTTAAGTTCGAATGGCTTTCAGTTGTTGAATAAGACGTCCACAGTGTTGTGGTATAGCAGATGCCGAAACTGAACGGTGGCTCCCTCCAGTGGATGGACGTGGAGTTGACGTATGGACAAGTTGCGATAATTTATCCTGAGCTCCAATTCGGTTTAATGCCTACAAGCAAACCAACAAAAGGCGTGAAGATACCAGAGACATACAGTCAACCCCTCATATACCAAACTTGATAACTACCAGGTTTTTCCTGGGAATGAAACATAAGTGTTTTGTCTTTGAACTAATTGAAATAAACCCTGATATATCGGCATACTATACCACTACTCTATACGGGCAAAATCCTTTATCACAAACGTGGGCAGTATATTGGGTATTGGGGTTCCATTGTAGTTCATTAAATAATGGATAGAGGGCTCTTACCTGACGTATTTCAGGAATATCCGATAAAGTGCGTAAAGCGGTGAGACAGCATTCCTGTACCTCTGAACTATTGTCATGACAACATTTCTCGAGCAAACTTCAAAAGCAGAAACAAGATAAATGAACATGACATCGATTAGACGAGAGACTGGACTGTGAGTATGAAAATTAAATATACCTATTGGGAACCTTGTGTTTGATCAATGATTCGGATAACTTATTTGAATGCATTCCCAGATTACCAAGGGCACCTGAAACAAATAAATAGCATTAGTATTGTGGTAGATAAAGAAAATGCAAGAACGTGTCAGAAATACCATTAGGCTTAAGAGTTAACATAAAATCTTGGCCCTGATAAATCGCCTACATCAGTGATTGAGGATTTCGGCGGTGAGAGTATGGTCCTTCATCAGTTTAGCGGGGGTTGATTCTACACGGTGGATCCACAGGATCTTTCAGGGGGGTTTGAACCCACTGCCCATTTTCTGACTGAGTGCCCTTTTGAAAATCCACTTCATATAATCTACTGTATTGATCCTGATTTAACATGAACTAAAATTGCATATAGATGCACCAAAAACTTTCAGTTTTTCTTAGGGATGACCCCTGCAAGCATTTCACACCTGCCACGACTATTAAGAACACTTTTCATATGAGGTGAACCCCCTTTCTTCCGGCCTGGATTCGTCCCAGCATCGCATGAACGTAGAAATAAATCGATTTAAAACTGAGTTCAGAGTGAAGGTACCAATACTTACTCGCTGAATGACATCTGATTTTACTGTTGTGATCGTGAAGCATTTTAACAAGTTTAGGAATCATTGGTTGTAAATGTGAGTACAACGTATCATTGTGAAAACAAGCATTTCCCATGGCGTATACACCACTCTGTGTAAATGAAATAGAATCATTAACAGTAAACATGGAGAATGAATAAATTTAAACAATTTTTCGATTCGAATTATTATAACAATAAGTAACTAACTGCAACCTATTTCATCGTGACCAATATTCACCGGCGCATTGGCTGAGTTGTTACAGGTTGTAAAATAATTTGAATAGGAAAGGTTTAAGCGCTCATGTGAAGACATCAGATGGGGAATAAAAATTTCTAATTTTACCTTGCGTATTGTGACATCCTCGTCATCGAGACTCGTCAACAGAAAATATCTGATTCTTTCGCTGAAAGTAATACAAAAACATGAGTCTCGAATCAAATGTCTTGAATCAGCCGTAAACATTGGTGGTTTCGGTTGAACCTACCGGTCACGTAGTACAGTATAGAAACTGTCTGAATGTTTCATTATGTTTCCAATCATATTAAACATCCTCGATCGAATCACCGCTGATTTGTGCTGCATTAAAATCAACAACGGGAAAAAATCACCTAAAATTGTAAAACAAGAGCATGTTGGAAATCAGGCGACCCGAACAGCAGTTTCTTTAGTAAGAAGTGACTGATTGGAAATACCTTTATTTCCTTGAACGATGGTTATAACAAGATCAGCGTGTTGAGGTGAACACCGACAGAGATGGCTGAAGATCGACACCAAATCACTGATAACTGATATTACTGAATTACCACCTACTATATCTAAGAAGTATTCCGTCGCCTAAAAAACGAGTCAAGTGAATATTTTATTAAACTCTGGCTGAATTCTGGCCGTGTTAAACGGTTGCGGATGTATTTCAACTTACATTCAGCGTTTGAACTGAACTGGCGAATTGATCAACAAACGCTATATCGCCGAGCACCAAACGAGCTATGATTCCTATCGGCATCTCTAACTGTTCAGTTTTCACATAGTTCTGACATGATTGAAGTAACTTCGGCACAAAATTACACTTATACAATGCACTGAAACAAGAATCGAGTATGAAAATTATCATTATCTATTCATAAACGATGATTAATCAATGTCTGAGAATTGAGAATACCTGTAAACTTCCATTAGTAACTCATCCTCGATGTCAATAGCAAATGGGAAACAAATCAGTTGACAAGCTTCTAGTAGTATATCATTAGCTAACTGTTTGCCATTATCCGCCGTTACAGGACTGAAAATATGAATTTCAGAGTTAGGGACAATAGAGACAGAATTCAATAAATGCATAAGCATCGGGTTTACCTTTTACATAAAAGATCCAGAAATTCCTTGGACATGAGATACATGAGAGTAAGAGTAACTATAGAATCAGATTTAGCCATAGCTGGTACACAATGATGCGATTCCTACAAAAATATTCACAGCGTCACAAAAACACATATCACATCCGGTACCGGTAACGCAGAACTGATAACGGAATAAATCATTTACCTTAGTGAAAACACTAACTGCTAACTGTAAAGAAGCTAACAATCCCTGAGGTGATATTAAACCCCAGTCAGGCATACACGTTACATCGATCTGTTCGTCTGCTTCTATATCGTGTATCGGTTTATTCGTATCCGGATTTCGAACTTGTAACATTTGTACAAGACGATGCCACAGTATCGTCCATAATCCGCAGTCTAATATAGCACGAGCTATCGGACCTTCTGCCTGGAATAGATCACAACACAGTAGCAAGGTTACTTCCCTGGAAAATGTCAAGGTTGGCCACTTCATCCTTTGTTATAAAATGCATGAAATTGTGCATACTTTTTGAACGGCCTCTTATCATAATAATACTTCGTGGACTGAGTACAAATTGTTTTCATTTACTGGATATATATGAACTGTATAACCCGGTTTGAAAAACAAGGCCTAGTGAGGGAAACTAAGCTGGTGAATTCAACGGGATTGAGTTAAGCATAATACCTGCATCAACAGTTGACACATAAGCAGCAAAACACCATCAAATATTCCATAGTCAAATGGACAACGTACAAGAATCTATAAAATACAAATCACCGGTAAAAAAGTTCAATATTCGCTGATAACATGTTGTATTTAAGTACTATATGAGCGCATACCTGGGTTAAATCAGTAAAACTTGATAATGCAGCCATCAACATTTCCTCTGGTTGAACTTCAACCGCGCAACCGCAATAAATCAGTTGACTAAATAACAAAGCTGACGCAGCCTATAAAAACAAATAGTAGTTAAGTCAAACCGATTGCTGTTTGTTTCAGATTCAAATTTTAGATTCATGTATCTTACTGTGTGACTAGCGATCTGCGATTCCAGGAATATTGAAACTATCAATCCGGCATTTTCAGCGAGCCTACAAAAAATCAAATAAAAACACTGACTGAGCTGTAATTTTTGGGTATTTTTGGTTTATTTCACTGGGTGTTCATGAATTCAGTCCTTACACTGTAGGGACCAGTTGTAATTGTACAACTACAGTACTGAGTATATGAAGAACCATCTCTAGTATTGTATTCAATTCCATATCAGCGATCTCCAACTAGAAAGAATATCAAATACAGCAATAAGTCAAATAATATCTGTGATTTTTGACTGATCAACGCACTATTCGATAACTCACCTTCCCGAGCAGAATATCAATGATCTTCTGCATGATTTCTCGTTTATTGCAGATGAATTGACAGAATTTACTTGACATCTGACAAGCGGAATAGACGACCTTTAATACCGAACTACACGTATCCTCTCTACTGATCAGATTCAGATAGCAATCCGTGATTTTCAACAAGCGTTTCTCGCTGAGTAATTCACCCACATAGAGCGCCACCTTGCGTTTACCTTGTAAACCAATATCAGCCTCATGCGGGAAGTGACACAATGATGCGAGGCCCGCGATTGCTAGAGATGTCATGTCATTCAATCTGTTGTTCGCCAGCTCTGAATTACCCGCTATTTCTGCAAACAAACAGTAATTGAAATTCTATGATAAATAGCAGGAAAACATCACTCGATAGCAATGAATAAAACAGTCAACTCTGCCTTACTTAGTTACCCGGGAAATTCAGTGAATTTTACTCAAATTCATTTTCTATTTCCTCGATTCTCAACTCTGTTAGGTATAGCAGTCCCAATGCTGCTGAATAAGGCAGAGTACTGTACAACAATATAATGTTTACCTTCCAGTTTTTTCAGTTTTGAACTGTCAGCCATTGTACAATTCAAAATCGCTTCTAACGCATTTCCTGCTTTTGAAGCGATTGAACTGAAGAATTTATTCGCTGTATCTGATCGAGAATGACTTCTTTCTAGCGTCTCACATAGATATATTATACACTAAAACGACAAAATATCATACAATTCATGCGATGAAATTGAACACAACTGTAGCTCTAGTAATTGTTGTGTGAAAACTCACGAGTATCGTTTGCTCCTGGAGTTTCAAATCCTCATCTAATTTCTGGCCAAGCAGTTTAGGACATAGCTGTAAAAACTTTATAGCCATGTCATAATACGCCTGCAGACTGAAATAATAAGAGATTCAATCATGATACAAACCAAGCACCACTCAGTGTTTATATGAAGATATATTTCCATTTCTTTTACCACGCTTTATCAGCGCTTTCATTCCATACTATTTCACTGGCGAAATAAGCGTTTAAAGTTATGACTTGGTCGAGTAGGATCTGTTGACACCACGGTTGCTGTGAAATAATGATCAGTGATTGTAAATCAAAACAGTATATCAAAGTTGCTTAGTTTCAATAAATCACCAGATTTATTTAAACATTTACCTGTTTAACCTTGGCGCTATCGAGTATTTGGCTGAGTAGACGGTATGGTAGACCAGGAATATCAATACACTTCATGAACTTAGTCAAAATATTGAGATCGCTATAAAGAGATTATTTATTACCAGCATGTGTTTGGTACAGTCAGTAATCTGAGTTAAGTTTCATTATCAGATGTTTCATGACACATATCTTATAAAAGCTTATTGCAAACTATATTTACAACAGTTGACTCCACCTTATTCGGTATGACCAATTAATTTGTAATCTACTGAATTTCACTCTGAACCGTCTATTCCGACAGTTCTCAACTCTCAAGTGAAATATTTAGTCTCTGCACTAACCAAATAAGGCAGAGTTTAATGCACTAGAATACCCACCATTTTAGCGTTATAAGATTAGTGATGATTTTCGACATTGGACGCAGTTTCGAAGCGCCATCTAGCATCCCTTCAAGAACCTGCGCCGATACTTTATTCAAACGAGTTTGGAGACGATTAACAAATTTCTGATCGTCCATTAAAGCCATTGATGGATCAGGTTCATTCGCTACGTCGGTCAGATCTACGTAACCCTGCCATTCATCATCTGAATCAACATCCTTCAAACAACAAACACAACTAAACACTTAACCACCTTGAGTTTTCAAGCACAAAATTTCATATTTCGGGTCTGCATCACTTTCATATCCGAATCATAAGAGACTCCTCCTGAATCAGTACTGTTTATCTTGGTAACGCGGTAATTCAGTGGTTTTGTAAGCAAATTAATTTTTATCCTTTACACTACCTAATCTCAGTTTCTAATACTGCCTTATTGGGTAAAAAAAATCCTGGTACCAACTATACCGACTTAGGCATAGAGTACTGTGCAACTCCAAACATTTCCAATTCCTATTTCTCAAAATTGAAGTTTTAAAGGAATTTCTGATATTCTGCTCAAATTACCGTAAAGTTAGAGTTTCAAGCACCTAAAAGCATTTTCTGTTTAGAAGGAGTTATTGAGGAATCAAGGAGTTGTAGGGACCTTGTTTACATGTTCTAAACAGAATTTCATCTGAAATTGAAAGAAACCCAATAAACCTACCTCACCGTCTAACTTCACATTCTCGATAGTTTTCTGATGGTCTTTTGAAGATTTTTTTATGACTTTCCTACTTTCTATTTCGATGCTCGGACATTCCTGTGCGTAGTCTTTACTGATTCTATCAGGACGCGGGGTCGGGTTTACAGCCTATACAAATACATAGCAATATATAAACATACAATTTACACCTATCAACCACGAGATCTACTGATTGAATTCTAGAATGATAAAATCCTACCTGACTGACACCAGTTTTAGTCCAATCAGTCGTCACTTTCTCGGATTGTGGCTGAGGGGGCACTACTGCTACTGCCGCTGCTGCTGCTGTTGTTGCTGGATGTTGTTTCTCATCATTTCGTTCTTTTCCAGCCGATTCAACTTTTCTTGTTTTTGTCTTTAAAAAGATTTTTTAAACCATCGAATATTTGAAAAAATTTCAAGCTTTATTCTAACTCAGAAGTAAGGCGTGTTACTACATACCCTTTTAGCATCTTCCTCTGCGGCTTTACGTCTTGCTTTGCTAAGAATTTTCGATGTTCCGGGAGGATGAGCTTTCTCTTTAGTTTGTTTTTCTTTAGCTAATACAACTGATGCTGTCGGAGGTGTCGTAAATGGACTCAACAAATTCTTATCTTCCTCAGAAACTTTAATCAAAAAAGTTAAGAAAACCTTTTGCTTTCACACGAAATTTGATTATCGCAAAATTCTAAATACCTTTAACTCCATCTGCTACAAACTGATGTTGATAAAGGTCGGGCCACTGTAAACGATTTCTTGGGTTTTTCGTTAACAATCCTTGCAGAAAATCTTTGAAAACTGGAGACATATTTTTGGGCCATTTAACAGGATCTTTGATGATCAAACTGACCAATTGAAATATACTATTCGTGTAAAATGGTGGCGTTCCGGTAAACAACTCGTACAGAATACAACCGAGAGCCCTAGAAATAAATGGGTTTTAACACATTCCTTAATACAATGTAATAAAAGTAGTAAATATTGAAAAGGAATCAAGGATCACAATCATAAAACATTACAAAACACTAAGGGCCGCCAGTTATTGCAACCTGTGGAAATAACTGACATAGTAACAACTATAATTGCATTGACACTATAGTATCTTTTTGATGGTTAACTTGAACCAACTCTTCAACAATTGGGGTCAGTTTATGTCGTATGCTTAAAAGTTAGTCGCAGCTGTGGGTAATTGACATTGACAATTAAAAGTTCTTTACGGCGGTATCTAAAGTGATGGCTATCTTTAATCAACTTTTGAGCAACTCAATCCAGATCCCTTGAGTTGATGAAGAATATTTTAAAAGAATTTTAACATATCTACCAGAGATCTGCTGTATGATCATACGGTTGTTCTTCAACCAGTTCAGGCGACATATACAACGGCGTTCCCTAAAACGAATTGTAATTAACAAAATAAATATCAGAATTGATGCGAATTCATTTGTATTGAAAGAATGAGAACGATCGTAATTTACCTTGATAGAAGTAAGAACTAATGTATTCATACTCATAGAGCGCGCGAAACCGAAATCACACAGTTTTACGACTCCTCCTTTACCAAGTAATATATTCTGAGGTTTCATATCTCGATGTAGAATTCGATGACTGTGTAAATAATATAACGCTGATACGAGTTGACACGCGATCGCTTGAACCTATACAATAAATACACAGTACATTCGCTAATAACTCGTAATACCGTACGTAATAGGGATGACCATACACCTCTGTCTATCATAATATAATTGAATTGTCCATATTTTAAGAATTTTAAGAGGGGCCACATTCACTATCAAGTAACATTGTGGATGCAAGCTTTGCTAGTGGTTTGGGGGTTTTCTAAAAAAAGAAAACAGTACATAATTATGCTGAATCTGCTGCCATCACCATCCTACTCAGGGATGAACTCATCAATAGAAATTGCTCATTGACATCAACTTAATGTGTAGAGGGGCAGCAGATATTTTAACAGGTAGTGGCTGAGGGGAGATGTACAAATAAAAAGGGTGGCCACCTGATGACACCCAAAGTTAAGAAATATTAAAATCAGATCTTCTAGACTTCACCGGTCAAATAGTGAATATTTTAGGTTATGGTGGGTACAGGCGGCAGAATGAATGATGTGATACCTGTTCCTCGGGTAAACTGCCATCATCTTCAAGTATTTGAAACAATTCACCCTCAGCGTAATCAGTCACAGCTACCACTTCTTTATCCGTCTCGAAACTATCCAACATTTGAATGATATTATCATTATGTAGACCTTGCATTATCTCGATTTCGCGACGTAAGTTTTTCAGATCTTTTTCCGAACGTCCGGTTTTAGCAATGAATTTCAAAGCAACAACCTGTGTATGAAATACAAACAATACAAACAACGGATCATTGTAGATATCAACTTTCAAACATAATACATCTAAAAACTTGCAAGTCATTGTAATTGTCTATAAATTCTCATGTTTTCATGATACAAACTTAACTTTTATTGGAAAAACCAAAAGATATTTAAGCATTGGCTAGAGGAGCATCATAATTTATCTTCCACAATTCATGATCATTCATCAGTAAATTAACTACAACCCATCATTATTCTTTTTTGGACCATAAAATCACGCCAACTTAAACTAAACTCACATGGTGCCGCATACACCCTCAATATATTCTAAATGCGATACTGTCATACCCATCGGTGTAAATTCTTATATTCTAATTAATTGTTTATTTCCACTGTGGGCTTAAACGCCATAGAGCCTCAGGTATAATGTATTTAAAATAGATGTACAGAGGTGTGTGTATGCTACTAATTCACTATTGTAGCTTTATCGTAGTTGAGATGACCATTAATTCTATTTCTCATCCATATTACGAGTTACTTTTATTGAATCTACTAATTCTCCAACTGTTGAATTGGGACTCAAAAATAGAGATGATTGTGACGACACATCCAATGACGACTTTAACTGAGTTGACTTTATCTATTTATTTACCTGTCCACTTAATTTCTTTCGACCTTTGTAAACACGTCCAAAAGAACCTTCTCCAATAAGGTCCAGCACATGATATTTGTCCATTGTATCGGTGTCAGTCTAATTTGTGTTAATATTTTCTCCTCGATGAAGTAGGAAGCGAGTCGATGCTGTTGCCAGTGTCACCACCTTGAAAATACCGAAATTCTATGACAGACAATGAAACAATGCAAATGGTTTGATTCTTAATCTTTTACTTATTTTTGTTAAAACTTAACAAGGTTTCAAGAGTCTAGGGGAGTGCTACAGATACCAGCCCCCTGAACGATTCATTCAGGTGATTGGGTCAGGACAACCAGAATCAAACTGGCAGAACTTGAACTGGCAATCCAATTTTACACTGTATCGAAGGGTTACAAAAAATCTTCATTAAATGGGGTTGAACTAAGTTACCCCAAAGTTGAAATAGACAATATAGTGAAGTAGTAGGCCTAGTAATAAGACGGGTCCACAGTCTATCTTTAAGGAATTGATGAGATGTGTAAGCGCCCGTCCGGAGATAAATAATCTAAAGTGTATGATTACATATAATTTGGCAACTTATCAAACATTTTACACAACTGTACAATTAGAACTTACAAAAAGCATACGTACATAAAAATGCCTACGTACCTATATGGCCTAAAAAAAAAACCCAGAAAAACTGGTTAGTCAGTGGTGTACCAGAACACCGTTTCAAGATGGCGGCTATGTAGAGGGCGCCATGGGACAATACAGTGAGAACAGGACATTACCACCGCATACAACACGGGCCGAAAGCATCCGTAGCAATACTGGTATCAGTGGTATCGGGGTATCAGTAGTATCACCGGTCTCGGAGAGGATCAGACAGTATCGCTGGTATCAGTGGTATCGTGGAATCACTAGTATCACCGGTCTCGGAGAGGATCGGACAGTATCACTGGTAACAGTGGTATCGGGGTAGCAGTAGTATCACCGGTCTCGGAGAGGATCGGGCAGTATCACTGGTAACAGTGGTATCGGGGTAGCAGTAGTATCACCGGTCTCCTGAAGGATCGGACAGTATCACTGGTATCAGTGGTATCGGGGTAGCAGTAGTATCACCGGTCTCCGAGAGGATCGGACAGTATCACTGGTAACAGTGGTATCGGGGTATCAGTAGTATCACCGGTCTCCAGAAGGATCGAGCAGTAACACTGGTAACAGTGGTATCGGGGTAGCAGTAGTATCACCGGTCTCCAGAAGGATCGGGCAGTATCACTGGTATCAGTGCTATCGGGGTAGCAGTATATCACCGGTCTCCAGAAGGATCGGGCAGTATCACTGGTATCAGTGCTATCGGGGTAGCAGTATATCACCGGTCTCCAGAAGGATCGGACAGTATCACTGGTATCAGTGGTATCGGGGTAGCAGTAGTATCACCGGTCTCGGAGAGGATCGGACAGTATCACTGGTAACAGTGGTATCGGGGTAGCAGTAGTATCATCGGTCTCCTGAAGGATCGGGCAGTATCACTGGTATCAGTGGTATCGGGGTAGCAGTAGTATCACCGGTCTCCAGAAGGATCGGACAGTATCACTGGTAACAGTGGTATCGGGGTAGCAGTAGTATCACCGGTCTCCAGAAGGATCGGACAGTATCACTGGTAACAGTGGTATCGGGGTAGCAGTAGTATCACCGGTCTCCTGAAGGATCGGGCAGTATCACTGGTATCAGTGGTATCGGGGTAGCAGTAGTATCACCGGTCTCGGAGAGGATCGGACAGTATCACTGGTAACAGTGGTATAGGGGTAGCAGTAGTATCACCGGTCTCCAGAAGGATCGGGCAGTATCACTGGTAACAGTGGTATCGGGGTAGCAGTAGTATCACCGGTCTCCAGAAGGATCGGGCAGTATCACTGGTATCAGTGGTATCGGGGTAGCAGTAGTATCACCGGTCTCCAGAAGGATCGGGCAGTATCACTGGTATCAGTGGTATCGGGGTAGCAGTAGTATCACCGGTCTCGGAGAGGATCGGACAGTATCACTGGTAACAGTGGTATCGGGGTAGCAGTAGTATCATCGGTCTCTGAGAGAATCGGACAGTATCACTGGTAACAGTGGTATCGGGGTAGCAGTAGTATCATCGGTCTCCTGAAGGATCGGGCAGTATCACTGGTATCAGTGGTATTGGGGTAGCAGTAGTATCACCGGTCTCCTGAAGGATCGGGCAGTATCACTGGTATCAGTGGTATCGGGGTAGCAGTAGTATCACCGGTCTCGGAGAGGATCGGACAGTATCACTGGTAACAGTGGTATCGGGGTAGCAGTAGTATCATCGGTCTCTGAGAGGATCGGACAGTATCACTGGTAACAGTGGTATCGGGGTAGCAGTAGTATCATCGGTCTCCTGAAGGATCGGGCAGTATCACTGGTATCAGTGGTATTGGGGTAGCAGTAGTATCACCGGTCTCCAGAAGGATCGGACAGTATCACTGGTAACAGTGGTATCGGGGTAGCAGTAGTATCACCGGTCTCCTGAAGGATCGGGCAGTATCACTGGTATCAGTGGTATTGGGGTAGCAGTAGTATCACCGGTCTCCAGAAGGATCGGGCAGTATCACTGGTAACAGTGGTATCGGGGTAGCAGTAGTATCACCGGTCTCCTGAAGGATCGGACAGTATCACTGGTAACAGTGGTATCGGGGTAGCAGTAGTATCACCGGTCTCGGAGAGGATCGGGCAGTATCACTGGTATCAGTGGTATCGGGGTAGCAGTAGTAACACCGGTCTCCTGAAGGATCGGACAGTATCACTGGTAACAGTGGTATCGGGGTAGCAGTAGTATCACCGGTCTCGGAGAGGATCAGGCAGTATCACTGGTATCAGTGGTATCGGGGTAGCAGTAGTATCACCGGTCTCCTGAAGGATCGGACAGTATCACTAGTAACAGTGGTTTCGGGATAGCAGTAGTATCACCGGTCTCCAGAAGGATCGGACAGTATCACTGGTAACAGTGGTATCGGGGTAGCAGTAGTATCACCGGTCTCCTGAAGGATCGGGCAGTATCACTGGTATCAGTGGTATCGGGGTAGCAGTAGTATCACCGGTCTCGGAGAGGATCGGACAGTATCACTGGTAACAGTGGTATCGGGGTAGCAGTAGTATCACCGGTCTCCAGAAGGATCGGGCAGTATCACTGGTAACAGTGGTATCGGGGTAGCAGTAGTATCACCGGTCTCCAGAAGGATCGGGCAGTATCACTGGTATCAGTGGTATCGGGGTATCAGTAGTATCACCGGTCTCCAGAAGGATCGGACAGTATCACTGGTAACAGTGGTATCGGGGTAGCAGTAGTATCACCGGTCTCCTGACGGATCGGACAGTATCACTGGTATCAGTGGTATTGGGGTAGCAGTAGGATCACCGGTCTGGGAGAGGATCGGGCAGTATGCCATGAAGTTATAAGCAATAGTGAACTTTTAATTCTAGATATTTAAGATTCAAGCTAGTGTAGTATATTTGAAATGTGCGATGAACTGTGTTAATTTGTAGTAATGTTTTAATTCAAAGTTTGTATGATCATGATATCCTTAAGATGTTCCACAATAATAAATTAGATATATGTATCATAAATATGAATTAATTGACCTTAAGATTGTATCTACTTACACTAAATTCAGAAGGAGGGCGATTTTTACCTACTTTGAGGAATTTAGGAATTTTTGGATTTTAGGGGAATTTAACCCTGAGGATTTTTACCACTAGCCGCTTTATATACCATCGTCGAACTGTCTATTTTACAGATGCACAGCCACTATTTGACCATAAGTGGCAAGAAAATTATAAGTAGAGGGAACTGTCCCAGATTACCGCGAACAGCAGAATTAACAGAACGTTTCTTTACCCTGAGCAGATATTTGCGAAATTTGATGAAAAATTTAAATTGTGGGCAATGTACATCTCTTAACAAATACATAGTAAAATACCCACGATATATACCGTCATACTCTCTATACCGTCAAAATTTTCTTCACCGATGTGGATGGTATATCGGGGGTTGACTGTATTACAAAACAAAATAATTAATTCAAGTGATGAAAATATAATAGTAATAAAACTTGACGAGGACGTATCCAGGAAAATGCAAAATGTGATTTACTTCTTTAAAATGAAATATTACACGCTTCCGCAAATTGTTCGCAAATGTTCTACATTTGAATTATCGATCCTGTAATGGGCTCAAGTAAAATTAAACCACCTGCATATTTTAACGCTCCAAGATCTGGCTATGTGACTACCAAAACTATGTAAGCTATCGATGCAAGCGGTGAAAAACAAAGAAGAAATAAGCCCCGGCCCTTGTTTTAATCCAATGAAAAATTCCGGTTTCATGTAACCGGCATATTTCCATATGAAATAAAAATCAATTAAAATTTTCTTCGTTTCAGTAATGATTTGAAAAGTAATGAGTAATGAATACGGTCGAAAGGGGGGTCATCCCTAGATTCCCCAGGTTCTATGTTCCCCGGGCCCTATATTCCCCGGGTTCCATGTTCCCCGGGTCCTATATTCCCCGGGTTCTATATTCTCCCAAAGGAAATAATACAACGAGGGTTCCATATATTCTCCAAATAATAAAAACGTTGACCGGTGTCCATACCTATGCTTTTTAATAATAGTCCATCAATCATGTCATGTATTTGCTAGATACTATAAATTTGATACAGACAAGGTGCTTTTATTTTTTGCAAACGCCAGAACTTAACGAGAGAAATTCGAGATGACAATTAATCGATCGATCAGGTAATTTATTCAGTAGTTACGTCACACTGTAAAAAGGCTTTGAAACTTGCCCGGGAGATTTTTAATTGTGATTCATGTCGTTAATTTTCATTTAATAGAATAAAGATAAAGATAAAGATACATGTAGTGCCGATTTTCAACATCAACTAATTGGCAGCCTGACGCGTTATCATGCTCTGAATTCCCGGCGCCGAAATTGAGTGTATGTGGCCATGGGAACAAAGGACCTTTTTATACATTTTCCATAATCTTCCAGGAATATCGGATCCGGGGAATATAGAACCCCTTTTATGTTTAATCTCCCTTGGGGGAACATAGGACCCGAGGAACATAGGTATGGACCCGTCGAAAGCACGACTTGCGTCCAGTCTTGGAATAATAATAAGTATAGCCGCGAGTACTCCAAGTCCAGTAGAACAGCATACAATCATGTGTACACTATGGTAAAAAACTTCTAGGTAGAAATCCCCAAATATTCAAAGTAGGTAAAAATCCCCACTTGGTGATTTTCAAGACCATTTCAAAGCAAAATGATACTCCAATTTTATTAATTTGCGATGAGACTGAAATATGTTTGGACTGTGCAATGAAATCTTTCGTTGTGATAAATTCTTAAGTAAACTCTTAGATTTCAATAAATTGTTAGAATTAATAAGAATAATACACTTTTATTTGTAATACCTTTAAATTCGAACCGGAATATCTTTGACCTGTGAACTCTTGTTAACTTGTGGTATATTTGAGCTGCGCGATGCAATGAATTATGAGCAATAACGAACTTTTAATTCTAGATATTTTAGTTTCAAACTAGTGTAATATATTTGACAAGTGCTAAGAACCCTTTCATTAAGCTGTGTGATAACTTTTGAGTACTAATTTAGTATTAATGAATTTTTGATTTGTAGCATGTTTGAATTCAAGTAGTATATGCAATAGTTTGTATACTCATGATATCCTTATGATGTTCCACAATAATAAATAGGATATGTGTATCATAAATATGAAATACCGGTAAATATGAATTAATTGACCTTAAGATTGTATCTACTTAAACTACATTCAGAAGGAGGGGGATTTTTACCTACTTTGAAGAATTGGGGATTTTTACCAAGGGGATTTTTACTGCACGGTAAAAGACACAGATTATCCGAGGTGATTGTGAAAAACACCAGGGAAAATTGGAAATTTTTGCAAAACTATTAAAGTTTTTCAACTAAAGAATATTACAGTATTTCATTGACTTTTGCTGTGAAATCAAATTTGGGGGGATTTTGGGGTTTTTTTTACCTAGGAGGGATTTTTACCTGTTACCAAATTATACTCTTCATCCATATGTGTACAGTTGCGTCCGCCTTACTCAGTGCTGGTCAACTTAGTATGACACTTAAGTTGTTGAATTTTACAAATAGGTATTTTGATGGACCTTCTATTTACACGGGATACGCCCATAATACCTCCGCCCAAAATGCCTCCGTCCAAAATCCCACACCCAGAATCCCTCCACCCAGAATACCCTCATATGTGTCCAAAATACCTCCACCCAGAATTTAAAAAAAATACTATAATTATATTATTTAGATGTTTAAAGTACCACCAATATTGACTATTATACATGTATAGGATCATATATAATGTATTACGGTATATATAAACCTACTGAATAATAATTGAATAACAATTAATGACAATGTTCACTTGCAATTAGTTTTGGCTGGGAATATTAATTAGTTTATCTCATGTCTTTAATCTTATGCTAGATTTCTCTGGGAACTATTCAATATTTAGATTATAGAATATTTATTAGTCCTATAATCTAAGAAAACAATGTACTACATTTCGCTTTACACACTGAATTCAGTTCATTTCCATTTAAGTGCAACTATGATCACTGAAATTAACATTATACTTTGTTTTGCTCAATTAACTACTTTTAAACTATAGAACTTTGGTTTATTTGAGTATTGCCTGTAAATTAAAACTTGGGGGGGGGGGGGACAAAATATTCATTCTAAAAAATTATATTTCTAATAGGTTCAAATTTTTGTCCTTCAGGCATAAACCCATTAGATCTAGGGCCTGGAGGTATTTTGGACACATATGAGGGTATTCTGGGTGGAGGGATTCTGGGTGTGGGATATTTGGGTGGAGGTATTTTGGGCGGAGGTATTATGACCCGCATTCATTTACACAGCCGATAGTCAATTGGTGAAATATTTTCAATACCAATGCTACTAAGGCTGAGTTGTGGTCAATGGTAGTTCATTCAATGTTATAAAAACTGTGATGATCTGATACATTACTGCGTTGTATGCTTTTGATATTTTTGTGTTGTATGACTTCATTGGTGATTATATTTCTCAGGTATCATTTACATTTTACTTTACATTTTATTGTATCATATATTGTACATAATAGCAATGATTTATTCTCCATAGTCTTAATCTGCAATCTTGATATTGGTTTATTGATGCATATGTTTGTTTACAATATACTTAATTAGGCTGTTTAAAATTGAGAAACACTAATTAGTGAGTGACTTGTGACTTAACTAATTTTTTTTAAATAAAGAAGTTTCCAGTTTCTAGGCGCCATTTTGTGGCGGTCCCTCGAGGTCCCCATTGTTGCGATAATTTGCACTCATTTTTAAAACATAAGTTTAGATTGAATATCATATAGTTCTGCAGTCCCTTGCTCGACGAAATTAATTTATACACCATTTTTAAGGAAACGAAATGCAGATATTTGCTGGCGTTTCTTGGAATTTTTGAACGCAACAATTGAGAACACTGACGATGTGACCCCAAGGACCGCATATCTTAACCGCGCGTAAAAGAAATCGCAACATTCATTAATTTCAAAATATCTAAGTATCTCTTAAAGCTATATTTCCAATTTTTACAGAGTTTAAAGAGGGTTATTTGCAGTTTAAGCCTGCGTTGAATATTTTTTTGAATATCTTTCCTGACGACTGATCTGTACCCGCTTGAGTTTGAGATTACCCGATAAAGTTAGATAATTTGATACGCCTTCAACAAATCTTCCAGGGGCCAGTTGCATAGTTATGGCTTAAACTTAAGACCAGTCTAAGACCAACTTAGTTCTATAGCCAATCAAACAACTTGAGACCAGTCTTAAGATTTAAGACCACTTTTGGACTTAAGTCACAAACTGTGCAACTGGCCCCCGATCCTTAGCTGCTATGTACTATTCAAAGTCAAAAAAACTTAGTACAGAGAGTATTACCAGGCAGTGGATACGGCGCACCAAAAAATGAAACCAAATTTTGCAACTCTGGAAAATAAATACATGTACCACCGATAAAAATTCCACTGTAATACTAGTCAAACCTCGCTACAACGAGATCTTTTATAACGAAATATCGGTTTAATCAAACGTGTCCGGCGCAAAAAAGTCTACTGCTACCCCGATACCACTGTTACCAGTGATACTGCCCGATCCTCTCCCAGACCGGTGATACTACTGCTACCCCAATACCACTGATACCAGTGATACTGCCCGATCCTTCAGGAGACCGGTGATACTACTGCTACCCCGATACCACTGATACCAGTGATACTGTCCGATCCTCTCAGAGACCGATGATACTACTGCTACCCCGATACCACTGTTACCAGTGATACTGCCCGATCCTTCTGGAGACCGGTGATACTACTGCTACCCCGATACCACTGTTACCAGTGATACTGCCCGATCCTCTCAGAGACCGGTGATACTACTGCTACCCCGATACCACTGTTACCAGTGATACTGTCCGATCCTTCAGGAGACCGGTGATACTACTGCTACCCCGATACCACTGTTACCAGTGATACTGCCCGATCCTCTCCGAGACCGGTGATACTACTGCTACCCCGATACCACTGTTACCAGTGATACTGTCCGATCCTTCAGGAGACCGGTGATACTACTGCTACCCCGATACCACTGTTACCAGTGATACTGCCCGATCCTCTCCGAGACCGGTGATACTACTGCTACCCCGATACCACTGTTACCAGTGATACTGTCCGATCCTTCAGGAGACCGGTGATACTACTGCTACCCCGATACCACTGTTACCAGTGATACTGCCCGATCCTCTCCGAGACCGGTGATACTACTGATACCCCGATACCACTGTTACCAGTGATATTGTCCGATCCTTCTGGAGACCGGTGATACTACTGATACCCCGATACCACTGTTACCAGTGATACTGCCCGATCCTCTCCGAGACCGGTGATACTACTGATACCCCGATACCACTGTTACCAGTGATACTGTCCGATCCTTCTGGAGACCGGTGATACTACTGCTACCCCGATACCACTGTTACCAGTGATACTGCCCGATCCTTCTGGAGACCGGTGATACTACTGCTACCCCGATACCACTGTTACCAGTGATACTGTCCGATCCTTCAGGAGACCGGTGATACTACTGCTACCCCGATACCACTGATACCAGTGATACTGCCCGATCCTCTCGGAGACCGGTGATACTACTGATACCCCGATACCACTGTTACCAGTGATACTGCCCGATCCTCTCGGAGACCGGTGATACTACTGCTACCCCGATACCACTGTTACCAGTGATACTGTCCGATCCTCTCGGAGACCGGTGATACTACTGCTACCCCGATACCACTGATACCAGTGATACTGCCCGATCCTTCAGGAGACCGGTGATACTACTGCTACCCCGATACCACTGATACCAGTGATACTGTCCGATCCTCTCAGAGACCGATGATACTACTGCTACCCCGATACCACTGTTACCAGTGATACTGCCCGATCCTCTCCGAGACCGGTGATACTACTGATACCCCGATACCACTGATACCAGTGATACTGCCCGATCCTCTCGGAGACCGGTGATACTACTGATACCCCGATACCACTGTTACCAGTGATACTGCCCGATCCTCTCCAAGACCGGTGATACTACTGATACCCCAATACCACTGTTACCAGTGATACTGCCCGATCCTTCCAGAGACCGGTGATACAACTGATACCCCGATACCACTGTTACCAGTGATACTGCCCGATCCTCTCCAAGACCGGTGATACTACTGATACCCCGATACCACTGTTACCAGTGATATTGTCCGATCCTTCTGGAGACCGGTGATACTACTGATACCCCGATACCACTGTTACCAGTGATACTGTCCGATCCTTCTGGAGACCGGTGATACTACTGCTACCCCGATACCACTGATACCAGTGATACTGCCCGATCCTTCTGGAGACCGGTGATACTACTGCTACCCCGATACCACTGTTACCAGTGATACTGCCCGATCCTTCTGGAGACCGGTGATACTACTGCTACCCCGATACCACTGTTACCAGTGATACTGTCCGATCCTCTCAGAGACCGATGATACTACTGATACCAGTGTTGCTACGGATGCTTTCGGCCCGTGTTGTATGCGGTGGTCCTGTTCTCACTGTATTGTCCCATGGCGCCCTCTACATAGCCGCCATCTTGAAACGGTGTTCTGGTACACCACCGAACAACCGAAAAACTTGTGAAAACTTCAAAAATTCGAATATCAACCAGGGATTTCGTACATGCTCACCCGAACGCAGGAAGGAGAAAAAAGCGGATCGCTCCTCTGGAATAATCGCCGGAATAATCGCCGGATCCGGACCACTGGTATTCATAATGGCGGCCTCCATGAAAAACCAAAATCTGACTGGAGATGATTGTGAAAAAAGTGATGATTCAACGACTGCTAGTTCTTCAAAAACGAAGCCAACCTGTTTTATAGTTTTGGGGATGGCTGGGTCAGGGAAAACTTCTTTCGTTCAGGTCAGTAGGCCTACTCCAGTCTCCTCTCCAGACAGAGTTAATCCCGTAAAAATTAAAGAATTTTGTGGTAGGCCTTCTGTACATGACAATAATGATAATGAAGTGTACTTACTCTACATCCTGTCGGTTTCATCATTCGCTAATTCGGCACTCCTAGTAGGGAGCACCGAATCTTTATGAAAACCAGCTTTTTGAAACTTTTTCACATTCAGAGATTAACTGCGCATCTTCATGCTAAGAAGACTCCACCTTATGTCATCAACTTAGACCCAGCAGTTCACGAGGTGCCATTTCCTGCTAATATTGGTAGGTATGCACAGTATTTAATCATCAGTTTACCTGATGTTGGGTGAATACAATAACTTTTGATCCTAATATTAGTATGTTTGGCGACAAAATTTGTCTCTTTTTTCTTATTAATTTTATTCTTTTTCAGATATAAGAGATACTGTTAATTACAAAGAAGTCATGAAACAGTATCCTTGTCAAAATAGACCAGTCAATGATGGATTAAAACTATGATTGTCAAAATATCACAGCCACGTTTTTTTTAATTATGTACTCCTGGCATATTAAGTTTTCATCAAAACAAACAAAAACTCATTAAAGATTGTGCTTCTATTGCAGCCTTCAGGATGTGCTGCTTGTTTTGGAAATAGATATTACAAATATGTAGCAATACATTTTATCATTTCTTAACCTGTAATAGATATTCACTTGGACCTAATGGAGGAATTGTTACATCTCTCAATTTATTCGCTACAAGATTTGATCAGGTTTTCTTAATCGTGCATCTGTGAAACTCACTTTAACTGTAAAATTTGTTTTTCTTTTTCTAACGATTTTCTTGTTTCATATGGTATCAGGTTTTGAGTTTTCTGGAGAAGCGGTCTCGCGAATGCAAGTAAGTTGTTTTGTTAAGTGTACTATTCCATGCAATAGATGATACAACAGATTTCATATTGTGATACAGATATGTTATACTGGATACCCCTGGACAGATTGAAGTTTTCACGTGGTCAGCTTCTGGAAGCATTATCACCGAAACGTTGGTGAGTATTGAATTATTCGTTGGTTCTATTTAGGAGCCATTCATCAAGTGCACAGTTATCCTTGGTTTTAAGAATGTGGCGGGTAATGAATTGCCACTTCTCACTCATGTAGAAGTGAGGTTGAAAATCAACAAACGTTTGCTTCCATAAAGAGTGTATTAAGTCTTGTTTAGTAATAGTTATTTAACTAGATTTTGCTGTGTTTTTGTTCAGGCATCAACCTTCCCGACGGTTATTGTGTATGTAATGGATACGCCTCGAAGTGTTAACCCAGTCACCTTCATGTCGAATATGTTATACGCCTGTAGTATTCTTTACAAAGCCAAATTGCCTTTTATTATTGTTTTAAATAAGGTAAGATTGAACTTTTTTCAGTGTCAAATGTAATAATCGAAAAGAACAATTTTTTAATGCTAATCATTTTGCGATAAACAAAAGAGAAAGAGACCTACCAGTTTGTGTGCCATGCTTTAGAGACATGACTATTCTCTTCTTAGATTTACTAGTTTAATCCTATAGATTTTGATGATTATTGTATTTTACAGACTGATATCGTTGATCATAGTTTTGCTGTTGAATGGATGAATGATTTCGAAGCGTTTCAAGATGCGCTGCAACATGAAACGTCATACGTATCAAATTTAACTCGTTCGATGAGTCTAGTTCTTGACGAATTCTATGAAAATCTCCGAGTAAGTATTTCATACACGAACACAGGGCGGCAGTTGCTCAAAAGTTGGTTCAATATTAACCGGGGGATAAATACCAAATACCGTCGTAACAATGAACTTTCAATTGTCACTATATCAACTATCCACTGGTAAACTCTAACCAACTTTTGAGCTACAGGACCCAGGATGATATATTACGTTCATATCAATGACTAGAAATGATAAAGAAAGTTTTGTGGTGATGCTTTTAGACGGTCGGTGTTTCAGCTATAACGGGAGATGGTTTGCCGGAATTTTTCCAAGCAATTGATGATGCCGCCCGCGAATATGAAACGTATGTATTTTTCGTAATCGTTCTGTTTGAATTGACAAGCTCCCTACGACTCCTTCATTCCTTAAAAACTACTGCCAAACAGAAAATGCATTCTATTCTGAGCTCTTAACTCCTTTACTTAGAGTAGAATACCCAAAACTCCTTTAAAACTCTTTTTTTGAGAAATAGGCAATTAGAAATGTTTGTAGTTGTATGGTAAACTACTACAACTAAATCGATTCTTTATGCAATTAGGCGGTGACCAAATTATAAACCATGTTTCGATGTGTAAACGATAAAGATTTCTTTATAGAAAACCACCGAATTAACGGTTTATCAAAATAAGCAGTATTGATTTAGAAGGAGTACAGTAATTCAATATGAAAGTGATGCAGTCACTTCCTAGAAATATTTAATTTTCTCCTGTAAAACTTCCCCGAAAACTCCTTATATCCATGGATAGCCGATGGGTAGGAACCCTGATTGCGATTTACCACGATTGTTCAATATTTGTTTTCTTGTCTTTGTCTAGCGAATATAGACCACAGTATGAACAACTCAAACGCGAAAAAGCCGAAGAAATTTTACGTGAACAAGAAAAACAGTTAGAGCGTTTGAAATTGGATGTTGGCAGTGAAAATCTCGCTCCGTCCAGTAAGGATTTATCATCGGTTCCGTTCTCTGCATCTGTCAGAATTTGTTTTCATCCATATTTATGTATCTTTGAAATAGTGTCACAGATGTATAGCGAACATCTTCCATCCGGTGTAGTTCTGAACCCTAACGCAGCTAATGAGTCTGATAGTGATGATGAGATACATCTAAATGATGGTAACAAATACAGTTAAACCCACTTTAATCTCCATATATTCATTATTCATTCTCCATCTTCTATCCAAAAGTGTTTGATAATTAATGTATAATTCGGATTTTCTCAAACATGATTAATTTTATCAGTCCAAATTGATCTGGATCGAGTCGTTTGTCTGGACATCTATTTTTGCAATATTTTTGCATGTTAAATGTTTCAACATTAGTTTAATCATATTTTTACAGATGATGAAGAACCAACTGATGAAAAGTCGTTTCAACGATTTCTAGATTCGAAAAAGACATCGGAGACTCCAACATCGAAAACGTGACAGCAATGAAATCGTCAATGTAATAATAAAGTGGATTTAATCTAAAGAAAAAAGATTCAATACAAGTTGAATAAACTCACAATCTCAGCATATTTAACACGTGTTTGAAGTCAATAACAGCGTATTTCCAAAAGGTTTGATAATGACGAAAGATCGTGCTACAAAAATGTGTCATTTTGAAAAGTAGAGAAGGAGATTGTTTTTCCCTGCAGTCTTGATATGCGAATCCGATGGAATGCTATGGAATCTTTTTTGACAACTTTTTTATTTGTATCCACTGTGAACAACTGAAGTTGTCATGCTGTATGATCCATATCTCTCCAACCTCAGTGACGGATCCCCCTTTTCTGACTCCAGTGCCATCCTCAAAGTCCGCTTGATAGCTTCTTTTCCTCTGTACTGATCTTGACCTATTATTATGCGCTGTAAGTGCTTGAAAATGTACCTACATTTTCAAAACGAGGTGAGCCACCCTTCCATCCTTGATCCGCCCCTGAACCTAAACTAGCGAATTTCATGAAGCTAATCTCGAGCCAAAAACGTCGTTATCTAATTATAAGATTGATGTTATATCCACATTGAAATTAATGAAATTCCTCGGCTTTGGATCCGCGAATTTTCCTCATTTGATTATTTCCACCAGATTCATGACTCTTTAAGTACGCATATAGTATTCTATTCTAATACCGGTATGTTTTATTCGTATCGTTATCTAGTACATGTATAGGCCTATTTTGTACAAAGTGTTTTTACGTAAGTCGTTTCCGAATGAATGAAGAATTCAGTTGTCTGTTGTATTACTCGCTATCTGTAAAGTAGAAAAGACGATTTCTTATACGATCTTTTAATGTGAAATAAATATCCGTATTGGCTCGATTAAGGTAATCATTCACTCGGGCGCAGAATTTATCAGTTTTGCGAGAAATATATAATTGGTTCAAGGTCTAAAATGACATGTAATATGAATTCATCTATTCTGCTGGACTTACTACATTGGAAATATTGTCGCACAGCACTGATTTCAAGGTCTGTTAAATCACCTCTTCTACCGAGAGGGTAATTGTGGTCATCTTTTCGTCTTATACCGAAACCCGCTAGATTATCATAGTGCATATTACTATCATAATCGTAACTGCCAAAGTTGATCGTGTCTAGTGCTTCATTGTCGGCGTCATTAAAAATATTCGCTGAAGTTATAAACAGAATTTTCTCATTTCCGACACGATGTCTGATTATAATAACGGTTTGATTTCGTTAATTATGCTGAACTCTCGCCGTAACCTCTACTTACGATCTACTACAGTGTTGTCGTCCTTATTAAAGAACTCAATATAGTTATCACGGTCGCTTCTTTGATGTTCGTGGGCAAAATCTATTTGAAAAAAGAACCCGTAACGAGATACAAAAATGTTTTATCAGTAAGTCTTCATTTCTGAGCAAACTGCTTAAACATCAGGGCCTGTCCTTACTCAAAAGACTATTTTATAATGGTTAATCACAAAAATCGATATCATAGATCTAAATTGAAAACTCGATCAATACTTAGTGCATGCATGATTTCGTGGAAGATCGTCCCAGTTCGAGTTGTCTGATTATTTAAACAATCCGGATACAGCCAAATTGGTGTCGCGGGCAAGTTTGCGGTCTGGTCTTCTTTTCCTATACCCGCTGAGCACTCTCTGGAATGGATTGAGATGCATATAAAAAACCGTCGTATGTTTTAATGTCTACATGTTTGGTAAATTACCCGGTTTGGTCGAGCGCAAATACAATTATAGAAGGCCATGATAGGTCAGATGCATATTGAGGTGCTGGTTCTAGTGTTGTGTCCAATATGTTCAAACTATGTTCTGTTGTAACTGTTTTTCGATGTTTTCCCTTTCCTGTTGTGGTTGTGGTGTTGTATTTGCATCCGATTTGTGCATTAAATTCGGCGACTGCGTTAAGTATATCATCTTTCGTGAAGTAACCTAGAATTATGTATAAATTATCGTTGTAGTGAAATTGGTTTAACATGTATATCAGAATTACACCTACGTACTTAATGTAGTCAAATAATATATTTTAATCGGTAGATCTGATCGAGTCCAATTTAGATGATCGGTGTAGAGAGCAGCCCGTTTTTCGATGGTACCTGCCAACATAAATTACATCTGAATTCGTTCCAGAAAAAAAGTGTGATCATAAATATAAGACAAGATGTGGTCCGATAGTCCAACTACAAAACATAATATGCATTTGAAAAGGGATTTTACTTGAAACGAATGGAAATCGCATTCTAGATTCACTCCTTTCATTTGAGTATGTCTACTATCTCCATCACAAGAATGTCACTTAGCCTTCTTAAACTGCCAGTTGTTTTTTACAAGGAGACCAGAAAACATGTTTATGTCTAATATCTTCCGTTTTTTTCTGATTGGTAAACAGATTGTTTTCGGGGCCACGTTATTGTTTTCAACTAAACGTTTGCACCAGTTCAAACCACAGATACTTGTCACATTTGATAGTGAACGGATAGAAACCAGTATCAATGACACACCTTAGTGGATCCCTGTATAAAAGGAAGAAGTCTTTTTATTGTACCGGGGTCGGTCATTGATACTGGTTTAATTCATCCACGATCAATGTGATTTGGGTTCGCGGTGGCTCAACCGGATAGCTATATGTGTGCAAAAAAGAGCAGACGATACGATACAACACACAAAACATGTCGAGTAAAATCGGCAATGTTCAGTTAACAAGTGGGTATATATAAAGCTAATTATACCGTTGGAACCGCCTGGAGGTGGAATAGGTAATGAGTGGACTGCTGTTACCAGCATCATCGAAATCAATGCTAACATCTTCATGGTTGCTGTTGACACCCTACGATGTAAAAAAACTGAAATATATATTGTAAAATCAGAATGAAACAAACGCGTTATATTGCGAATGCGTGCGATTTTTTGCCAGAAAGACCACACGCCGCACCTAGAGAAATTCGATATCTACACCAAGTATCCTGTCAGTGCTATCCGGTGAAGAATTTCAGGATACGCGGAAGCAAGATAAGTAAGTACTCAGACACAAATAGCAAACTTTTCACTTCACTCTACTTACCGCGGCCAGCCACTTACCTGTAAAGTCTGTTGAATGCGAACACTCGACTCTGAAAAACTCTAGATTCGATGCTCCTTTTATACACACATAATTTTAATTAAGATGTTAACGCGACAGGAGTTGATTGATACTATTCCCGGAAGTATTATTAGCAGTGGAATTCAGTTACCACCAAATTCAATGGAGCTTTTTTATTGGACGATGAGATATTCAGTGCAAAACATCTATATTAACATTAATGAATTTTCACAGTTGCGCGTATAACCAGAACTCAGTTGTAGCTGGAACATGTTTTATACATAAAAACTGCATGTGTTAATTTAATAATAAGCACAGATCGGCGTCGTTTATGATATATTAGCAGCTGGAAATATTCTGAAATTAGAAAATTATTATCGAACGGAAATATATTTTTATTCATGATGAAGAAATCGTGTATGAATGCCCTTTCACAGAGCTTTGCGCTGACGATGCGGCTGTTTTTCGTTCTTTGTCCGGTTCATTATTTTCTTAAGATTCACTCATTTAGCGATACGGAGCTGGTCAGTATCTATTCGATATCTTGGAGGTAGGTATAATTCGTGACTTATTGCGAACACACTAAACGGGGATCCTTCCTGCAGTAATAGTAGGAAATAAAATCGTAGTTTCTGTTCATCAACACGTTTATTTTCATTTCTGCAAATAAAATTCTCACATCAATTCGAATGGCATATATGTTTTATAGGTTGGTTATTCGATGACCTGTAACGAGCTTTTCGTCCACTCTTATATTCACTCATTCAACCTAAATAAATGTAGATGTATTCTTGATTTTGCCGATAAAATGTTCATGAATTGCAACTACATTCACGATAACTTCAAAAAAATGAACAAACAAAATCAGTTTATAATCCTGTGGGCGACTTATGCGTTAGAATTCCATTGCATTTTCAAATTTATGTTCTAAAATGCGATTTTACTGCAATCTGTCTTATGTTGAGAGCCGCGTGGCATAAACCCGCCCTGCAGTATATACCGGTATAACGTATCTTTAATAATATAAAGGACTATTCATGTCGTCGTTCTTGCGCCACCTAGTGATCGGACCGAATGGTCTTTTATCTGCGTAATTTATTGGTGCAAATGGTCTTTTATCGAGTCTAGTAGAAGATCCAAACGGTCGTTTTTGCGCGTTGCTTCTTGTGACCGACCCAAACGGTCTCTTAAAGCGACCAGTTTCATAACCAGATCGTTTTGCTAGATTTCTCGAAAATGATCCGAAAGGTCGTTTACTCGCTTCATAAATTGGACCGAATGGCCGTTTATTATTGCTATCAGTTATGGGTCCAAATGGACGCTTCGCTGCGTGACCAATTGGTCCAAAGGGCTTCTTCGCACGACTTGTGATCGGTCCGAATGGTCTCTTATCGGGATAACTGATCGACCCAAATGGTCTCTTATCAGCATAACTGATCGGCCCAAATGGTCTCTTATCAGCATAACTGATCGGCCCAAATGGTCTCTTATCCGTGATCGGCCCAAATGGTCTCTTATCCGTGATCGGCCCAAATGGTCTCTTATCCGTAATCGGCCCGAATGGTCTCTTATCCGTGATCGGCCCAAATGGTCTCTTATCCGTAATCGGCCCGAATGGTCTCTTATCCGTGATCGGCCCAAATGGTCTCTTATCCGTGATCGGCCCAAATGGTCTCTTATCTGTAAACGGCCCAAATGGTCTTTTATCAGCATAACTGATCGGTCCAAATGGTCTCTTATTCGTCATCGGCCCAAATGGCCTTTTATCGGCATAACTGATCGGTCCAAATGGCCTTTTATCAGCATAACTGATCGGTCCAAATGGTCTCTTATCCGTAATCGGTCCAAATGGTCGCTTATCGGTGATCGGCCCAAACGGTCTTTTTTCATCATTTCTTTTAAAACCTCTGGTTATACCACCGAATGGCCGCTTGTTAATTTCATCATTTTGTTCCTCTGCATTATTTCTTTTCAACATGATTCGGTAAGACAATCTGTAATGCAATCACGACACTTTACATAGCGACTGACAGACATTTCTAGTTATCACTGCAGTCTTATCCCTACAGAACTTACCTATCTATCACATCTTGAGGATACCAATGATTAGATCTTTTATCATCATCGCTACTCGATTCTTCCATTTCATCCACCAATCTTTTGCGCAGCCCACTTAAGCGACCAAATGGTCTTTTACTGATATTCTCATCTTCTAATTTCACAAGAAAAATAAGTTATGAAACATATTCACTAAATCATGGTTACCTATTCTACGTTTTTAACTATGTGTCTTACCTTTAGCTAAAATAGAGTATGGCTGGAACACTTCTAACGTCGTCAGTAGTAAAATGGATGTCAATACTTCACACCTCATGTTTAAACTGAAATAAAACGTTATTTTATCAGTGAGATAGTAAAATGACTCTTTCCATTTTCATCATAATTTAACTTCAATTGTAATTACGTTTGGTGAAAAATATAGAGGTTTTATGGGTAACGAGTATCAAGGCGTGATGGTGACCGAATTACAGGACCGAACCGGGCTCGAACCCGGGTCTCGCACACAGCCAAATATAACTGCTTGACGGAAAAAGACAGTTTGTGAAAGCTGTGAAAGGTTTTTCTAATGAGATCAATCAAAATGTAATTATCCAGTTCACTAACAAAATTCTTTGGTACACGTTCGTTGGTTATGAATAAATGCATGCATTTGCATGTTAATCGAATTCATGACATCTTCTAGATTAACGTTAAAAAATATCAGTCAATTTTAATACAAATTATAGAATATAGCCGTACGTAGCTGTCCCGGATTGAGAAGCCTCGGGTCTAATGAAATATCATATACACATATATCAGGGAACGTGATAATGGTCTGGATCAGTGTTGCCCATTGGGGGATATTTGTGTGCGACTAGAAAATGAGCATCGTATAATTTCCCAGTGTAACTAGATTAGAAAATTATGCCAAATCCACTGCAAACAGATAGCGCCATCAACTAGTAATTTTTCTTCTCTTTATCTCTTTATATGCGTATTTAGATTTTGTCGTCTAAACGCCATAAGCGAACGAATATTATATGGTTAATTCATGACTAACTTCGGATGAAAGATAAACTCATGCATGAATGATTTAGGGGAACAGGGTTCTTCCAGAGGCATATCACGTATTGATAATGTCTTAGTGCTAGACCAGTTTAAAAACTTTATAACATCTTCTACATCCTCCTGAGTGATTAAGGAATTCTAATGTTTTGATTCTGCATCGAACATAATCTAAATTGAAGTACGTGTGTACATTATAAGCGCCTTATATAGATCTTTAACTTCCATTTGAAATGGAGAAATTTCTCGCAAAGTTCTGTTAAAGTAATCCTCATCTTAAGCTCAAACAAAGTACAGAACGTTTTAGATCGTTGGGAGAAGTGATGACACCATTTTACCTACTTCAACTTCAAAGAATACATGTGTATATCTGTTGTATGCGCAGATTCGTGTGGTTATTACTAATGAATTGAATATCTATATTTCGCTTTACAGAAGAAAATGCACGATAGCAAATTATCTTTTCCTCGCGCTTCCGTTCGTACGGTTGTGAGGTAGTCACTGAGGGAGAAACAGTTCTTCAGTGTAGATCACACGGTCAATTAATCTCGTGAGACTAATTTATTATCACGCTCCTCCAAACGACTAAAGTAGCATCTTCTAAAAATTATGACTTTATTTTCCGGAAAGCGTGGAACGATGGATTTATCTTTAACTGCTACAGCTTTTGACATTCTATTTTTAAAGGGAAACGAATACTTTTTTCTACATCCTCACAAATATCTTATTCTCGCGCATTGATTTGATTCACTGTAATTGGGAACCCGTCGGTTTCTGTGGTGTTTATGGAAAAAGCTGATTGTGCGTCGTTGAATGAAGGAACGGTCAGAGCGATGGAAGCTTGTGGACATCACCACACCGCGTCTGCAATCACACTACTGATGTATACGAGCTGACATCTAAGATTGAAGAATCATTCGCTTTGCGCAAAATGTGGAAGATCGTAGATGAGTTTGAATTAGACGTTGCTGATCCCGTATCATTCATCCAATCACTCAGACAATCCCTGCGTTACATACCGGCATATTAGCGCCCTACCGATCACCCCTAGAGATGCTATGTATGTGCACGTATATCCAGTCAAATACAAGCCGAAATGCGTCAATTTGTTTACACAAGCAGATATTTTTCACATACTAACACATTCAAACAAAGAAGAATAAAGCTCGTTGAAATGTGAGGTTGAAGATTTTTCGATGAAAATGATATACAATAAAAATGTGAAATTAAATCCTTCGATAGACTGGATCTAACATAGCTAATGGATGGGCGTTTTAGATGTTGGCCATTCATGAAACAATCGGAAGGAAACGACCGGCACGTAACATGTTCCAATTTACACAAAACATAAGTGATTATTTTAGTTGGTTTCATTGTGTTTGATCTAGTCTTCATATGATACGCGGGTAGTTAGGGGTCCCTAACTACGGAAGCGATAAGGGGCCTCGAGATGTCGCGTTCCAACTCGACAAGTCGCCATATTTATGTCGACATATCGCGATATATCACGTCACGTCGACATGAATATGTCGATATATCGTGACGTTTTCACGACAAATTTCACTTTTTCGCCCATTTTCCACGGGACAAGAAGTCATCTGAAGACACGTCTAAATGTAAGACGAGGACGCCAGTGATATGACGACTGAGTTTCAAGTCGTCATGAATATGTCGACTTGTCGCGAGGAAAATGGTCGTGAAAACGAAATATGTCGTCCAAACGTCACGATATATCGACATATTCATGTCCACTTGACGCGATATATCGCGGTATGTCGACATAAATATGACGACTTGTCGAGTTGGAACGCGACATCTCGAGGCCCCTTATCGCTTCCGTACTTAACTACTAACGCGGTATAATGCATGTGAAAAACATACGACTACAGCTCGGGGTACAAGAGAATGCTGAAAATGCCAGGTACTGAAAATGCCAAGTCTGAAAATATAAGACATGGAATATGCCAGGAGTGAATTTGGTAGAATATGTAAGTAGTGGGGTAGATTTGCAAACCCTTGAAAATGAAGGAACTGGAGAGCACAAACAATTCTTCATATCCGATTGTGTCATATTTTATGAAACAAGAATTAGAGGTGAATCTGGAACCGCGTGGCTCAGTGTGTATCCATATGTAAATATGAAACGTGCTTCGTATTCAGAAAATAATAACGATGTTAATTTGAAGATAAAGCTTTGATTTACGTTTGCTCATTTAACCAATCTAGACCCAGGTTAGATTCGATTGAGAGTTTCCTGCATTAATCATTATACATTCGATACAGGTTGGATCATATCTTCCAATACGGCACGTTCTATTATATTCTCTCCCTGATGACGTACCTTTCCTAAACAAATCTTGTTGAAATATACGTGGGACTGTGGCTTATTTGATCGGGAATTAGTAGGGTTTCAATTTTCGAATGATACCTGCCGGCAATTAAATGAAATTACATTCGCAAATACTTCTTGATTTCCTAAACAGCTGAATCACACAGTGCGGAACTACACTCACCATCGCGCTGAAAATCTCTTCCTCTTGAAATAACAACAATGACAAGAGAATTGACGGCGTTTTGTTTGACAAGAAACTGTCTGATTTGAGATGTACAAACCTCTGTCTAGATCGAGTCGGGCTCATTACTCATTCATTCTCTAGTTGCCGACGACAGCAGCCACACTGGTTTTCGATTTTCGGTTCATATAAAATGACCATTAACGATTTTGTTTCGTTTCACGCGGTAGAATTTCATTTCAAATTAAACGTCAGGCAATATCAAGATAAATCGTTATACGAGGCATGAAGATAATTGAAACCAAGGTATTAATGCTAAAAACTTCCTGATTCCATCAATGTTTATTTTCACCAGCAGCTCACCAATGAGACAACTAATCATGCACTGATTTTTTTCGCGCTTCAGGCGTGCTTTTGATTCGGATTGCTAGTTCTTCAATGATCACTCCTCTAAATGAAATGAGTGCTGAACCCGACGAGCGATAGAATCGGTAACGTGATTAATATGCAGTTAATGCTTTACCACGGCGGATCTCAAAATCTAAAAGTCTATTTGTGAAAAGTTTTTAATAAAATTTCACTTTGCTCAGTTGCTCAATTTTATGTTTACTCTGTATATTTGTAACAGTCAAAAATTTCTGAAAGGTTAGACGTAGGTTTGTGCAGTTGAAATCCTATAGTCTTACCAAAGGCCAATTTCACACCTTGTCTTAGGAAATCACACCTCGTGTCGCTGTTTAAGTTCTCGTGTTCACCCGAAAAGATGGAAATAGCTCGTCATTGTGTCTATGATGACGGAAAACTGGTTTGTAATTGGTAATTCGTGAAAGTTGGCAACTGGAGTTCAGTCACGTTTAGTTTCTGATTACTGGGCAAATCAGGAATTATTGCTCTCGTTGTTTCCAATCTACAGACAATCAACACCTCAGGGTTGGGCAAAGGTTCGCATTTATAAATCAAGCTGATGTGTGCTTCCTCTGAAAATGTGAATCTGACCACCGCGAGATGGCATCAATCTGAACCAATGAAAAACCTGAGACGGTGGGGAAAACACTTACAGCGCTTGCGTCATGTTGGCCGTAATGTTGCTTTCGACTCTATTTTTGCTTCAGTTAGCAGCTTGGGCTTGACGACCAATGGCGGCTAATGTTAAAGATCATATATCGCATGGATTTTACCCCGAGGGAGTTAAACTTTAGTTAAAGCATTCACAACAAAATCCATAACGATTCTCCCCCGTTTATTTCATTTAGATAACCGCATATATTTCATATTCTGAAATTTGAAATGTGTCATTTTGATCGCAATTCAAAAGTGACAACTATAAGAACCACCGTGATATATATTAGATACATTCATTTCATCGATTTCCATATAAAGAAATATTCGATGCAGACTTCAAAGCGTCCCGGGTGTGATCTTTAGATTCTGCTGACATTCAACTTTCTGAGAACAATGTAAACCTTCACACAGGAAATGTCAATATATTTGTGTCTACGGAAATGAATTTGATTTAGAAGCCAAGGAAAGAAGACCATTCCTTCGATGATAGATCATAAATATGGCAACCTTTTACTCGATTCGCTATTATAAATGATTCATCCCCAGTCTATATGTAGATATTAATACATTATGAATGTTCTTATTAAATGATGTGAGACTTTGTGAATTCGAAGGTCGAATAAACACGAGATGTCTTTCATATGCTTTAGACCAGGTTAGAACGGAGACGGGGACGATTTGGCTATTCTGAAATCATTAAACAGTTCTAGACTATGCATTTACCGAAAGAGTCCTCATATGTGTGTGTGGATTAATAAACAATGTGAAAAATATCCGGGTGCTTCAACTCACCTCATTCAATGAAATGCGTGAGAATAACTGAATATTCGGGATTCCCAGCAATCTTCGGGTTAGAAAAATCGTATCATATAATAATATAACGAGATTTTTTCAAGTTATAATGAATTATATATTTGTCTATTTGAATCGATTTTGAATGAATATTTCACTGTATACGTAATCATCATTCATATCGATCATACTTTGACGTCATCAGGTCATAATGATAATGATAATTAGTCACAGCGTACGTTTCTATATCTAGAGATGTAACTTTGTGACGTGATTTGGCGCCTAAAAGCAATCAAACGAAGTCAATCATCATCTATCAATGGATTCATGCTGTCAAATGATGTCCCCTAAATGTCAAACATCGAATTTGATATACAGCAATCGATACAATATCATCAGTATATTTCATTATCTGTGATATTCGAATCCCTGTAATACGTAACACATTGCACGGACAGATTCATAGCGTGGCGACCACATGAACTGAAAGAGGTTCATTTCGTGATATTTCTGATAGTGGTAACAGCAGTATTGGTAAAAACATTAACCTAATGGATTAGATCGCAGTTGAACTGCGTCCAAGTGACAAACTTGACAACTCGAATATTGTGGACCACTTAGTCGGAAACTCCACGTCCTAAAAAACTAGATACGTGAAAGTATAAACCACTCCCTTATAATAGGGATTGATCCTGTTATTCATTTAATTGGTATAGATTTAGTGTGATTTATACTTTGATTTTGTGTCTCTCACAAACCCACCACACACCTGCCGGGAGCGAAACAAGGGGTTAGTGTCACAACATTTTAAGGTCCAGATCTAATGGTTATCCGAGTTGATCGCAGCCGTTTTGAACGGAGTTTAGAGTGCTTTCTCACTCATTATTGACGTCTATACTTGACGACCTAACGCCGAGAACGCAAACGGCCAAATACACAACTTATTACTTCTATAAACACTTTTATTCTGTCCTGGCATGAATTTAGAGAGATCGAAAATTCGAACGGAAAGAAAAATGAGCGATTATAACGACTCGTATAAATCTGTTCTATGGATATTCTATTTCAGTCGTTTGTTTTATTCGTTGATTGATTTTTACTTAAAAAACTATTAGGCAGATGATGGTACGAAATCGATACACTGAAATAACACCAATTTTCTACATTAAATGATTGAAGAAGGAAATTATCCAAAAATGCTTCTTTGAATCATTTGGTCATTTACCTTATATTAAAAAAAAACATTCAAAATAAACAAACAAAACGAAATACATCATACCATAGATTTTTGTTAAAAACAAGATAACGGGAAGAAATCAGAACAAGAAATTCTCAAAATAAACATTCTTACAACCATTCTAGCACTTACTTTCCAAGTTGTGTCCCAATCCTAAAAATTCAGTTTAATTTGGCCACGATGAGCATTAGTTTGTAATCATCTCTATAACTATCATCATCTACTGAACGCTTCAGACCCGGCTTATAAGGTAAACCGTAACTGCGGATACCTACGTCATGATGACTGATGACCAATCGCAGTGGTGACACCGATTTCGGCGCCAATGATTACGTAGATCGGTCGAGATTCGCCGCGCTAATTATAACCAGTAGTTTGTCACTGATGGAAACTGCTAACACACATTCATCCCGATATAACGGTTTTAATTTGACGTCAATATTTCCAGCGTCGGATGGCGGCTTATGGGCTTATTGGCGTTAGTTTTACAAATTGCTGTTAGTTGTAAAACAGCGCGACCGGACGTGCTTTATCTTTCGAACAATGTTCACAGACATGGGTATCCCAGATGATAGCCTAATCCGAGGTTGTTTGACGCTCGCGGAATTTGTTTTAATTTTTATCTGACGTGTTCCGTATGTCACCAAACATTACGAAAGATGAATGCGTAAAACACAGCGCAATAGAAAACACCAGCTATCAATTCATGCTGTAGCATGTTCTTGTCACCAGTTCCAGGCCATTCAATCTCCTATCGTCAATTCTTAAGTTCTAACGTGCACCCTCGGTCACTCTCCATCCCACCTTGTCTTAAGACGAGTAACTCTGATTGTTCGAGTGCCGGTTGCTGAAAAACGTAGTCGCTTTGTCCTATCATTGTTTTTCAAACTATCAGTCACTGATAATCTCAACCTGGATGAATCGATTCTGATCTTTTGTTAGAGATGATCAGTTTCGTGGTTATTTTTAGCCGATATTTATCAGATCGCCGATAATAAATTCACACCGTACCGTAAAATATATGTTGCTAGGTTTTGATACCGAACCATAAACAGCATCTCTGAATACTGCATTACCGGTTTATGTTTCTTAAAAGGTTTGCATCATTACGAATAGATGAAATGTCGTGATTGTCTACGTCCATAAAAGCATTTGATAACTACACAGAATAGGACGATTATACTACTTAGAGGAATAATGTATAGCTTCATATTAGATAAATGCGTATAGAATAAAACTTTCATGATTATCTCACCGAAATAATAAGATAAAAACCCACTATCTACAGATTAAAAGTATTTAAAAACAAGAATTTATTTATTCAATCTAAAATATATAGAATACACGACGTTTCGATCTCACCCTAGAGATCATCGTCAGGTCTTTTAATCTGTAGATAGTGGGTTTTTATCTTATTATCCGTTCACCACGTTTGAGTGTGGTTATCGTTCTGTCTCACCAAAATGTTTTTCCGCTCTACTCGGTTAATTACAGAAAGAACAGACTGAGTTGCTTGTGCGACGGTGACGCTTTTGTCCCTATCAACAGTATGAACAGCTTGCGATGATCTTAGATTTGGAATCTTTGATGAAAAACTTTGCTTTTAAATTTTTACATGTTGGGTTTTTGTTATATCACCTCTTCTCCACATTTGAGTGTGACTATTCTACTATAAATTCTAGTCCATCGTTGTCAAAATACGTGTTGATCGCATTTCTTCCAAATGTTTTCAAGAAGACGCTCTTTCCAAAATTTTTGAACTAGCTTCATAAATTCAAATCCGCTCAACCTTTTTCTTCTGAAGTTGCATCTCGGCTTAAACATCGCATTTTGGAAGCTACGGAAACTACGCGTTAATAATTAACTAACCTTCGAAATGCAATTATCACCTTGCGTGCAATTTGCGCTTTCCATCTGTCGAATATTTCATGTATAAATTTGAAATGGAACCGTCATCTCAAACCACTGGAAGATTAAGAATTCGAATTAGACTGACTTCGTAATTTCCTGCGAATTATGTGAATTACATATATCTTGGCGTAACAACCATTTCGTAGGTAACAATTATCTTTATTATTTAACTCAGTAAATAGAATATCATATAATATACATACACAATTCTGATAGATATCCGTTCTTAATAAGATATGTATACGTAATGGCTATAAAAAATAACGATCCGTGTGCGATACCGATAAGGTTTCGTGAAAGTTAAAAGGAGTTAGTTAGAATCTAAAACGAGTAGAGTCCAGAAAATACATCTTAGTATTTGAAAAGATTCTAAGTATAACCCGTATTATCCCAATGCCTGTATGTTCCAGGTTTATCACAGACGAATGGTAAAAACACGAGTAAAACCCCGTACCTATTCCCCATGCACACCTTATTTCTTGTATAACTTATCTTATAGCAGTTTGAAAAATATTTCTTTCGATCGCCAAGTGAGTTATATATAACATTATGTACTCAACTAAACCAAGTGGAAATCATCTTATTGGGAACGTTTTTGCCAGTATATTGGGGTCTTCCCTCATTCGCTAGGAATATATAGTTTAATTTCAATAAGCAAATGAGAAGTTTTTATATCTATAATTGATTCCTTCTCGTTTTTGAAGTTCTATTCGTTTTGCATGAAGCACTTCAGATGCCCAATCAGGGCTGATTGTGAATGTTGCTTTACGTCGTGGTATCGTATTCATAAAGAACGTGTCGAAATATTCTTTATGAACTCGCGGTGGTTCTCCGGCTAAAGTCGGTTCCGTACATTTGGTCGCATAGGCGAGACGATCTGCTATAATTGGACGCCTGAAACGAAAATAAATATCACGTTGAAAATTCTGCATTAAATACACAGACATATCAAGGAAAGATCAGAACGTCTTTCCTAGGATTTGGTTGTAAAGATTTGAACATAAACTCACTTGAGATTTAATGGATCTGCCGGAACTTCCATTCTCCAGCCATATTTACTCAATTGTAGATCGTATGTCGACAAATATGGTTTAATCTTTAAAGCCGCCGTTGTTGGACGCTTTTTCTCACGATTTGTTGGTAACGACCGTCCAGTAGCCGGGGCACTCTTTGCACGCAATGTTCTAGGAGATGGACATGATTTTTGGTGACCTGGGGTGGGAGCTTGAGGCCGTGAAAGCTCAGTCGCAACTGCTGCGGCCCTAGAACGACTCGGCCCTGCGCTCTTTATTGGTCTGGGTGGCGGCGATGGACTAGATCTAACTAACGAGGCGCTTTTAACTCGAACAGGTTTTGTGGTAGGTTTTGGGGGGGTGGAACATACCGGTACATCTAGCATTGTTGATTCGCTAGGGCTGACCGGGGGAGAGGTATCATCCTCGGACGATACCGAAGATGAACCGTAGAGGTTGTAATACTCTCTGAGATCTGGAACGGGTATTCTAGGAGCCGGTGTAGCACGCACTGATTCTATACTATAAGCCGTTGATGGCCGACTTTCTTGTGTATCTGGGATTCCAGTCCAAGCCTCTTTAGTTGTTGGTCCATGTGCGCGAATGCTGCTTCTAGGAGACAGTGGGTGTTCTTGTAACGGTTTTGCAACAGCTTGGACAGACAAATCAACTGCATGCGAACCATTTAGTTTAGGAGGAGACTTTGGTGGCCGCGATCGTGTTGGAGACCGCGGAGGTGACCTTTCTGATGCAGTTGTAGAACAACGTTCTGGTTTACTAGCTGAATTATACGGACGCGCAGCCCCTGGGGGGACGGGTGCTTGCACTTTTTGTCCCGTGTACGCGCTGTACCAGTGTTTGAACAAACATTCTTGATCTGAAATAATAATCACAATATATACACTTTTAGAAATGTACATAAACGTAAATAAAAATGCAGCTTTATCTTGAAACGTACCGTAACCCGCTAACTGTTTGTAGATCGGTTTGTTATAGATATTCCATTGTGGGGGATACCAACCGTAAACTGCTTCACGACCTGCAGTCACCGGTTCAGGCTTCATCGTGTCCTGAAAGAAAATTTTGCATCGATTAACTATAGACTTAGACTATCCCAAATCATTGAGGTCTGAAGAGAGTGCAAGGAGGCAGGTAGGAGCCTCTATCCGTTATCATTCAAAATAGTAGTATAGTAAGTACTCATTTACTCAACATAGTTATACCAGGGAAGTGTGATGAGACACATCACACTTCCCTGGTTATACACACTGGTCTGATGGGAAACATACTCTTACAAATATTTCACCAGATGGCAGTCTACTGAAGAGACGGCAGAATATATATGCAAAAATATTAGTTATCCAAGGAAGGAGTTTCAGTTTCTCATATATACGGATCGATGGTCCGTCTTTCAAATTAAGTCGATCTTGTAGGAATGAAGCGGTTGTCAAATGGCTCCACAGAAGTCAGTCTGACAGTCGTCGATAATACGCGTTTTCTGCACATTCGAATACCAACATGCTATCAAATGAAACAGTATTGTCCTACGCGTTCACGCGCGACTAAGGGCAAAAATGAGCCAATTAAATAAGTCGTGAGAATTACATATTGGAAAAAACCATTACCTTTCATAAGCGGTACCACCAAACAAAATGACGTTGACCTAAAATCTGGTTTTCGCGAGGAACGATATAAGTGTTCTTTGAGTGATAATTGATCGAGTATGATTGTGCGTGGTTTGTGCGAAGCTTACAAAATTATGATTGCTTATTTCGTTTGAGTGGGGACTTGCGCGAAAAGTTTTAATGACTTAATGAACAATATACGATTTATTCGACAGCCCCAAACTGAACCTAAAAACCTTTCAAAAAATAAAGACGTAAAACTACTGAATGATCGATACAATTCAACATACCGATACCTTTGCCTGCAAAGGACTTTGGTACGAAAAAAAAGAAATTGAGAATTTATTGGACACGATCATATACAATGATTATACGAAGCTTTTGACTTTGTTTGCTTATGTTGTTTAAATACGTAGATCAATAAAATGAATCAGAAATTGACGATATGGCAATTATATTTCAGTAATATTGTTGATTGATGAAATGGTAATAACAAATGATTGGCGATTCCATCAATTTGGAATAAATCATGACAATGACCTGTCTTTGTTATGGCAACAATTCCCCAAGTGACAAACACGATGAGACTCGACAACAACAACAACGAAATTATCGTGTGATAATCTACTGGCTGGAAATTACCGATCTGTTCATTTCAGCGCTTAATGGATCACACAATAATCATCATTAGTCTATACAAAACCGCGCATAACACTGACTGTGAGCTTGAATTAGAATTAATTTTGGAACATTTTGGTTAATTGAATATAATTTCAAAATGACATCAACAATGAAACTTTTGAGAAATCTGCACATATATTGTTGAACCTCTGATGAAAATTCAATATGTTTGCTTACTGATTTATTCATCCTCATACCTGATATTTTTCAGCTAGTTTAGGTAAGAAGAATCCCTCATCTGTTTTTTTATTCATGTTTTGTATCCCGTCAACAGCGCATACATTCCCAATGTCACCTCACATATTTAGCAATAAACTCAATGTCACTACATCACGTGTATCAACCTTTATTAACGCATTACCTACAAATAGAACAGCTTCTATTCTGGCGCGGTGGCTCGCTACGAGCTTGTGAGGAGTGATTTTTTTTCAATATCCACCAGTGACTTAGTTGAGATTGTTACTATCACCAGCAACATCAACCTGTTGCTATGAACGCCTATGACAGACGACACTATACAGCCCACACCGCGTGGCAGCCGATATGGATGGATTTTATATTTACACAACCGAGCCGGGTCCGCGCTTTAGCAAATATACGTTAAATTCAGTTGTTTATTTTCGATCGTATTCCCAGCAGATAGCAAAATCAAAACGAAAGCCAGTTTTAAGTTTCTCTTTTCAATTACGTGCGATCTTGCCTAAATTTTAACATTACTATTCTGAAAACTAAGTATCGTGCAAACGAAAGGGGCCTTTCGAAAATGAACGTTGAAAATGCAAGTTTTTCTCCCACGAAATCTGCTCGAAATGATTGGCAGTATATTTGCGCTTCAATTATTGAAATTAAAGATCTTAATTTGAAAGAGAAATATAAGAATTCGTTCAATGATAAAGTATTTGCTTTTGAAACCAGCCTAAATAATAATAGTGATTGTTCTCAAACCTTAGAATTACGAACAAATATTGTACTGGAATATAGACATTGTCTGCATTACTCAGGTAACGAATTTTCCCGAGCAAAGTTCGTTTCATGGGTATTTTCAAAAAGAAAGGAAATGGGTATTTTCAAAAAGAAAGGAGACATTTCTTTCGTCATAAATAATCGTGAAATCGTCATTAGTAACGCAGTTGCCCACTTAAAAACACGTTCAATTAAATCCCCATCTCAATGAATGAATAATGAGTGGATAATAAATACGAACATGGCACCGATTTTTAACTATGTTAACCATGGAATAATAGTTACATGACGTGAATCATCATTCTGAATAAAATGAAAAAAATAGAAATTTACGAAACTATCTTTAAATTGAACTTGATTTATAATCAAATTCGTATGATATTTCAGAACATTTCAAAGTTGGTTATTTTTTGCTTATCGTAGTTTCCACCATAAATTTTACCTTAATTAACTCCCTTTAGTTTCTTATCTTTCTCTGAATGTCTCTATCTGTTCGGTTGATAAGTAGTAAAACGTCTATTCCTTCATGTTGTCGTGTTCCATATCTCAATCAAGTGCTCCTCGTTGTATTTCGATTTTTTTTCTAAAACGGCCACGAAAAACAAGTAGATATAAGTAGCGTACAGTAGTGCGGTACTGATCACCTTCTAGAAACGATTGAAATTATTTTTCGTTGACGAGTTTCTATGGCGCCGACCCCGGCCGGGTTCTATTGTAAATGATTAAACCGGCTTTATGTTCTTAAAATCATACTACACACTTAATGTACACGGATTAAATTCTGTTTGTAATGAGCCGAGTGAGACTCGTGAACGCGTGACAAAGCGTGTGCGGTGGCAAAGTCATGTCAGTACGTTTATTGCGGAAAAACGTGGCTATTGTTTGAGCTAAGAGTTGACAGGGAAACTTTCAGTGAACTTTCGAAAAGCAGAACGTTTGACTTTCCGGGCCCCAGTATTACGCTTCCGAAGGTTAGGCCAATGATGCCTATAATCTGAATACCAGATCGCATGTACGGGTTGGACGTTTTCATTTCTCTTCCCAATACTCGCAAACGGCCCGAGAATGACTGATGATAGCTAGAACTGAACAATGGCTAATAGCCGAAAAAATATAATCACATCTAAGAACATTTCGTCTTTTCATTGGATTTATTGTGGGATCATCTTCGTTACATGGAAGGACTAGGTGGTTTTCCCACACTCCGCCGTGACTTGGATAAAAGGTAGTACAATGACCTTAGCCTAGAATCCCTGTATAATATGAAAAAAAAATGTTTTATACAAGGATACTGGGGTTGGTCATTGATTCTGGTTTTATTCATTCAAAATCAATTGTGACGAGTCCCTGTGACAATTGTGACGACCGGGCAAGCCTGTCCCCGCGGGTCCCTGGCCGGTCGACCTCGCATTGATCGAATTATTTTCTTCGATTATATTTCATTACAACCATTATCACCATGCATATTCGAACTGTATGATTTTCATGTAACTTTCTTTTTTACCTGTCTGTACTTTATTGAATTTTTTTAATTGTAAGATTTTAGAGTTCAATAAAGTTCTATGGTATTGTATTGGTCCGATTCCGCGTCCAATTTTCGATCCACGTCGTAGAATAAACCGTCGTGAAGTGAGCACTGTGGATTCGGTAGTGGTATCACTCGATTCAAATTTATTTCATCACTCGATTCAAATTTATTATAAATTTTTTAGAGGTTTTTAATGTGTATTTTTTGCACTGTTATTGAATAAAAAGATATTTTACGTTAAAATAAGATTATGAATATACAACTTATTTCATCAAATTCATTTGTAGTTGTACGGATTGTACGGACACGGAACCGGACTCGGCGGTAACGTACACGGTTGTCCATCTTCACCCGTCAAGGGATTCGGCTAACCTGAGGCGTTTTTACGAGCATCCGATTTTTGCGATCGATTTCGTGAACGATTTGCTCCGATCGTACGATCGAATCGAACGTTCGTGAAAATGACGATGGATTTGGCTAATCACATGACATAAATATGGCGACGTTGAGGAAAAAAATGTATGGTTTTGAACTACCCGGTGCCGCCATCTTGGAAATCAAATCGCCAAATCGCTCGCCGAGCGAGTTGGTCGATTTCAAAAATCGGTCGGAAAATCGTGTTCGTAAAAACGCCGATCGTGAAATCGATCGCAAAAATCGGTGCTCGTAAATGCGTTCCTACGATCGATCGCAAAAATCGGATGCTCGTAAAAACGCCTCTGGTGGAAGCGAGTTCGGGAGTGATACCGGACCCCTGGCAAGCGAGGATGTAATAGACTGAGCGCCTAGACTGGTTGCCTGTTGATGCTATGATGAACTTGTATCCGGATGATCGCGTGATCGATGAACGAGTGTAATTGGAGACATCCGGACGCGTCCGGATTGAATAGAGTCCGCGTCTCAGAGAGTGGTCCTGATGCTGAATAGAGGATGTACAGGGGTGTCCCGGGTTCGAATCCAGTAATTACTGATACTGGTTCAGAGTGGTCCTGAGATGCTGGAACAGGGGTGTCTCCCGGGTTTGAACCGGGCCGGGTACTGTCCGAGAGTGGTACTGATGCTAAATAGAGGATGTACAGGGGTGTCCCGGGTACGAACCCAATAATTACTGAAAGTGGTTCACGAATGGCCCTGATGCTGAATAGAGGATGTACTCTGGGGTGTCCCGGGTTCGAACCGTGTAAATACTGGTTCGAAACCATACATATTTTAACCGTCAAGTGCTGCCCCTATACATATCGTTGACGGTGAATATATGATCAAACTTATTACTCGCGCGCCGCAGTAGGAATCAGTTAATTCACAAATTTACCGTTTATTATACACATAGGGGCAGCACCCAACAGTAAATGACCGACTGTATGTACTGAATAAGAATCGAATAGATTCGTAATTAAGAGTGAGAGCCATCACAGGTTTCACTCACTCACACTACTGATCACATTTTGGGGCTGCTCTTATTGGCGTTTTAAATTATACCCTCTGAAATTACATCCATCATCCGAAATATTTCTGTAGGTTTTAAACATGGGTCAGTGGTGCTGTAATCTTTTTCATAAATTCATGATCCACTAAAATTATTTCATCTTCAAATCAATATCACCGAGTAAGCCAACCCCTCATCACAATCTGAAATATTAAAAAAAAGAAACAGACTTGGGGCAAATTATCAAAAGCGAATTTAAGCGGTGGCAGGACTCGAAGCTGTGGTCTCTGGTTTACCAGGCGGGAATTTTAACCACTAGACCATAGATCTTGGTAACCACTCGGGTGTGTAAGTTTGTCTCGTATGTGATTTTGTATGTGTTCAGTTTGCTTAAAATCGATTTTCAGAATGAATCTTAAACAGTTTGTTAACGGATTAAGTTAAACAGATAACTGGGGTAAACTGAGGACACATCAGTGGAATATTAATTGAATTTGCGTGGATTCGCACCAAATGGAATTTTTTGTGGCGTTGATCAGGTTCGAATCCCATCAGAAAATGATTTTCTAAACTTGGCGGTAATATTGGTACTTCTCATTGGCCAGGATCAGTGACGTCACACTGTCAGTATAAAAACTCAGGTCACCTGATCCCTCTTTCCAGTTCGGCCATTTTTCAGGTGAGCAAACGTCGTCCATTTAATTTAATTCTTTCGATCAAATTTATTTATCAATCTTACTTGTAAGTTTTATACATATAGACCTTAGGTTTCGCATACGGCTTTATGTAAGACAATTTCAAGAGTTCCGAAAGTTCGGATTATATCATATAGGTGTTTAATTATGACATTTCCATTTTGACGTTCCTTTTGCTCTAAATTGTCCAAATGGTGTTTTTAACATTTAGAAGTAAATTTCAACATTTGATTTGCAATTTCGCTCTCGTAATAATGAAGACGTTATTGTGATTTTATTGAGGAAATTTATTAAACTTATTTATGAAATTTTCGGAAGCAGTTTTTCTGGTGTTCAGATCTACGCGCTAAAGCGGCTAGTTGACATGCCTAGGTGTAATACACAGACAGCTCAGTCTATTCAACCATGACTCGAATCCATAGAAACCTTTCATTCGAAGCGTCGTTCAACTTAATCCTGCTGGCTTCTATATCTATTATTAAGAAAATAATGATAAAATAATTTAATGTTAATTATTATTATTACTTAATAGAAACTCGATTTAGCTATTTCTTAGAGTCAATAATTTTCGATTTTCTTGATTTTTATAAGATTGTTTTTACATTGCAGTAGCAGCAGCAGCATCAACAGCAGCAGTTAAAAAAGCAACAGTTATAAAAGCAACAGCAGCAGTACAACGACAACTACAACAATTACAACTTCAACAATTAAAACTTGAACTTCAACTTTGAATATGTCTACAAAATATGACCTTTTTTCGGGACTGTTGAAGCTGGTTCGCGCCGAGGTGCTGACGCTCGACCCTGAAACCCTCGGCGCGTTTTTTGATTTGAGTAAGTACAAAGTCTACTTCATCAATCTCAATCTGGGGTATCTCAAATTCTCGATTATTTTTCATGAAAATCTCAAATTATTTGATTTCCAACATCCGAAATTATTTGATCTCAAATTCACAATCACAATTATTTTATCTCAAATCTCCGCATTATTTGATTTCCTAAATCTCAAATTGTCTAAATCTCAATTATTTCGAATATCATCAATTAAAAAATCTAATATCATCTAATGTCAATTTCTTTCAATTCTCTTTTTAATTTTGGAAAACTCTCAAACTTAATTGAATTTGCTATCGAATCTATGGTGAATTAAGTTTGAATTGAATTGAATTGAATAGTGAGTAGAGGCTCTGGTGGATGAGAATTAACTCGAGGAAGTAACTTCATTTCCTGGTTTCGGTTCCAAATATTGTCCAAATTGTGAAATATTCATCATGTTATTCATATTCCAGTCAATAGAGATAAGTTACAACATAAATAATTTAAACTGTGTAGGCTTCCAGACCAATGCATTTCATAGAAAATCCTGATTTATGTTTAATAAATCAAGTGACTGGACTGCGCGTTTCAGTCCATTTAGTCAGGAAGCAGACTGCAGTTTAGTCCTTATTTTAATCAGTAACTGGACTGCGGTGTAGTCCATATTTTAGTCAATAACTGTACTACCGTTTAATCCATATTTTAGTCAATAACTGGACTGTGGTGTAGTCCATATTTTAGTGGACTACGGTTTAGTCCATATTTTAGTCAATAACTGGACTGCGGTGTAGTCCATATTTTAGTGGACTATGGTTTAGTCCATATTTTAGTCAATAACTGGACTGCGGTTAGGTGATAGTTTAGTCAGGAACCGCACAGCTGTTTAGTCCATATCCAGATACCCGTCACATTATGGGACCAACTTTTTAGATACCGCTGAAAAGTAGCACTAGTATTAAGGTACTTTTGTTTTTCTCTGCGACTCCAGGATCCGTAAACATGTGATTTTCTTTTTTTATTAATCATTCATCAACCGTCAGGAAATTCAGGATCACTATTTTTGATTGATTGGTTAAACTTTATTCCTCGTATCTCAAGGTAGTTGCTCAAAACAGTTTGAGATCCTGAGATTATGGCAGGAAGGAGGTACATCTCGCCACTGCTATCATGAGCTTATCTGTGAACTAGTCTCAAGCCGCACCCACTCAATGTTTATACTAGATCTAAACTGATGTTTGATACAAATGTCCTTCACTAACTGGGCTCATAGTCAGAATCTTCATCGTCTAATTGTTGGCGAATCCTAGATATTGTGGCCTTGCGGCAAATACAGTTTGCACACGATTTATTTTGTAATGGATTCATTATTACGGTCAAAGGTTGGCACCTTGTTAGGTACTGAGTCTTATACAGTGAGTTTACTCAGTATCCGGACCACAGTTTACTCAGTATCCGGACCACAGTTTACTCAGTATCCAGACCACAGTTTACTCAGCATCCGGATGACAGTTTACTCAGTATCCGGACCACAGTTTACTCAGTATCCGGATCACAGTTTACTCAGTATCCGGACCACAGTTTACTCAGTATCCGGACCACAGTTTACTCAGTATCCGGATTACAGTTTAGTCAGTAATGGAACTGTGTGATTCATTTCGTTCTGAGACCAGATTTTATCAAATTTCCTCTAGCTGTTCTTCAGATAATCTTCACCCGTCAAGCGATTCGAACCCACTACGCTAAAGCTGTTCGCCGAATCCCTTGACCTCACGAGTCGTTACTAGCTGACCAGAATCCGGTTGTACCAATCACAGCGCTTGTTACAAACGATATTACACTGTAAAAACTAAGAACGTATCTTGAACACTACTTAGAACATTTTCAGTTGAGTAGAGTTTTGGAACACTTAAATCATGGAACACTTGTGGGAACATTACGAGAACTCCTTTTGGGAACATACTCTTAGAACTCTGGAACACCAGTGGGAACACTGCAAGAACACCTTTTGGGAACACACTTGTAGAACTCCGGAACACCTGAGGGAACATTGCAAAACTCAACACATTCCCGGCAGAAAAACCAAAAAGATGAGATTAATCTTGAAATCCAAAATTTTATTATTTTGAATTAAAATTGTCAAAAAGGAAGTATCAAAATTCTTAACCAATGTATTTGGCCACAATAAGCGTAAATCAAATACATACACGCTCTTTTTAAGAGAATGCTGCCTTTTAATAGCTGCATTAGCACATGTCATTCACATGGTAAAATATATATCTGACTATCTCAGTCAGCATCACTAAAAAACATAATAAAATGTATCTGGTTTCTTTGTGCACAAACTCCATTGAATCAAAATCCTTAACCAATGTATTTGGCCACAATAAGCGTAAATCAAATACATACACGCTCTTTTTAAGAGAATGCTGCCTTTTAATAGCTGCATTAGTACATGTCATTCACATGGTAAAATATATATCTGACCATCTCAGTCTGCATCACTAAAAAACATAATATAATATATCTGAACAGTTCAGCCTTAAGCGTGAAATAAAAACACAATCAAAGAAGAGCATATATAGTTCAAGCAAATTCAAAATTCTGCCGATTTTCCAGGTTTATTTCTTTTCTGAATGCGCATTTTCTAGTTCATCTAAATGATAATATCTTCACTCATCCAAGCCAAAGTGGCTAACTTTTCAATCATTGATTCATATCTTTGAGAAAAATCACTTAGAAAATCCCTTACATATCCCCTGAAATGAAATTCCTAACAGTTACCGCCTATACAGAAATGTAGTTTTATAGCATACAGTTTTAGTGAAAAATTATTATTGAAGATGAAATTTGACCCTGAAATTAAAGATCGCCTAAGTGGAGCAAATGTTGTGGCCTTTTAAAGTGAGTAGGGTCAGGATGAATGAATTAATGAATGCCTCGTAGAATCACACTGACCCTTCTCACTTTAAAAGGCCACAAAATCTGCTCCACCAAACTGATCTTTTAAATCTCACTGTCAGATTTCAATTCTAATATTGTATTTTTACTCAAACTACTCATTAGTTTACCAAGGCTGGATTTTCCAGGAATTCAACTACATGTATTATTTAACTACATGTAAAATGGCTGAATAATTTGGCCGTTCTATTGCCTTTACGACAATTTTCTTGAAATAGAACTGCCTGAAAGAATGATAGGGACTCCTTGAAAGGTCTCGGATAGTTCAGGTCAAAAATGTAGTACAATACCAGTGTTGCCAGTAATGCTAACTTGATTCCGGATAGATCTTTGTAGGTGGTACAATCGATAAGCACTGTTCCGATAGAAAGAAAATATTGCGCATACGATACCCCATCACCAACCACAACAATACTTGGGAATGCTGAATTTTCTGAATTGCTGGTCTTTCCAAAGTCCACTTCCTAAAAATACCAATACTGTAACCATAAAAACATTGTATGAGATTTTGACTATCCTTAAATTCAAGTCAGAGAAATGTTTTAAATACCAGAAATATTTTAAGTACCAGATATTTTCATAATTAGCTCAAGCTTAGGCAAATGAACTTACGTCAACAACGGAAATTATACAACGTGAATAATTGTAGCTTGTTTCCTTGTGTACAAACTCAATCAAAGCAATCTGATGCTGATCCTCCTAGAATGATAAATACGTAGGTTTAGAATACATATACTGTATAGGCGCGTTTAGACGACATTATTAAGATGGGTCTAAATTAGGACAGAACTAAATCTGTGTGTGTGCCGTGGAGAGAAACTGGTACTAGGAGCCGGTCTAAATCGTACTCTGCAATATCAATTCAATTGTATCGTCAGCAATTACTTATCAAGCCTATTAATATAGTTTTAAGATTTCATATAATTTCTTTACTACCTAAAATTAATGTGTACGCTAACGGATTATTATTTATCTTAAAATCTCAGCGTATGTTGATAGTTGAATAGATATCCCTATAAATTGTTCTGGAAAATACCTAGAATCTATTATAGGTTGATGTGTCCAGATATATGGTACACTGCGTCAAAATTGTTCAAATAAAAAACTGCCAGGGAATCATAAATCTATGATCATTTACATAAATTTTGGGGTAAAATACTCATGGCGACATCCTGTGGGCCCAGTGCGGACCGATTTAGACCGGTCTAACTAGTTGTCGTGTGAACGCAGCTATATAGATTTAGCCATGTGTTGAAACATGGACAAAATGTTGAAGCTTACAGATGAAAATAGCAGGATTACATTATCCAAGCAGAACTCTTCAAAGTGTACTTCGTAATTTAAAAAATCAACATCAATCGGGCTAGGCGACTTACGCTAATATCTCCATTCATCATAGCCAAAGTGGCTAACTTTTCTAACATTGATTCATATCTCTGAGAAAAATTATGTAGAAAGTCCCTTGCATATCCCATCAAATGAAATTCCTCGAAAATCTAAAAATATCCAAAACAAACTTTACAACCAAATAAATCTTATTTGATGTGGAAATTTCAAAATCAAAGATATTTGCACTCACATAATCTAAATGTTGAAAAAATTTATACTTTTGCATGAAGAAAAGTATATCGCCTGAATTTCTTATTTCCTGTCGACGCTGCGCTAGTGTGGCCTTCATCAGTTTGAATATCTTTGGTCGGTCCAACAATCGCTTTTCTCCTAACATAGCAAGGTCAGCTTGGTCTAAGAGATTAAAGAAAAGAGGCATCTGAACTCAATTCACATTAATACATTTCATATACTTTGGAATCATTCTTACCACTATTTGAGACTTCAGAAGGACTCAGGTCTTCAGCTAAAACACCAACGGGCGACGGAGACTCCTGACTCAAAGCACCGCAAACTAAAAGAGACTCGTCTGTTTTAATATCATACCATAATCTGAATAGAATTTCGTCAATCATATATACAACTAAACCATTATTTCAGATAACTACCCGACGCTTTAACAGCTTCGCAAGAACTCCAGTCTTCGTTTAAAAAACCAACAGGTGACGGAGACTTCTGACTCAAACCACGGCAAGCTAAAAGAGACTCATCTAATTAGATGCGGTAATTGGATTGGAATTTTATCAGGAACAACAACGAACTATTCATTTTATAACTACCTGATGCTTTAACAGCTTCGCAAGAACTCCAGCCTTCGTTTAAAAAACCAACAGGTGACGGAGACTCCCGACTCAAACCACAACGACCTAAAAGAGACACATCTAATTAGATGCGGTAATTTGATTGGAATTTTATCAGGAACAACAACGAACTATTCATTTTATAAATACCTGACGATTTAAGAGCTTCGCAAGAACTCCAGTCTTCGTTTAAAAAAACAATAGGTGACCGAGACTCCCGACTCAAACCACAACGACCTAAAAGAGACTCATCTAATTAGATGCGGTAATTTGATTGGAATTTTATCAGGAACAACAACGAACTATTCATTTTATAACTACCTGATGCTTTAACAGCTTCGCAAGAACTCCAGCCTTCGTTTAAAAAACCAACAGGTGACGGAGACTCCCGACTCAAACCACAACGACCTAAAAGAGACTCATCTAATTAGATGCGGTAATTTGATTGGAATTTTATCAGGAACAACAACGAACTATTCATTTTATAAATACCTGACGCTTTAACAGCTGTGAAAGAACTCCGGTCTTCGTCTAAACCACCAACAGGCGACGACGGAGACTCCCGACTCAAACCACGGCAAGCTAAAACAGATTCATCTGTTTTAATATCATACCATATTTCATTAATAATACATACATGTACGACTAAACTATTATTTCATAAAATTACCTGAAACCTTAACTGCCTTCCTGTAACTACTGCTAGCTGACGTATTATCTCTCTTCTTTCTGTAGTGCCGAATGTGTCTCACTTTCATACTTAACGATTTCTTAAAAGCCACCTTAATCAAACAAAATCTAAGCACAATAGGACAGGTGCTAAGAAGACCTAGTTTGGTCATATGATAGACCCTTCTATTTCACATTCTCATATGAAATATGAAAGATCTACATGGAATATTATATCAGGTAATATCAAAATTGTGCATTTTCAGAAACCAAGATGGTCACCAGGCGGCCATATTGGATGATATGATGACCTTGTTTGGTCATATGATAGACCATTTCATTTCACATTTCAGAAACCAAGATGGCCGCCAATCAGCCATCTTGGATCCAATTAATACAAATATAAAACTCCTCCGAGATGTTTTGGTCATACACAATATATGTGAATTTAAAGCCGATTGGCCAAAAACTGTGGTCTGTAGAGCGTTCACAAGAAATATGACACACGCACGCCAGACCACACTAAGACCCAGGGCCGGTTGCATAGTCACGGCTTAGACTTAAGACCAACTAAGTTCTATAGCCAATCTAACAACCTAAGATCACTTCTAAAATTTAAGACAACTTTTGGACTTAAATCAAAACTGTGCAACCAACCACAGGGACTAACCGAATGGCCTTCGGCCAAGTGGGCTAAAAATTATAACATATATACCGGTATTTAGTCTTTTTCCTTAAAAACATTTCAGGATTTTGCTTCGATGAATCCAACTTGAGATATGAACTATCACTTTTCATTGAAATTCCAAGTTTTAGATTAATATGCAAATAGTTAAAGGTTATAATATAATATAATGTAATTATAATATCATATAATGATTACTTACCCAAGGCTTTGTAACTTTACCAGCTGAGATTCTGGCCAAATTGGGATATCTTTTTATGAGTTCTTGGCATGCCTCTGTATATTGTCTTGATGTCGAGATTCCCTCGGGTCTCTTGAGTAAACCGTATGCCATTTGAGTCACACATTCATCCCAAACGGCGGCAGCAGCTGATGCAGAGGCTGATAGCTTATCCACCACATCAGCGCTTAGTTTTGGTAATTCCTTTAAATATTGGATTTTACAGGCTTGCTACATGACCAATTCTAAATTTGAGGGTTATTCGAGGGATTTGAGGGGCTGTAGGAACCCTGTTATAATTGATAGTATATAAAAGATATACTCACAATTGATGCCGATTCCTCCGAATCAATGAAATCAGACCTTTCTGAGCTGATGTCAGTATCAGTTGACGAAGATAAATCAGGTTGAAGAGTACTCTTATGGACGTCTAATAAAAGTTATAATTGAATTATAATTAGTTAAAACAACTACGATAATTTGATGATTCACCATTTCTAAGAATATATACGCCTATATACTCACCATAATTGATCAGAGTTTCACCAGACTTTAATATGAGGAGAGTCGTATCAGTTTGTGAAATCACCTCAAACACCTCTTCGTCGAAGATCTCAGTTCCATCGCTGGTGTACACTGACGGTGGATCATCTTCACTTGAAGATAACCATTTCGTAGCTAAACAACCAAAAATATTGTTATACAAGATTAAATAAACCAGTATATTTACATGAACTTGAACTTGAACTACATAATACCAAATATCGACTTACATACCTTTATCTTTTAACATTTTTAGTGATGACGCGATCAAGAAAACTTTGTTTCCTGCTGAATTTATGCACCGATGAAGTGTGGTTTTGTTGTCGACCGAACACATATTTTAATAAAGCTGACACTGTCAGTGTGAGATTGAAAACCTTGCTTTTTCAAACGGACAGTTTACCTAAGCAATAAGAAATATTTCCACAAAAATTCTAGCATTAAAGGAGTAGTCAGATAGTTGGATATACATGGAACCTCGTTATAACATCAGATATAACGATTTATCGGTTATTACAAACTGTTCAAAATGGGATAATTTGACCTCCTATAATTTTTCATACTGGATTCAAAATATATCAGTTATAATGAACATATTTTCTGGTCTCATGAAGTAACGAGGTTCCACTGTAGTTTCTGACAGACACACCACATCCAGTGACCTAGCCTTCTATAAAATCTATAAAAACAACAGCAGTTTACAACATTACGAGAGGACTATAGCAAAGTAAAACATATCTCTTATAACCAAAGCATTTTTGGGGCAGTACCCAAGGGAATTGGAGATCCTGAACAGACAAGATCTTATTTCTACTACAAGAGTGATCCTCTCGAAGCTCATAAGCATTGAGAGTGTAATCATACCTCTCGACTAAAAACCTATCAAGTAGCAAGTATTTCTCTTCCTGAACAACTACAATCTTAGTAATCTTACAAAATACGGGATATTCATCTTCATCGAATTCTAAAAGGAGAATGTTGTCAGGCATGTAAATATGACCATGTACGACGATCTTTGGGCTTATCATCAAAGGACCTATCTGCAATCTATGTGTTTCACGTACTAAATATGTCATTATATCATTGAAATGGTCTTCGTCTTCATGCATTATGTGCCCAAATTTTATGTCATCTTCGTCATTTAAGAAACACATGGATCTTTGCCCATCCGTCCCGAGTTGCTGAAGACAAAGCCACTGCTGGTGCTTTGTCGCAATAACTAGAGCAATATTCTTAAAATTGTTCCATTTCATCTTTTTGAAAAAACCATGTTTCCCTTCGAAGCGCATACACCAATGTGTGCGCAGAGGACCATATTTTCGCATCTGATCCCCCAAATGTACCATATAGTGCAATTTGGGCGTATAGCTCTCATCGGGATAAATCTCTACGAATTTTCTGTTGTGTACTGCAACCAATATATCTATAAATGCAATAGTTTCATCAGATATAATAGGGGATAAACTCAGAATAGTTATCTTTTGAAGACGTATCCAGTTACTCCAATACTCATCTCTATCATCTAGTATGTTCATAGCGTTCAAAATGAATGGCAAATGATACATTAATATCCGCATAGATTCAGACGTTTGATTTAGTTTTCCATTACCAAAAAGAGTTTTTCTATCTATGGGTTGAGGTCTATCTTTCATTTCAAGTTCAGAATAGCTGTAATTTGCTATGCAGTTGTTTAGAACACTAACATTCATGTTTTTATCAGATACCATATGTCGAAGACATAATTTGGTCTCATAATTGCAAATTCCTTCCAGTAGTACATGCATGACATCCATAGGAAAACACTTCGTTATCTGGAAATCATTGATACCTTGCAACACAGAATCATTATTTATCCCATACTCACTACTCATTAGAAGCCTATCAGCCCTACTAAGTTCTTTCAGGTAATTACACCTCTCTCTATGTTCAACTTCTTCTCGCATCATGCAGTCAGAGGGACAGAATATAGCATTCATGTCATTCTTATGAATATCACAAAGTCTGCAAGGCTTGCTGGCTCCACCAACCCCTTCTTTAAAGCCAGCAATTTCATTTGCTGCAGGCGTATCTCCAGTGAATGCCAATAAAGTCCCATTAGTACGATATATGCCGGAGGGTAAGATGAATGTGTACCCATCATAGAGAGTGTTTAGATCATCAACAAAATTTTTAAGAAGCTTTTGAAGCCTGTCCCTGTGACCAACAATATACTTTCTCAGTGTAACAGCTACAAGATGAATTACTGGCAATTTTGATCGTAATTCAGGTGGAATGTTGCATACAACTACATAGAATATGATTATTTTATGCAATTTGGCATGAGTTCCAATCGGATTGGCTAGCTCGAAATCATCACAGTATGCAAGAAGGCAAAGTGCATTCGGGTTTTTTTTGAACAGAGGATGGTTTTTGAAATAAGTACCATCGCACATGTCTCGCATGTATTGATCTTCACTAGCATGACTTATATTGGCACAATTCTTTACTTGAGGTATACTCAAAATTGATTTAAGAGTTTCTAATAATGGTATAAAATAGCCAAGAGCAGGGACTTTCTTGAAAATATATCTACCTTTAACCTTGACCTTTTTGAAATAATGACCTAACACTATTTCCACAGGTTCAACCAAAGAGAAATTATCTCTAAAGAACTTGTTCTGCATATAAGTACTTTGAAGCCCAGCAAATACATCCTGTTTTTCAGCAAAGTAATGAGTAATCAAATTCTTTTGTTCTTCATTCAGTCCAGGAACTAATCTAAGAATATTATCACGAGTACACTCAGAAACAATTTCAGTAAACTGGCTGACTGTTTCAAGCATCTCACAGGTTGCTCTTGCACTTATTTTATGGCCAGCTCTCATTTTTAGAATGAATTGCCCAGCACTCATTTTCAGTTGGTCAACTGCTGCAACATTGAGTTCATTTTGATTTTGTTGAATATCATGTTCCACCAGGCCTAAGTCAGGTCTAGGATCATCATTTAGGCCTATTTGGAGATTTTGCGGTTCTGGTAGGTCTATGTCATCGGGTTCATGGTCAACTTCTTCCCTATGGGCATGGTGGCGTTTAAAATGACTACGATATGAAAAATAATTATGATAGGTGGCACCACAGGCATCACACGTTATTTTGAAATGTGGATCATTTCTATGTTTTCTTAAGATGTGATTTTTAAAATCATCATTGCTTATTGAAAAAAAGTTACATAAGTTACAAGTATAGACCATACTTACTCTCTACTGTACTGATTCTACAACGATAATGTTGTATTTATGACTTGATATTCGATCAAATAATAGGCACAAATATTCTGGATCAGGTTGCACTGTCCTATGTTAAAAAAGCATATGGTAAAGTGGCTATCAATCACTTCATCGCTGACGTCAAAATTCAAATAAGAGCAAATTTCCAGTATGCGCGTAAAACTAGTAATATCTTGGAATGCAATATATCGTTGCATGGGCATGGCTGAACGGCAAAGAAACTGAAAAGAAAAATAACACAGTTTCAGTATATCATCATGCCAATAAAATGCACCGCAGCTTTTATCTTTTTATTTAGGCCTACAGAGATGTAAACTATCATACCCGTAAAGGCCTCGAATTATAATTTCTTAAGGCAATGAATGTGGAATTTTGGCGACTGTTCGTTTTTAGCAGACAGCTTAAGCTCAACGACCTTGAGAAAAGTCAAATCAATCAAATTCACTTTCTTGAGCGAGATTGTAGCTTTAGTTCATAGGTTCGATCCCTGCCCTGATTAACAGCGCGGAGTCACCGAGGAAAATATTTTTTGGTATAAAACTTTAATTCACAAGGCAGCGGCCGCTAATAATTGTCTGAAAAAATGTGGCTTCACTTAGCTCGCAGTTATGGTGGAGGCCTCCGCCAAAAGATTTTCTGCCGCATTCATTCATTGCATTTATGGCGCATCGTGGCGCGTATTAGGCCTACGCCGGCTGTGAAATGCACTGTTTGTTTAGGCCTACATGATCTGACATAATTACTTCCAATGAATGCCGATTAATATTATAAGATCAAGAATACAAAAGCTTACTAAAGATGATTCTCCACAGTCAGCGAGGTGCAGTGAAGCGTGCTAGAACGCTTTGAAAAGTCACGTACGCTCTAGTGGAGTGATCGGTGTGTTCTTGCCGTTCCATAGCCGTTCTCAGCGTTCATCAGAACGAGCTTTTGCACTTAAATCAGCTTAGAACACTCGATGATGTTCCAAATTCATTAAAAAGTGTTCGGGAACACCTTATTTCAGTGTTCTCAGTATGTTCACTGCGTTCTTAGTTTTTACAGTGTAGGCTTCTGTTGGAATTACTGATAAATGGACCAATCAGCGAACAAGGAAGTATTTCGCAAGTCGATATATGACGTCATGCGCAACAGCGCCAGTAATGAAATCACGCGTCGTGAAGCCAGGGGGCTGGTGGAAGCGAGTTTGGGAGTGATACCGGACCCCTGGCAAGCGAGGATGTCTTCAGATAGGCCTACCCTTTGACTTAATGTTTTATTTTTCAGAATTCTTTTATTTTCTTGCAGCCATAAAAAGTATTTCCTCTACCGTTATCCAGGCCTGACATTTATCTAGGTCTATCCTGTTTTACACCTTACAAGTTCGACAAGGACATTTCATATTGTTTTTTCTGTAAACAACTGCAGCTGTATTTATAGTGAATTATTCCACTGAATGATTCTATACTTGAAGGGTAAGTAGTGATTATTTGAAATACTTAATGAATTCATGTGATATAGGCCTAATTCTAAATATCGTTTATTGTTCGCTGTTTAATGACGTTTGATTTTTATAGACAAAAATCTTATTATAATTTGTAGTGAATGGATTTGATTGTATGAAGTTGCAGCAGTGGACGGAGTCGTGTGAAATGGTTTTTACCCCTGGTGGTTGTTTCTAAAGGTACAGCAACAGACAGTGTCGTGCGAAATGGTTTGCACCCCTAGTGGTAGTTTCTGAAGGTACAGCATGATTGTACAGCAGCGGGCAGTGTCGAGGGAAATGGATCTTACCCCGGCAGTTGTTTCTGAAAGTAAAAGTTTAAGTTTTTTGATTGATGATGAAAATACAGAAAATACAGAAGAAATTTGAATGAAATTTTTTGTGTCCTTTTTCTGTTTGTCATGAAATGGAAATGAACTAGACTTACTTAGCAAAAACCATATGGAAATGTGCAGTACTCTAAGGAAATACTGTGTATCACAATTTTTCGAAATAAAATTCGGTGAAAATTCATATTACAAAAACATATTTTCAAACGTATCGCATTTTGATGGATTTTTTGCCCTTAATGATACTGTAGACTTCACTTAAACTGGTAGACGGTCTATACCTGGTATAATCTGTTCAATTCGATGAAATGAAGATGAAATGTTGTTTTTCGATACATATGTTTTGCCTTTTATGGTATATTGCTCTGTTCGATGATAATAATAACAATAATATTATGTGTCTAATATAGCCCTAAATCCAGCTGCTGCTCAGAGCGCTTTACATTTTCGGTTTTATTGCCCCAGCCATTTAATAGTCTCCTGGGGAGAAGCAACATCCGAACAGCCGCTAGGCGCTCAGGGGTCATCTATCGGGCCAGGTACCCATTTACTTATGGGTGGAGAGAGGAAATGAGGATAAGTGTCTTGCCGGGGATGCAATGGTAATGTACGGGGTTCAAATCCATGATGACCTGGTTTCCCAGAAAGCTTCCCATATCCCGTAAATGTTCACCTCATTTCTGTTTATTCTCTGGCTAAACCGGTAAACTATAATGGCTGTTCGCCTATATTATAGAATACGTGTATGTACTATCAACCTTCTATCAATAAGAACATCTTTATGTGACGTCCTATGCAAATAAGCTAAGTGACGTCCTATAATCGGTGACTTTTTTATTTGATAACCCCCTAAATTTCATGTATCAAAATGAACAAATCGGGAATCTAGCCTCAGCTAACAGCTGACATTGGAATATTCAATGTCTACGGTCAGAAATATAAATTATATGGGTAATTATAATTAGAAAATGAGCTAATAATTAAATCACGTGACCTTTCAAACGCAAAAAAACTCAATGATTTTGAATAGCAACACCACAAAAACGCAGCATAAAAACAAACTAACGGGCGCTGCCATTTAATCAAGCCGTCTAGCCGCAGGTTCTCTGCTGAATTCTATGCGAAAAACTAAAAATAAAACTGCTATAAGAAATGTCGACGAAAGTCGACAGGGCGCAGTACGACCTGAAATAATCTGTAGACGAAAGTGGACTGGGCTCTGAAAGAGTTATAGAAGAAATTTGGGGATTCACTACATGGTCAGATTTGTTTAGAATACAAAGAACTTGATAATTTTGACCGCTATTTGGCTCAATAAATCTTTTAATCAATTGATTTTTGCAATTCTTAAAAACCGGTGCCTAATAAGGTAAACAAGAAAATTAACTTTAATAAATTATTTGACGCCTGCGAAAAAATGTAGAATTTCTGGGATAAGCTAATGTGGAATTGCAAATTTGAAATCGAAGTTTTAAGAAATTTGGGGAATTATGAGATTTGGCGATTGGGTAGATGATACAGTCTTCGACTGGTCTAATTTAAAAAACAATTGTCAACTTGTGACCGACTTCGATTGACTTTTGCCTCTAAGCTGGTCTGCAACTTCATTGCCTCCATGGTTGAAGAAAGAGCTCTTCTGATGTCTGCTTCATCATGACTTCGAGCATATCGTGTAGCCAGCCGGCCCGGTCCCGGGGCCCGGTTTGGCTGTCACTCGATATCCTAGACTTGAGTCTGGGTTGAAGTAGACATTGTCATTTAAATAACTTATTCATGTTATTCTGTATGAATTACCCATGTATCTTGTATTTTGTATTTTCTTAGTTTAAAATTTGTAACTTTATTGAATTTGGGAATTTTATCCCGGAATTTCAATGTAATAAGGATCAATAAAGTATTGAATTGAATTGTCACCTTATACACATGCCATCAGTGGACGCGGAGCCGTATATGACAGCTATGCTATTATAAATTGCTAATCTCATGAAACCTGCATACCCCTAATATCGAACATATTTTCTAAAACATCTGAATATTGAAATTATATGTTTACACGTTTTTATATAGACCGCTGTAGCCGCCGATGAAATTCACGCCGGCCCTACTCAGATCGTAGATAGCTTCGTCATTCCACTAGCATCCCCATGACAGGGTCTGACTTTTATATCAGACTTCCAAATCGTGTATACATCCGCCATTTAACCGAATAATCCGATTTACTTATCATTTCTATTCAAGCCTGCCGCTCCTGATATAATCATGCATCATTTACTATTACAATACGTCTTCTCATGATATTCAATGCAATATAACATTCCGACGTTCAAATAGAGGTCATTATATAATCACAGGGAGCCATTCTACATCTTTATCAATAATATTTTGCCAAATAGCTTGTATGTGTACACATAAACCTGTGACGTTTTGCACATCGATTTACGGTTGTCGTTTGTAAAATGACGCTGAATGGTTAGCATTGTTTAGGTTTCATAATGGTAACGTTTTATAAGGCGTCAAAAAATAGAAGGTGCCAAACTGTAGCAGTTTAGGCGGAGGCTACTGTATGATGAATATCAGCTGAAATGGCTGTGCATGGAATTTTGTTGATCTGAATAAATGAATGGCTGCTGTACGATGAATTATACATTCTAGGTGAGTTATGTAATGAATATGTGGAGTACCAATAGGCCTATTGCTGACAATGAATATTCGATTGGGAAAAATGAATTACAGCCATTTATGTTGATAGTGAAATATTGTTCTTCAAAATGAATGTATTTTATTTGTAGCGAGTGTTGTTTCTGAAGGTGCAGTAGTGGGCAGTGTTGTGTGAAATGGTTTTTACTGGTTTTAGATTCAGCGAAGTGAAATTATTTGTGTCGTTTTTCTGTTTTAATTCATGCTGTAAATAGTTTAAACAATAAAATTTAAAAAAAATCAGTCATATTTTTATCTTCATTTTTGAGAAAATTCAGAAGAAAATATAATATGTACACACTTGCCTCATGTTCAGAGGAAATGAAATGCAAGTTCTCCCACTTACCGTGGATGGAGTGTGGCCCTGTATACAATAAAAAAGTGTTCTACAAAATAATTGAATACATTTCTGAAGTTTGGACTCATTTTTCACTCGTCCATTTGAAAAGTAATTACTGAATAAAAGGAATTATCAATTAATTTTTTGTTGATACAGCGCGACATCTGTTGTTTTAAATTAGATCTTTTATCGTTGCAAAGTTTCCACTTCAATTGGTTGATAAATGAAAAGTTATCATGCGTGTTATTCCAAAGGGGTTCCCAGATTTTGAAACCAGGGTCATGGGTAACAATTCCATTCATTATAATGTATAGTTTTTGTCACCTGGAACCTGGTACATCATCACCCCAGAAAAAAAATCAAGTGTATTTTTGATTCATGATTTGCTACCAAAATTGATTGTCAAGGTAATGGTAGGATGTAATTTATTACAATCAGTAGTTCCATTAATGGATTAACAAAAGTGTACCCGTCCACGTACAGGGTTGGTTCTGAAATATGTAAGTATATAAGACATTTATAAAATGTGAATTGAAAGATTCAATCATCAGCCTCATTGATAATATACTGTCGACTAATCGTTATTATGTAATGGATGATGCAAATCATAAAAGGGGTTAAAAGTGTAGTTACAACAGAGTTAGTTGTACAACCGTATTGTACAACCAGTGACATGATCACTTCTCGCAAAATAAGCTTACAATCGCTTCCAAACGTTCAAATGACCCTTCTTACCCAACTCTTCGTTTTTTCCATCACATCACATTCACCTATTGGATAACTGCATTATTTTATAGGTAACTATTTACAAATATGATAATTATATGCGAACATGTCATTTATGTGTAATATGCATGATCCTTAATGTTTTTTTTTTTTCATTCCAGATTTGGATATAATTCAAAATATAATAAAAGATCAGTCTGAAGCAGCCCGCAGAGCACTTCCGGGATTGAAAAACGTTTACAAAAGGTGCGTTACTAATATCTGCGGGCCTAAGGAGCCAACTCCTCCTAAAATAATTCCACCATTTGAGTTGGTTCCTTTGCAGGAGGTGGACCCTGCTTCTCCCGTAAATGTGGAGCAGGAGGTCGCCCCTGCAGTGGTGACCCCGACAGAGGCGCCACAGCTTCAGACGCCTTCACTGCGTCGGTCGCCCCGTCGAAAGACAAAAGATATAAATTACGCAATAGGTACGGGGCGTCCGAAAACAAAAAAGAAAGGCAAGCGTGCCGCTCATCCTCTTCCACCGAAACAGCTCAACTTTGAAGAGGAGAGCAGTGATGAGGATCTCGCCAATCCTGGAGCGCAAACACCACCACCACCAGGGCCCGCAACACCTCCACCACTTCACGCAACACCTCCACCACCTCCACCACCGCCATCTAAGACTAAGAGTAAGAAAAGACAAACTAAAAAAAGAGCACTTGAAGAAGATGAAGAAGAAGATGATGATAATGATATTTTTGTAACGCCCGCCCAGGCTTCGACATCGGGCGCTCCAGCGGGGGCACCACCTTCCCCCGCTGTCGAGCTTATCGCGCGCGGCCCTGGTTGGTCTCGTAACATCGATTTTAAAGATCCAATAAGAATGCTCCGCGATGTTGAAGGGGCATTTAAAGGTAAATTTCAAATGGTTAAACGTCGGCGAACACAATAGTATAATATCAGCCCCTTCACTCGCCATCACCCGGGCAACAACATCAGCCCAGCACGTCTGCAGATCGGCACTTCTTGAAACTCAGTTTTCCCTTCCTCCTTCGTCGATCTGCAGGTTGCGCAGTGTTAAATATCTGTCAACACTCCTTGAACCAGTGGGCGTGCAGTCCTTCCTTATTTTTATTTGAAAAAAAAATAATGAAAAAATAAAAACCAGACATGTAAATATGGATTTTATGGAGTTTTACGGTTAATCTCCAAAAAAATAATTAAAAACTGAAAATGAAAAAAAAGTCATTTATCATTTCATCAATTTATTTATTTCTTTGGATAAAATTAGATATTTATCCATCTCATCATTCATTTATATTTTAAATCATTTATTTATTTATTTTTACCATTTTATTTGACTGTACGTCCCACTGTGTTCCACACCATTTCATTACAATACCCGTTTCATTTTCGTTCTCATGATGCTGAAGCATTTACCATCCTTGCTACTACTTCGCATCAGTAATTATCCATACCACCTAATTGTGGCAGTAGCCTTCTAAGGAGTTATCATCAGTTAAGGCATCAGTTCTAATGCTATGGTCAGCCTTTTCAAATGTCTTTTGGGATATAGACCATCCTTGCTACTACTTTGCATCAGTAATTATCTATACCACCTGATTGTGGCAGTAGCCTTCTTAGGAGTCATCAATTCTAATGCTACGGTCAGCCTTTTCAAATGTCTTTTGGGATATAGACCATCCTTGCTACTACTTTGCATCAGTAATTATCCATACCACCTGATTGTGGCAGTAGCCTTCTTAGGGATCATCAATTCTAATGCTATGATAAGCCTTTTCAAATGTCTTTTGGGATATAGACCATCCTTGCTACTACAACACCTTATTCATTAAGGTTCATTTTGCTTCCCACGATGCTGAAGCATTTACCACTCTTGCCACGCATTCCATTGCAACACCTTTTTAATTAAGGTTCATTTTGCTTCTCACGATGCTGAAGCATTTACCATCCTTGCTACTACTTCCATTACAGTACCTTAATCATTAAGGTTGATTTTGCTTCTCATGATGCTGAAGCATTTACCATCCTTGCTACTACTTCCATTACAGTACCTTAATCATTAAGGTTGATTTTGCTTCTCATGATGCTGAAGCATTTACCATCCTTGCCACTACTTTGCAGCAGTAGCCATCCATACCACCTAATTGTGGCAGTAGCCTTCTTAGGAGTCATCAATTCTAATGCCATGGTCAGCCTTTTGAAATGTCTTTCGGGATATGCAGGGAATCAATTCCTACAATAAGTCCTATGGAGTTAGAAAAATGTAGATTTTTCAAATCAAAAAGAACAGCTATGATTCACATAATGTGATTCCTTATCAAACTTGGAACATGGAGAAGGAATAACTATGTTTCACACATAATGCGTTTCCTTATGAAGCTGAAAATAACATGGAGAAGGAACAGCTATGTTTCACATAATGCGATTCCTTAGGAAACTACATTGAAACGGATTGTTCAATGTTCCATGTTGCCCCCTCCCCCAATACTATGACGTTTATACGTCAAGTGCAAAACCATTATATCGTTATTAACATACTTGTTTTTCTAATTACAGAATTAAAGATTAATTTAATATGATGCGAAACCTTGAATGATTGAAATGTTAATATCTAATGCTCAACAACGGAGGGAAATCCTTCACACGTGATCGAAAGGATTTAAAATGTTTACTCATAAGGAAAAGGAATATATATCTATATACGTGAGATTGCCTGGATTGAAAATTGCACAAGAAAGGAAACCACAGCAAAGACTATGGTAATCAATTTCATTACATTTCTTGGGTGTGAAAGTTCACTGGATCAGTGATCTATGCATGAATTTACGAGTTCTTAATTGAACATGCAAAAATCTGCAAAAATGCAATGATAAAGCATCTTAGATAAAAAAAGAATAAAATAAAGATCTTGGATTAGAGAATTAGTCGTAATCACTTCAGTGATCAGGTTTTATTGATTGATATTGATCTCTACTTATCCTAACAATCACCAGGATGAAGATTTGAGTTTAAGATTCTTGTTAGATTAATCTGCATCTCTTGTTGAAATCAATAAGGCATATGAGAGAGCAGGTTCAGGGAGGTATGAGAGAGGAGGTCCAGGGAGGTATGAGAGAGGAGGTTCAGGGAATATGAGAGTTTATGGAGATATGATAGAGGAGTTTATGGAGATATGATAGAGGAGTTTATGGAGAGAGAGAGGAGTTTAAGGAGATATGATAGAGGAGATGGTCTAAAAGGAAAATTGTTAAGTACATAACAATCGAGCAACTCAGTAATAGACATCGCTTTGATAAAGTAACTTCTGGTCCCTCGATTGGGATCTAGATTGCAGGAATTGTGTTTAGCGATTGAAATATGGTTGATAGAGCATGGAATTGTTTCCATGTAGGCGAGCAATGCACAAAATACACATCAGATTAAGGCTGTTGAGAGTGAATTATCAATAGATTTAAGAAATCTACGATGAAGTTGTTTCCAAGAGGTCGATTATTCATATAGCAGTTAATCAGATCAGGTTCTCAGGTGCTTCCTTGGTCCCCAAAAACGGCATAAGTTGTATCAAAGTATGTGATATATTCTACTAATTTATTGCATGAAAAGAGGCTACTTGTAGTTTCTCAGCCACTTTGCAATTATTGTTGTGAAGAGGTCACAAAATCCAAACTTAAACCAGCATCATCAATAGATTTCTACTGACTGAGATCCAGTCATACTGCTCATGTCGAACAGTTTGTTGTATTTTTGTGGTACCAGTTTTTCACTTGCCGAGAATGAACAAAATTCCCAAATTTTGAGTCCTTCAGTGCTGAAATTCCAATTTAATACAAATTTTCCTAATCTTAACTTTCCAAAAATTTTAACTTTTCCTATCCTATTTCTTGTCGAAAATTTCATACCAGTTCTCAAAATTATTTGCGGTTTTTGAATATCTGCGGAATATGATAAATTATTTTCCTGGTTTGGTTTTTACTATTGCCCAGAATCATATCTTATATGAATTATTATCACTATTATTTGATTCTTTTGCTGATTGATTACAGATCTTTTCTGGTTTGGTTCGTTATAATGATCGATCGAGGTGATCCATCTAAAACTATTTCATCTGTATGAATTTTGAAGTATTCATGTCTGAAAAAAATTCATTGATATTTCTAAACCAGTAATTGTGAAAAAATTCTAAAAACAATTTTACACGTATCTTAAGACTATTCTAGAAACGATTTTATTTCAATTTTAATGAATTTTTTTTTCGAAAACTATTTATCTGAATTTTAATATATTAAAGTAACTATTTTATATCTGAATTTTAGAATACCTGTGATATCAAAAAACTTTTATCTTAATTTAATCTTATTTTATTTGTATATATTTTAAAAACTGTTCAATTTGTGTATATTTTGAAAACTATTTGATTTGTGTATATTTTAAAAACTATTTCATTTGTATATATTTTAAAAACTATTTAATTTGTTTATATTTTAAAAACTATTTCATTTGTATATATTTTAAAAACTATTTAATTTGTTTATATTTTAAAAACTATTTCATTTGAATATATTTTAAAAACTATTGTTTATATTCATTTAGAACGATATTTTATTTGTATTTTAATACTTACTAAAAGATCAATTTGATGAAATATTTTATATTTGACTATCACTGTGTATATTCGAACCCCAGTGATTTCATGAGAATGGAATAACTGAAGGTCCAGGTTTTATCACCGAATACTCTTTGACACAATTACGTGGTCCACAACACAGATATAAATAGTGGTTATATAAAAGGCCCATGTTGTGCACGCATAAAGAGCTTTTACTCGTAGTTGATATAGGCTTAGTAAATGTGAAATGTGATTGAGAACTTTTTCTCATACTTTCTTTGCCTTTTTTCTTATAGTTTTCTTTTCTTCAATTTTCTACCAATGACAGAAAATCCACTCATTTCCAGTCGGTGTTTCACTGTCATGGAACGTGATAAATAAAACAAACAGTCCAAGGGTATTTTTCATATGATATTTTCAGCGTCTCGACGTATGAAATTGACGTAGATTATTGAAGCGTAGATTCAGAGAATCACTACTAGGTGGCGTGTCAGATTATTAGTTCAATGACATCAGATAGACATAATAAAACAACCACTTGTAGTACAAACAGTAACAACAAACTTTATTTTTCTGCACAATATACAATTAGTAGTAAAGTCCAATACTATCTTTGAATTAGATTTCCCTCTAGCCTAAAGGCTGGCGGTCATGTTATTATTTTTATTGGACGTCAACTCAGCTTTTTCAAAACTTGTTTTGAACGTAATGATAATCTACGGTATTTTTGGAAATGATATAAATCAACGCAAATTTTATGTCATCATAACAAAATATTTCGCTGAAAACATCATATAGAAAATACACTCGGATTTTTTTGTCTTATTTATTTCGTTCCGTTCAATACCGTACTCAGTTCCACAGTTTGATTTGGATACTAGAATTTAAATACATACAATTGCACAACTGTTGAAGTGGGATTTGTAAAATTGTGAGCATGACGTTTATGATTAATCACTAGTGTGTTTCAAGTTAGCCTTAGTTTAGATTAGTTGATTTAAGTCTATTTTAGTTTAAGTTTAAGTTCGTTTAGGTCAAGTTGATTAAGTTGTAACTATTGCTGTTAACTTAAAGTACATATAAACCTCTGATAAACTGAGGGTCAATTTATCTTATGATAAGTTACACTCGGGTATATCAATAATCAATAATCCCATTTAAGATCTTTAATTTTATGCAGTTCAGAGATTTTCACTGAATAAAATAGTAACATCTTAGAATGTGATGAACTGAGGGTAAATTCATCGTTGATGAAATTACTCTCAGGATCATCATTAAAACAATGAATGAACTGAGGGTAAATTCATCATTGTTGAAATTACTCTCATGATCATTGTTAAAACAATGAATGAACTGAGGGTAAATTCATCATTGATGAAATTACTTTCAGGATCATCATTAAAGAATGAATGAACTGAGGGTAAATTCATCATTGTTGAAATTACTCTCAGGATCATTGTTAAAACAATGAATGAACTGAGGGTAAATTCATCATTGATGAAATTACTTTCAGGATCATCATTAAAACAATGAATGAACTGAGGGTAAATTCATCATTGATGAAATTACTCTCAGGATCATCATTAAAACAATGAATGAACTGAGGGTAAATTCATCATTGATGAAATTACTCTCAGTTCATTGAACATATTTTAGTGTTAACAGCAGTTTTGATTACTCCCTTGTTTTCTTGTTATTGATAATTACATCAGAAGTTATAGAATAGATGATTTAATTTTTATTGTTCGATGAACTTGCAGTTAATTAGATTAATTAATAATAGAATTACTCTCAGGTCATTGAACCATAATCTTTTTAACGTTATCTTAATTAAGGATCTAGGGTTTTGATACTAAAATAAGATTGTTATTGAGTTAAACAATAGAATTTTAAATCAATATATTTTACTATTTCTTAGGTTTACTGTTAGGGAACTTTTCGTTTTTCAGTGTTTAGGCTTTTCATTTTTGGATTTTTCTAGATTCTAATTCTTTTCCAACACTTGGGACCTAAGTGTGTTCACTTTTCATCCGTCATTTTTCTGTTTTGAAAACTTTTCAATGGATTGTCTTGAGATTTGGTTTATGCACATATCTACCCTAGATTAATCTGCAGCCCAAAAACTGACAGAGAATCAAGATAGCTGACTGGTGGTCATTTTCATTGGCCAAAATGAGCACTTTTACAGTTTTGAAGTGTTTTCAAGGGAAGTTTTGAAGATGTCTTCAACAATTGATGTTAAATATGGATATGTATGCCCCCAGGGCCCATCATGATTAAAATTATTGGGTTGTTGACATTTGATAATCGTAAGCCATTGTTATAGGACACCACTTACATGGAATCAGGCATTTTCTGTTCTTCATCTTCATCAGGGGATTTGAATTATAGACAATATTTCTCATTAGTTTTGGTGCCTATGCATTTTAATGCAATCAATTGCAAATTTTTAGCATTGGTTTTTGTTATGTTTACCAGGGGCATTAAATATTGAAATGGTCAGATTGTCAAGCAATTTCACCGAGTGGGCAAGGTGTCCGTGCACCTCTAGTTTTTCTCTTTTTTTCACTGCTTTCAAGGTTCTCGTACACATTTCATATTTACATGCAGCTTTTTCATTCAATATATATCAATATCATCCTCACTTGCCAGGTTTTAATTTTCGTCTGCCGAAGCTCATGCCAACATAAACCCTGGCTGCCAACTCTTCATTGGTCTCTTTACGTTGCTCAAGATTGCTTGGGTCGACAGGTTACCACTGAGCAGCCACTAGTCCTAGTCAATCAGATGCGTTATGTTTCGCCGGCAGATTCGCTACACATCTGATTGACTAGATAAAAAGACTGGTGGCCGCTTAGCAGCAACCTGTCGACCTGAGATATCTTGGACAATGTAAGAGACCAATGTAGGGTTTGTGACCAGGGTTTATGTAAGCGTGAGTGCCGGTGGGCTGCAATAAAACCCTGGTGATTGAGGATGTACATATCAACACACAAAAGCCCAATATAATAGGCGGCATTATTATTGTGAGGTGCACCTGGCCTAATATACCGCGCGGTAAAAACCACTCTTTCTGTGGTTGTGTAGTACCAGTAATTGATGATCATCGAGTGAGTGATTGGCCTGGCCCAGTTATTCCATTCCGAAATCACTTGGGTTCCGATTATGATTGACAAAGTATTTCATCAAATTGATCGACACATTTTATCAGTACTTGTACAAATTGTAAATATATAAATAGCTTTTTATTTATATATATTATATTTCTTTTTTGATGTTTTTAATGATTTTGATTTCTACTTTAAATATTTTTAGATATCTTTTTAACTTAAGATTTTAATGATTATTTAAACATTTCAAATATTATCTTAAAACTTTTTAATTTTCTAAACTTCATAATACCTATACATCAAATCAAACTATTTTGATATAGATTTAATTGATAATTAATATTTTTAATTCTATTGAATAATTTTAATATTCAGAACAACAGAATGAATCCATTCAATCTTAGTTTGATACTGATATTGATACTGATCTATTGTTTTAACGACATTTTAACCTATAAGTTTGGAGCATTGATATTATTTCATTGCATTAGTCCTGCCTCCTTATTTATGGCTGATGGTTGATTTCAGATTTACAGCTTCTGATAATAATAATATTAATTCAATGCTACGTTCTGTTTTGTTGGTTATATTTCATACAAACGTTTTTAAGGATGACTTATTGTCGAATTGATATTTGGTAGTGCAGAGGTTGAAATAATTAGGCCAACAGGTATATAATTATATAGAATTGTCTGAAAAACCTAACATATAAGTAGTATTGCTAGTGTCCCTCTATTTTTAAGTTGTCCTGTGGTACGACTTTAAACTGCCTCTTTTAAACAATACGTTTTATCCATACATTTTATCAGTGATTTTTATCTATTTGTCCTGTGGTACGACGTTAAACTGCCTCTTTTTAACCATTTTTTTATTGTTTTTACCCATATGTTTTATTGTTTTTATCCATATGTTTTATCGTTTTTATCACCCCTTCTTTTTCTACCTTTCTCTATTCTTTCCCTCCCTGTCTCTATCCTTTCACTCTCTGTCTCTATCCTTTCCCTCTCTGTCTCTATCCTTTCACTCTCTCTATCCTTTCCCTCTCTTTCTCTAACCCACTAACTCTCTTCCTCTTTCTCTAACCCACTAACTCTCTCCCTCTTTCTCTAACCCACTAACTTTCTCTTCCTCTTTCTCTAACCCACTAACTCTCTCCTCTCTCTCCTTTCTTCCTCTCACCCCTCTCCTTCATCCTTCCTCCTCTCTCCCTCCTCTCTCTCTCCTCACTCTCCTATCTCTCTCTTTCTCTCTCTTTCTCTCTATCTTGTAAATATTGTAAATTTGTAAATAGTAGTTTTTATTTCTCTTGTAAATATTGTTAATTTGTAAATAGTAGTTTTCATTTCTCTTGTAAATATTGTAAATTTGTAAATATTAGTTTTTATTTCTCTTGTAAATATTGTAAATTTGTAAATAGTAGTTTTTATTCCTCTTTTTAACTTTCTTGTAAATATTGTAAATTTGTAGATAGTAGTTTGTTTTATTTACTTTTTTAGAGCCAATTTTAATAGGCCTATACGTAATTTTCATCAGATCTCACTTTATTCAATAAAACACAATGAATGCATTCAATCTTGGTTTCAAACTATTACTTTTCACTTTTCACATACATTCGTAGCATTGATTCGTACCATTACATTAGATAAGTCCCTCCTCCTTTTGAATTAATATTTGAAAGAAGATTCTAGATTAAGCATATAGTAATAAGCGTTTTACATCAAAGAAATTTTGTCACAGGCTGAAGAGCATTTTATATCATATGTTAAGAAACAAGGATTGGAGCGACGATGCTTCCTGTGATCTCTGATCTGTTAGCTCACAAGTGTATTTAACCATCACTTGTTTGTGATTGAGTGTACTTTCCCCTCACTGGTTGCATTTCACTTCATTGGTTGCAGCTATGAACAATCATCTCATTGACTGTGCATATACTTCCCCTCACTGCTTGGTACTCCATTGGTTGCAGCTATGAACAATGATCTCATTGACTGTGCATACTTCCCCCTCACTGGTTGCATTTCACTTCATTGATTGCAGCTATGAACAATCATCCCATTGATTGTGCACTGGTTTGTAATATAATTTCCCCTCACTGGTCGCTGTTCACTTGATTGGTTTCAGCTGTGAACAATCATCTCACTGATTGTGCATACTTTCTCCTCACTGGTTGCAGTTCACTCCATTGGTTGCAGCTATGAACAATCATCTCATTAATTGTGCATACTTCCCCTCACTGGTTGTTACTTCATTGGTTGCAGCTATGAACAATCATCTCATTGATTGTGCATACTTCCCCTCACTGGTTGTTACTTCATTGGTTGCAGCTATGAACAATCATCTCATTGATTGTGCTTACTTTCCCCTCACTGGTTGCAGTTCACTCCATTGGTTGCAGCTATGAACAATCATCTCATTGATTGTGCATACTTCCCCTCACTGGTTGGTACTTCATTGGTTGCAGCTATGAACAATCATCTCATTGATTGTGCTTACTTTCCCCTCACTGGTTGCAGTTCACTCCATTGGTTGCAGCTATGAACAATCATCTCATTGATTGTGCATACTTCCCCTCACTGGTTGGTACTTCATTGGTTTCAGCTATGAACAATCATCTCATTGATTGTGCATACTTCCTCTCACTGGTTTGCAGTTTGCAGCTTTGGTTTGATGATGATAAATGCTGGTTTTATCATTGGCTCTATGTGAACAGTTATCAAAATGTTTGAAGCCTTTGCCAGACATCTTGGGGTTTCGATTGAAATACAGTTTTGTCTCCTCCAGCAAAAGACGTCTTAGATAGGTGTATCGCTACATTTCCTGCAAGACTCCTCTCTCTCCTCTCTCATCACGAAATAAGTAAGACACAGTTGACTGCTGAATCAATTGATAGTAGCGAAATGAGTGTTCAGATACAATGAAAGTGTGTAAATTACTGCTAAATCAATTGGTGGTGATAAAAGTTAAGCGCTACAAAACACTGAAAGTGGGTGTCTTGAAACAATGATACATGTAATGAAACGTTGATAGATGTACTGATCTTGTGGTTTGTTCTACCTCCTTCCTCTGCTACGAGGTGATAAGTCATGTCATTTTTATATACAATATCAAAATCATAGACAATTAAAATCTTGTGGTGGCATGGCTTCTGCTTTTGTTCTCTATAACTCCAGGTAATGGCCTTGTTATGACATCAAACGAGTATCAACTAAAGAAGATACTCCTTTCTTCTCCTTTAAAAACGGCAAATATTGTTGTTTGCTACTATGGCAAATACTGTTGTTTGCTACTGCATGTTGCTCATTCCACTCTGTTTAAGGGGTGATATTGAGTTTTGGAGTCTCTTCTCCTTCCCTTGCCTTCTTAAATTGTCAAATAGATGTGACTTACAATACTGATTACCTCCTTCTTTGAAAACTACATGTTGCTGATGCTTGCTATCATTCAACTCTGTTTTGGTTGTGATATTGAGTTTAAAACGTTGTGTTAGGTGTACATGCCTCCTCTCCTCTCTCCTCTCTCATCAACAATTAAATAGACACTCATTGTTTGAATACCTTTAGTTTTTTGCTGTGGTTTCCTCAATAGAAAAGTTTGAAATTGCTCATTGGTTGCGGCGCATTTCAAACTATGATAAAAGGGAAGTGTTTAAAACACTGAAAGTTGGTAAATTACTGTTGAATGAGTTGATAGTGATGAAAATTAAGTGTTAAAAACATCGTAAGTGGGTAAATTATTGCTAAATCAATATCTCCTCTTGCCTTCTTCAAATGTCAAAAAGAAATGACATTTACTGAATTTTCAGTGACTTACAACATTTATTGCCGCTTTATTCAAATACTGCTCATTGCTGACTGCGTGATGATTATTACCCTCTGTCTTAGGGGTGATAATGAGAGTTGTATTTCTGTCCCTTACCTTCTTGAATTATTACATTAAACATTATTACATTATTACGTTATTAGATTACACATTATGAACATCTAAAAAACTCGCAAGTTCCTTCTCCATGTTTAATCATTGCACTCTGTTTAGGGGTGATATTGAATGAGTTGATGTAGTTCTTTTGCTGTGGTTTCCAGAATAGGATTGATTGAAATTCCTCGTTTAGTGTTCAAAAACACTGAAATTGGGTTAATTACTACGCAATCATTTGGTGATGAAAGATAAGTGTTACCAAACACAGAGGGTGAATTACTGCTAAATCATTTGGTGGTGATGAAAGTTAAGTGTTACAAAACACTGAGGGTGAATTACTGCTAAATCAATTGGTGGTGATGAAAGTTAAGTGTTACAAAACACTGAGGGTGAATTACTGCTAAATCAATTGGCGGTGATGAAAGTTAAGTGTTACCAAACACTGAGGGTGAATTACTGCTAAATCAATTGGTGTTGATGAAAGTTAAGTGTTACAAAACACTGTGGGTGAAATTACTGCTAAATCAATTAGTGGTGATGAAAGTTAAGTGTTACAAAACACTGTGGGTGAATTACTGCTAAATCAATGGTGGTGATGAAAGTTAAGTGTTACAAAACACTGTGGGTGAATGAGTGCTAAATCATCACTGATGACCTCCTACAATACTGCTGCTTGCTGCTGGATGTTAATTGATACACTCTGTTTAGGGGTGATATTGAGCGCAGGAGTCTCCTCCTTCCTTCTTCAACTGTCATGTAGAAACGTGACAAACAAACTGAATTGTCAGTGTGTTACAACACTGATGACCTCCTTTAATACTGCTGCTTGCTGCTGGATGTTAATTGATACACTCTGTTAAGGGGTGATATTGAGCGCAGGAGTCTCCTCCTTCCTTCTTCAACTGTCATGTAGAAACGTGACAAACAAACTGAATTGTCAGTTTGTTACAACACTGATGACCTCCTTTAATACTGCTGCTTGCTGCTGGTGCGTGTTAATTCTTACCTCCTTCCATGAACTTCTTGAATTATTACATTAAACATTATTACAATAAAAATTATTACATTAAACATTATAACATCATGAATCATCCTCCTTAAATACTGCTGCTTGCTGCTGGCTCTGTTTTGGAGTGATATTGAGTGCAGGAGTCTCCTCCTTCCTTCTTCAACTGTCATGTAGAAACGTGACAAACAAACTGAATTTTCAGTGTGTTACAATACTGATGACCTCCTTTAATACTGCTGCTTGCTGCTGGGTGTTAATTTTTACCACCTTCCATGAACTTCTTGAATTATTACATTAAACATAATTACAATAAGAATTATTACATTAAACATTATAACATCATGAATCATCTTCCTTAAATACTGCTGCTTGCTGCTGGCTCTGTTTTGGGGTGATATTGAGATCAGGAGTCTCCTCCTTCCTGCTTCAACTGTCATGTAGAAACGTGACAAACAAACTGAATTGTCAGTGTGTTACAACACTGATGACCTCCTTTAATACTGCTGCTTGCTGCTGCGTGTTAATTGATACACTCTGTTTTGGGGTGATATTGAGTGCAGGAGTCTCCTCCTTCCTGTTTCAACTGTCATGTAGAAACGTGACAAACAAACTGAATTGTCAGTGTGTTACAACACTGATGGACTCCTTTAATACTGCTGCTTGCTGCTGGGTGTTAATTAATACACTCTGTTTTGGGGTGATATCGAGTGCAGGAGTCTCCTCCTTCCTGCTTCAACTGTCATGTAGAAACGTGACAAACAAACTGAATTGTCAGTGTGTTACAACACTGATGACCTCCTTTAATACTGCTGCTTGCTGCTGGGTGTTAATTTTTACCACCTTCCATGAACTTCTTGAATTATTACATTAAACATTATTACAATAAGAATTATTACATTAAACATTATAACATCATGAATCATCTTCCTTAAATACTGCTGCTTGCTGCTGGCTCTGTTTTGGGGTGATATTGAGTGCAGGAGTCTCCTCCTTCCTGCTTCAACTGTCATGTAGAAACGTGACAAACAAACTGAATTGTCAGTGTGTTACAACACTGATGACCTCCTTTAATACTGCTGCTTGCTGCTGCGTGTTAATTGATACACTCTGTTTTGGGGTGATATTGAGTGCAGGAGTCTCCTCCTTCCTGCTTCAACTGTCATGTAGAAACGTGACAAACAAACTGAATTGTCAGTGTGTTACAACACTGATGACCTCCTTTAATACTGCTGCTTGCTGCTGCGTGTTAATTGATACACTCTGTTTTGGGGTGATATTGAGTGCAGGAGTCTCCTCCTTCCTGCTTCAACTGTCATGTAGAAACGTGACAAACAAACTGAATTGTCAGTGTGTTACAACACTGATGACCTCCTTTAATACTGCTGCTTGCTGCTGCGTGTTAATTGATACACTCTGTTTTGGGGTGATATTGAGTGCAGGAGTCTCCTCCTTCCTGCTTCAACTGTCATGTAGAAACGTGGCAAACTGAATTGTCAGTGTGTTACAACACTGATGACCTCCTTTAATACTGCTGCTTGCTGCTGGGTGTTAATTTTTACCACCTTCCATGAACTTCTTGAATTATTACATTAAACATTATTACAATAAGAATTATTACATTAAACATTATAACATCATGAATCATCTTCCTTAAATACTGCTGCTTGCTGCTGGCTCTGTTTTGGGGTGATATTGAGATCAGGAGTCTCCTCCTTCCTGCTTCAACTGTCATGTAGAAACGTGACAAACAAACTGAATTGTCAGTGTGTTACAACACTGATGACCTCCTTTAATACTGCTGCTTGCTGCTGCGTGTTAATTGATACACTCTGTTTTGGGGTGATATTGAGTGCAGGAGTCTCCTCCTTCCTGTTTCAACTGTCATGTAGAAACGTGACAAACAAACTGAATTGTCAGTGTGTTACAACACTGATGGACTCCTTTAATACTGCTGCTTGCTGCTGGGTGTTAATTAATACACTCTGTTTTGGGGTGATATCGAGTGCAGGAGTCTCCTCCTTCCTGTTTCAACTGTCATGTAGAAACGTGACAAACTGAATTGTCAGTGTGTTACAACACTGATGGACTCCTTTAATACTGCTGCTTGCTGCTGGGTGTAAATTCTTGCCACCTTCCATGAACTTCTTGAATTATTACATTAAACATTATTACAATAAGAATTATTATATTAAACATTATAACATCATGAATCATCCTCCTTAAATACTGCTGCTTGCTGCTGGCTCTGTTTTGGGGTGATATTGAGTGCAGGAGTCTCCTCCTTCCTTCTTCAACTGTCATGTAGGAATGTGACAAACAAACTGAATTGTCAGTGTGTTACAACACTGATGACCTCCTTTAATACTGCTGCTTGCTGCTGGGTGTTAATTAATACACTCTGTTATGGAGTGATATTGAGTTTTGGCGAGTTTTGTTTCCTGGTCGTCCTTATTGCGACTTTACGTTTTAAATGTATAAATATTCAAAACAGCTATCCATCGATAGCTTTGTGGTGGTTAAATCATTGAAATGTCGCTGGTGTCGGTACTTTGTATATATTGTAATATATGTCAGTGAATTGGGATTGATTATGTTTCCTGATCGTCCTTATTGCGACTTTACGTTTTAAATGTATAAATATTCAAAACAGCTATCCATCGATAGCTTTGTGGTGGTTGAATCTTTGAAATGTCGCTGGTGTTGGTTCTGTGTATATATTGTAATATATGTCGGTGAATTGGGATTGATTATGTTTCCTGATCGTCCTTATTGCGACTTTGCGTTTTAAATGTATAGATATTCAAAACAGCTATCCATCGATAGCTTTGTGGTGGTTGAATCTTTGAAATGTCGCTGGTGTTGGTACTGTGTATATATTGTAATATATGTCGGTGAATTGGGATTGATTATGTTTCCTGATCGTCCTTATTGCGACTTTACGTTTTAAATGTATAAATATTCAAAACAGCTATCCATCGATAGCTTTGTGGTGGTTGAATCTTTGAAATGTCGCTGGTGTTGGTTCTGTGTATATATTGTAATATATGTCGGTGAATTGGGATTGATTATGTTTCCTGATCATCCTTATTGCGACTTTGCGTTTTAAATGTATAGATATTCAAAACAGCTATCCATCGATAGCTTTGTGGTGGTTGAATCTTTGAAATGTCGCTGGTGTTGGTACTGTGTATATATTGTAATATATGTCGGTGAATTGGGATTGATTATGTTTCCTGATCGTCCTTATTGCGACTTTACGTTTTAAATGTATAAATATTCAAAACAGCTATCCATCGATAGCTTTGTGGTGGTTGAATCTTTGAAATGTCGCTGGTGTTGGTTCTGTGTATATATTGTAATATATGTCAGTGAATTGGGACTGATTATGTTTCCTGATCGTCCTTATTGCGAATTTACGTTTAAAATGTATGAATATTCAAAATGGCTATCCATCGATAGCTTTGTGGTGGTTGAATCTTTGAAATGTCGCTGGTGTTGGTACATTGTATATATTGTAATATATGTCGGTGAATTGGGATTGATTATGTTTCCTGATCGTCCTTATTGCGACTTTACGTTTTAAATGTATAAATATTCAAAACAGCTATCCATCGATAGCTTTGTGGTGGTTGAATTATTGAAATATCGCTGGTGTTGGTTTTGTGTATATAATGTAATATATGTCAGTGAATTGGGATTGATTTTGTTTCCTGATCGTCCTCATTACGACTTAACGTTTAAAGTATATAAATATTCAAAACAGCTATCCATCGATAGCTTTGTGGTGGTTGAATCATTGAAATGTCGCTGGTGTTGGTTCATTGTATATATTGTATCAGCAAATTATTATCACATTATTGATTTTAAAAGTGTTATACTCAAATATGCTATTGTTTGATAGCTTCATTTTGGTTCCTTGCAACTGAAAGTTGTTAACTGTCATGTAGAAACGTGACAAACAAACTGAATTGTCAGTTTGTTACAACACTGATGACCTCCTTAATTAACTACTGCTGCTTGCTGCTGGGTGTTAATTAATACACTGTTTTGGGGTGATATCGAGTGCAGGAGTCTCCTTCTTCCTGTTTCAACTGTCATGTAGAAACGTGACAAACAAACTGAATTGTCAGTGTGTTACAACACTGATGGACTCCTTTAATACTGCTGCTTGCTGCTGGGTGTTAATTAATACACTCTGTTTTGGGGTGATATCGAGTGCAGGAGTCTCCTCCTTCCTTCTTCAACTGTCATGTAGAAACGTGACAAACAAACTAAATGGACAGTGTGGTACAACACTGATGGTCTCCTTTATTACTGCTGCTTGGTGCAGCGTGCTAATTCTTACCTCCTTCCCTTAACTTCTTGAATTATTACATTAAACATTATTACAATAAAAATTATTGATTTAAACATTATAACACCATGAATCATCCTCCTTAAATACTGCTGCTTGCTGCTGGCTCTGTATTGGGGTGATATTGAGTGCAGGAGTCTTCTCCTTCCTTCTTCAACTGTCATGTAGAAACGTGACAAACAAATGGAATGTCAGTGTGGTACAAGACTGATGACCTCCTTTAATACTGCTGCTTGCTGCTGGGTGTTAATTAAAACACTCTGTTTTGGGATGATATTGAGTGCAGGAGTCTCCTCCTTCCTTCTTCAACTGTCATGTAGAAACGTGACAAATCAATTGAATTGTCAGTGTGTTACAACACTGATGGACTCCTTTAATACTGCTACTTGCTGCTGGGTGTTAATTCTTACCTCCTTCCCTGGACTTCTTGAATTATTACATTAAACATTATTAAAATAAAGATTATTACATTAAACATTATTACATCATGAATTATTACATAATTACATTATTAAATTACACATTATGTTACAAAACACTGAGGGTGAATTACTGCTAAATCAATTGGTGTTGATGAAAGTTAAGTGTTACAAAACACTCTGGATAAATTACTGCTAAATCAATTGGTGGTGATGAAAGTAAAGTGTTACAAAACACTCTGGATGAATTAAGGCTAAATCAATTGATGGTGATGAAAGTTAAGTGTTACAAAACACTGTGGGTGAATTACTGCTAAATCAATTGGTGGTGATGAAAGTTAAGTGTTACAAAACACTGTGGGTGAATTACTGCTAAATCAATTGGTGGCAATGAAAGTTAAGTGTTACAAAACACTGTGGGTGAATTACTGCTAAATCAATTGGTGGCGATGAAAGTTAAGTGTTACAAAACACTGAGGGTGAATTACTGCTAAAACAATTGGTGGTGATGAAAGTTGGGTGTTACAAAACACTGAGGGTGAATTACTGCTAAATCAATTGGTGGTGATGAAAGTTGGGTGTTACAAAACACTGTGGGTAGATTACTGCTAAATCAATTGGTGGTGATGAAAGTTAAGTGGTACAAAACACTGTGGGTGAATTACTGCTAAATCAATTGGTGGCGATGAAAGTTAAGTGTTACAAAACACTGAGGGTGAATTACTGCTAAATCAATTGGTGGTGATAAAAGTTGGGTGTTACAAAACACTGAGGGTGAATTACTGCTAAATCAATTGGTGGTGATGAAAGTTTAGTGTTACAAAACACTGTTGGTGAATTACTGCTAAATCAATTGGTGGTGATAAGAGTCAAGTGTTACAAAACACTGAGGGTGAATTACTGCTAAATCAATTGGTGGCAATGAAAGTTAAGTGTTACAAAACACTGTGGGTGAATTACTGCTAAATCAATTGGTGGTGATGAAAGTTGGGTGTTACAAAACACTGAGGGTGAATTACTGCTAAATCAATTGGTGGTGATGAAAGTTGGGTGTTACAAAACACTGTGGGTAGATTACTGCTAAATCAATTGGTGGTGATGAAAGTTAAGTGGTACAAAACACTGTGGGTGAATTACTGCTAAATCAATTGGTGGCGATGAAAGTTAAGTGTTACAAAACACTGAGGGTGAATTACTGCTAAATCAATTGGTGGTGATAAAAGTTGGGTGTTACAAAACACTGAGGGTGAATTACTGCTAAATCAATTGGTGGTGATGAAAGTTTAGTGTTACAAAACACTGTTGGTGAATTACTGCTAAATCAATTGGTGGTGATAAGAGTCAAGTGTTACAAAACACTGAGGGTGAATTACTGCTAAATCAATTGGTGGTGATGAAAGTTAAGTGTTACAAAACACTGAGGGTGAATTACTGCTAAATCAATTGGTGGTGATGAAAGTTAAGTGTTACAAAACACTGAGGGTGAATTACTGCTAAATCAATTGGTGGTGATGAAAGTTAAGTGTTACAAAACACTGTGGGTGAATTACTGCTAAATCAATGGTGGTGATGAAAGTTAAGTGTTACAAAACACTGAGGGTGAATTACTGCTAAATCAATTGGTGGTGATGAAAGTTAAGTGTTACAAAACACTGAGGGTGAATTACTGCTAAATCAATTGGTGGTGATGAAATTTAAGTGTTACAAAACACTGAGGGTGAATTACTGCTAAATCAATTGGTGGTGATAAGAGTCAAGTGTTACAAAACACTGTGGGTAGATTACTGCTAAATCAATTGGTGGTGATGAAAGATAAGTGTTACAAAACACTGAGGGTGAATTACTGCTAAATCAATTGGTGTTGATGAAAGTTAAGTGTTACAAAACACTGAGGGTAAATTACTGCTAAATCAATTGGTGGTGATGAAATTTAAGTGTTACAAAACACTGAGGGTGAATTACTGCTAAATCAATTGGTGTTGATGAAAGTTTAGTGTTACAAAACACTTTTGGTGATTTACTGCTAAATCAATGGTAGTGATGAAAGTTAAGTGTTAAAATTGAGATTTAGTGATCCCTCCCTTCCCCTCTTGAATTGTCAAGTTAATTGTGACATAAACTGAATTGTAAGTGACTTAAGGCTGGGGTGATATTGAGGTTTATTGCCTTCCCCTCCTTTCCCTTCTTGAATTGACAATTAAATTTTGACATAAACTGAATTGTTAGTGACTTGATTATATTACTCCACTTAAGGAGTGATAAAATTGTCGGCGTCTAAACTCTGATGATGAGGTAAACCAGTTTCTAAGTCTGTGAGCCGACAGTGTAAAAAACTGTTAGAATTCAAATTACTTTAAAGATCTTCAGAAAGATGGTCGATCATCGTAAACACTGGTGAAAACAATTGACTTCTCAATTTGCACTTGACGTCCCAATTTACACTTGACGTCTCACTATGCACTTGACATCCCACTTTGCACTTGGCGTCTCACTCTGCACTTGACATCTCATTTTGCACTTGGCGTCTCACTCTGCACTTGACGTCTCGCTATGCACTTGCACCAATGCATAAGTTGCACTAAACAGCACTGGCAGACCCGCGGGTCCATGCGCATGGTTAGCAAATTGATCAGCATGCAGCATGCCATCTTTGTGTGTGGAAAGAATTTACAAACAGCTGTGATTTTAAAATTAAGGAATGTATTATTTGTATCATTCCTTGTAAAATCTCAAATAACGATTATGTAAAGATAAACATAATATCAATTTTATGATGGTGAAAATATCAAAATGTCAAATAATTAAATATCAATTTGTAAAACGAGAGGAAAGAGAAAGATGAAAGTACCAGAAAGAGAAGTGTTGGATTGGTGTCTGTTGTCAGTAGAAATCTGAGGTACTCTACTGAGGAATCTCCACTCCCCAAACAGAGAGTTCAAGATGATACTGAAAGTTTCTGAGGTTCCTAGAAATTTCACTAAGTAAAGACTTGAAATTAGGTATAGTATAAATTGCTATGAATTTCGTTATAGCTAAGAATGTTCTCAACTAGGACGGTAAGTTAGTATTACGTGTATTTCATATTTCCCTTTTGTAGCGTGTATTGATTTGGTCATCTAGTACAAAATACCAAACGACTGACAGGAAACAGGATTGTTCCAGTTGTCGTTGAGAAATATTTAAGGTGTCATGAGTCTGAATTGACTATAAATCAGGTAAAATTGTACTTGATATGAACTTCTTTGCAGGAACAGTCGACTTAAAGATGGTTATGTTTATTTTATGTACTTTTGTTGTAGCCAGTGGACTGTTGTTGTTAGAGACGCTCAAAACCAGAGCAAAGGAAACAGTTCAGGAAGTGTTGAGCAAATTCCTCAAGGTCCGAGTCATGAATCTGAATTGACTATAAATCAGGTATAATTGAAATTTATTTTGAAGAAGAGTCTCAGAAATGATATCATAATTCATATTTTGTGTTTTATCATTGTAGTATTGAGCTTGTGGTTGGCCGTAAAATATCAGACGACAGAAAAAGATCAGATCAGAGATGCTGACAAATTTCTCCGTCAATTCGGGAATTCTTTCAGTGTTTGTACGCAGAAATCGAAGTACTCTGGGGCATCTCCACATCAAACAGAAAGTTCAAGAAGATACGAAAAGTTACTGAAGTTCTGAGCAATTTCTCTTCTATGTCATGTGACTAGATTGACTATGAATCAGGTAAAATTGAACTTATGAATTTCTTTGCAGGAACAGTCGACTCAATGAAACTGGTTACTTTTATGTATTTTTGTTGTAGCCAGTGGACTGTTGTTGTGTAGTAAGAGATGTGCAAAACCAGAGGAAAGGAAAATATCAGAGTTCTGGAAGAATTGAGCAAATTCCTCAAGGTCCGAGTCATGAATCTGAATTGACTATAAATCAGGTAAAATTGAAATTAGATGAATTTTGTTTTTATGAAGAGTCTTATGAATGAAAATCATAGTTTATATTTAGTACATTGTTGTTGTAGTTAGTATTGAGTTAATCGTCACACAATACCAGATATCAAGATGGAAACGATACCGATGATGCAGATCAATTTCCTCATGAAAAACCTAAGAGACATGTGTCTGAATCTACTAAAAAGCAGGTATAATTGAAATTTATTTCAAAGAAGTCTCAAAAATGATATCATTATTCATATTTTGTGTTTTCACATTGTAGTACATGTATTGAGCTTGTGGTTGGCTGTAGAATATCAGACGACAGGAAAAGATCAGATCAGAGATGCCGACCAATTTCTCCGTCAAATCGGGACTTTCAGTGTTTGTTACCGCGAGTTATCGTAGTTCCAGAGATGCCGACCAATTTCTCCGTCAATACGGGACTTTCAGTGATTGTTACCACGAGTTAGCGCAGTTCCAGAGATGCCGACCAATTTCTCCGTCAAATCGGGGCTTTCAGTGATTGTTACCTCGAGTTATTGTAGTTCCTGAGATGCCGACAAATTTCTCCGTCAATACGGGACTTTCAGTATTTGTTACCGCGAGTTATCGTAGTTCAAGAGGTACCGACCAATTTCTCTGAGGCTGATGGCTTCAGGGATAGGTTGAATGTAAATACACATTGTACATCTATTGGAAAATAAATATGAACTGATGGTTTGATTGGCTGGTTTGTTGTTGAATCTGATTGTGGGTTATTAATTACTGATGTGCTGCGACTTAGCGTTTTATATGCATACATTTCAAAGGGCTTCTCTTGTTTTTGTTGTGCTGGTTAAATTATTTTGTAAATGATAATTGAGGATGTCAAACTTTGGTTTAGAGTTTTGTTACAGTGATGAATGAATGCACTGTATATGCGGAGATTATGTACTTGTGACTGCGTTTGTTTTTGTAAATACATTTATTTTTTTTAAATGATTGTTTTTGTGTTGCATCTCATTGTGACGATGTTAAACTCTTAACTCAAGATACTCAGTTTGCTCTTGACTTGTTTGATTATTATATTGATGAATACATTGATTTTATGGTGTTTGATTATCTGTTGAACTATTGTTTATGAATACCATTTGAACTACTAACCACTAGTTGTTTTAACATCAGTATCATTAATGGTCAGTTGTTCTCTACAAATTATATGTGTTATTATTTCTTTATATAATGTACGGTGGACTCTCTTAACTAGAATCATTTCAAGTCCAGTCACTTTTATCTTGGAGTAATGATTTTCCAAGCTTACATCAACTCGGACATAAAGACATTGAACTATTGCATTGAAATTCTTTTATCTGCAGGTGACAATTATCACCTTGTCTTTATTGATTCGAGTTAGTCAAGTCTATTGTACATGGATTCTTTTTTCTCTGGAAGTGAATTAAATGAAACGAGACGACAGTTGAACCCCATTAATACGATTGTGTTTAGGACGAAAACCGTTTATTACGATCAGATTTTCGGCATGTCCCTAACTTTCAGAAAAGATAAATCTATTCAAGCGCTACAGTCCAGTATATAGTTGTTGCCGCTGGTGGAAGCGAGTTCGGGAGCGATACCGGACCCCTGGCAAGCGAGGATGGTTCCTCACACGACGCATGTTCCCCGCAGTAGCCTCGACTGTCAAAGCTGGCTTCGTGCATTGTGGACTGTACCGCAGACCAGAAATTACAATCTGACGGGGCGGCGTTAGAATGATATTAAGGAAAATCCCTATTTCTGAATCGACGAGATTTTCATATCGTTTTTTTTTTCGTCTGTCATTAAAGAGGCTATACGTGCAATAACAGCGAAATCCAATATTTGACCCAAAACTCGAGTTTTCAATTAATATTTCCTTTGATTATCTGCCAATCAACTATTGATGTTTTTGACACGAATGAAGTCAAGAACAATAAATATAAATTGCGAGGTCTAGTATTTGTTTCTCATTATTGATACAAATTAATGTTCAACTGGTACGGCAGTGAAAGAACTAATTTCTGTGTTTGCTCATTCAGACGTCAAGCGACCACTGGACACGTATCCCAGTTCAAAGGTGAGAGGTTATTGAAAGAGAAATTCTTGCCCGACGGGTGAGGAATTTGAGCAAAAGTTTGTAGCTCCAATCAAGCTCAGTCAAGGAGGGGTGTTGGCATCGGGCGATAATACTGAATCCATCCTCTCAGAGTCCGCGAGGTGAGGGTGTCAAATGACTCCACATCCATCACTTATACGCTCATTCTTCAAAAAACACCTGAAATAGATGTTTATGTATGTGGGATCAGAAACTTTACAACAACAGGGGCCCTGATTGAGAAAGGAAGGAGGGTGTGGTGCATGGAAAGCCATTTTTCCGATTATGAAATACAGTTTCAAGTCAGTTTCAAATGTGACGAGAGTTTTGTTGTTTTTTCCCCAGATGTTTCTATTAGTTGTTTTCCTCGTGATTCTTATGAACAGCGGATTGACGACCGTAGGTTCGGTGCCGGTTCCGGGTAAAAGGAATCGGGCCTCCAGCCGCGCTGGCTTGTGGAGTCAGGAGGGGGAGATATACTATGATTACATTATATTGATTGATTACGGTGTTGTGGTTGTAGGAAAAAATCCCTTTGTAAATGTCCCCTAGCTAATAATCCCTAAATCTTCAAAGTACCGGCAAGTAAAAATATATCCACTCTACGATTGTGCAAGAACATTTCAAAGCAAGATATTTCTCCAATATTTTTCATTCGCGATACTGCAACATATTTGAACTGTACAATTAACCCTTTTCGTCGTGATAAATCTTTAAATAAATTCTTAGAATTGATAGAATTAATTAACTTTTCATTTGAAATATTTCAGAATGAATTCATGCTGGTGTAAATTTTAACTGTATGATAACTCTTTTTAACTTGCGATAGGTTTGAGCTGTGCGATAAATTTTGATAATGAACTGTTTATTTGTAGTATTTTTCAATTGTACAATAATTAGTGCTTATGATATTCTTTTACTATACAATAGAGTTGAATATATATAAATTGGATACCTTTATATGCATACATCACTTTCATAGATCTACTTGCACCCTAAGTCAAGAGATGGGGGATTTTTACTGAAAAATTTACTGAACAAATTTAATTATAATGAAACATTTTCGTAAGTGAATCGTTTGTATGTGTAACTGGGGTAGCTCTTGTGTGCTGTGTCTGAAAAAATAGAGAACATAGCCATTAGAGTTTATATCCTGGGGAACGCCGAATCATCAGTGGATAAGGATGATATATGATTATTAAAAATGTAGGGACAATAATAATATTCAAAGTATTGATAAATCGATTGCATTTCGGAAACTGACCACCTAGAGATACGCGATGTAAGATTAAAGCAAATTACCAATGATATGTAACCTATTCAAAATGGCACAAAAGGCAAAAGTGTCCTTTGAAATTCAATCGAAATTTGTCTCATTATCTCGATCAAAAGGCGTAACACAATACGCGTTAATTAATGTAGTTTCTATGTCGGTTTGATTATAGGCCAAATAGCATTAGTCAGTAACATATCCATATAATGAAATTGAATAGGCGCGCGCCTGTTGTCAATTAAGATATTCAAAGATGTTCGATTAATTAAAAAACGGGAACTGAGAGTTTTCTGCATTTTTGATATGTTAGAGAAATCTGTATGATCTTTCAAATGATCTAATTCGCTAATACCGCCAAAAACTAGAAACATGTTAAAAAAAGCCCATATTCCAGATTCTACTTTGCTGAATCTATTATCAAGGACGGATCAGAGACACGCGACCGCAATTAAAGTGTTCAAAGTCTATGTATAAAAAAACGGGAACTGAGAGTTTTCTGAATTTTTTATATTTTTTGATATCTTCATGAACCTTCAAATGCCGCCAAAAACTAGAAACATGTTAAAAAAGCCCATCTTCCAGATTCGATTTTGCTAAATCTATTATCAAAGATGGGTCAGAGACACGCGACCGCAATTAAGATGTTCAAAGTAAAAAAATTACAAATATTTGTTCTTATTTCCATATATATGCTGAATAAAAAAGGAGCGATGGGGAACAGATAAAAATAAAATTCTTTGGTTTTACCTAGATCCGTAGTCAAGTTAATGATAAAAAACGGCCCTCCGGATCATTCATAATTCATAAGTTCTTTTTGTGTTAAGCTATTTTGATAAAATGTCGTTTTACGCAGTCAATCGGGTTGATACTGATAGCGATCGATAATCAAGATCAACAACAGGAAACAATCATAGTATTCGCCATTTCAGCAGGGTAATGACACGAGTTTGCATTTTAAGTATTGCCGGCAGTGAGACACGTACGGGAGAACCGGAACCTGAATCTGGTAGATCCGAATAAAGTGATAGCTTCATGTAGGTGTAGAATACGGCAACTAGTCAATTCCAACATGGCTGCGCCCATAAGTGTCGACGACGACGAAATCGTTCTTCATCGAAATAAAAACTGTAACGCAACAATTCGACGCTATGGTATGAGGTCGAATATGAACGATATCCTTAAACTGTTGCATGATTCTGTGTTTTTGATTGGTTTTGTCCTATGATTCTGTCCAAAATTTGCCGTAAATTAGATGTTTACAATGATTTACTTCCGGGTTGGAAAATATCCAATTCAAAACAAATATAATTTATTGGGCTACAAATACGTTTCATGGCTATTTATAGGTGCCACAGTAATATCATGGGTGTCTGCTGGTAAGCAGAGGCTATTTCTTAGGTAAGATGATGAAACCTTATGTCTGATGCAGCTTAACTTTCTCTTCGTCTTGGGTGATAGGACTTAAATACACTTTTTGACGTTTATCTGTTTTTGTCTGTTCATAGAAATATTTTTCAATTCTAGTGAAGAGGCTCATTTGAAAAACAATAAAGCAATAAGGGGAGGAATTCCATTAGTATTTCGTGAGTTTCAGATTTCTGAAAAAGTCGTTTAACGAAATAAGTTGAAGAAAAAAAAATTACAAAAATTGCCTTTGATATTTCAGCTAATTTTGGCCCATGGAAACTCGGTCCTCAGCATGGTTTTGCTAGGATTAAGATGTGGAATTTAGAAACAGATCCTGTCAAAGTAAGCGCTCACTGACGTTTTATTCAAGTGAGAATGCATGGATTTTTCTTGATATGATTTATCGAATTGCAGGAAAGCAATGGTGATTTGAAAGCAGTTTTTAGTTTAGAAGATGACGAAGAAACAAGGAAAATGTGGAACTACAGGTTTGTGGATTATTTTGCAGTTCAAATTCATTTGATAAACTAATTATTCATTGATATAATTCTTAATCTATTACAGATTTAAGTTAGAATATACTGTTGTTTTACAAGAGAAATCCCTTCTCACAAGTTTGAAAATCATCAACAGAAGTCAGTAATTTTTCCCCCTGATTATTGTTCATGTTACCTCATCATTTCTGTTACTTCAAAAACTAGTTTAACAGGTCCTTACTAATTGTTATAATTTATTTGTAGGTGCATCATTCTTTGATTTTACATGTTTATTGCACACATATCTGTTAGTACCGGAAGTGACAGATACCGTTGTCTCCGGACTTAAAGGCTTAAAATACATCGATAAAGTAAGAGAGGAGTTTCGCAAATTTCAATTAAGATTATCTTATTTGAAGGATCGTTCATAATAAGGGTGAATATGTTTCAGGTGAAATACAGCGAAGAATGTGAAGAAGATAGAACTGAGGTTGTAGTGAATGAACACACAGATAGGTAAATTATTGCTCATCTTTCATTCGACTTCAAAATATTGAATCAGTTTCGATTTTTAAATGTCTTCACCAGACCTGACTATGACCATTATTTCAGATTCGTTTCTACTCCCCGTCTCTAAAAACAGCTCAATTATTCCCAAAAATATCAAATCAAAAATATTTCCAATTCATTTACGAATTTAAAAGTATTACTTTTGATGTCAATTTATATTTAGAGATAACAGACGCGAATGCTTGAATGATATTCATGTTTGATGTCGGTGATCATTTATCTTATTCAGGATTTATATAGACAGTCGAGGAGAACATGAAATTAGATATGCTGAAAATGGTAAACAGACAATAGTCAACCTATCGAAGTCAAACCTTCCCGATACTGGTTCGTATTTTTGTTTCACGTATGTTTGTAGCAGTAGGTCTCGGTATATGTCAATAAAGCGATCCTATTTTATATTTTTCAGTGTTGTGGAACCCGTGGAATGAGAAAGCGAAACAGATGTCTGATTTCGGTGATGATGAATATCGTATAATGCTATGCGTAGAAGCAGGACGAGTTAATCAACCTATAGCTCTAGCAGCTGGACAAGAATATCTCGTTTCACAAAAATTAACTCTTAAAGAACATTAATAAACTATGCATAATGTGACAATCTTTTAAAATATTTAAATCTGTCTATTTTGAAAAGTAATCCGTTTTTCTATCTAATTTTGATATTCTAAAATCTCGAGTGTTACTCCGGTTATATCAATGCCCTATTACATTTTTAATCGCCTATAAGATTATATATTTATTATGTATTTATCTTTGTATTTCTATTTTATTAATTGATTTGTTGTTTTCCAATCAATAAAATGATACTGACCAAGTCTATATTTCAAGAATGACATCGTTTATCTTTATTTCCTGAATTGCATTTATTCAATGGATAGAGGACAATTTTTCGGGCTTCCGATTGTGGTATTCTAATCTTTATTCAACTGGAGAATATTCGACTTGAAAACCATTAAAAGAACGAATGAAAGACGAGGCAGTTCTCCAATGTGTTAGATACAGATAAGCAGGCTCGTTAAAGCGTGGGGGTAGCGTAGTTCGAAACAAGTAGTTTTGCTAATTTTTTTACTAAAAGTTATTCGGCTGAAATGTATTGAAACGATTACTACTATGTATATACCTGTATTGGATATGTTCATTTATTTACACCGCAGCGACATCAAGAGGTTATTTCTGAGTATTAAATTCTTCTTAGGTTGGCCCCCTGTTTCAGTCAAATTAAAAATGAATCCCGTACGCGAATATTCCTGATGAGTTGATCTTAAATTTTAAAGAGTTTAACATTGGCCAGGCTTCATGTTGATTGATGTAGTTTTTGGCGACCGAATCATCACACGGCTCACGTCAGGGAACAGACATAATTGATGCGTGTTCTGGTGTTTTTATCAAAAGTTGGTGAATTGATTGTTGGAGTGAATGATTCAGGTAATACTGCTATAACTGATGGCTGGATTGATTTTACGTATATCAAATACAGCTCATTCAATCATCGATAAAACCTGTAAACAATATGATACGAATATTCAATAGAATTTGCTGAATATAGAAAAATTAATTTTGCAAATACAATTTACGTGTGGTCGCTATATGCGGCTTTCATACGATCGGTGTAACGGATGTTACCTGTTATCGACGAAAAACTGAAAAACTAACGCAATAAAACGACAGTTGGATGCATAGGGAAGGCGTCTGAGTGATTGCGCTTCTTTTTCTGGCTACAGGTCATGAATTCGTGTTATTAGGAAAATGTGAATATATGCGGTCGATATTGAAAAAGATCGAATTATAAACTTAAAATTGTGATGGATTATAAGAAGGGATTATAGGAATCATGGAATCGTATTGCAAGTTTTTCCGAGGAAATATCTGTTATCGTGGTGTAATTTTCTTGTTTTGGGTAGCAGGGTTGATAAGATCTGTGCATGCTTCACTGGCAGGTAAGAGTAATGGGCTTTTTCAAATTCGAACGGTCAAATTATTGATCTCAGACACCGGCCCTTCGTGAACAATGGCTGATGTTATATGAATTTTACAACAAAATTATATATAAACATTACAAACTGTATGCGTCGTAGATTGTTTCAAAATAGTACGGCGACATTCTTTTTAAAATTTTGCTTGAAATTGTGACAATGAAAAAAGAAAATTTACTACAGATCTATAAATATCATTAACCAAAGTATTTTGGAAGTAAATTCATGTTAGTTCTGCGAATATCTTTAACATCTTTAAGTCGTCTGAATATGTTAAAAGCAGATATATACGTATATTCAAAAGCTACATTACGGAGGTAAGAGACACCAGCTGTTTATTTCTGGGGGAAAAAGCTCGCAGCTGCTCTTTGTAATAACAACAGGTTTTACCATTTACCGAACGAACGTTCCGTCAATATATGATTAATTAGAGCGACGACATCAGCTCATAATAGCTGTCTCCAGTTTGTTAAAAATAAATATTGCGTCAACTGACGGAGTAGGGCCGTGAGCTCTTTTACGTCCGATCTTCACGTGTTCTGGTCACGGCTTGCCATTTTTCATCACATTTGCGCGAGCTTATTCCCAAGAAATACCATTTTGCTTTCAACTTCCTTGAATTAGGAAGGGAACATAATTACTCACAGTTCAGTCCGTATTCCAATATATCCAATATTTCAGATTATTGTCCAGAGCCTAATGATAAAATAGGATGGAATTCATTTCCAGTGAATTCAACCGGGGAATTTCTTCATTTCCAACACTCTGTTTCATACTTGGGAAAGTTTTATACATTTTTATACGTAAGTCGTTAAGAAGAACCGGTGGATATATGTGAACTTAAAGTCACGTCAATTTTACATAAATATGATGTCATTTAAAAGCATGTTTGTGTTGTTTCAGATAAGTAAAAATGGACACGTAATCTTTTGTAACAATAAAACTGAATATTCTACTGATGAACTCGATTATCCGTTTAACAAACAGATTGATCTACCAGTGATTGCTGCGTATCATATTCAGACAGCACCAATCAGAGAAAATAGTAAAATACACTGGAAAACTCGTTATGAAGGAACTGAAGTATGAAATGATGATTATGATTTATTTGAGAATTGTTCAAATTACTAATTCGTGGAAACATTTCAGGCTGTGGCAAAGACTATTCACAATAATTTCATGTGGACCTATTTATTACACGTGGATTGGACTCAGTTTTATATGATAGAAGTTATTTGGTGCGGTTTGTTACCTCCAAACAGCGGTAAACAGGTATGATAGAAGAGCGTTATCTCTTACTCTAAATGAAACCTGTGAATATATTTTCTTAATACTTTAGCAAAATAGTTTCCGTTTGATGATGGTGTACGACAGAAAGTCCGGAAGAAATTTTATTGGTCTGAAGTATTTTTCGCTAAATTGGGGGAATTCTAATGTCTACGTAAGTTTTGATAATGCGATCTTGGAAAATGATTGCAAGAAATTCATTTTAATTCATTTTAATGATTGGACATGTTTTGTAATTACCGTATTTGAAGGCTGGCTTTAATGGTGGTAATAGAGTTGGTTGGAATCCACTACCAGGTTCCCAGACGGATCTAGTGACTAATCTGGCTAGATTCAGTGGTTCTATGATACAGGGAGAATATTATTACGAAGTTGCACATGAACGCTTAATTCGAGGAGGTTGTATAAACGAGAAAAATACAAATATAGGTAAGTTGTTGAACTGGAAAAAAAATGAAAAACCGTATCCAAGCCTTTTCATATCAATATACACCGTAATATAAATGTTCATGCATCATAGTTTCTTATCATTAAGGTTTTGAATTGGAAATCTATCCTCGAGGAGGAAGCATGCTTGGAAAACATGTATTTGATGTATCAGGATTTTGTTATACTGGTCAGATACCGACTATTTCTTTATCGTCTCCTGATAGATCCAGCAAGATCTCCCCGTCGTGTAGCCGTAGATATACTCACACTTACTATCGCTGTATTTCGCCATTCTTATTTCAAATCGGTGCATTTTCGGTGCAGTTTGAAAACCTGACATCGACTGCTATTTTCAACATCGGTGCGCGTCATATCATACGAACTGCATTTCGAATTTCATCTCTGTTCCGTCAGATCATTGATACGTTATATTTTTCATTCAGTACCTAATTTGAAACCACCTGTGAATATACTCTCAAATGCGTGGTTTGAATTAGATCCACCGAAAATCGAAATACTCTGGAACAACAACGAATTAGATTTCGGAGATGGAAGAGACCGGTATTACAATAGACAGTATAACATCATAGAATTCTATGGTTATAGTGAGGATATAAATGGAACGGTAAGAAATCCGACTCAACGTGGATTTAAATTCAATTTGAATATTTCAACTCTAGAATGATTGTTAGACCGTAAGCGGTTACCACGAATTGAGACATATTATCTATACCATCCCGAGAGTTGAGTGATAATCAGATGGTGATGGTATCTTTTGATGAGAGCGTTTAAACTACGTAATTACGTACAAGGCGTATCGACCGTATATCAAATGTCTTCTTATTTGGGAATGTTACAGGGCAACTGGAGACGGCTTGAGATGGCAAAACCGATTTATGAATTATCTCGTTGGTCGACGGAATACACGATTCTCAAGGAATCATTAGCATGCAAGTCTCGTAACGATGAATGCATGGATAAATTTATGGAAATCGGAGCTGTAATTGTAAAACGAGATGGTGATTCACAAATGTAAGTTATTATTCCGTTTTTCTCCATATATTGCATATATTCAAACGAAGAATTGATGGGTTTTTTTGTTGTCGTTTTTTCAATTATAGCTTGTCGTCGAAATTGGTACCTCTCGGTTGGTTCCATGACCCAGTCAGATCGCAGGCCAGTTTATCACGAGGAAATCATTGGACTGAACAGAAGTGTCTGGATTGGGCGGATAAAGATTCGATACTAGATCAATCATGGCGAGATAAAGTCCTCGGCTGTCCTTGTAAACAGGGACAGGCTTTAGCTGACATGGGAAGATGGATCCTAGACGAAAATTGCAATTCAGAAAATAGTTCTTGTATTTTCAATAAAGGCGCACGTCTTTGTGTGTTTTCAGCTCATCCAACGTAAGTCTAACGAATCTAATAGTTTGGAAAAGGTTGTTTCGTTCGTCTAAATACCGGTGATTATTTCAGTGAAGATGGAGCTGGAAATCATTGCTGTTACGACAAGCAGCAAAATCTGATTTATACTCAAGAGGGTTTAGCTGGTAGTAATCTATTGAGATATCATCCATACGCTTCTATTCCTCAAATAAATCAAACTGCTAAATCTAACCCGTTATTTTCCTATTGGCTTCACGACCTGATGCCATTACTCTACTGCTGTCACTGGTCAACACAATCCTGTCATCGGTTTAAAGACCTCAGACCTACGAAATCTTGCGAGAATTATACACCTGCAAAACCAGGTATGACAGAATATATAGATTGTATCCGATTGAAATGATATCACAAATGGTAAACCGTTACAGCTCTGAAATATGAATCTTCTTCAGCGATGGTATTTGGAGATCCGCATTTGGGAAGATTCGACGGTCGAACTCTGAGGTTTAGTGGTCTTGGGGATTTTTGGCTTGTGAAATATAAACACACGACCGATGAATCTGTCCCTATGATTCAAGCTCGATTCAGAAGAACTCCCGCAGAGACTGGTTGGTTTCTTCGTTCATTGTTCAAATGTAAAAAAGCTTAGTGAATATTTTAGTACGTTCTATTTTATCAATAAGGTTTACTGAAGAATGCTACGGCATTATCAGCAGTTGTCATAAGATCTCCATCATCAGACCAGGTTGTAGCTGATATTTCCCATCCATCTGGTCGGATATTGAATATCAATGGTAAAACGATATCGCTGGATTCTCCGATAGATTCCTGGCAAAAATACAAAGGTACGCGTTTGTAAATCGGTGAGATCATATTTGCCTGAAAAAAATCTGAGAGTAGAGATTTAAAGCTTTATTCTCTTTAACGTATTTCAGGTTTCACATTGACTGTAAAAATAAATCGTAAATTTGATGTGATGTTGAGATATAAGACTGGTATAGGAGTACGGTTACAGTTGTTTGGTCGTCTGTTACAAGCTACATTTACATTCCCAGATATTTACCAGGTAAAATGATATAATCATCCACGTATGAATCTTCTGATTATTGTCCTGAAAAAACTACGGAAGCGATAAAGGGCCTCGAGTTGTCGCGTTCAAACTCGACAAGTCGCCATATTTATGTCGACATATCGCGATATATCGCGTCAAGTCGACATGAATATGTCGACATATCGTGACGTTTTCGCGACAAATTTCGCTTTTTTGCCCATTTTCCACGGGACAAGCCGTCATTTGAAGACATGTCTAAATGTAAGATGAGACACCAGTAATATGACGACTGAGTTGTAAGTCGTCATGAATATGTCGACTCGTCGCGAGGAAGTGGTCGAGAGAACGAAATATGTCGTCAAAATGTCATGATATATCGACATATTCATGTCGACTTGACGCGATATATCGCGGTATGTCGACATAAATATGACGACTTGTCGAGTTGGAACGCGACATCTCGAGGCCCTTTATCGCTTCCGTAAAAAACCTATGCCAAAAGCTTTAGGACATTTTAGGATATGTAATAATGGTATGTGATTTTTAACTGTTGACTTGCGGAAAGATTCAAGATAATGCGATAGATCTCTTTCATTCTCGTTTTGAAAATGCCTATCATGCGCATCTCTCTGTATATTTCACTTACGTAGAATAAGACGGATGGTTTATTAGGAATGTGGGAGAAGACGACACGAAACAAAAAAGCAACAACAAATTCCAATGAATCCGAATATAATTTACTTAAAGAGAAGTGTATGTCGAATTCCTTTGATGAAAATTTCTAATACGTACGTATGTTTCAGCGACTTCGCGTGCACTGAATATTATCATCTCACTTTCAGGGAGAGTGGCCAAGTCAGATAGTTTATTCACTTACTTGGCTCCACAGACTTATGAATCTATGAATCAGGATGATGGCTATAGACCACAATTTAATTTGAACAGCACAAACCATACAATCTGTGAAGGAAATACGGCTTGTATGTTTGATTTAGAGGTTACTGGAGGAGATGCGGCCATCGCCAATCAAACTAAAATTGCAGACGGCGAATTCAAAGTTCTACAGAGTAACGCAAAACTGAGTAATTACACGTGAATTTCATACAGGCATATTTATTTACTTTCGGTGTCTTAAAACTGATCATGGTATCAAATATCAATGTGTGCTCCTTCAAACAAAACGAAGGGAGCTTCCATATTTCAATTTTACAAGAATTGTTCATATGATATTTGTTTAGCTCGGAGTTGTGGATTTTTGGATTTACCACATGTTGTTAAGAATAGCACGAGCACAATCGAAGGTTCTGCAGTTTTGATGGAGCGATGTTCTAACGGTTGGTATCTGAAAGGTGATCGTGTTTACATATGCAGCCCGGAAAGCTATCCCATGTGGCAATTCCAACAGATCTCTCTTTGCGAAGGTACTATTCTAATAATTGTTCCTCGTGGGTGTTTGGTTGTGGACATCTAGATTGTAATCCATTATCCGGATATTTTCTAGATACAACGCTTAAGAACGTGATTGTAGGCGTCCTCGTCGCGGCATTTGCAGTTTTAGCCATAATAACCATAATCGTAGTTACGTGGTATTTGAAGAAGAAAAAAAGCGAACCGTTAGTATAAATTCACTAATATTGTGGTCTTATCATCGTCGTCAGAGGTTTCAATGCTCCACGAAACGATCAGATTTCACCGGCTCTTTATCTCATAGATTAATTGATCAATCAATTTCATTCAATTTTTTTCAGGGATGAAGACGAAGGCATCAGGTAAACTCCCTATCCTGCTCCTGCTCCTGCTCCTGCTCCTGCTCCTGCTCCTGCTCCTGCTCCTGCTCCTGCTCCTGCTTGTCTAAGACGATCAATTCTCCTAGAAAAAATTAAACGAACGAAAAACAGATATCAAAATAACATTGCTATATTTCTGATATATTTCAGGAATCATCACGCCAGTAACAAGTCAGGTTTTGATAACGCAATTGTTTGAAACTTCGAACTAGAAAAGGTTTGTGAAATGACTACTATTTTAGTTTTTTTGTCAACTGGATATGATTCGTTTAGCAGCGCGCACCAGAGAACTCCTGTATTCATCTCTACTATTGTCTATTTCACTACAGATCTGCTGCAGTATTGACGATAAAATGCTGACGATTCGAGGTTTCATCTTCAGTTCATAAATTCCAGATTCGATCATCATCAATAAATCCATTATGTCAAAAATAATCTGAATATGCGAATAAAAATCACAGCTACCAGAAACCTACAAACAACAGAAATAAATCTTTATACCGGAACTCAGTGATAAATATTTGATTAGATATTTCTAATCTTACTAACCAACTGGAGAATTGTGTTGAAATGTTGAAGATTTTCGAAATAAATAACAAATAAAACGACTATTAAACACAGAACGGGTCTTGCTCCTTCAGAGATTGATGATGTTTTATGGAACGTATTCTTAATATCAACTTCATTCATTTTATTCATAGTCGATGGTTTGAATTCGCGTAAAAACTTGACAATTTCTTCCTGAAAACCGAAATATAGGAATATACGTTCAATTTCGTTAAAAACTCATCAAAAGATAAAAGATATTAGAACATTCTTACGTTAACTGCACCGTGGTTTATAGACTGATATCTGAACCATAGAAGGATATCTATTGATTGTGTAAAGCTAGTCGTTTGTGGCTCGGAGAGATTTTCCAATAAGCATCGAGCAGCTATTAATTGATATTCAGGATAAGAACAAGTCAACCACCAGATCTGCGAACAATTCTCCTTAGATCGAGTATTCATCAAAATATTCCACAAGCTACACACCTGAATACTGAGCAGAGAACTAGGAATAGAGTAACCTATAAATATAGAAATATCCATTTAATTAGTGGGCAGGTTATTTGAAATGGAACAAAAAACTATGTAAAATGCAGATTTACCAGTAATAGAAGCCGTACTGAGGGTGTTCAGTAAAGGTATCAGATTCACAGGATATGAAGACAATTCATGACTGGTCTGAAATGATTAATGAAGAGATAGGCTACACGAATTTGAGGAGAGAATGAAAGGGTTCTTACGGATCAGGGATTTCCTGATATTTCCCTGAACCTAGACCAAATTTTACCGTTCTGAATTACACCTGATATCCCTGATCTATAGGAACCCTGGTCCCGGTTTTAAAGACTGGTATTATCTTTAATAACCAGGACCCAGTTCCACAGTAGAAAATGAACTAACTTTAACTCAGAGTTAACTCTAACTCACGACTGTGGAACTGGGTCCTGGGGGCTAGCTCAATTGAAAATGAACAGAGTTAACCACTGAGTCTATAAAACTGGGTCCTGGAGAAGAATACAAGTAGCTCTCTTTACCCGAGTGGATTGTTGAATACATCTGAAAAGAGCAGTTGAGAAATGAATGAGTCTCAAATCACGACCAGTCCGTTGATATAAATCATGTAACATCAGTATAAGCATTGAGAGTATGTGTGCACTGGAGGCTGCAGCCTGAACCTTAAAAACACAATTAAAAGCATCTCACAACAGGTTGAAAAATTCAACACCTTCACAGCTTTTATGCAAAATACATACAATATTTTCATGAATCAAAGCTGATTTCATTTCAAAAACCGATATATAACGCGATTGTTCTATATTCGCTTTGATATTTTTCAGTAATTCCATCTCCATACTTTGCCTGTGATTCATCCATAACGACTTCAGACACGAATACTCTGTAGTAGACAAATAAAACACTGTGTCAACTGTAGGTGAATAAAATGCCCCATTTCATGGAATAAGATTTTGAAAATATATCAAAATGAAACCACAATGTTTTGGGTGTCATTAACCCACAGAAATATTGACTTTTCTCTTTAATAGCTCTTCGAAATCTTATTGCATATGATTCTAGTGTGAGAATTCCTGTCTATTCCATAGTAGAATTTATCAAATGACATTTTTAAACATCTTTGAAAGATAAGTTTAATTTCATAATACGCCCTATAGTACGTTACACACTTTGTATGTTCTAAACATACCGCATGGAACCTTTTTGATATAAACGATTTCACTAATTTTCTGCCAAACAGTAGCTGCTTCACTTGGAGGAATTCTGATCAACCAATTCATGAGATCTGAATAAATCGGGGTAATAATTGCTGGATATTCTACAACGAAATCCAGTACCTCGAGTATCAATGGAATATGGGATAAATCGTAACACTGGTTAAAAGTAGTGCGCATTCTGGCTATCATCTGAAAAGAGAATAACGACTTATCAAGTGGTTGAAAATTCGCAATGAGTAAAAAACTGCAAACAAAAACAGAAAAAAAATTAAGATTCTCAGAGCTTTGGTTTTCAACAAAAACCTAATCATTCTTGACAATGGATTTTCCTTGAAAGCCGAAAATTTTGTCATTATGGGTTTCGATCTACGATAACTAATTGAACAGCAGCAAATTAGACTCCAATAAAATTCTTACTTTTTCAATATGTAACTGTAAGCAATCAGGATGACTATAACCGACAGACCGAACTAAACCATACATTGATTTTGAAGTTGAACAAACAGTTTTTCTGATGAGTCTCTAGAGGAAAAAAAAGAAAATATTTATGGACGATTTCGAAAAAACAAATTCTTTATGACAATAAATAAGGATGATAATCACCAGTGCCCAGATGCTGATTTTCTTTAATCGGACATCATCAGATTTAAGAGCTGATAAAGGGTATAAACACTGTAGAAATGCTTGGTACGTTTGTTGATTCTGTGTCACTGTTGAACTGTAGGCTAATAGATTAAATAGATTCCCTAACTGAGGATACATCTCAAATACACGCAGTGGATTATCCTGAAATCATTATCATTGTTTAAGACGAAGACATTGCTATAATTCACATGGTCCAGTTTCAAGTAGGCCTAATGATTCATAGAAATAAGCACCCAACCTTCCAAGGGCACCCCCTTGAGGGTTGAATTAAAAATTTTGGTTTACTTCACATTCAAGTTACCGGTAGTTACCTAATCATTGGTGGTAAGCTTTTAAACTCCAATTTTTTGTTTACTTCACATTTTCAATTAGTTAGCTACGTAATCATTGGAGGTATTCTTTTACCACCAACTGAAAATATTTGAAACTGAACCCAAGGGTCATTCCCACACATTGACTTACCACTAACGAATTGAAAACTTGCGATAAATTGATAAGGTCTTTGCTAAGATCTTGTTTTATTTTCCTTGTATTTGTGATCTGCTGCTGATGTTCTTCCAACTTCAAAAGTTCATACCAATATTTGACATTGCGCGATAAATCATCAGGTGGATGGAGGATGGTGGCAGGAGGCAATGATACTTCCAATATTTGAACATCATCATCATCATCATGAATAAATTCCATCATTAACATCAACCACCTGTAGCAATGACAAATATAATGCATAAATTCATTTCTATCTCCTTTACCACTCCATCCATTCCCAAAGCACAAAAAAGATATCATTCACTCGTGTGATTATTGATACATTTATGAATGAATTTGACAATGTTATATTGACTTCTACTAAATGTTTTATTGACTTCTAGCTGTTTAGCAATCCAAAAACAATGTTAATTCAGACGTATAGTTTCACTGCAAATGGCCAAGGCAAATGCAAGACTTTTCGAGATGTGTTCAAGAAGAGCATAGAATTATATCTGAGAAAAATATTCGGAACAAGCTTTGGACAAATGTAGCACAGGCCTAATCAGAAGATAGAAAATAAAAAAAAAGGTTTTTTTATAACCATTTTAAATTCATAATACGATACCTTGGTTGATAGCTGCCGATTTGAAATTGAATTTGAATTTGGTAACCACATCAATTCAATTCAATCGTTGCTCCACAAAGCTCAAGGTCGTCGACAAAGAACACCCGGTTTGTAATCTTATTTTGGTTAACGATTTTCTCGTGTATTTTTTAAATTTTCTTTACAATATTTGTTTGATTTACTGTCTTTATGAAATGTATCTACGCACAGTCATTATTTTGATATTGTAGTTTATGTGTTACATCTCTGAATTGATCTATGGTGCCTCGAAAACAATGATTGATGTTTCATTTCGCGGCTAAAATAGTCTGTCAAATCTACGTTCGACGTGGTTGGGCTGGCGGGTCTTATCATTTATTGATTACCTTACTTTATCAGAAGAATGTAATTTATTTATGAAGATTACATCTTGACTTTGAGCCCTAGATGTTGCTAGATGTTGATTCAGGAGCTTTATGAGATACCAGGCGAGATGGAATGGAACAGTGTCTTTGAAGTTTCTGAAACAGAACCGTAACAACGACTGGTATTCAGACTATATTGACTTATTGATGATGTTTCCATTTTTAGAAGAAATGGCATCATTTGTTGCAGTGCCGCCATCAAATGCCAGTGTAATACAAGATGATCTTGAGAACGCGTGTCGATTAGTGGAACAGAATTTACAAGCTGATAAAGCATATGGAGACCTATCTGATTTACTAGGTTTAGCCTCACACAGTAAGTCCCTATCTACAGTCTCTAACTATTTAATTATTCTAAAGTTTTATATCCGATCAATATTGATTTCGATGATTTTTACGCTTTTCAGAACAACCAACTTTAAGCGGTCTGCATGAAGTCGATTATCCAATTCTCTCCGATCCGAAAGTTGGATTGGATTCTTTATCGGAGATTAGCTCTGTAAAACGTGTTCCGTTGCCCCCGGAGCTTGTTGAACAATTTGCTCGTATCCTTTAGAATAAATGCGTTTCTAACACGGTTGTAAATGTTTGATTTTAAACCCCCAGCTATATACGAGACAAGCCCTTTTTGATTTGAGAATATCTTTAACATTTTGAATAGATATGCAGTATCATTGTATGATGGGATTGTTTCCAGAAATCAGTCGTGCTTGGTTGTCTATCGATAGCGATATATTTGTTTGGAATTATGAAGACGGGTGCGTAGTTAATGCGTTATTTATTCCATCAAATAGAATTTGTTATATTTAATGCTATAAAATTGACTGTGTATCTTCAATTTCAGGTCTGATTTAGCGTATTTTGATGGTTTAAGCGATACTATACTCTGCGCTGGTTTAATCATACCTAAACCGGGTAAGCATCTTTGATAACTGCAGAGTATTCGATCGTACTTCTACCACACGTGAAGCTGTTTTAATCGATGATAGTTTTCTTTTTTTAAGGAATATTTCAGCCACATATTCAGTACTTATTGTGTTTAGCTACACCTGTCGATATCGTGTTACTCGGAGTCAGTTTTGTTCAACCATTTGATGGTGAGTTCATCGAATTCTAATGATAGTTTGACTTATTTTCCAGCTTTTGTCTCGTTATATCATTATGTCTGATATTCCTTACCGGGTTAAAAGTAAAGTGGCCACCCCGTTTTACTAACAGTACTAGCTTGATAAGTAAAGTGAATTCGTTCATTTCATTCAGGTACATTGCATGAAGATAATCGTTGTTTTGGTGAGATGCATTTACTGCCCGACCCGCTGTTCTCTATCCCTACCGATGGCACTCATATGATATCGGTGAATGGCTCGGAGAACGGTCGTATATTTATGGCTGGTAAAGACGGCTGTCTTTACGAACTGATTTATCAAGCGGAAGATGGTTGGTTCAGTAGGAAATGTCGTAAAGTGAATCATTCGACGAGTACATTGTCGTTTCTGATGCCGTCGTTCCTCAATTTCTCACTAGCTGAAGACGGTAAGTCATTAATTAGATTAGGAGAACCTGTGCTGTGAATGATGGAAGGGTATGTGAATAGTTTGTATGTATTTATAGATCCCCTACAGCAGATCAGTATCGATGAATCTAGACACATTTTATACACGAGATCACAAAAAGCAACAATACAGGTAAATTCTACAATCACTTCAGGAGATTTTATTCATTTAATCAATGCAGTTATTCATGTGTTGTATTTGTGTTATTTGTAGGTTTATGATTTAGGTGAAAATGGTTGCAGTATGAGTCGAATAGCGGCAGTATCGCAACAAACGACGCAGCAGAATGCCTCTCTTATAGCCAGGTAACTTATAAACCTTAACAATACGAGACATAAACCATTTAAATAAGTCAGGGAAATTTGTTGAGATTATAAGATCGCGCGTCACAGTTTCTGTCATTGTCTTAAGTACTGGTATTTGACTGTGTTAATTGATTGGCTTTTTAGGATCGCTGGTTGCTTTATGAAATCTGTTTGTTATTTTTCAGGACTATCGATCGTACAAATTTCAAAGAAATAATCCACATTTCAGCGATACCTAAATCAGAGTCTGTGAATGTTCATTTAGTAGCGATCACCTATAAAGGTGTTCGCTTGTATTTTACTACTGATTATTTTGGTCAGAATCGTCGCCCGTCGATGTTATCATTGGTTCACGTTAGACTTCCGCCAGGGTTCTCAGCGAGTGGATCTCCTCAGAAACCGTGTAACGTACATAAAGCTTACTATAGTAAAGGTATTATGAAAAATCAATGATTGTATCTTAGATGAAATTCAGGATAAATTTATCTGACTAATGAGGTTTATATCTTGCAGGTACTTTAGTTCTATCATCCTCTCGGAAAGAAGTAGATAGTGATGTATTGTGGACTCTCGGCGCCGATACTTTCCCTTTTCAACAGCAACTCATGGAAACACAGGTAAAGTCTCTAAATCAATGTAAATGATTAAGACTATTTCCAATCTTCGTGAATATCATTGAGAAACCCACAATATCAATTCAAATAACTATTACCTATATTGCTTTTGTTCTTACGTAGGATGGAATTATTTCACCCATCTCTGGAGTTTATATGAAAAATAACAAAAATAAACAATAACAGAATGTTTAAATTGATATTGTGGGTGTCTCTCAATGATACAGTCAAACTTACTGACGGTTTTTTATGGGAAATATTGAATCACTAATGATTGATGTGTTTATTTTAGACGATGACTCCAGTTGATGGACGGACGTGGGTTCTATCAGAAATACCAGTTCGTTTACCGAGATTCGAAGCTGATGACTCTTTTAAAACGCCGGGAAAATGTGACCCACCAATCGTGGTTAGTCAACATATCCAACCAATCAGAAGATTTGTTCTTCTTAGTTCTAAGGTACGCCATTATATCATCATCAGTCTATTATCCGATGGATGTGATGATATATAACCCACAACCCCGGTTTATACGCATAAACTTAAAAGATTGATAACATGATTCATTTATCAAAAGTTAAAAGACAATATTTTGGACCCAGGTACTATTTTCAGAATCTTGTAAATTCATATATAGTGGGTTTTAAATGTATATTTTCTATTCTTCACAGTTCAGTGTGGTTATTCTATTATTGATATAAACTGTCTGTTGATTTTAGGGATCGCATTTAATGGATAAATATTTACCGGTGAATCAATTACAACAACTTCTCATTAGAAATCAAGGCGCGGATAATGAGGAAGTGAAAGCGTTCTTTCAGCTGCATAAAGAAGAGCAAGCGTGTGCTACGTGTTTGATTCTTTGTTGTTCCCGATCTCCGTCGAATCAACACATAGTTGAATGGGCGACGAGAGCTTTCTTCTTGTACGGCGGAGAATCCACGTATAATTACCTCTCATCCGCTCCGTCACAAACTGGAAATATCGGACCGGGTTTCCCGCAATCTCCGGCTGTTGGTACGATTTTGTTGGTATTCTTGATTTCAGTTCGGATGCTTAAAAAACAAACCTGAAACTAACCTTAAAGTTGTTAATTTCAGCATCGCGTACTTCAGGATTTCAGCCTAGTTCACCGATGTCTCAAACAATTCCGTTTGCAACACCTGCTCATGGTAAGACTTTACTCTTCTATCACCCACCGTGGTGTTCCATCGCTCAAAATCTTTGTTCATTGAAATATATTATCGAAATGATATTTTTAGGCTCGCAACCGATCCAGATGTCCACTCCTAACACAGTGTTCGCTCAGAAATCACAGTTTGGTTCGTCGACTGGTCCAAACTTCACTCTGGATATCAAATTCTCGGGCAAACATAATGGCATATGTTTATACCTATCTCGTATTCTAAGGTAAATTGACTATTTGTTATGTGAGTATTATGTTATTGTGAGAATGTTTATGACTTAAACTCGATTTGTGTTAACTTTAAGGCCAATTTGGGAAATGAGAATTGTGTCCGACAAGCCATTGAATTGCGGAGGAAAGGAATTTGTAAGAATGATTCTTCATTTAGAATTTTTGAAATTTAATCTATTTTGTGTAAGATGAATTGTTCGTTGCTGTTTACAGCTAAGCAGTCGCTTTAGTAGTGAAGAACTTAGTTGGTTCCTTAAACATTTGGAAGGTTTGAAAGATTTTATCGAATCAAATACTCATTTCTCCGCTCAAGGCCTCGCTGATGGGTAAGTAAGCAATTTGGGTCCAGTTCCACAGTTGTGAGTTAAGATTTGACTCTGAGTTTACTCATTGAAAATGAACTAACTTTAACTCAGAGTTAACTCTAACTCACGACTGTGGAACTGGATCCTGGACTTTATATAGCATATTTAGAAGCATCAGGAGAATCTAATGCTTCCAATTATTGTAGAACGACCAGTTTTCAACAAAGTCGACTTGTGGGTCAAATGGATGATCAGTATAGGAAACAACAAGGTAATGTATATATACCGGTAGTTCATCTTCATTCTTCACATTTTAAAAACTATTGAGAAGTAATATCAGTTTGTTATTTTATTTCAGCTGAAGCTCAAACTCATGAGAAAACCTCCCTTCAACAGATACTAGTGTTGATTAATAGGACTTATGAGGCTCTTGGATTATGGAAGATAATCTGCGATCATCAGTTCCATACAGTTATAGCTATGCTTGATGAGGTTGGTACACATGCGTATCTGAATATTTTACAATAATGCGTGTTAAAACAATTTTATTGATTGTTTGTTGTTTTCTAGCGTAATACAAACACCATAAAATCCATGACATTCAGACAGTTTTGTCTTGTTGGAAAAGAGGTAAGTTGACGTTATGATTTGAATCTCTTCTTTTTTCATGAGGCGAAAAGTTTGACGATTTTGTTTTTTGTTTTGATTACTAGCTGTGTCAGGAACTAGTATCGAGTATTATCCGCAATTATCTGAATGATAATGCTTCAGTTGATGCTATCAGTGGCAGACTACGTGAAGTTTGTCCAACTCTGTACAGCACTGAGGACGCTATTTGTTCTAAGGTATGATGACATAAATAATGATCGTCTTTAAGCACAGCATACACAACTTTCAACTGTCTAACGAATTATGTTTATATTTCAAGGCAAACGAAATGCTTCAGACTGTAAAAACAATTCAAAATCCAAATGAAAGAGAAGCAATTCTTAGAGAGGCTTTAGCGGTGAGTTAAATATCCAAGATCCAATTTTGCAATTCTTGGTTGAAATTTGACACTTTGGTTTAAAACATCAGGATTAAACAAATTGTGCTAAAACTGTTCAACTGCTGACTATTCTAAATTCATTCGTTTTCATTGTTTTCACATGTTTTTCGAATTGTTTTCTTTTCAGTTATATAAGAATATAGCTATCAGTGTTAATTTGCCGTCTGTTTGTAATTACTTTGCGTTCGTTCATTTCTACGAGGGAATCGTTGATTTGAGTTTATGCGTCGCCAATAAATGTGACCCTCAACAGTTAGCGTTGCATTACTATTCGTGCGGTGGTGCATTAACAGTCGATTATCCAGGAATGGAAGCATTCTTTAAAAGGTAAGTGGCTGTGATAGTTCAATAGGCATGCGGATCATACTGATCACCTGTGGTTCTTTTAGAAATTTTGATATGATTAATATTGCAGAAATCAAGCTTATAAATGTATAACTGATACGCTGGGAGGCTTGTTATCGACTAGTATGCTACATCCGCAATCACCTAGTGTTCCTAGAACACCTGGACCCCCTCCTGCTGTGGATACTGATAGATTAACTAGCAATGAAGCTGAACAGTATGTGAGTATCGTTCCTCTTTTTTCTCTTTAGTATTTTACCCAATCGATTAAATGGCTATTTTACCTTTTCTGTTACAGAGCGAGTCAATGTTTCAACTGGCTTTAAGGTCTGATGATCAACTCTTCCATGTAGCGCTCTATGAATGGTTGCTCGAACAGAAATTATATGAAAAACTTTTAGAGGTGCAATTGTAGTTTGAAATACGCTGAATGAAACTGATGGAGTTTAATAGTGTCAATTTACATTACCTATGCACTTTCGTTTTCTAGATACAATCGCCGTTCCTTGAAGCATTTTTGAAGAAAGCACCCACTGAGCATAATGCGCAGGAGACTGAAATGTTGGACCTGTTGTGGAAATACTATGAGAAAACCAAGAATTATCAAGCCGCGGCAAAGATTCAAGCTAAACTAGCAGACAGACAACAGTATGTGAACTTTATATTCATTGTCTCTTGTTAATTCACTTGCGTTTGCCTTGCGAGTCAATTGCCTTAGGATTATCACAAAATCTTAAAGGTTTTTTTTCCCTTCATGCGATGATGAATTATGGTTGGTCCACCTACTCCAGAATTCGCTTGCTGTCTTGGGGAAAAAATTCATTAGTCATGTGAATTATGAGACAAGCGGAGTCTATTGTAACTTTTATAGACTCGAACTTCAACGAACTTCAGGATCCACTTCCACAGTTCTGAGCTAGGGTTAACCGAGTTGAAATTAGTTCATTTTCAACAAGTTAAATCTGAGTCAACTTTTAACTTACAACTGTGGAACTGGGTCAGGTGACTAGAAAATATGTTCATTATAGCGGCTAGTTCGTTATATCCAGTATCAACTTATTAAAATTGTCAAATTTGGGATGAAATTCTCGGTTTGTGATGAAACGAGGTTTCGTACATATATAATAGAAAGCTTTAATTCTCAAGTGTCTCTTGTATGATTTTTGTAAGTTAGTAATGTATTAATCATATTGTAGAACTGATGTGACATTACAGCAGCGTATTGAATATTTATCACGAGCGATCATGTGCGCTAAAAGTTCCACAATACGAGGAGTTTCTGGAGCAGACGGCGAATTCCTCCACGAACTCGAGGAGAAAATGGACGTCGCAAGACTCCAAATACAGATGCTCGAAACTTTACAAAGACTACCAGCAACCGTACCACAACTCGAGGAGGCTATCAGTCGATTGAACTCTGAACTGCTAGATATAACTACTGTGAGTATAACGTGGAATCAACTCATAATATTCACAGTAAAAATGAATTCATTCATTCATCTGGTTGAATTTCAGTTATACGGCGATTTCGCTGAAAGGTTCGATATCGCAGAAAGTAAACTAGCTATCATCCACTGCGCTAGTCATTATGACCCTAGTTTGGTTGAATCGCTTTGGCAGGATATCATTGAAAAAGGTAATAACTTCTGTTCCTCTTATGGTGAGAAAGTAAACAACAACTTGTCTCGGGCAACTGACCATAACACCACATATTTGTCTTCGCCTCAATCTTTGGTTGTGTAAATATGAGATTGAAGTCATGATTTATGGATTTTACAGAATTGAATACGACTGCTAACATTCCATCTCAAACAGCGATGACAATATTGAGTAATAAGATTGTATCATTGGGCAGAAGTTACTCGGCTACTGAGAGATATTTCCCTGTTGGTACGTGTTACTGTATAAACATTCCACAAATCGTAAGCCTGTATCAAGTTAAACAGTGTATTAAAAACTTTAATCGATCGTTTCAGCATTTCTAATACAGTATTTAGAAAAGAGAAGTTGTCAGTTAGGTTTCGACTCTAAATGGGTTTTCACTATTCTAATCGATTGCGGAGTGAAAATAACTACTCTATTGGAAATTTATGATAGACTGATCAAATCAAAGGTAAGATTATTCACTCTCTGCGTGATAAGGTTTTGTTTTCAGTATTTAATTATTGAATCATCCCGGTAAAAATGTGTTTCATTTCTTACAGGATCCATTCTGGGTAACCAGTAAAAAACCATTACATTTATTATCTGCTGTTCATCAACTGATTCTAGCATTCACAGATACTCCAGCTCTAGTACCAGTTTATGAGAGGTAAACATAACCTTATTTAATGCAAGCTGGACCCTACCTTTTCAGATATTCGGTTCTTAAGTTTTTAATTGAAACAAATACTCGTACAAACACCAGATATTAGACATTTTATCAGCACACTCCTTTCAATGGCATATTGATACCTACCCAGTACAGACTAATGAACTTGTGTAACTTTTTGATGTTAAATTGATTTTGTTGTTTTTACAGACGTCAGTTTACTACTGTTTGTTTGGATGCACTTGCCGGATATTTGGTCGAACTTCAATCAACTAGCAGCATAGATATCCCTGTCAATCAGCTTATCCGTGATTTCAAAGGATTACAAGCCAAACTTGATAGACTCATTTAACACTAAAAATCTTTTGTTCAATAGGGAAAATTTTGCGTAATTTCAAAGCGTGGTTTTTGAGATACTTTATTCTAATGTTTATACATGTATCATGTTTATACTTACTTAAAATAATCATTTTGTATGAAAATAAATTCTTTTCTGTCGAAATTACGTATCGTTTTGTAAGTTTGTGTATTACTCTTGGAGAGGATTTTTATCAGCTAATGAAGACAGCAATAGAACTGGACTAGAATAAACGTTTATTTCTCATCAAGACCAAGCTTCTACTTGAAATCGTTTAGTTTTTTCTAAGTTTTCGATGTACTTCTGAGCTTCGAGTTCTTCTAGATTTCCCTTGTCCATTATGACAGTTTTCAAGGCATCTTTCACATTATCTGGCATTTGATTAGCATTCCTGAAGAGATAAATACATAATTTTATGACCAAGTCGAGTAATTTTAGTGTACGATGCCTACTCATGAATTGTCCCTTTAAATATCTTACCCAGCGATGAAAAACCATGCACGTTTCTCATGGATCCAGTTCCACACGAGATCAGCGTGAATTTTGATTAGATGTTGCACGTATATCTTATCCTCCTGATCCCGAGAAAAGGCTGTAAATACTTGCAATAATCCTCTCGCTGTTGGATCGAGCCATTCTTCTTTACAGTAATAATCTTTATTCTCATTACGGCAACCAAAAAATAACATCATTCCTGTGGATACATTATAAGAATGGGTAAAATGGTTCAGGAGTAATATGAATTATACTACTGTAAACTCAGTGCTAATCTTGAGGCAACCAAGGGTCTACTGTTACTACATACATGAATTAATGCAATATGGCCCAATACAGACAATTCTTACCTCCATATCCTTGGGAAGTACGTTTCTGAATAAAACTTCTGAACGGAGCCAAGCCAGTCCCTAGACAAATCAAACAACATTATAACAAGCTACAGAATATTCCAAATGTAACCAACAGATGTAAGTATTTTGTTTACCTGGTCCGACCATGATGACAGGAGTCAGCGGATCTGTAGGGAAATGTATAGTGCCAGTTTTCATCCAAACAGGAACATAGATTTTTAGGTTGTTTTTCGGTTGTAATTCTGATAACCAGGTCGAGCAGACCCCTGTCCTCGGTTTCACTAGTTTTGTTTTGTATCTTACCACAGCCATAAGCAGTTGAATCTCTGCTTCATTTGCCTGAAAAGATCAAATATTAATATCTCTGGAAATGACATTATGTACCGCAACGCACCATTGTCATAGTCCATACCTGTATGGCAGACGCTATAGAGAAGGCTCTTGGTTGTAGGGCTGGTATCAAGTCGAACAAATAATCAATCTTCAAATTCTTTACTGCACATGGAAAATCATCTAGAACCTGTAATTTCAAGTAGATTTAGTAAATGTTCATTCAGATCTGTTTTCAATTGAGTTTGTTTCATTAGTATTATAGTTATTACCTCTAAAGTAGTTCTTTTCATTCTGTTACAGTAATCATAAAGTTCTTGCTGAAATTAAAATGATCATCTTTTAAAATTTCAGGCTGCCAACAATGTATCGTGACAACGTTCATGTGGGGCTCATTATCTACCTGGCCTTCTGTCGAAGCAAATTCTCTCAGTTTTTCTTCTTCCAATTCAGAATCGGTGAAAAACGCCAACAGTTCAAAGAAATATCGTCTCGGGATGGAATTGATATCGAGATAGCTTTCAACGAGATAGCGCATAGTACACGGTTGTGGAAGACTTGCCGGTATACTAAAATCTGCACAGTAATAACATCATCATGTAATCAGTAAGATAACCAGAGATCCTGATACACCGGTGATTTCTCTATCTCTCACCTGGATCATTTTGTTTTAGTAGAAACAACGCATCCGGATCTAATGCGAATAATTTCAGAAAATTTTCAACAGATTGTAGTGAATTATTCGGATGAATCATAAGCACATCACCGGGTTCATACCTATAACAAATACCCAACATAAATTCTCATCAATTAGGAAACAGAGATGAAATTTTGAGAAAATTAAATCGAATCACTTACTTCAAATTTGTATTGTTGAATCGGATCAATCGGACATCTTGGAAATGATCAATAGCTGTCACTCTATCATTAGACAGTAATTGTAGGTATTGCACTTGAGAATTATCACGACGAATATCAATATTATTTTGATTATTTGTTTCATATATAATCTCATATCTAGGTAGAGGTCTGAAAATAGAAAGGAAGAATGGTTTAGGCCTAATCTAGGTCTTCTCTCGCTGAAAGTATTTTATAAAGAATGATGTAGTTCTTACAGTATTTGATCACTGATTACTTGTTTTCCATCCGGAATAGGATACAATTCTAATGCTTCATTCCAGAACTGTTTTAACCACGGGTCTATTGCTGCATCTGGACTAAAAACATAGATATCAAATCATTATTGAACAAGTTTGATTCTTAAGAAAAAAAAGACGATTTCAAACTTACCCCAAGTCATGTTGATCGTCGCCTAGTGCTGGTAAGCAGAGAGCTGTAGCTCCCAGTTGTAGGAGTCTTTTATGCAACTTCTTGGCAATGACATTAAACCTGAAATACACAAAATCAATCATCGATTTTCTAACAATTGGTAAAATGACCTCGATTAGTCTTATAAACAATAAACAAGTAAACAACTCACTTTTGATAAGAAGAATCTCCAAGTCCAATTATACTGAACTTTAAATCACACAGAGAATTTACTGGTAAACTTTTCCTTAAAATAAATCTCCAATAATTCTGAAAGGGAAAACATAAGAACATCGATAAGAACATTGAGAATGAAGGTTTATTGTTTGTGGGTGATGTTCGATGATGATTACCTTCATATTATCAGGAGGATCTCCCTGTCCAGTCGTTGAGCAAACAATTACTATGAATTTCTCATGAATCCAGTTTTCCTGTAAAAGTTTAAGCTCTTTGTAATAGAACTTATAAACTACAAGTTCACGGTTATATAAGTTTTATATCTTTACCATTGGAAATTCATCAAGTGCCGAGAGATGAACACTGAAATATCTTCTTTTAGCTTCTCTAATAACACGTTCTGCAACATCTTTAGCAGTTCCAGTTTGGCTTCCATATAAAACTGTGACTTTCCTCCGGGCAACAAGTGAATCATTTTCTCCCTCCATCATCAGCAGTCAATCTATCATTTAAGTAACAGACATTGATATCGTGTAATTATGAATCTCATGTAACTTTCACCTGTCTGTACTTTATTGATTTTTACTCGAATGTTTTTATTGTAAAAATTATAGAGTTCAATAAAGTTCTATTGTATTGTGTAGCCAGATTGTTGCCCTGGCAAGTGAGGAAACATATTTTTTTTCTAAAATGACTATTTATCAGCTTCAATAACAGACTGGCATATAGAATTGCTGGTATTGTGATAAACAATAAATTGATGCACACAATTTGAAACAGTTTTAAAAACAAAAAAGCACGTATTTAATGCCAAATATTTACTTTTTGGTGAATTTTACAGATTGCTGTATGACTACGTTGCGACGATTTGCAGTGCCTCCACTTTCTTCAATTATTATTTATCCTAAATATAGCAAATATTTTCCAATTAAATATAACAAAACAATTATTCATTAGTTTTTAAGGTATTCCATAAGTTTCTATATGAAATTTCGTGAAATTCAGAACATTCAAAAATTACCTTTATTGAAAAATTATGCGACAGTAAAAACATGGCGGCTATTTCGAGTTGGAATCTGAAAACAATTAAAAAAGAACTATTTGACGCTAATAGGATATGTTCTGCTCGAGGTTTACTCCATAGTTCAAAATGGTACATATTTTCCATATCTATTTCGTTTGTATTTTTACAATCATATAAATTAGACAGCCGAAATTACCAGGGAATGTAGATTTACTACAGGTCTACTAGAGGTGGCAGCACTTGCTGGTATTGAAACTGAAATTCAATTGGAACGGTAGTTTCGCTAAAGCAAAAAAATTTCTCTATGATAAAGCTATGAAAGCTATGTATTCTATTATTCAAAAGGGCAGACGTTTGAAACTTCCAGTAGATGTAATGTTTAAACTATTTGACATGTGCGTCGCTCCTATCGCGTTGTACGGTTGCGAAATCTGGGGATATGAAAACCTTGACTTATTAGAAAACCTCCACTGTTTATTTTGTAAAATTATCATGAAAGTTACAAAATATTCCCATAACCTTCAAGTATTAGCGGAGTTAGGACGTTGTCCTATGTATATAAGCGTAAAGCGTAGAATGATTAATTTTTGGGTCAAAACGATAGAGTGCAAACAAAGTAAACTTAGTTCAATTCTCTATAAGATATCTTATAATTTATATCTGAATGATAGGTTTAAGAGCCCCTGGCTGTTATTTATTAAGAAGACTTTTGATGACTGTGGCCTTTCGTATATATGGACACAACAATCTATGGTAAACTCTAGGACTTCTCCAAAACAATTACACCGTTTACTCCGTGATCAGCATGTGCAAGAGACAGAATTTAGGCTAAATAATAACCCGTTATACATTAATTTTAGACAATATAAGAAGGATATCAAATTTGAAAACTATATAAATCGGCTTGATGACGACTTAGTGACCAGCTTATTCCAGTTCAGGATTGGGTCTTATCTCCTACCTGTAAATAAATTGTCAAATCTCCATCTACCGAGAACCGATAGATTATGCCCCACCTGTAACGTTTTAGGCGACGAACTACATTTCATTTTTGACTGTAAATTACTTACCGTATTCCGTGAAAGCTACCTAAATTCAAATACCTTTCGGAATCTTGATGTTTTAAAAAATCCAACTTTTAAACTTGCTAAATTTATCAAATTAGGTCTGGATGTATATAGATCCCTCCGGTAGTGTGTGTAAATAGTATGTTGTAAATAACGTTTGTTATGTTTCAAAGTGCTTTTATCTACTGTTTTTGTAAATAATTGTAAATACTGTTTCTTTTCCTCCATATACCATGGAAATGGTTGGAGTGTAATAAATATTCGTATTCGTATTCGTATTCGTATTCGAAACTTTCGCTCGGACCGGCTATATTACACTAAAATCTGTCCCCTATTACACCAAATGATATTTCTAGTTATTTCATAAAGTCATTTTCTATTTTTTATAGGTCGGCCGAATTATTATTCGCTCTAAATGAAGTTGACATCACAGAAGAATTAAAGTCACTTCAAACACAGGTGATTGAATCACTCATAGCCACTAAATTATATCCCTAATTAACATACTGCAATTAACGTACTGAAATAACTAATACGTTTTTCTGTTTCTCTCACTGTAGGATTTGGTTGAATGCGATGATAATTATATTCTAGCTAAGAGTTATTTTGATCTGAAGGAATATGAAAGAGCAGCATTTTTCCTGCAGAATTGCACGAAAAATAACAAGGTTTTCTTCCTGCAAATGTATTCTAGATATTTGGCTGGTGAGAAAAAACGTTTAGATGAAACTAGTGATACAATAGGTATTGTATTAGAAAATCTCAATTGATTGCTTTTGTTTATGAATTAATGTATGGATTTGTTTTATTTTATTTAGGACCTGCTGATAAGGGCGATAATGAACATCTTTGTATGTTGCGCACTGAATTACAAATACATCACAAAGATCAGGGATTGGATGGGTTTTTATTATATTTGTGAGTAGTAGTAAGCTTCTATAATCGGATTGGCTTATACCAATATCCGATCGTGAAACTAATTTCTAACAAAATCAATTTTCTGATTCTCGTTAATATTGTGTATGATTTGAGGTTATCATTTATTCGTAGATACGGAGTGATATTGAAAAAACTAGATTTACAGAAAGAAGCACTTTCTGTGTTGATAGAGGCAGTTCATAGTGAACCCTTACATTGGGGAGCTTGGTTAGAGCTATCAACACTCATTAGAGATAAGGATATGGTGAGTTGTATGCGTGATCTATTGAAAGGCTTTCATGTTTCGAGTTTAGAATAATATTATTATTTTGGATTATTTTTATTCAGTTAATGAATCAGAAACTTCCCGATCATTGGATGAAAGTATTTTTCCTCGGTCACATGTATCTAGAACTTCAACTGAATGATGATGCTTTACAGCTTTATCAGAAATTATTGGATCACGGATTCTCAAACAGTGTCTATATACGTTCACAGATAGCTGTACATTACCATAATATCAGAGGTAATGAATAAACAGATCATGGACTCAGTTTTACTGTCTTGACATCCACTAGTGGTCTTGAATCCTAAGAATTGTCTTATAGATTGGCTACAGAAGTAAGATGGTCTTAAACTTGTCTTAAATGTAACCCATGACTGTACAATTGGCCCATGATTTTTGTATCATCAGTGATGTTTGATTGAAATCTGTGAATTATCTTTATAGATGTCGATCAGGCAGTTGAAGCATTTACTGAAATACAAGAACTTGATCCCTACAGATTAGAACACATGGATATCTTCTCAAATTTACTTTACGTCAAGGTAAAATGTATTACCGATCACATTTCATAAACTCCGGAGATGAAATTTTAATGTTAATTTCTGTTTGATTCAAGGAAATGAGGGCTGAATTAGCGACATTAGCTCATCATTGTTGTGATGTGGACAAATATAGAGTTGAAACTTGTTGTGTTATAGGTGAGTTTTTATACAGTAAACCAGACCTAATTACGTACTAGATTTCAGACTATAGAGTACAAAAATCTGAGACAAGGAGGGAATTCCGCGGCCGTCAGAGCGATGATTGGTCATCATCACATGAATTGGAGCAGGACAATTTCAAACTTTGTCTGAAGCATCAAATAATTCAAGGCAATTTCTACTGTAATCTACTTACTGTACTAGGTCATTTATTACTGGTTTTAAAATCTCTTTAAAGGCAATTATTACAGTTTGCGATCGCAGCATGAAAAAGCCGTCTTGTATTTCCAAAGAGCTTTGAAGTTAAACCCGCATTATTTGTCAGCGTGGACATTGATGGGACATGAATACATGGAAATGAAGAATTCCTCAGCTGCTATACAAGCTTATAGACAAGCCATCGGTAAGACTCGATATTAACAAATTCATATTTTTCTAAAAGTTAGTTGAGAAATTGAATGATTATTTTGTAGAAGTGAATAAGAGAGACTACAGGGCGTGGTATGGATTGGGTCAAACTTATGAAATTCTAAAAATGCCGTTCTATTGTATGTATTACTATAGACAAGCTCAGCAATTAAGGTAAGAACAGTTTCATCTAAAATACCTACGTTTTGGTCTTTATTTGCATAACTGTACAGAAGCGATAAGGGGCCTCGAGATGTCGCGTTCCAGCTCGACAAGTCGTCATATTTATGTCGATATATCGCGATATATCGCGTCAAGTCGACATGAATATGTCGACATATCGTGACGTTTTGACGACATATTTCGTTTTCTCGACCACTCTCTTCGCGACAAGTCGACATATTCATGACGACTTGAAACCCAGTCGTCATATTACTGGCGTCCTCGTCTTACATTTAGACGTGTCTTCAAATGACGGCTTGTCCCGTGGAAAATTGGCGAAAAAGCGAAATTTGTCGTGATTACGTCACGATATATCGACATATTCGTGTCGACGTGACGCGATATATTGCGATATGTCGACATAAATATGGTGACTTGTCGAGTTGGAACGCGACATCTCGAGGCCCCTTATCGCTTCCGTATAACTGATATCGGTGCTGGAATTGTTGTTTTATAGGCCGAACGATTCCAGAATGATTGTCGCTTTAGGAGAAACTTACGAGAAATTAGATCGTTTACAAGAGGCTAAAAAGTGTTTCTGGAAAGCCCACAATATCGGAGACGTGGAAGGATTGGCGTTGATTAAGTTAGCGAAGTGAGTATGATAATGAACAATGGACGATTCCTTTATTTCATGGACATGCTGCGACGCGCTAATTATTTCTGCAGATTATACGCAAAACTGAATGAAGAAGAACAAGCAGCCGTGGCTTATACTGAATATATAAATGAATCCCAGCAACCACAGGTTTGTATTCGGTGTAAACTTGTCCTTCGTTAATTCAGAAATGTACAGTACACGTAGTCTTCAAGGTGTGATATGTTTGATATTGTAGCAGTCAAATATCGAGGAATTATCTCAGGCTTATCAATATCTCGCCAATTATCACCTGAAACATCACAGATTAAATGAGGCTTACGTCGCTGCTACTAAATGCACTGAATTCTATCAGGTAATTATTAATCTATATCGAATTAAACAAAACAACCTGCATTGAAACAGAGAATACTTCTAGTCTACCTATTCAATTAATGCTGGGTTAAATACTCTAAAACGCGAGAACCATATACCTGTTGTTCTTGTATTATTCTGAGTTTTTGCTTCTACTAATCAATCTAATAGTTCAGACTCTGGTCTCTGCTTCGATCTTTGATTTCGTGTTGTTTTTTTTTAGACAAAGGAAGAAGGTAAAGCGTTATTACGTCAGATCGCGAATATGAGATCATTTCCTCCGGAACGTGAACAGTCGAGCTTTGAGAGAACTACAACACCTATCAATAGAATATCTCCCGTTAATTTACAGTTCGACTGATGAATCGTTGAAATTATTTCTAAAGGAACTACTGTATTTATGATTGCTAATAATCGATAATTGTTTTCTATATATGATGGCATATATTACTACGTAATGTAATAAATAAAATAATAACAAATTTTCTCCTTCAAAAATCCTTTTCATTCGTAATAGTTTCTGATCCTACCAACCATCAAAGATAACGAGATGAGACGATGTAGAATATAAACAGGTTTTATTTACTTTATTCACTAACATTTGTAAAAATATATGGTTATTGTACGATACAGTTCATTCTGACATGGACGGAGAGATTTCTAAGTACATAGTAGGGTTTGGTTATAGCACCATAGACAATCTAATAGGGAGGAAAAACTGACAGTAAAGTTAACACGAGTATTCTACAGGAAACTGATAAAACAATTATAGGATTCTCTAAATTCTAATCAGTTTACATACCGAGAGTGGATTAAAATACGTATGTGTTTATTTACATATTTATTTTAAGAAAATCTCACAGCATCTCGCAATTTTATATGTGTTCAAGTATTAGATATTTCAATACATCAATTAATACTTGTTCAATCAACATACATTAGTTATCCCTACAATTTACAAGTGAAAAGGCCACATTTCTATCTGTATCCTCCAGACGGCTCGTACTGTATTAAGATATTTCCTTTGATTCTTGAACACTGAATTGCTTTTATTTTAGGAATTTTTTATGAGGGGGAAGAGGTCTAGCAGGATTCAGTTTTTCTTCGTGGAATGGCGATCCCGGTAATGGATCCAGCTTTCCGTTAGTAAGACTGGTGGCACTCTGGTTCTTCTTATACTTCTTTGGCTAAAAGAAAATATGTAGAACTAATGTTTTTGTATCTAAAGCAGAGTGGCTTTTACTACTGATTTAGTGATTTATCTCATACAAACCTTTACAAGTGGATTCATGACTCCAACATTAGGTGCTGTACTGAACACTTTGTTGAAGTTGGTTTCTCTATTGACTAACTCCATCTGATAATATTTCTTATCATCCTGAAAAACAGATCATTTCATCTATACTACCTGTACATTGATCATGTTCAGCAGGTGCCTAAGAGTAACCGGGGTCTTAAACACTTACTAGTAGTTTCTTCATGGCCATTTCTTTATCTTGTAAAGCAGCTCTCAATTGTTCGATGAGTTCTAAATCTTCCGGGCGCGATTCACGATTTCTGAATCTTTCTTCAGCTTCTTCCAACCTTAACCAGTGAAATAGAAGACAAATCAATAGGAGAAATTGTTACCGATATTCAGTGAAATTGAAGCACGAATTGCAGACAGACTTACAGGAATTTATATTCTTCAATCTTTACTTTCAGAAGTTCTTGTGCAGAGTTAAACTCGACCAGCATGGCCTCACTCTGCGATGTATGTTCATCTATCAGTTTCTCTACCTCCTGTGTATGCTGATTTTTCATCTGTTCCTCGCGTGTTCTGAATAACACATCATTTGATATAAAGCCACGTTGTAATAAATCAGTGGCCTATGATCTTTCCTCAATGAAATCTTACCTGATTTGCTGATTTGCATCACTTCTAACTTTCAATATTTCTTTGCCTTTATGGTCGAGCTCTTTTGCTAATTCATCAATGTCTAATTGTAGTTTGTTCAGTTCTGTTTCTAATGTCGAAATGTGTTTTTCTCGGTGTCTGATATCATCCTGAAGTTCATCTACTTGTAAACTGTATTGCGTTTCCTGAAATAACCACCAAATAAACGCGATATTCATTGAAAGTGAACAGAAACTTGGCTTTAATTGCCTGTCAATCACAGCATTGATATGGTCTTTTTTAAATTGGTCCCTTCCAGGTGTTGGCTTAATCAGAATGGACTAACTAGCGATAGCGTGAACGCGGCTTGAGTTCTTTTTCTAAAGGTCATATGTTTCGTTCATTAAGTTTACCTTTTGTTTAGCAATCTCTAAAGCTCTGTCTAATTCTAATCTCGCTGCTGACATTTGATTTTGATGCGCTCTGCTGTATTGCTCAATTTCAATAGAATGTTTATGTCTCAGTTCAATTTGTAATCGCTCTAGAAAATCAAAAACCATTTCATCGAATCACTACCATATTTTTCTTAAGCGAGGTCCTTGTATTTAAAGTATATTTACCAATATCTTTTTTGGTTTTTTCGGTTAAATCTTCAAGCTCTAGTTTTAATTGTTGTTCAGCTTGTTTTTTCAAACTATCGACTGTAGATTTGTGAGCAGTCATCTGGCACTGCATGTCTTCAATATGTTTTCTCTTCAGATTTTCTTCCAAATCCTAAAAAAGAAGGAAACTTCAAATGATCAAATACACCGTATTCACAGGAGATCATGATACGAACACATGGTAAAACTTACAATCAAATCTTGCATCTTTTGGTCTGTAACTTTCTTTATTTCCTCTTCATGCATTTGTTTCATCCGAGTTATATTCTTAGCGTATTCATCTGCAGCTTCCAGCATCTCGTTGCGTAACCGACGATTTTCATCCTCGGCTTCTTTTCTGAGTTTATCCATCATTGAAGACGATTGATCTTCTTTCGTTCTTATATTCGATTTTAATCGAGATATCTGAAAATTGATTGATAGTCAATCTCAATTTTCGAGATAAATCGACAAATGAACAATGAATTCTGCTGATATTTGAGATGATTTGTACCTGTTCTAATAGTTCATTGATTTTACTTTGCCAGCCGTCTCTAGCCGCATTCATCTCTTCATCTTTCTGTTTAGTTAACTGTTCTAAAGCTAGACGGCGCTCTGTTTCTTTCTCTGTTGTCACCTGCTGTTTGATTCGACCACATTCCTCTCTATAGATAATAAACAATTATGAAAATTACCCTCAAAAATTCATATTTTCGAATTTCTGATTGAAGCAATAATTACCTTATTCTGTTTGCCCAATCTTCATCTTTTCCCGTAGAGATATCTTTGACACGTTTTTCTAGCATTTCTGCTGCTTCTCGCAGTTTTTCTTCGTGTAAACGTCTTAATTTCTGCAACTCGTCCTAAAAATTACAAATGTTGCACATTCCAAACTCGATTATACACAATAATTACAGACGAGAGAATAGATAACATATACAAACCTTAGTTATAACAGACTCGTCGGTGATTGATTTCAGATCATTTTTTGTTGATTCTAGTTCTTTCTTTAATTTTTCCGATGTATTCTTTAGAGTTTCGATCTCACTAGAAGCTGAACCGAGGCCTTGTTCCCTTTCAGATATCAATTTCTCCAATCTTGAAATCTTTTAAAAGAATAACCATATTGTATGATATTGTTCAGTTTCTACTTGGATATTTGTGTACTGGTTTAAAGCTCACCTCATCATTGGCTTTTTGTAGTTGATTATTGAACTCATTTTTAATTCTAATTAATTCTGCTTGCTGCGATTCGTAATCTTCGCGGAATTTTTCAGAATTATTATTCAACATCGCTTCCAATTCCTACAAGATTTATGAAAATAATCATCGTTTGTGGTCTTTACTGAGATGTAATCCTGATATGCGTGGACTTTTCTACTATTTCTATACTCACTCTTTTAATTTTTGCAATCTCCTCATCTTTATTTTTCTTTAACTCGTCATACTCAGATTGATTTTGTGTTCGCAATTTAGAGAAGGCCGTGGCATGCGATTCTATTAATTGACTCTCTTTCTGTTTAGATTTCTGTTCCAGATTCACAATTTCTCTCTCAAATTTCTCTTGCATTGTTTTTTTCTCAACTTGTAGATCTTCCAATAACTAATAAACGATGTCAGGAAATTAAAATCAGAATTCTAATCAAACTTCGGTGGAAAATTATACAAATCAATTCAAAAGTATGATACTTTACCCTTTCTAAAGTGCGGATTTTATTGTTAGTTTCATGTTGATGAGACTGACTCTGTGATTCTATTGATCCCTTCTCTTTTTCGAGATGTGATAATTTACCGCGCAGTCTATCAACTTCCATTCGTAAATCTTTAATCGTTGCCTCGTGTTGAAGACGAGTTGCTTCCAGTTCACCGATATTTGCTGCAATTATTTGAGATATTTCATAATACGAGAAGTTACAGATCGATGAAAGCTTTAGAATAAAGTTCTGCTTACTGGATCGTTTGAGCAGTTCTTCTGCCTGTTCTTCAACTCTTAATCGCGATGATGATAGATCGGTTTCCGTCAACTGAAGACGACCTAAAGTTTCCACTAATTCATTCTTCACTTCGTATAACTATAAAAAAATCCCAAACATCGATCAAGATTATTAAACATCGACCAAATACAGTCAACTCCCAGTTATCCATCACTATCAGGAATTCTGTGATTTCGGTGCATAATTGAGGGTGAAGGATTTAAGAGAATTTAAGAAATTTCCATTTTATTCAAGACACCCGAAATTACTCAAAACATATTCACTTTTATCATTAAGCTGTTTTCTATAAAGGTATTAACCGTTCTATTGAACTCTGCCTTTCACATAAGAGGTAGTGAGAAGTTTGTTCTATTATTTAAGATGTATTTTTACTTCATTACTACTTTTAATTTGTATTTCAATACTACATTTGTTAGACATTTTCATTGGCGGATTATCTAACGAAAATGAACTATTATTACAAGATTTGTTAAGAATCTTTATGTGGCAGATGGTGGATATGGAATTTGGCAGAATATTGGAAGCTGAAAGCATTGATTGACCCAGGACTAAGCTTTTACTTGGCAGTAGCTGGGAGTGATGGATAAATGGAGAGTGGATTATCGGGAGTTCACTGTATTTTGAACTAAGACTACTAGTGAGCCTGGTCTAATACCAACCTGTCTGCTGATATTTCTCGAATTCGAATCTTTTTCTTCGAATTCCTTCTTCACTTTCTCTAATTCCCGTTTATACTTTTCGACCTCATCTTCAGCCGTAACAATCTGCTGTAACAAATCGTCGATGCGTTTTTTATTTTCGTTTTCTAAAAACGCGTAATCTTTTCGCAGTTTATCGTTTTCCCCGCGTAACACTCTAATCTGCTCGTCACCGGCTTTACTTTGCGAATCTCTCAACGCTTGTAACTCTTTCTCGTAAAATGCTTGCGCTTTGTTTAATTTCCCGTCGTAATCCTCGATAAGCCGAGATTTTTCCGCCGTTAATTTATCGAAATCGTCCTGTAATTTTTGTAACCGTTCGTTATATTCTCGTTCTATTTTAAGACGCTCAGATTCTAAATCCGTCTGCTGTCCCTGTTGAGTTTTAAGCAGTTCGTCGATTTTTAATTTATGAGCGTTTTTCATATCTTCGATAATCGATTGTTTATCTGCGTTGAACTGTATTCGTAAACTCTCGAATCGCGTCAGTTGTTCCTCGTAATCTCGTTTGATCGTCGCGATTTCTTTCGATAGTGAAATGATTTTCTGCGTGTGTTCGGTTTTGATATCGTGTTCGCGAGTTTCGACGTTCTTTTTGAAACGTTCGAAGTCGCCGAGCGCGAGATTCTTCTGTCTCTCGTATTCCTCGACCGCATCCCGTAGCGATTGTATTTTACGTTTTTGTTCGACATCGTTTCCGATTTTGCTTCGATATTGTTCCAGTTTAGTTTTCGTTTCCGCTAATATTTTTTGTATTTGTTCCTCGTTTTGTTCTTTGATGTTTTGAATTATTGCTTCGTGTTCGTCGTTTTTTGTGTTTAAAGCATAAATAACCTGAAAATGACACAGACGTAAAGATAAATACAAGAATCAAACATTCCTAGGTATTTTAGGCTATCATCAATCATAACAAAACAAAAACTCCAGCTTCAACAATCCGGTTACCTTTGTGAGCTGGGCAATTTTCTTTGACATCTTAAGGTGCATATCTTGCGACACCTCAGTGTCTTTCTGAGGGAGGGTGCCATATTTCCCAGTTGTGTAATAGTTGAAAGGCTGCTTAGTGCTGGCTGCCATTTTGTCAAATTTTTCAGCAGGTCGAACGAAAATAGATTTTTTTGTGTAGAAATTCCAGGTCAAAACATGGTCTACAGATGAACAGATATTAGTGACAATGGATATGAAAGCACTGTTAATTCATTCATTTTCGTTTACTAATTAGAAATTGATCCAGGTTGTTTTAAAATCCATTTTAAGCACATTTTCTTTAAAATTGCGTAGTATTATAGTTTATCCGTTGCCAATGGCTGCACGGGGAATCCTTACACTATAGAGGGAATCCTCGCTAGGTGGCGATACTTTAGGGCTGACTAGCAAGTACCCGTTGTTTGGAGTTTTCCGAGTGGTTGTCGTGTGTTCTGACTGTTTTATGGTAGGAAAAAATCATGCCTTTGATAAGATTGATTTTTATCGTTAGGTTGATACATCGTGCTTCAAACTCAAACGACATTCGGTTGTGCGTTGAGAAATTACAGATTTAGAATCGGCCGCTGCGGCTCGGCGCAATCCGACGAGCATGGGGCAGTACTCTTAGTTAAAAGTATACGAAAAACAATAATCTTGAAAAGATAAACCTAGTTAAACAACATTTCTTTATGTTATCTGTATTGTTTTAACTGGTCAATGAATTAAATTTTGGAAATGGCTCATAGAATCTAAGCCGAAACGTCAGATTATTTCTAGTTTTCTTTTCTCATTTTATTTTTTTGTATATAAAGTAGTTTATTTAACGAATATTTGTACATAATAAGATGAATAACTCAGTTTTACATTACACAAAGAGCGTGAAGCTCGAACCGTGCTTTGTCGGACGGTAAATGATTTTAACAACAACATAGGATGAAATGAGTAATCTCATCTTAATTCTCATTCTCATTTTATTGTGGGTTTTTACTTTATCTAATATTTCTTAAGTGTTAGTTATTTTTTCGATGAGCTTGTCTCTATTCGTGTCGTAAAAGACGAAAATTAAAATCCAATAAATTTGAAGACGAGGAGAGACTGGTGAACGAACAGGAGGCTACTCATGTTTTATGAAATGCCCTCTACAGACGATCAGTGTAACTGCGGTAGAGTGTTGTGTATCCGAGCTCGATGACAGTTGACAGTAGTACATCTGCTGCTTCACAAGCAGACAATAGTACAGGACATGTTTTCATGACTCAGCACTGGACGTAAGTAAGCTGCATACGGTAAGTTAATCTTCTTATCAGTCTCAAAACTCTCCTTCGACTTATCACAACAGCTGGCACGAATGAAATAATCACTTTTTTTTCATAACCAAATTTCTTGAAATGATTGACCAGATTCAGTTAAGAAGTTCAAACCAGATGGTCTGGGATCCAAAACATTCTTTCTGAAAGTTCGTATAGCGAGCGATTACACAATGGGTTTCTTTGAATTTCAGAATAACGGAATTTTACGGAATTTCTTTTGATTAATCAAAAGAAGTATTCCGATGAAAAGGATTAACAGTGAAGTTTGATTTTAGTTGTCCTCTGATTTCGTAAGACATATAACCGGTAATCATGTGGCGAAATGTTATCACACCAGTAACATCGTTTGTTTTGGGTTTACCAGCGGGGTCGGTATTCATGAGTATTGATATATCAACAGGTGTTTGATCCGAACCACGGCGCGTGTCGGTATACACGTTATCCTGATAATAATTTACCAATATGTATTTTAATGTATTACTTTGGAATTAATGTTTATATTTTCCGTGGTTTTTTTGCGGTCCATTCGACAGACAAATACTTTTGAAATGAATACATGCAACACTTCAGAACTTCTTCTGCACGGTATATGAAAAAATGATTGTTTATACGACGTTTCGTAGAAATAATCAACGCTCGATTTTGCTGATAGGAACCGCAGTCTCGTCTTGTCTATGGAAATCAAGACCTCGGAATCTCACAAGGGCTTCTATATCAGATTAATGATAATTCGAAATTTCGAATGTGAATAACAACCGTAAAAATAACCTGACGCCCATGAAAAATGTTGATTTGACCAAGAACAGTTCAGATTGGAAGTTAGTAGTGATAAACACTAATAACTCTTTTAATTACCGGCTATTCTCGACTACAGTATATACGTGGAATAATTGTCTAATTTCATGTACTATTCGGACGATGGGGTTTATACTGAATTATGCTAATGATACGGCTAACATGGTAACCGTTATTGAATGATATCTACATGAATCCGTCTGCCCCGAAGGGCTTCTTGCTACTTGTTG